>NC_091809.1:82420000-83045000 GCF_041296235.1 Equus asinus | reverse complement strand
TGAGGTGGAATCACAAAACCCCAAAATGTGCTTTGTAAACCCTACGGCAACCACTAAAAAGGAGGAGGTGAGGTGGAATCACAAAACCCCAAAATGTGCTTTGTAAACCCTACGGCAACCACTAAAAAGGAGGAGATGAGGTGGAATCACAAAACCCCGAAATGTGCTTTGCAAACCCTACGGCAACCACCAAAAAGGAGGAGGTGAGGTGGAATCACAAAACCCCAAAATGTGCTTTGCAAACCCTACGGCAACCACCAAAAAGGAGGAGGTGAGGTGGAATCACAAAACCCCAAAATGTGCTTTGTAAACCCTACGGCAACCACTAAAAAGGAGGAGGTGAGGTGGAATCACAAAACCCCAAAATGTGCTTTGTAAACCCTACGGCAACCACTAAAAAGGAGGAGGTGAGGTGGAATCACAAAATCCCAAAATGTGCTTTGTAAACCCTACGGCAGCCACCAAAAAGGAGGAGGTGAGGTGGAATCACAAAACCCCAAAATGTGCTTTGTAAAGCCTACGGCAACCACTAAAAAGGAGGAGGTGAGGTGGAATCACAAAACCCCAGAATGTGCTTTGTAAACCCTACGGCAACCACTAAAAAGGAGGAGGTGAGGTGGAATCACAAAACCCCAAAATGTGCTTTGTAAACCCTACGGCAACCACTAAAAAGGAGGAGGTGAGGTGGAATCACAAAACCCCAGAATGTGCTTTGTAAACCCTACGGCAACCACTAAAAAGGAGGAGATGAGGTGGAATCACAAAACCCCAAAATGTGCTTTGTAAACCCTACGGCAACCACCAAAAAGGAGGAGGTGAGGTGGAATCACAAAACCCCAAAATGTGCTTTTTAAACCCTACGGCAACCACTAAAAAGGAGGAGGTGAGGTGGAATCACGAAACCCCAAAATGTGCTTTGTAAACCCTACGGCAACCACTAAAAAGGAGGAGGTGAGGTGGAATCACGAAACCCCAAAATGTGCTTTGTAAACCCTTCGGGAACCACTAAAAAGGAGGCGGTGAGGTGGAATCACAAAACCCCAAAATGTGCTTTGTAAACCCTACGGCAACCACTAAAAAGGAGGAGGTGAGGTGGAATCACAAAACCCCAAAATGTGCTTTGTAAACCCTACGGCAACCACTAAAAAGGAGGAGGTGAGGTGGAATCACAAAACCCCAAAATGTGCTTTGTAAACCCTACGGCAACCACTAAAAAGGAGGAGGTGAGGTGGAATCACAAAACCCCAAAATGTGCTTTGTAAACCCTACGGCAGCCACTAAAAAGGAGGAGGTGAGGTGGAATCACAAAACCCCAAAATGTGCTTTGTAAACCCTACGGCAACCACTAAAAAGGAGGAGGTGAGGTGGAATCACAAAACCCCAAAATGTGCTTTGTAAACCCTATGGCAACCACTAAAAAGGAGGAGGTGAGGTGGAATCACAAAATCCCAAAATGTGCTTTGTAAACCCTACGGCAGCCACTAAAAAGGAGGAGGTGAGGTGGAATCACAAAACCCCAAAATGTGCTTTGTAAAGCCTACGGCAACCACTAAAAAGGAGGAGGTTTGGTGGAATCACAAAACCCCAAAATGTGCTTTGTAAACCCTATGGCAACCAATAAAAAGGAGGAGGTGAGGTGGAATCACAAAACCCCAAAATGTGCTTTGTAAACCCTACGGCAACCACTAAAAAGGAGGAGGTGAGGTGGAATCACAAAACCCCAAAATGTGCTTTGTAAACCCCACGGCAACCACTAAAAAGGAGGAGGTGAGGTGGAATCACAAAACCCCAAAATGTGCTTTGTAAACCCTACGGCAACCACTAAAAAGGAGGAGGTGAGGTGGAATCACAAAACCCCAAAATGTGCTTTGTAAACCCTACGGCAGCCACTAAAAAGGAGGAGGTGAGGTGGAATCAGAAAACCCCAAAATGTGCTTTGTAAACCCTACGGCAACCACTAAGAAGGAGGAGGTGAGGTGGAATCACAAAACCCCAAAATGTGCTTTGTAAACTCTACGGTAACCACTAAAAAGGAGGAGGTGAGGTGGAATCACAAAACCCCAAAATGTGCTTTGTAAACCCTACGGCAACCACTAAAAAGGAGGAGATGAGGTGGAATGACAAAACCCCAAAATGTGCTTTGTAAACCCTACGGCAACCACTAAAAAGGAGGCGGTGAGGTGGAATCACAAAACCCCAAAATGTGCTTTGTAAACCCTACGGCAACCACTAAAAAGGAGGAGGTGAGGTGGAATCACAAAACCCCAAAATGTGCTTTGTAAACCCTACGGCAACCACTAAAAAGGAGGAGATGAGGTGGAATCACAAAACCCCGAAATGTGCTTTGCAAACCCTACGGCAACCACCAAAAAGGAGGAGGTGAGGTGGAATCACAAAACCCCAAAATGTGCTTTGCAAACCCTACGGCAACCACCAAAAAGGAGGAGGTGAGGTGGAATCACAAAACCCCAAAATGTGCTTTGTAAACCCTACGGCAACCACTAAAAAGGAGGAGGTGAGGTGGAATCACAAAACCCCAAAATGTGCTTTGTAAACCCTACGGCAACCACTAAAAAGGAGGAGGTGAGGTGGAATCACAAAATCCCAAAATGTGCTTTGTAAACCCTACGGCAGCCACCAAAAAGGAGGAGGTGAGGTGGAATCACAAGACCCCAAAATGTGCTTTGTAAAGCCTACGGCAACCACTAAAAAGGAGGAGGTGAGGTGGAATCACAAAACCCCAGAATGTGCTTTGTAAACCCTACGGCAACCACTAAAAAGGAGGAGGTGAGGTGGAATCACAAAACCCCAAAATGTGCTTTGTAAAGCCTACGGCAACCACTAAAAAGGAGGAGGTGAGGTGGAATCACAAAACCCCAGAATGTGCTTTGTAAACCCTACGGCAACCACTAAAAAGGAGGAGATGAGGTGGAATCACAAAACCCCAAAATGTGCTTTGTAAACCCTACGGCAACCACCAAAAAGGAGGAGGTGAGGTGGAATCACAAAACCCCAAAATGTGCTTTTTAAACCCTACGGCAACCACTAAAAAGGAGGAGGTGAGGTGGAATCACGAAACCCCAAAATGTGCTTTGTAAACCCTACGGCAACCACTAAAAAGGAGGAGGTGAGGTGGAATCACGAAACCCCAAAATGTGCTTTGTAAACCCTTCGGGAACCACTAAAAAGGAGGCGGTGAGGTGGAATCACAAAACCCCAAAATGTGCTTTGTAAACCCTACGGCAACCACTAAAAAGGAGGAGGTGAGGTGGAATCACAAAACCCCAAAATGTGCTTTGTAAACCCTACGGCAACCACTAAAAAGGAGGAGGTGAGGTGGAATCACAAAACCCCAAAATGTGCTTTGTAAACCCTACGGCAACCACTAAAAAGGAGGAGGTGAGGTGGAATCACAAAACCCCAAAATGTGCTTTGTAAACCCTACGGCAACCACTAAAAAGGAGGCGGTGAGGTGGAATCACAAAACCCCAAAATGTGCTTTGTAAACCCTACGGCAACCACTAAAAAGGAGGAGGTGAGGTGGAATCACAAAACCCCAAAATGTGCTTTGTAAACCCTACGGCAACCACTAAAAAGGAGGAGGTGAGGGGGAATCACAAAACCCCAAAATGTGCTTTATAAACCCTACGGCAACCACTAAAAAGGAGGAGATGAGGTGGAATCACAAAACCCCAAAATGTGCTTTGTAAACCCTACGGCAGCCACTAAAAAGGAGGAGGTGAGGTGGAATCACAAAACCCCAAAATGTGCTTTGTAAACCCTACGGCAACCACTAAAAAGGAGGAGGTGAGGTGGAATCACAAAACCCCAAAATGTGGTTTGGAAACCCTACGGCAACCACTAAAAAGGAGGAGGTGAGGTGGAATCACAAAACCCCGAAATGTGCTTTGTAAACCCTACGGCAACCACTAAAAAGGAGGAGGTGAGGTGGAATCACAAAATCCCAAAATGTGCTTTGTAAACCCTACGGCAGCCACTAAAAAGGAGGAGGTGAGGTGGAATCACAAAACCCCAAAATGTGCTTTGTAAAGCCTACGGCAACCACTAAAAAGGAGGAGGTTTGGTGGAATCACAAAACCCCAAAATGTGCTTTGTAAACCCTATGGCAACCAATAAAAAGGAGGAGGTGAGGTGGAATCACAAAACCCCAAAATGTGCTTTGTAAACCCTACGGCAACCACTAAAAAGGAGGAGATGAGGTGGAATCACAAAACCCCAAAATGTGCTTTGTAAACCCTACGGCAACCACTAAAAAGGAGGAGGTGAGGTGGAATCACAAAACCCCAAAATGTGATTTGTAAACACTCCGGCAACCACCAAAAATGAGGAGATGAGGTGGAATCACAAAACCCCAAAATGTGCTTTGTAAACCCTACGGCAACCACCAAAAAGGAGGAGGTGAGGTGGAATCACAAAACCCCAAAATGTGCTTTGTAAACCCTACGGCAACCACTAAAAAGGAGGAGGTGAGGTGGAATCACGAAACCCCAAAATGTGCTTTGTAAACCCTACGGCAACCACTAAAAAGGAGGAGGTGAGGTGGAATAACGAAACCCCAAAATGTGCTTTGTAAACCCTTCGGCAACCACTAAAAAGGAGGCGGTGAGGTGGAATCACAAAACCCCAAAATGTGCTTTGTAAACCCTACGGCAACCACTAAAAAGGAGGAGGTGAGGTGGAATCACAAAACCCCAAAATGTGCTTTGTAAACCCTACGGCAACCACTAAAAAGGAGGAGGTGAGGTGGAATCACAAAACCCCAAAATGTGCTTTGTAAACCCTACGGCAACCACTAAAAAGGAGGAGGTGAGGTGGAATCACAAAACCCCAAAATGTGCTTTGTAAACCCTACGGCAGCCACTAAAAAGGAGGAGGTGAGGTGGAATCACAAAACCCCAAAATGTGCTTTCTAAACCCTACGGCAGCCACTAAAAAGGAGGAGGTGAGGTGGAATCACAAAACCCCAAAATGTGCTTTGTAAACCCTACGGCAACCACTAAAAAGGAGGAGGTGAGGTGGAATCACAAAACCCCAAAATGTGCTTTGTAAACCCTACGGCAACCACTAAAAAGGAGGAGATGAGGTGGAATCACAAAACCCCGAAATGTGCTTTGCAAACCCTACGGCAACCACCAAAAAGGAGGAGGTGAGGTGGAATCACAAAACCCCAAAATGTGCTTTGCAAACCCTACGGCAACCACCAAAAAGGAGGAGGTGAGGTGGAATCACAAAACCCCAAAATGTGCTTTGTAAACCCTACGGCAACCACTAAAAAGGAGGAGGTGAGGTGGAATCACAAAACCCCAAAATGTGCTTTGTAAACCCTACGGCAACCACTAAAAAGGAGGAGGTGAGGTGGAATCACAAAATCCCAAAATGTGCTTTGTAAACCCTACGGCAGCCACCAAAAAGGAGGAGGTGAGGTGGAATCACAAAACCCCAAAATGTGCTTTGTAAAGCCTACGGCAACCACTAAAAAGGAGGAGGTGAGGTGGAATCACAAAACCCCAGAATGTGCTTTGTAAACCCTACGGCAACCACTAAAAAGGAGGAGGTGAGGTGGAATCACAAAACCCCAAAATGTGCTTTGTAAAGCCTACGGCAACCACTAAAAAGGAGGAGGTGAGGTGGAATCACAAAACCCCAGAATGTGCTTTGTAAACCCTACGGCAACCACTAAAAAGGAGGAGATGAGGTGGAATCACAAAACCCCAAAATGTGCTTTGTAAACCCTACGGCAACCACCAAAAAGGAGGAGGTGAGGTGGAATCACAAAACCCCAAAATGTGCTTTTTAAACCCTACGGCAACCACTAAAAAGGAGGAGGTGAGGTGGAATCACGAAACCCCAAAATGTGCTTTGTAAACCCTACGGCAACCACTAAAAAGGAGGAGGTGAGGTGGAATCACGAAACCCCAAAATGTGCTTTGTAAACCCTTCGGGAACCACTAAAAAGGAGGCGGTGAGGTGGAATCACAAAACCCCAAAATGTGCTTTGTAAACCCTACGGCAACCACTAAAAAGGAGGAGGTGAGGTGGAATCACAAAACCCCAAAATGTGCTTTGTAAACCCTACGGCAACCACTAAAAAGGAGGAGGTGAGGTGGAATCACAAAACCCCAAAATGTGCTTTGTAAACCCTACGGCAACCACTAAAAAGGAGGCGGTGAGGTGGAATCACAAAACCCCAAAATGTGCTTTGTAAACCCTACGGCAACCACTAAAAAGGAGGAGGTGAGGTGGAATCACAAAACCCCAAAATGTGCTTTGTAAACCCTACGGCAACCACTAAAAAGGAGGAGGTGAGGTGGAATCACAAAACCCCAAAATGTGCTTTATAAACCCTACGGCAACCACTAAAAAGGAGGAGATGAGGTGGAATCACAAAACCCCAAAATGTGCTTTGTAAACCCTACGGCAGCCACTAAAAAGGAGGAGGTGAGGTGGAATCACAAAACCCCAAAATGTGCTTTGTAAACCCTACGGCAACCACTAAAAAGGAGGAGGTGAGGTGGAATCACAAAACCCCAAAATGTGGTTTGGAAACCCTACGGCAACCACTAAAAAGGAGGAGGTGAGGTGGAATCACAAAACCCCGAAATGTGCTTTGTAAACCCTACGGCAACCACTAAAAAGGAGGAGGTGAGGTGGAATCACAAAATCCCAAAATGTGCTTTGTAAACCCTACGGCAGCCACTAAAAAGGAGGAGGTGAGGTGGAATCACAAAACCCCAAAATGTGCTTTGTAAAGCCTACGGCAACCACTAAAAAGGAGGAGGTTTGGTGGAATCACAAAACCCCAAAATGTGCTTTGTAAACCCTATGGCAACCAATAAAAAGGAGGAGGTGAGGTGGAATCACAAAACCCCAAAATGTGCTTTGTAAACCCTACGGCAACCACTAAAAAGGAGGAGATGAGGTGGAATCACAAAACCCCAAAATGTGCTTTGTAAACCCTACGGCAACCACTAAAAAGGAGGAGGTGAGGTGGAATCACAAAACCCCAAAATGTGATTTGTAAACCCTCCGGCAACCACCAAAAATGAGGAGATGAGGTGGAATCACAAAACCCCAAAATGTGCTTTGTAAACCCTACGGCAACCACCAAAAAGGAGGAGGTGAGGTGGAATCACAAAACCCCAAAATGTGCTTTGTAAACCCTACGGCAACCACTAAAAAGGAGGAGGTGAGGTGGAATCACGAAACCCCAAAATGTGCTTTGTAAACCCTACGGCAACCACTAAAAAGGAGGAGGTGAGGTGGAATAACGAAACCCCAAAATGTGCTTTGTAAACCCTTCGGCAACCACTAAAAAGGAGGCGGTGAGGTGGAATCACAAAACCCCAAAATGTGCTTTGTAAACCCTACGGCAACCACTAAAAAGGAGGAGGTGAGGTGGAATCACAAAACCCCAAAATGTGCTTTGTAAACCCTACGGCAACCACTAAAAAGGAGGAGGTGAGGTGGAATCACAAAACCCCAAAATGTGCTTTGTAAACCCTACGGCAACCACTAAAAAGGAGGAGGTGAGGTGGAATCACAAAACCCCAAAATGTGCTTTGTAAACCCTACGGCAGCCACTAAAAAGGAGGAGGTGAGGTGGAATCACAAAACCCCAAAATGTGCTTTCTAAACCCTACGGCAGCCACTAAAAAGGAGGAGGTGAGGTGGAATCACAAAACCCCAAAATGTGCTTTGTAAACCCTACGGCAACCACTAAAAAGGAGGAGGTGAGGTGGAATCACAAAACCCCAAAATGTGCTTTGTAAACCCTACGGCAACCACTAAAAAGGAGGAGGTGAGGTGGAATCACAAAACCCCAGAATGTGCTTTGTAAACCCTACGGCAACCACTAAAAAGGAGGAGGTGAGGTGGAATCACAAAACCCCAAAATGTGCTTTGTAAAGCCTACGGCAACCACTAAAAAGGAGGAGGTGAGGTGGAATCACAAAACCCCAGAATGTGCTTTGTAAACCCTACGGCAACCACTAAAAAGGAGGAGATGAGGTGGAATCACAAAACCCCAAAATGTGCTTTGTAAACCCTACGGCAACCACCAAAAAGGAGGAGGTGAGGTGGAATCACAAAACCCCAAAATGTGCTTTTTAAACCCTACGGCAACCACTAAAAAGGAGGAGGTGAGGTGGAATCACGAAACCCCAAAATGTGCTTTGTAAACCCTACGGCAACCACTAAAAAGGAGGAGGTGAGGTGGAATCACGAAACCCCAAAATGTGCTTTGGAAACCCTTCGGGAACCACTAAAAAGGAGGCGGTGAGGTGGAATCACAAAACCCCAAAATGTGCTTTGTAAACCCTACGGCAACCACCAAAAAGGAGGAGGTGAGGTGGAATCACAAAACCCCAAAATGTGCTTTTTAAACCCTACGGCAACCACTAAAAAGGAGGAGGTGAGGTGGAATCACGAAACCCCAAAATGTGCTTTGTAAACCCTACGGCAACCACTAAAAAGGAGGAGGTGAGGTGGAATCACGAAACCCCAAAATGTGCTTTGGAAACCCTTCGGGAACCACTAAAAAGGAGGCGGTGAGGTGGAATCACAAAACCCCAAAATGTGCTTTGTAAACCCTACGGCAACCACTAAAAAGGAGGAGGTGAGGTGGAATCACAAAACCCCAAAATGTGCTTTGTAAACCCTACGGCAGCCACTAAAAAGGAGGAGGTGAGGTGGAATCACAAAACCCCAAAATGTGCTTTGTAAACCCTACGGCAACCACTAAAAAGGAGGAGGTGAGGTGGAATCACAAAACCCCAAAATGTGCTTTGTAAACCCTATGGCAACCACTAAAAAGGAGGAGGTGAGGTGGAATCACAAAATCCCAAAATGTGCTTTGTAAACCCTACGGCAGCCACTAAAAAGGAGGAGGTGAGGTGGAATCACAAAACCCCAAAATGTGCTTTGTAAAGCCTACGGCAACCACTAAAAAGGAGGAGGTTTGGTGGAATCACAAAACCCGAAAATGTGCTTTGTAAACCCTATGGCAACCAATAAAAAGGAGGAGGTGAGGTGGAATCACAAAACCCCAAAATGTGCTTTGTAAACCCTACGGCAACCACTAAAAAGGAGGAGGTGAGGTGGAATAACAAAACCCCAAAATGTGCTTTGTAAACCCCACGGCAACCACTAAAAAGGAGGAGGTGAGGTGGAATCACAAAACCCCAAAATGTGCTTTGTAAACCCTACGGCAACCACTAAAAAGGAGGAGGTGAGGTGGAATCACAAAACCCCAAAATGTGCTTTGTAAACCCTACGGCAGCCACTAAAAAGGAGGAGGTGAGGTGGAATCAGAAAACCCCAAAATGTGCTTTGTAAACCCTACGGCAACCACTAAGAAGGAGGAGGTGAGGTGGAATCACAAAACCCCAAAATGTGCTTTGTAAACTCTACGGTAACCACTAAAAAGGAGGAGGTGAGGTGGAATCACAAAACCCCAAAATGTGCTTTGTAAACCCTACGGCAACCACTAAAAAGGAGGAGATGAGGTGGAATGACAAAACCCCAAAATGTGCTTTGTAAACCCTACGGCAACCACTAAAAAGGAGGCGGTGAGGTGGAATCACAAAACCCCAAAATGTGCTTTGTAAACCCTACGGCAACCACTAAAAAGGAGGAGGTGAGGTGGAATCACAAAACCCCAAAATGTGCTTTGTAAACCCTACGGCAACCACTAAAAAGGAGGAGGTGAGGTGGAATCACAAAACCCCAAAATGTGCTTTATAAACCCTACGGCAACCACTAAAAAGGAGGAGATGAGGTGGAATCACAAAACCCCAAAATGTGCTTTGTAAACCCTACGGCAGCCACTAAAAAGGAGGAGGTGAGGTGGAATCACAAAACCCCAAAATGTGCTTTGTAAACCCTACGGCAACCACTAAAAAGGAGGAGGTGAGGTGGAATCACAAAACCCCAAAATGTGGTTTGGAAACCCTACGGCAACCACTAAAAAGGAGGAGGTGAGGTGGAATCACAAAACCCCGAAATGTGCTTTGTAAACCCTACGGCAACCACTAAAAAGGAGGAGGTGAGGTGGAATCACAAAATCCCAAAATGTGCTTTGTAAACCCTACGGCAGCCACTAAAAAGGAGGAGGTGAGGTGGAATCACAAAACCCCAAAATGTGCTTTGTAAAGCCTACGGCAACCACTAAAAAGGAGGAGGTTTGGTGGAATCACAAAACCCCAAAATGTGCTTTGTAAACCCTATGGCAACCAATAAAAAGGAGGAGGTGAGGTGGAATCACAAAACCCCAAAATGTGCTTTGTAAACCCTACGGCAACCACTAAAAAGGAGGAGGTGAGGTGGAATCACAAAACCCCAAAATGTGCTTTGTAAACCCTACGGCAACCACTAAAAAGGAGGAGGTGAGGTGGAATCACAAAACCCCAAAATGTGATTTGTAAACCCTCCGGCAACCACCAAAAATGAGGAGATGAGGTGGAATCACAAAACCCCAAAATGTGCTTTGTAAACCCTACGGCAACCACCAAAAAGGAGGAGGTGAGGTGGAATCACAAAACCCCAAAATGTGCTTTGTAAACCCTACGGCAACCACTAAAAAGGAGGAGGTGAGGTGGAATCACGAAACCCCAAAATGTGCTTTGTAAACCCTACGGCAACCACTAAAAAGGAGGAGGTGAGGTGGAATAACGAAACCCCAAAATGTGCTTTGTAAACCCTTCGGCAACCACTAAAAAGGAGGCGGTGAGGTGGAATCACAAAACCCCAAAATGTGCTTTGTAAACCCTACGGCAACCACTAAAAAGGAGGAGGTGAGGTGGAATCACAAAACCCCAAAATGTGCTTTGTAAACCCTACGGCAACCACTAAAAAGGAGGAGGTGAGGTGGAATCACAAAACCCCAAAATGTGCTTTGTAAACCCTACGGCAACCACTAAAAAGGAGGAGGTGAGGTGGAATCACAAAACCCCAAAATGTGCTTTGTAAACCCTACGGCAGCCACTAAAAAGGAGGAGGTGAGGTGGAATCACAAAACCCCAAAATGTGCTTTGTAAACCCTACGGCAGCCACTAAAAAGGAGGAGGTGAGGTGGAATCACAAAACCCCAAAATGTGCTTTGTAAACCCTACGGCAACCACTAAAAAGGAGGAGGTGAGGTGGAATCACAAAACCCCAAAATGTGCTTTGTAAACCCTACGGCAACCACTAAAAAGGAGGAGGTGAGGTGGAATCACAAAACCCCAAAATGTGCTTTGTAAACCCTACGGCAACCACTAAAAAGGAGGAGATGAGGTGGAATCACAAAACCCCGAAATGTGCTTTGCAAACCCTACGGCAACCACCAAAAAGGAGGAGGTGAGGTGGAATCACAAAACCCCGAAATGTGCTTTGCAAACCCTACGGCACCACCAAAAAGGAGGAGGTGAGGTGGAATCACAAAACCCCAAAATGTGCTTTGTAAACCCTACGGCAACCACTAAAAAGGAGGAGGTGAGGTGGAATCACAAAACCCCAAAATGTGCTTTGTAAACCCTACGGCAACCACTAAAAAGGAGGAGGTGAGGTGGAATCACAAAATCCCAAAATGTGCTTTGTAAACCCTACGGCAGCCACTAAAAAGGAGGAGGTGAGGTGGAATCACAAAACCCCAAAATGTGCTTTGTAAAGCCTACGGCAACCACTAAAAAGGAGGAGGTGAGGTGGAATCACAAAACCCCAGAATGTGCTTTGTAAACCCTACGGCAACCACTAAAAAGGAGGAGGTGAGGTGGAATCACAAAACCCCAAAATGTGCTTTGTAAACCCTACGGCAACCACTAAAAAGGAGGAGGTGAGGTGGAATCACAAAACCCCAGAATGTGCTTTGTAAACCCTACGGCAACCTCTAAAAAGGAGGAGATGAGGTGGAATCACAAAACCCCAAAATGTGCTTTGTAAACCCTACGGCAACCACCAAAAAGGAGGAGGTGAGGTGGAATCACAAAACCCCAAAATGTGCTTTTTAAACCCTACGGCAACCACTAAAAAGGAGGAGGTGAGGTGGAATCACGAAACCCCAAAATGTGCTTTGTAAACCCTACGGCAACCACTAAAAAGGAGGAGGTGAGGTGGAATCACGAAACCCCAAAATGTGCTTTGTAAACCCTTCGGCAACCACTAAAAAGGAGGCGGTGAGGTGGAATCACAAAACCCCAAAATGTGCTTTGTAAACCCTACGGCAACCACTAAAAAGGAGGAGGTGAGGTGGAATCACAAAACCCCAAAATGTGCTTTGTAAACCCTACGGCAACCACTAAAAAGGAGGAGGTGAGGTGGAATCACAAAACCCCAAAATGTGCTTTGTAAACCCTACGGCAACCACTAAAAAGGAGGAGGTGAGGTGGAATCACAAAACCCCAAAATGTGCTTTGTAAACCCTACGGCAGCCACTAAAAAGGAGGAGGTGAGGTGGAATCACAAAACCCCAAAATGTGCTTTGTAAACCCTACGGCAACCAGTAAAAAGGAGGAGGTGAGGTGGAATCACAAAACCCCAAAATGTGCTTTGTAAACCCTACGGCAACCACTAAAAAGGAGGAGGTGAGGTGGAATCACAAAACCCCAAAATGTGCTTTGTAAACCCTACGGCAACCACTAAAAAGGAGGAGGTGAGGTGGAATCACAAAACCCCAAAATGTGCTTTGTAAACCCTACGGCAACCACTAAAAAGGAGGAGGTGAGGTGGAATCACAAAACCCCAAAATGTGCTTTGTAAACCCTACGGCAACCACTAAAAAGGAGGAGATGAGGTGGAATCACCAAACCCCGAAATGTGCTTTGCAAACCCTACGGCAACCACCAAAAAGGAGGAGGTGAGGTGGAATCACAAAACCCCAAAATGTGCTTTGCAAACCCTACGGCAACCACCAAAAATGAGGAGGTGAGGTGGAATCACAAAACCCCAAAATGTGCTTTGTAAACCCTACGGCAGCCACTAAAAAGGAGGAGGTGAGGTGGAATCACAAAACCCCAAAATGTGCTTTGTAAAGCCTACGGCAACCACTAAAAAGGAGGAGGTGAGGTGGAATCACAAAACACCAGATTGTGCTTTGTAAACCCTACGGCAACCACTAAAAAGGAGGAGGTGAGGTGGAATCACAAAACCCCAAAATGTGCTTTGTAAACCCTACGGCAACCACTAAAAAGGAGGAGGTGAGGTGGAATCACAAAACCCCAGAATGTGCTTTGTAAACCCTACGGCAACCACTAAAAAGGAGGAGATGAGGTGGAATCACAAAACCCCAAAATGTGCTTTGTAAACCCTACGGCAACCACCAAAAAGGAGGAGGTGAGGTGGAATCACAAAACCCCAAAATGTGCTTTTTAAACCCTACGGCAACCACTAAAAAGGAGGAGGTGAGGTGGAATCACAAAACCCCAAAATGTGCTTTGTAAACCCTACTGCAACCACTAAAAAGGAGGAGATGAGGTGGAATCACAAAACCCCAAAATGTGCTTTGTAAACCCTACGGCAACCACTAAAAAGGAGGAGGTGAGGTGGAATCACAAAACCCCAAAATGTGCTTTGTAAACCCTACGGCAGCCACTAAAAAGGAGGAGGTGAGGTGGAATCACAAAACCCCAAAATGTGCTTTGTAAACCCTACGGCAACCACTAAAAAGGAGGAGGTGAGGTGGAATCACAAAACCCCCAAATGTGCTTTGTAAACCCTACGGCAACCACTAAAAAGGAGGAGGTGAGGTGGAATCACAAAACCCCAAAATGTGCTTTGTAAACCCTTTGGCAACCACTAAAAAGGAGGAGGTGAGGTGGAATCACAAAACCCCAAAATGTGCTTTGTAAACCCTACGGCAACCACGAAAAAGGAGGAGGTGATGTGGAATCAGAAAACCCCAAAATGTGCTTTGTAAACCTTACGGCAACCACTAAAAAGGAGGTGAGGTGGAATCACAAAACCCCAAAATGTGCTTTGTAAACCCTATGGCAACCACTAAAAAGGAGGAGGTGAGGTGGAATCACAAAACCCCAAAATGTGCTTTGTAAACCCTACGGCAGCCACCAAAAAGGAGGAGGTGAGGTGGAATCACAAAACCCCAAAATGTGCTTTGTAAACCCTACGGCAACCACCAAAAAGGAGGAGGTGAGGTGGAATCACAAAACCCCAAAATGTGCTTTGTAAACCCTACGGCAACCACCAAAAAGGAGGCGGTGAGGTGGAATCACAGAACCCGAAAATGTGCTTTGTAAACCCTACGGCAACCACTAAAAAGAGGAGGTGAGGTGGAATCACAAAACCCCAAAATGTGCTTTGCAAACCCTACGGCAACCACCAAAAAGGAGGAGGTGAGGTGGAATCACAAAACCCAAAAATGTGCTTTGTAAAGCCTACGGCAACCACCAAAAAGGAGGAGGTGAGGTGGAATCACAAAACCCCAAAATGTGCTTTGTAAACCCTACGGCAACCACTAAAAAGGAGGAGGTGAGGTGGAATCACAAAACCCCAAAATGTGCTTTGTAAACCCTACGGCAACCACTAAAAAGGAGGAGGTGAGGTGGAATCACAAAATCCCAAAAGGTGCTTTGTAAACCCTACGGCAACCACTAAAAAGGAGGAGGTGAGGTGGAATCACAAAACCCCAAAATGTGCTTTGTAAACCCTACGGCAACCACTAAAAAGGAGGAGGTGAGGTGGAATCACAAAACCCCAAAATGTGCTTTGTAAACCCTTTGGCAACCACTAAAAAGGAGGAGGTGAGGTGGAATCACAAAACCCCAAAATGTGCTTTGTAAACCCTACGGCAACCACTAAAAAGGAGGAGGTGATGTGGAAGCAGAAAACCCCAAAATGTGCTTTGTAAACCTTACGGCAACCACTAAAAAGGAGGTGAGGTGGAATCACAAAACCCCAAAATGTGCTTTGTAAACCCTACGGAAGCCACTAAAAAGGAGGAGGTGACGTGGAATCACAAAACCCCAAAATGTGCTTTGTAAACCCTACGGCAACCACTAAAAAGGAGGAGGTGAGGTGGAATCACAAAACCCCAAAATGTGCTTTGTAAACCCTACGGCAACCACTAAAAAGGAGGAGGTGAGGTGGAATCACAAAACCCCAGAATGTGCTTTGTAAACCCTACGGCAACCACTAAAAAGGAGGAGATGAGGTGGAATCACAAAACCCCAAAATGTGCTTTGTAAACCCTACAGCAACCACCAAAAAGGAGGAGGTGAGGTGGAATCACAAAACCCCAAAATGTGCTTTTTAAACCCTACGGCAACCACTAAAACGAGGAGGTGAGGTGGAATCACAAAACCCCAAAATGTGCTTTGTAAACCCTACTGCAACCACTAAAAAGGAGGAGATGAGGTGGAATCACAAAACCCCAAAATGTGCTTTGTAAACCCTACGGCAACCACTAAAAAGGAGGAGGTGAGGTGGAATCACAAAACCCCAAAATGTGCTTTGTAAACCCTACGGCAACCACTAAAAAGGAGGAGGTGAGGTGGAATCACAAAACCCCAAAATGTGCTTTGTAAACCCTACGGCAACCACTAAAAAGGAGGAGGTGAGGTGGAATCACAAAACCCCAAAATGTGCTTTGTAAACCCTACGGCAACCACTAAAAAGGAGGAGGTGAGGTGGAATCACAAAACCCCAAAATGTGCTTTGTAAACCCTTCGGCAACCACTAAAAAGGAGGAGGTGAGGTGGAATCACAAAACCCCAAAATGTGCTTTGTAATTCCTACGGCAACCACTAAAAAGGAGGAGGTGATGTGGAATCAGAAAACCCCAAAATGTGCTTTGTAAACCCTACGGCAACCACTAAAAAGGAGGTGAGGTGGAATCACAAAACCCCAAAATGTGCTTTGTAAACCCTACGGCAACCACTAAAAAGGAGGAGGTGAGGTGGAATCACAAAACCCCAAAATGTGCTTTGTAAACCCTACGGCAGCCACCAAAAAGGAGGAGGTGAGGTGGAATCACAAAACCCCAAAATGTGCTTTGTAAACCCTACGGCAACCACCAAAAAGGAGGAGGTGAGGTGGAATCACAAAACCCCAAAATGTGCTTTGTAAACCCTACGGCAACCACCAAAAAGGAGGCGGTGAGGTGGAATCACAGAACCCGAAAATGTGCTTTGTAAACCCTACAGCAACCACTAAAAAGAGGAGGTGAGGTGGAATCACAAAACCCCAAAATGTGCTTTGTAAACCCTACGGCAACCACTAAAAAGGAGGAGGTGAGGTGTAATCACAAAACCCCAAAATGTGCTTTGTAAAGCCTACGGCAACCACTAAAAAGGAGGAGGTTTGGTGGAATCACAAAACCCCAAAATGTGCTTTGTAAACCTTACGGCAACCAATAAAAAGGAGGAGGTGAGGTGGAATCACAAAACCCCAAAATGTGCTTTGTAAACCCTACGGCAACCACTAAAAAGGAGGAGATGAGGTGGAATCACAAAACCCCAAAATGTGCTTTGTAAACCCTACGGCAACCACTAAAAAGGAGGAGATGAGGTGGAATCACAAAACCCCGAAATGTGCTTTGCAAACCCCACGGCAACCACCAAAAAGGAGGAGGTGAGGTGGAATCAAAAAACCCCAAAATGTGCTTTGCAAACCCTACGGCAACCACCAAAAAGGAGGAGGTGAGGTGGAATCACAAAACCCCAAAATGTGCTTTGTAAACCCTACGGCAGCCACTAAAAAGGAGGAGGTGAGGTGGAATCACAAAACCCCAAAATGTGCTTTGTAAACCCTACGGCAACCACTAAAAAGGAGGAGGTGAGGTGGAATCACAAAACCCCAAAATGTGCTTTGTAAACCCTACGGCAACCACTAAAAAGGAGGAGGTGAGGTGGAATCACAAAACGCCAGAATGTGCTTTGTAAACCCTACGGCAACCACTAAAAAGGAGGAGATGAGGTGGAATCACAAAACCCCAAAATGTGCTTTGTAAACCCTACGGCAACCACTAAAAAGGAGGAGGTGAGGTGGAATCACAAAACCCCAAAATGTGCTTTTTAAACCCTACGGCAACCACTAAAAAGGAGGAGGTGAGGTGGAATCACAAAACCCCAAAATGTGCTTTGTAAACCCTACTGCAACCACTAAAAAGGAGGAGATGAGGTGGAATCACAAAACCCCAAAATGTGCTTTGTAAACCCTACGGCAACCACTAAAAAGGAGGAGGTGAGGTGGAATCACAAAACCCCAAAATGTGCTTTGTAAACCCTACGGCAGCCACTAAAAAGGAGGAGGTGAGGTGGAATCACAAAACCCCAAAATGTGCTTTGTAAACCCTACGGCAACCACTAAAAAGGAGGAGGTGAGGTGGAATCACAAAACCCCAAAATGTGCTTTGTAAACCCTTCGGCAAGCACTAAAAAGCAGGAGGTGAGGTGGAATCACAAAACCCCAAAATGTGCTTTGTAATTCCTACGGCAACCACTAAAAAGGAGGAGGTGATGTGGAATCAGAAAACCCCAAAATGTGCTTTGTAAACCCTACGGCAACCACTAAAAAGGAGGTGAGGTGGAATCACAAAACCCCAAAATGTGCTTTGTAAACCCTACGGCAACCACCAAAAAGGAGGCGGTGAGGTGGAATCACAGAACCCGAAAATGTGCTTTGTAAACCCTACGGCAACCACTAAAACGAGGAGGTGAGGTGGAATCACAAAACCCCAAAATGTGCTTTGTAAACCCTACGGCAACCACTAAAAAGGAGGAGGTGAGGTGTAATCACAAAACCCCAAAATGTGCTTTGTAAAGCCTACGGCAACCACTAAAAAGGAGGAGGTTTGGTGGAATCACAAAACCCCAAAATGTGCTTTGTAAACCCTACGGCAACCAATAAAAAGGAGGAGGTGAGGTGGAATCACAAAACCCCAAAATGTGCTTTGTAAACCCTACGGCAACCACTAAAAAGGAGGAGGTGAGGTGGAATCACAAAACCCCAAAATGTGCTTTGTAAACCCTACGGCAGCCACTAAAAAGGAGGAGGTGAGGTGGAATCACAAAACCCCAAAATGTGCTTTGTAAACCCTACGGCAACCACTAAAAAGGAGGAGGTGAGGTGGAATCACAAAACCCCAAAATGTGCTTTGTAAACCCTACGGCAACCACTAAAAAGGAGGAGGTGAGGTGGAATCACAAAACCCCAAAATGTGCTTTGTAAACCCTACGGCAACCACTAAAACGGAGGAGGTGAGGTGGAATCACAAAACCCCAAAATGTGCTTTGTAAACCCTACGGCAACCACTAAAAAGGAGGAGGTGAGGTGGAATCACAAAACCCCAAAATGTGCTTTGTAAACCCTACGGCAACCACTAAAAAGGAGGAGATGAGGTGGAATCACAAAACCCCGAAATGTGCTTTGCAATCCCTACGGCAACCACCAAAAAGGAGGAGGTGAGGTGGAATCACAAAACCCCAAAATGTGCTTTACAAACCCTACGGCAACCACCAAAAAGGAGGAGGTGAGGTGGAATCACAAAACCCCAAAATGTGCTTTGTAAACCCTACGGCAACCACTAAAAAGGAGGAGGTGAGGTGGAATCACGAAACCCCAAAATGTGCTTTGTAAACCCTACGGCAACCACTAGAAAGGAGGAGGTGAGGTGGAATCACAAAATTCCAAAATGTGCTTTGTAAACCCTACGGCAGCCACTAAAAAGGAGGAGGTGAGGTGGAATCACAAAACCCCAAAATGTGCTTTGTAAACCCTACGGCAACCACTAAAAAGGAGGAGGTGAGGTGGAATCACAAAACCCCAAAATGTGCTTTGTAAACCCTTTGGCAACCACTAAAAAGGAGGAGGTGAGGTGGAATCACAAAACCCCAAAATGTGCTTTGTAAACCCTACGGCAACCACTAAAAAGGAGGAGGTGATGTGGAATCAGAAAACCCCAAAATGTGCTTTGTAAACCCTACGGCAACCACTAAAAAGGAGGTGAGGTGGAATCACAAAACCCCAAAATGTGCTTTGTAAACCCTACGGCAACCACTAAAAAGGAGGAGGTGAGGTGGAATCACAAAACCCCAAAATGTGCATTATAAACCCTACGGCAGCCACCAAAAAGGAGGACGTGAGGTGGAATCACAAAACCCCAAAATGTGCTTTGTAAACCCTACGGCAACCACCAAAAAGGAGGAGGTGAGGTGGAATCACAAAACCCCAAAATGTGCTTTGTAAACCCTTCGGCAACCACTAAAAAGGAGGAGGTGAGGTGGAATCACAAAACCCCAAAATGTGCTTTGTAAACCCTACGGCAACCACTAAAAAGGAGGAGGTGAGGTGGAATCACAAAACCCCAAAATGTGCTTTGTAAACCCTACGGCAGCCACTAAAAAGGAGGAGGTGAGGTGGAATCACAAAACCCCAAAATGTGCTTTGTAAACCCTACGGCAACCACTAAAAAGGAGGAGGTGAGGTGGAATCACAAAACCCCAAAATGTGCTTTGTAAACCCTACGGCAACCACTAAAAAGGAGGAGGTGAGGTGGAATCACAAAACCCCAAAATGTGCTTTGTAAACCCTACGGCAACCACTAAAAAGGAGGAGGTGAGGTGGAATCACAAAACCCCAAAATGTGCTTTGTAAACCCTACGGCAGCCACTAAAAAGGAGGAGGTGACGTGGAATCACAAAACCCCAAAATGTGCTTTGTAAACCCTACGGCAACCACTAAAAAGGAGGAGGTGAGGTGGAATCACAAAACCCCAAAATGTGCTTTGTAAACCCGACAGCAATCACTAAAAAAGAGGAGGTGAGGTGGAATCACAAAACCCCAAAATGTGCTTTGTAAACCCTACGGCAACCACTAAAAAGGAGGAGGTGAGGTGGAATCACAAAACCCCAAAATGTGCTTTGTAAACCCTACGGCAACCACTAAAAAGGTGGAGATGAGGTGGAATCACAAAACCCCAAAATGTGCTTTGTAAACCCTACGGCAACCACTAAAAAGGAGGAGATGAGGTGGAATCACAAAACCCCAAAATGTGCTTTGTAAACCCTACGGCAACCACTAAAACGGAGGAGGTGAGGTGGAATCACAAAACCCCAAAATGTGCTTTGTAAACCCTACGGCAACCAGTAAAAAGAAGGAGGTGAGGTGGAATCACAAAACCCCAAAATGTGCTTTGTAAACCCTACGGCAACCACTAAAAAGGAGGAGGTGAGGTGGAATCACAAAACCCCAAAATGTACTTTGTAAACCCTACGGCAACCACTAAAAAGGAGGAGGTGAGGTGGAATCACAAAACACCAAAATGTGGTTTGTAAACCCTACGGCAGCCACTAAAAAGGAGGAGGTGAGGTGGAATCACAAAACCCCAAAATGTGCTTTGTAAACCCTACGGCAACCACTAAAAAGGAGGAGGTGAGGTGGAATCACAAAACCCCAAAATGTGCTTTGTAAACCCGACAGCAATCACTAAAAAGGAGGAGGTGAGGTGGAATCACAAAACCCCAAAATGTGCTTTGTAAACCCTACGGCAACCACTAAAAAGGAGGAGTTGAGGTGGAATCACAAAACCCCAAAATGTGCTTTGTAAACCCTACGGCAACCACTAAAAAGGAGGAGATGAGGTGGAATCACAAAACCCCAAAATGTGCTTTGTAAACCCTACGGCAAGCACTAAAAAGGAGGAGATGAGGTGGAATCACAAAACCCCAAAATGTGCTTTGTAAACCCTACGGCAAGCACTAAAAAGGAGGAGGTGAGGTGGAATCACAAAACCCCAAAATGTGCTTTGTAAACCCTACGGCAACCACTAAAAAGGAGGAGATGAGGTGGAATCACAAAACCCCAAAATGTGCTTTGTAAACCCTACGGCAACCACTAAAAAGGAGGAGGTGAGGTGGAATCACAAAACCCCAAAATGTGCTTTGTAAACCCTACGGCAACCACTAAAAAGGAGGAGATGAGGTGGAATCACAAAACCCCAAAATGTGCTTTGTAAACCCTACGGCAACCAGCAAAAAGGAGGAGGTGAGTTGGAATCAGAAAACCCCAAAATGTGCTTTGTAAACCCTACGGCAACCACTAAAAAGGAGGAGGTGAGGTGGAATCACAAAACCCCAAAATGTGCTTTGTAAACCCTACGGCAACCACTAAAAAGGAGGAGGTGAGGTGGAATCACAAAACCCCAAAATGTGCTTTGTAAACCCTATGGCAACCACCAAAAAGGAGGAGGTGAGGTGGAATCACAAAACCCCAAAATGTGGTTTGTAAACCCTATGGCAACCACCAAAAAGGAGGAGATGAGGTGGAATCACAAAACCCCAAAATGTGCTTTGTAAACCCTACGGCAACCACTAAAAAGGAGGAGGTGAGGTGGAATCACAAAACCCCAAAATGTGCTTTGTAAACCCTACGGCAACCACTAAAAAGGAGGAGGTGAGGTGGAATCACAAAATCCCAAAATGTGCTTTGTAAACCCTACGGCAGCCACTAAAAAGGAGGAGGTGAGGTGGAATCACAAAACCCCAAAATGTGCTTTGTAAACCCTACGGCAACCACTAAAAAGGAGGAGGTGAGGTGGAATCACAAAACCCCAAAATGTGCTTTGTAAACCCTACGGCAACCACTAAAAACGAGGCGGTGAGGTGGAATCACAAAACCCCAAAATGTGCTTTGTAAACCCTACGGCAACCACTAAAAAGGAGGAGGTGAGGTGGAATCACAAAACCCCAAAATGTGCTTTGTAAACCCTACGGCAACCACTAAAAAGGAGGAGGTGAGGTGGAATCACAAAACCCCAAAATGTGCTTTGTAAACCCTACGGCAACCACTAAAAAGGAGGAGGTGAGGTGGAATCACAAAACCCCAAAATGTGCTTTGTAAACCCTACGGCAACCACTAAAAAGGAGGAGGTGAGGTGGAATCACAAAACCCCAAAATGTGCTTTGTAAACCCGACAGCAATCACTAAAAAAGAGGAGGTGAGGTGGAATCACAAAACCCCAAAATGTGCTTTGTAAACCCTACGGCAACCACTAAAAAGGAGGAGGTGAAGTGGAATCACAAAACCCCAAAATGTGCTTTGTAAACCCCACGGCAACCACTAAAAAGGAGGAGGTGAGGTGGAATCACAAAACCCCAAAATGTGCTTTGTAAAGCCTACGGCAACCACTAAAAAGGAGGAGGTGAGGTGGAATCACAAAACCCCAAAATGTGCTTTGTAGACCCTACGGCAACCACTAAAAAGGAGGAGGTGAGGTGGAATCACAAAACCCCAAAATGTGCTTTGTAAACCCTACGGCAACCACTAAAAAGGAGGAGGTGAGGTGGAATCACAAAACCCCAAAATGTGCTTTGTAAACCCTACGGCAGCCACTAAAAAGGAGGAGGTGACGTGGAATCACAAAACCCCAAAATGTGCTTTGTAAACCCTACGGAAACCACTAAAAAGGAGGAGGTGAGGTGGAATCACAAAACCCCAAAATGTGCTTTGTAAACCCGACAGCAATCACTAAAAAAGAGGAGGTGAGGTGGAATCACAAAACCCCAAAATGTGCTTTGTAAACCCTACGGCAACCACTAAAAAGGAGGAGGTGAGGTGGAATCACAAAACCCCAAAATGTGCTTTGTAAACCCTACGGCAACCACTAAAAAGGTGGAGATGAGGTGGAATCACAAAACCCCAAAATGTGCTTTGTAAACCCTACGGCAACCACTAAAAAGGAGGAGATGAGGTGGAATCACAAAACCCCAAAATGTGCTTTGTAAACCCTACGGCAACCACTAAAACGGAGGAGGTGAGGTGGAATCACAAAACCCCAAAATGTGCTTTGTAAACCCTACGGCAACCACTAAAAAGGAGGAGGTGAGGTGGAATCACAAAACCCCAAAATGTGCTTTGTAAACCCTACGGCAACCACTAAAAAGGAGGAGGTGAGGTGGAATCACAAAACCCCAAAATGTGCTTTGTAAACCTTACGGCAACCACTAAAAAGGAGGAGGTGAGGTGGAATCACAAAACACCAAAATGTGGTTTGTAAACCCTACGGCAGCCACTAAAAAGGAGGAGGTGAGGTGGAATCACAAAACCCCAAAATGTGCTTTGTAAACCCTACGGCAACCACTAAAAAGGAGGAGATGAGGTGGAATCACAAAACCCCAAAATGTGCTTTGTAAACCCTACGGCAAGCACTACAAAGGAGGAGATGAGGTGGAATCACAAAACCCCAAAATGTGCTTTGTAAACCCTACGGCAACCACTAAAAAGGAGGAGATGAGGTGGAATCACAAAACCCCAAAATGTGCTTTGTAAACCCTACGGCAGCCACTAAAAAGGAGGAGGTGAGGTGGAATCACAAAACCCCAAAATGTGCTTTGTAAACCCTACGGCAACCACTAAAAAGGAGGAGGTGAGGTGGAATCACAAAACCCCAAAATGTGCTTTGTAAACCCTACGGCAACCACTAAAAAGGAGGAGGTGAGGTGGAATAACAAAACCCCAAAATGTGCTTTGTAAACCCTACGGCAACCACTAAAAAGGAGGAGGTGAGGTGGAATCACAAAACCCCAAAATGTGCTTTGTAAACCCTACGGCAACCACTAAAAAGGAGGAGGTGAGGTGGAATCACAAAACCCCAAAATGTGCTTTGTAAACCCTACGGCAACCACTAAAAAGGAGGAGGTGAGGTGGAATCACAAAACCCCAAAATGTGCTTTCTAAACCCTACGGCAACCACTAAAAAGGAGGAGGTGAGGTGGAATCACAAAACCCCAAAATGTGCTTTGTAAACCCTACGGCAACCACTAAAAAGGAGGAGGTGAGGTGGAATCACAAAACACCAAAATGTGGTTTGTAAACCCTACGGCATCCACTAAAAAGGAGGAGGTGAGGTGGAATCACAAAACCCCAAAATGTGCTTTGTAAACCCGACAGCAATCACTAAAAAGGAGGAGGTGAGGTGGAATCACAAAACCCCAAAATGTGCTTTGTAAACCCTACGGCAACCACTAAAAAGGAGGAGTTGAGGTGGAATCACAAAACCCCAAAATGTGCTTTGTAAATCCTACGGCAACCACTAAAAAGGAGGAGGTGAGGTGGAATCACAAAACCCCAAAATGTGCTTTGTAAACCCTACGGCAACCACTAAAAAGGAGGAGATGAGGTGGAATCACAAAACCCCAAAATGTGCTTTGTAAACCCTACGGCAACCACTAAAAAGGAGGAGGTGAGGTGGAATCACAAAACCCCAAAATGTGCTTTGTAAACCCTACGGCAACCACTAAAAAGGAGGAGATGAGGTGGAATCACAAAACCCCAAAATGTGCTTTGTAAACCCTACGGCAACCAGCAAAAAGGAGGAGGTGAGGTGGAATCACAAAACCCCAAAATGTGCTTTGTAAACCCTACGGCAACCACTAAAAAGGAGGAGGTGAGGTGGAATCACAAAACCCCAAAATGTGCTTTGTAAACCCTACGGCAACCACTAAAAAGGAGGAGATGAGGTGGAATCACAAAACCCCAAAATGTGCTTTGTAAACCCTACGGCAACCACTAAAACAGAGGAGGTGAGGTGGAATCACAAAACCCCAAAATGTGCTTTGTAAACCCTACGGCAACCAGTAAAAAGAAGGAGGTGAGGTGGAATCACAAAACCCCAAAATGTGCTTTGTAAACCCTACGGCAACCACTAAAAAGGAGGAGGTGAGGTGGAATCACAAAACCCCAAAATGTGCTTTGTAAACCCTACGGCAACCACTAAAAAGGAGGAGGTGAGGTGGAATCACAAAACACCAAAATGTGCTTTGTAAACCCTACGGCAACCACTAAAAAGGAGGAGGTGAGGTGGAATCACAAAATCCCAAAATGTGCTTTGTAAACCCTACGGCAGCCACTAAAAAGGAGGAGGTGAGGTGGAATCACAAAACCCCAAAATGTGCTTTGTAAACCCTACGGCAACCACTAAAAAGGAGGAGGTGAGGTGGAATCACAAAACCCCAAAATGTGCTTTGTAAACCCTACGGCAACCACTAAAAACGAGGCGGTGAGGTGGAATCACAAAACCCCAAAATGTGCTTTGTAAACCCTACGGCAACCACTAAAAAGGAGGAGGTGAGGTGGAATCACAAAACCCCAAAATGTGCTTTGTAAACCCTACGGCAACCAGTAAAAAGGAGGAGGTGAGGTGGAATCACAAAACCCCAAAATGTGCTTTGTAAACCCTACGGCAACCACTAAAAAGGAGGAGGTGAGGTGGAATCACAAAACCCCAAAATGTGCTTTGTAAACCCTACGGCAACCAGTAAAAAGGAGGAGGTGAGGTGGAATCACAAAACCCCAAAATGTGCTTTGTAAACCCGACAGCAATCACTAAAAAAGAGGAGGTGAGGTGGAATCACAAAACCGCAAAATGTGCTTTGTAAACCCTACGGCAACCACTAAAAAGGAGGAGGTGAAGTGGAATCACAAAACCCCAAAATGTGCTTTGTAAACCCCACGGCAACCACTAAAAAGGAGGAGATGAGGTGGAATCACAAAACCCCAAAATGTGCTTTGTAAAGCCTACGGCAACCACTAAAAAGGAGGAGGTGAGGTGGAATCACAAAACCCCAAAATGTGCTTTGTAAACCCTACGGCAACCACTAAAAAGGAGGAGGTGAGGTGGAATCACAAAACCCCAAAATGTGCTTTGTAAACCCTACGGCAACCACTAAAAAGGAGGAGGTGAGGTGGAATCACAAAACCCCAAAATGTGCTTTGTAAACCCTACGGCAACCACTAAAAAGGAGGAGGTGAGGTGGAATCACAAAACCCCAAAATGTGCTTTGTAAACCCTACGGCAACCACTAAAAAGGAGGAGGTGAGGTGGAATCACAAAACCCCAAAATGTGCTTTGTAAACCCGACAGCAATCACTAAAAAAGAGGAGGTGAGGTGGAATCACAAAACCCCAAAATGTGCTTTGTAAACCCTACGGCAACCACTAAAAAGGAGGAGGTGAGGTGGAATCACAAAACCCCAAAATGTGCTTTGTAAACCCTACGGCAACCACTAAAAAGGAGGAGGTGAGGTGGAATCACAAAACCCCAAAATGTGCTTTGTAAACCCTACGGCAACCACTAAAAAGGAGGAGGTGAGGTGGAATCAGAAAACCCCAAAATGTGCTTTGTAAACCCTACGGCAGCCACTAAAAAGGAGGAGGTGACGTGGAATCACAAAACGCCAAAATGTGCTTTGTAAACCCTACGGCAACCACTAAAAAGGAGGAGGTGAGGTGGAATCACAAAACCCCAAAATGTGCTTTGTAAACCCGACAGCAATCACTAAAAAAGAGGAGGTGAGGTGGAATCACAAAACCCCAAAATGTGCTTTGTAAACCCTACGGCAACCACTAAAAAGGAGGAGGTGAGGTGGAATCACAAAACCCCAAAATGTGCTTTGTAAACCCTACGGCAACCACTAAAAAGGTGGAGATGAGGTGGAATCACAAAACCCCAAAATGTGCTTTGTAAACCCTACGGCAACCACTAAAAAGGAGGAGATGAGGTGGAATCACAAAACCCCAAAATGTGCTTTGTAAACCCTACGGCAACCACTAAAACAGAGGAGGTGAGGTGGAATCACAAAACCCCAAAATGTGCTTTGTAAACCCTACGGCAACCAGTAAAAAGAAGGAGGTGAGGTGGAATCACAAAACCCCAAAATGTGCTTTGTAAACCCTACGGCAACCACTAAAAAGGAGGAGGTGAGGTGGAATCACAAAACCCCAAAATGTGCTTTGTAAACCCTACGGCAACCACTAAAAAGGAGGAGGTGAGGTGGAATCACAAAACACCAAAATGTGCTTTGTAAACCCTACGGCAACCACTAAAAAGGAGGAGGTGAGGTGGAATCACAAAATCCCAAAATGTGCTTTGTAAACCCTACGGCAGCCACTAAAAAGGAGGAGGTGAGGTGGAATCACAAAACCCCAAAATGTGCTTTGTAAACCCTACGGCAACCACTAAAAAGGAGGAGGTGAGGTGGAATCACAAAACCCCAAAATGTGCTTTGTAAACCCTACGGCAACCACTAAAAACGAGGCGGTGAGGTGGAATCA
The DNA here is from genome assembly GCF_041296235.1 of Equus asinus. Taxonomy (NCBI): domain Eukaryota; kingdom Metazoa; phylum Chordata; class Mammalia; order Perissodactyla; family Equidae; genus Equus; species Equus asinus. Next base: position 83,017,943 of record NC_091809.1, on the reverse strand, counting down.
CAAAACCCCAAAATGTGCTTTGTAAACCCTACGGCAACCACTAAAAAGGAGGAGGTGAGGTGGAATCACAAAACCCCAAAATGTGCTTTGTAAACCCGACAGCAATCACTAAAAAAGAGGAGGTGAGGTGGAATCACAAAACCCCAAAATGTGCTTTGTAAACCCTACGGCAACCACTAAAAAGGAGGAGGTGAGGTGGAATCACAAAACCCCAAAATGTGCTTTGTAAACCCTACGGCAACCACTAAAAAGGTGGAGATGAGGTGGAATCACAAAACCCCAAAATGTGCTTTGTAAACCCTACGGCAACCACTAAAAATGAGGAGAAGAGGTGGAATCACAAAACCCCAAAATGTGCTTTGTAAACCCTACGGCAACCACTAAAACGGAGGAGGTGAGGTGGAATCACAAAACACCAAAATGTGCTTTGTAAACCCTACGGCAACCAGTAAAAAGAAGGAGGTGAGGTGGAATCACAAAACCCCAAAATGTGCTTTGTAAACCCTACGGCAACCACTAAAAAGGAGGAGATGAGGTGGAATCACAAAACCCCAAAATGTGCTTTGTAAACCCTACGGCAAGCACTAAAAAGGAGGAGATGAGGTGGAATCACAAAACCCCAAAATGTGCTTTGTAAACCCTACGGCAACCACTAAAAAGGAGGAGGTGAGGTGGAATCACAAAACCCCAAAATGTGCTTTGTAAACCCTACGGCAACCACTAAAAAGGAGGAGATGAGGTGGAATCACAAAACCCCAAAATGTGCTTTGTAAACCCTACGGCAACCAGCAAAAAGGAGGAGGTGAGGTGGAATCACAAAACCCCAAAATGTGCTTTGTAAACCCTACGGCAACCACTAAAAAGGAGGAGGTGAGGTGGAATCACAAAACCCCAAAATGTGCTTTGTACACCCTACGGCAACCACTAAAAAGGAGGAGGTGAGGTGGAATCACAAAATCCCAAAATGTGCTTTGTAAACTCTACGGCAGCCACTAAAAAGGAGGAGGTGAGGTGGAATCACAAAACCCCAAAATGTGCTTTGTAAACCCTACGGCAACCACTAAAAAGGAGGAGGTGAGGTGGAATCACAAAACCCCAAAATGTGCTTTGTAAACCCTACGGCAACCACTAAAAACGAGGCGGTGAGGTGGAATCACAAAACCCCAAAATGTGCTTTGTAAACCCTACGGCAACCACTAAAAAGGAGGAGGTGAGGTGGAATCACAAAACCCCAAAATGTGCTTTGTAAACCCTACGGCAACCACTAAAAAGGAGGAGGTGAGGTGGAATCACAAAACCCCAAAATGTGCTTTGTAAACCCTACGGCAACCACTAAAAAGGAGGAGGTGAGGTGGAATCACAAAACCCCAAAATGTGCTTTGTAAACCCGACAGCAATCACTAAAAAGGAGGAGGTGAGGTGGATTCACAAAACCCCAAAATGTGCTTTGTAAACCCTACGGCAACCACTAAAAAGGAGGAGTTGAGGTGGAATCACAAAACCCCAAAATGTGCTTTGTAAACCCTACGGCAACCACTAAAAAGGAGGAGATGAGGTGGAATCACAAAACCCCAAAATGTGCTTTGTAAACCCTACGGCAAGCACTAAAAAGGAGGAGATGAGGTGGAATCACAAAACCCCAAAATGTGCTTTGTAAACCCTACGGCAACCACTAAAAAGGAGGAGGTGAGGTGGAATCACAAAACCCCAAAATATGCTTTGTAAACCCTACGGCAACCACTAAAAAGGAGGAGGTGAGGTGGAATCACAAAACCCCAATATGTGCTTTGTAAACCCTACGGCAACCAGCAAAAAGGAGGAGGTGAGGTGGAATCACAAAACCCCAAAATGTGCTTTGTAAACCCTACGGCAACCACTAAAAAGGAGGAGGTGAGGTGGAATCACAAAACCCCAAAATGTGCTTTGTAAACCCTACGGCAACCACTAAAAAGGAGGAGGTGAGGTGGAATTACAAAACCCCAAAATGTGCTTTGTAAACCCTACGGCAACCACTAAAAAGGAGGAGATGAGGTGGAATCACAAAACCCCAAAATGTGCTTTGTAAACCCTACGGCAGCCACTAAAAAGGAGGAGGAGAGGTGGAATCACAAAACCCCAAAATGTGCTTTGTAAACCCTACGGCAACCACTAAAAAGGAGGAGGTCAGGTGGAATCACAAAACCCCAAAATGTGCTTTGTAAACCCTATGGCAACCACTAAAATGGAGGAGGTGAGGTGGAATCACAAAACCCCAAAATGTGCTTTGTAAACCCTACGGCAACCACTAAAAAGGAGGAGGTGAGGTGGAATCACAAAACCCCAAAATGTGCTTTGTAAACCCTACGGCAACCACTAAAAAGGAGGAGATGAGGTGGAATCACAAAACCCCAAAATGTGCTTTGTAAACCCTACGGCAACCACTAAAAAGGAGGAGGTGAGGTGGAATCACAAAACCCCAAAATGTGCTTTGTAAACCCTACGGCAACCACTAAAAAGGAGGAGGTGAGGTGGAATCAGAAAACCCCAAAAGGTGCTTTGTAAACCCTACGGCAACCACTAAAAAGGAGGAGGTGAGGTGGAATCACAAAACCCCAAAATGTGCTTTGTAAACCCTACGGCAACCAGTAAAAAGGAGGACATGAGGTGGAATCACAAAACCCCAAAATGTGCTTTGTAAACCCTACGGCAACCACTAAAAAGGAGGAGGTGAGGTGGAATCACAAAACCCCAAAATGTGCTTTCTAAACCCTACGGCAACCACTAAAAAGGAGGAGGTGAGGTGGAATCACAAAACCCCAAAATGTGCTTTGTAAACCCTACGGCAACCACTAAAAAGGAGGAGGTGAGGTGGAATCACAAAACCCCAAAATGTGCTTTGTAAACCCTACGGCAGCCACTAAAAAGGAGGAGGTGAGGTGGAATCACAAAACCCCAAAATGTGCTTTGTAAACCCTACGGCAACCACTAAAAAGGAGGAGGTGAGGTGGAATCACAAAACCCCAAAATGTGCTTTGTAAACCCGACGGCAATCAGTAAAAAGGAGGAGGTGAGGTGGAATCACAAAACCCCAAAATGTGCTTTGTAAACCCTACGGCAACCACTAAAAAGGAGGAGATGAGGTGGAATCACAAAACCCCAAAATGTGCTTTGTAAACCCTACGGCAACCACTAAAAAGGAGGAGGTGAGGTGGAATCACAAAACCCCAAAATGTGCTTTGTAAACCCTACGGCAACCACTAAAAAGGAGGAGGTGAGGTGGAATCACAAAACCCCAAAATGTGCTTTGTAAACCCTACGGCAACCACTTAAAAGGAGGAGGTGAGGTGGAATCACAAAATCCCAAAATCTGCTTTGTAAATCCTACGGCAGCCACTAAAAAGGAGGAGGTTTGGTGGAATCACAAAACCCCAAAATGTGCTTTGTAAACCCTACGGCAACCACTAAAAAGGAGGAGGTGAGGTGGAATCACAAAACCCCAAAATGTGCTTTGTAAACCCTACGGCAACCACTAAAAAGGAGAAGGTGAGGTGGAATCAAAAACCCCAAAATGTGCTTTGTAAACCCTACGGCAACCACTAAAAAGGAGGAGGTGAGGTGGAATCACAAAACCCCAAAATGTGCTTTGTAAGCCCTACGGCAACCACTAAAAAGGAGGAGGTGAGGTGGAATCACAAAACCCCAAAATGTGCTTTCTAAACCCTACGGCAACCACTAAAAAGGAGGAGGTGAGGTGGAATCACAAAACCCCAAAATGTGCTTTGTAAACCCTACGGCAACCACTAAAAAGGAGGAGGTGAGGTGGAATCACCAAACCCCAAAATGTGCTTTGTAAACCCTACGGCAACCACTAAAAAGGAGGAGATGAGGTGGAATCACAAAACCCCAAAATGTGCTTTGCAAACCCTACGGCAACCACTAAAAAGGAGGAGGTGAGGTGGAATCACAAAACCCCAAAATGTGCTTTGTAAACCCTACGGCAACCAGTAAAAAGGAGGACATGAGGTGGAATCACAAAACCCCAAAAGGTGCTTTGTAAACCCTACGGCAACCACTAAAAAGGAGGAGGTGAGGTGGAATCACAAAACCCCAAAATGTGCTTTGTAAACCCTACGGCAACCAGTAAACAGGAGGACATGAGGTGGAATCACAAAACCCCAAAATGTGCTTTGTAAACCCTACGGCAACCACTAAAAAGGAGGAGGTGAGGTGGAATCACAAAACCCCAAAATGTGCTTTGTAAACCCTACGGCAACCACTAAAAAGGAGGAGGTGAGGTGGAATCACAAAACCCCAAAATGTGCTTTGTAAACCCTACGGCAACCACTAAAAAGGAGGAGGTGAGGTGGAATCACAAAACACCAAAATGTGGTTTGTAAACCCTACGGCAGCCACTAAAAAGGAGGAGGTGAGGTGGAATCACAAAACCCCAAAATGTGCTTTGTAAACCCTTTGGCAACCACTAAAAAGGAGGAGGTGAGGTGGAATCACAAAACCCCAAAATGTGCTTTGTAAACCCGACAGCAATCAGTAAAAAGGAGGAGGTGAGGTGGAATCACAAAACCCCAAAATGTGCTTTGTAAACCCTACGGCAACCACTAAAAAGGAGGAGTTGAGGTGGAATCACAAAACCCCAAAATGTGCTTTGTAAACCCTACGGCAACCACTAAAAAGGAGGAGATGAGGTGGAATCACAAAACCGCAAAATGTGCTTTGTAAACCCTACGGCAACCACTAAACAGGAGGAGATGAGGTGGAATCACAAAACCCCAAAATGTGCTTTGTAAACCCTACGGCAACCACTAAAAAGGAGGAGATGAGGTGGAATCACACAACCCCAAAATGTGCTTTGTAAACCATACGGCAACCACTAAAAAGGAGGAGATGAGGTGGAATCACAAAACCCCAAAATGTGCTTTGTAAACCCTACGGCAACCAGCAAAAAGGAGGAGGTGAGGTGGAATCACAAAACCCCAAAATGTGCTTTGTAAACCCTACGGCAACCACTAAAAAGGAGGAGGTGAGGTGGAATCACAGAACCCCAAAATGTGCTTTGTAAACCCTACGGCAACCACTAAAAAGGAGGAGGTGAGGTGGAATCACAAAACCCCAAAATGTGCTTTGTAAACCCTACGGCAACCACTAAAAAGGAGGAGGTGAGGTGGAATCACAAAACACCAAAATGTGGTTTGTAAACCCTACGGCAGCCACTAAAAAGGAGGAGGTGAGGTGGAATCACAAAACCCCAAAATGTGCTTTGTAAACCCTACGGCAACCACTAAAAAGGAGGAGGTGAGGTGGAATCACAAAACACCAAAATGTGGTTTCTAAACCCGACAGCAATCACTAAAAAAGAGGAGGTGAGGTTGAATCACAAAACCCCAAAATGTGCTTTGTAAACCCTACGGCAACCACTAAAAAGGAGGAGGTGAGGTGGAATCACAAAACCCCAAAATGTGCTTTGTAAACCCTACGGCAACCACTAAAAAGGAGGAGGTGAGGTGGAATCACAAAACCCCAAAATGTGCTTTGTACACCTTACGGCAACCACCAAAAAGGAGGAGGTGAGGTGGAATCACAAAACCCCAAAATGTGCTTTGTAAACCCTACGGCAGCCACTAAAAAGGAGGAGGTTTGGTGGAATCACAAAACCCCAAAATGTGCTTTGTAAACCCTACGGCAACCACTAAAAAGGAGGAGGTGAGGTGGAATCACAAAAACCCAAAATGTGCTTTGTAAACCCTACGGCAACCACTAAAAAGGAGGAGGTGAGGTGGAATCACAAAACCCCAAAATGTGCTTTGTAAACCCTACGGCAACCAGTAAAAAGGAGGACATGAGGTGGAATCACAAAACCCCAAAATGTGCTTTGTAAACCCTACGGCAACCACTAAAAAGGAGGAGGTGAGGTGGAATCACAAAACCCCAAAATGTGCTTTCTAAACCCTACGGCAACCACTAAAAAGGAGGAGGTGAGGTGGAATCACAAAACCCCAAAATGTGCTTTGTAAACCCTACGGCAACCACTAAAAAGGAGGAGGTGAGGTGGAATCACAAAACACCAAAATGTGGTTTGTAAACCCTACGGCAGCCACTAAAAAGGAGGAGGTGAGGTGGAATCACAAAACCCCAAAATGTGCTTTGTAAACCCTACGGCAACCACTAAAAAGGAGGAGGTGAGGTGGAATCACAAAACCCCAAAATGTGCTTTGTAAACCCTACGGCAACCACTAAAAAGGAGGAGGTGAGGTGGAATCACAAAACCCCAAAATGTGCTTTGTAAACCCTACGGCAACCACTAAAAAGGAGGAGATGAGGTGGAATCACAAAACCCCAAAATGTGCTTTGTAAACCCTACGGCAACCACTAAAAAGGAGGAGGTGAGGTGGAATCACAAAACCCCAAAATGTGCTTTGTAAACCCTACGGCAACCACTAAAAAGGAGGAGGTGAGGTGGAATCACAAAACCCCAAAATGTGCTTTGTAAACCCTACGGCAACCACTAAAAAGGAGGAGGTGAGGTGGAATCACAAAATCCCAAAAGGTGCTTTGTAAACCCTACGGCAGCCACTAAAAAGGAGGAGGTTTGGTGGAATCACAAAACCCCAAAATGTGCTTTGTAAACCCTACGGCAACCACTAAAAAGGAGGAGGTGAGGTGGAATCACAAAACCCCAAAATGTGCTTTGTAAACCCTACGGCAACCACTAAAAAGGAGAAGGTGAGGTGGAATCAAAAACCCCAAAATGTGCTTTGTAAACCCTACGGCAACCACTAAAAAGGAGGAGGTGAGGTGGAATCACAAAACCCCAAAATGTGCTTTGTAAGCCCTACGGCAACCACTAAAAAGGAGGAGGTGAGGTGGAATCACAAAACCCCAAAATGTGCTTTGTAAACCCTACGGCAGCCACTAAAAAGGAGGAGGTGAGGTGGAATCACAAAACCCCAAAATGTGCTTTGTAAACCCTACGGCAACCACTAAAAAGGAGGAGGTGAGGTGGAATCACAAAACCCCAAAATGTGCTTTGTAAACCCGACAGCAATCAGTAAAAAGGAGGAGGTGAGGTGGAATCACAAAACCCCAAAATGTGCTTTGTAAACCCTACGGCAACCACTAAAAAGGAGGAGTTGAGGTGGAATCACAAAACCCCAAAATGTGCTTTGTAAACCCTACGGCAACCACTAAAAAGGAGGAGATGAGGTGGAATCACAAAACCCCAAAATGTGCTTTGTAAACCCTACGGCAACCACTAAACAGGAGGAGATGAGGTGGAATCACAAAACCCCAAAATGTGCTTTGTAAACCCTACGGCAACCACTAAAAAGGAGGAGATGAGGTGGAATCACACAACCCCAAAATGTGCTTTGTAAACCATACGGCAACCACTAAAAAGGAGGAGATGAGGTGGAATCACAAAACTCCAAAATGTGCTTTGTAAACCCTACGGCAACCAGCAAAAAGGAGGAGGTGAGGTGGAATCACAAAACCCCAAAATGTGCTTTGTAAACCCTACGGCAACCACTAAAAAGGAGGAGGTGAGGTGGAATCACAGAACCCCAAAATGTGCTTTGTAAACCCTACGGCAACCACTAAAAAGGAGGAGGTGAGGTGGAATCACAAAACCCCAAAATGTGCTTTGTAAACCCTACGGCAACCACTAAAAAGGAGGAGGTGAGGTGGAATCACAAAACACCAAAATGTGGTTTGTAAACCCTACGGCAGCCACTAAAAAGGAGGAGGTTTGGTGGAATCACAAAACCCCAAAATGTGCTTTGTAAACCCTACGGCAACCACTAAAAAGGAGGAGGTGAGGTGGAATCACAAAAACCCAAAATGTGCTTTGTAAACCCTACGGCAACCACTAAAAAGGAGGAGGTGAGGTGGAATCACAAAACCCCAAAATGTGCTTTGTAAACCCTACGGCAACCACTAAAAAGGAGGAGGTGAGGTGGAATCACAAAACCCCAAAATGTGCTTTGTAAACCCTACGGCAACCACTAAAAAGGAGGAGGTAAGGTGGAATCACAAAACCCCAAAATGTGCTTTGTAAACCCTACGGCAACCACTAAAAAGGAGGAGATGAGGTGGAATCACAAAACCCCAAAATGTGCTTTGCAAACCCTACGGCAACCACTAAAAAGGAGGAGGTGAGGTGGAATCACAAAACCCCAAAATGTGCTTTGTAAACCCTACGGCAACCACTAAAAAGGAGGAGGTGAGGTGGAATCACAAAACCCCAAAATGTGCTTTGTAAACCCTACGGCAACCACTAAAAAGGAGGAGGTGAGGTGGAATCACAAAACACCAAAATGTGGTTTGTAAACCCTACGGCAGCCACTAAAAAGGAGGAGGTGACGTGGAATCACAAAACCCCAAAATGTGCTTTGTAAACCCTACGGCAACCACTAAAAAGGAGGAGGTGAGGTGGAATCACAAAACCCCAAAATGTGCTTTGTAAACCCTATGGCAACCACTAAAAAGGAGGAGGTGAGGTGGAATCACAAAACCCCAAAATGTGCTTTGTAAACCCTACGGCAACCACTAAAAAGGAGGAGGTGAGGTGGAATCACAAAACCCCAAAATGTGCTTTGTAAACCCTACGGCAGCCACTAAAAAGGAGGAGGTGAGGTGGAATCACAAAACCCCAAAATGTGCTTTGTAAACCCTACGGCAACCACTAAAAAGGAGGAGATGAGGTGGAATCACAAAACCCCAAAATGTGCTTTGTAAACCCTACGGCAACCACTAAAAAGGAGGAGATGAGGTGGAATCACAAAACCCCAAAATGTGCTTTGTAAACCCTACGGCAACCACCAAAAAGGAGGAGGTGAGGTGGAATCACAAAACCCCAAAATGTGGTTTGTAAACCCTACGGCAACCACCAAAAAGGAGGAGGTGAGGTGGAATCACAAAACCCCAAAATGTGCTTTGTAAACCCTACGGCAACCACTAAAAAGGAGGAGGTGAGGTGGAATCACAAAACCCCAAAATGTGCTTTGTAAACCCTACGGCAACCACTAAAAAGGAGGAGGTGAGGTGGAATCACAAAATCCCAAAATGTGCTTTGTAAACCCTACGGCAGCCACTAAAAAGGAGGAGGTTTGGTGGAATCACAAAACCCCAAAATGTGCTTTGTAAACCCTACGGCAACCACTAAAAAGGAGGAGGTGAGGTGGAATCACAAATCCCCAAAATGTGCTTTGTAAACCCTACGGCAACCACTAAAAAGGAGAAGGTGAGGTGGAATCAAAAACCCCAAAATGTGCTTTGTAAACCCTACGGCAACCACTAAAAAGGAGGAGGTGAGGTGGAATCACAAAACCCCAAAATGTGCTTTGTAAACCCTACGGCAACCAGTAAAAAGGAGGACATGAGGTGGAATCACAAAACCCCAAAATGTGCTTTGTAAACCCTACGGCAACCACTAAAAAGGAGGAGGTGAGGTGGAATCACAAAACCCCAAAATGTGCTTTCTAAACCCTACGGCAACCACTAAAAAGGAGGAGGTGAGGTGGAATCACAAAACCCCAAAATGTGCTTTGTAAACCCTACGGCAACCACTAAAAAGGAGGAGGTGAGGTGGAATCACAAAACACCAAAATGTGGTTTGTAAACCCTACGGCAGCCACTAAAAAGGAGGAGGTGAGGTGGAATCACAAAACCCCAAAATGTGCTTTGTAAACCCTACGGCAACCACTAAAAAGGAGGAGGTGAGGTGGAATCACAAAACCCCAAAATGTGCTTTGTAAACCCTACGGCAACCACTAAAAAGGAGGAGGTGAGGTGGAATCACAAAACCCCAAAATGTGCTTTGTAAACCGTACGGCAACCACTAAAAAGGAGGAGATGAGGTGGAATCACAAAACCCCAAAATGTGCTTTGTAAACCCTACGGCAACCACTAAAAAGGAGGAGGTGAGGTGGAATCACAAAACCCCAAAATGTGCTTTGTAAACCCTACGGCAACCACTAAAAAGGAGGAGGTGAGGTGGAATCACAAAACCCCAAAATGTGCTTTGTAAACCCTACGGCAACCACTAAAAAGGAGGAGGTGAGGTGGAATCACAAAATCCCAAAATGTGCTTTGTAAACCCTACGGCAGCCACTAAAAAGGAGGAGGTTTGGTGGAATCACAAAACCCCAAAATGTGCTTTGTAAACCCTACGGCAACCACTAAAAAGGAGGAGGTGAGGTGGAATCACAAAACCCCAAAATGTGCTTTGTAAACCCTACGGCAACCACTAAAAAGGAGAAGGTGAGGTGGAATCAAAAACCCCAAAATGTGCTTTGTAAACCCTACGGCAACCACTAAAAAGGAGGAGGTGAGGTGGAATCACAAAACCCCAAAATGTGCTTTGTAAGCCCTACGGCAACCACTAAAAAGGAGGAGGTGAGGTGGAATCACAAAACCCCAAAATGTGCTTTGTAAACCCTACGGCAGCCACTAAAAAGGAGGAGGTGAGGTGGAATCACAAAACCCCAAAATGTGCTTTGTAAACCCTACGGCAACCACTAAAAAGGAGGAGGTGAGGTGGAATCACAAAACCCCAAAATGTGCTTTGTAAACCCGACAGCAATCAGTAAAAAGGAGGAGGTGAGGTGGAATCACAAAACCCCAAAATGTGCTTTGTAAACCCTACGGCAACCACTAAAAAGGAGGAGTTGAGGTGGAATCACAAAACCCCAAAATGTGCTTTGTAAACCCTACGGCAACCACTAAAAAGGAGGAGATGAGGTGGAATCACAAAACCCCAAAATGTGCTTTGTAAACCCTACGGCAACCACTAAACAGGAGGAGATGAGGTGGAATCACAAAACCCCAAAATGTGCTTTGTAAACCCTACGGCAACCACTAAAAAGGAGGAGATGAGGTGGAATCACACAACCCCAAAATGTGCTTTGTAAACCATACGGCAACCACTAAAAAGGAGGAGATGAGGTGGAATCACAAAACCCCAAAATGTGCTTTGTAAACCCTACGGCAACCAGCAAAAAGGAGGAGGTGAGGTGGAATCACAAAACCCCAAAATGTGCTTTGTAAACCCTACGGCAACCACTAAAAAGGAGGAGGTGAGGTGGAATCACAGAACCCCAAAATGTGCTTTGTAAACCCTACGGCAACCACTAAAAAGGAGGAGGTGAGGTGGAATCACAAAACCCCAAAATGTGCTTTGTAAACCCTACGGCAACCACTAAAAAGGAGGAGGTGAGGTGGAATCACAAAACACCAAAATGTGGTTTGTAAACCCTACGGCAGCCACTAAAAAGGAGGAGGTGAGGTGGAATCACAAAACCCCAAAATGTGCTTTGTAAACCCTACGGCAACCACTAAAAAGGAGGAGGTGAGGTGGAATCACAAAACACCAAAATGTGGTTTCTAAACCCGACAGCAATCACTAAAAAAGAGGAGGTGAGGTTGAATCACAAAACCCCAAAATGTGCTTTGTAAACCCTACGGCAACCACTAAAAAGGAGGAGGTGAGGTGGAATCACAAAACCCCAAAATGTGCTTTGTAAACCCTACGGCAACCACTAAAAAGGAGGAGGTGAGGTGGAATCACAAAACCCCAAAATGTGCTTTGTAAACCTTACGGCAACCACCAAAAAGGAGGAGGTGAGGTGGAATCACAAAACCCCAAAATGTGCTTTGTAAACCCTACGGCAGCCACTAAAAAGGAGGAGGTTTGGTGGAATCACAAAACCCCAAAATGTGCTTTGTAAACCCTACGGCAACCACTAAAAAGGAGGAGGTGAGGTGGAATCACAAAAACCCAAAATGTGCTTTGTAAACCCTACGGCAACCACTAAAAAGGAGGAGGTGAGGTGGAATCACAAAACCCCAAAATGTGCTTTGTAAACCCTACGGCAACCACTAAAAAGGAGGAGGTGAGGTGGAATCACAAAACCCCAAAATGTGCTTTGTAAACCCTACGGCAACCACTAAAAAGGAGGAGGTAAGGTGGAATCACAAAACCCCAAAATGTGCTTTGTAAACCCTACGGCAACCACTAAAAAGGAGGAGATGAGGTGGAATCACAAAACCCCAAAATGTGCTTTGCAAACCCTACGGCAACCACTAAAAAGGAGGAGGTGAGGTGGAATCACAAAACCCCAAAATGTGCTTTGTAAACCCTACGGCAACCACTAAAAAGGAGGAGGTGAGGTGGAATCACAAAACCCCAAAATGTGCTTTGTAAACCCTACGGCAACCACTAAAAAGGAGGAGGTGAGGTGGAATCACAAAACACCAAAATGTGGTTTGTAAACCCTACGGCAGCCACTAAAAAGGAGGAGGTGACGTGGAATCACAAAACCCCAAAATGTGCTTTGTAAACCCTACGGCAACCACTAAAAAGGAGGAGGTGAGGTGGAATCACAAAACCCCAAAATGTGCTTTGTAAACCCTATGGCAACCACTAAAAAGGAGGAGGTGAGGTGGAATCACAAAACCCCAAAATGTGCTTTGTAAACCCTACGGCAACCACTAAAAAGGAGGAGGTGAGGTGGAATCACAAAACCCCAAAATGTGCTTTGTAAACCCTACGGCAACCACTAAAAAGGAGGAGGTGAGGTGGAATCACAAAACCCCAAAATGTGCTTTGTAAACCCTACGGCAACCACTAAAAAGGAGGAGGTGAGGTGGAATCACAAAACCCCAAAATGTGCTTTGTAAACCCTACGGCAACCACTAAAAAGGAGGAGGTGAGGTGGAATCACAAAACCCCAAAACGTGCTTTGTAAACCCTACGGCAACCACTAAAAAGGAGGAGGTGAGGTGGAATCACAAAACCCCAAAACGTGCTTTGTAAACCCTACGGCAACCACTAAAAAGGAGGAGGTGAGGTGGAATCACAAAACCCCAAAATGTGCTTTGTAAACCCTACGGCAGCCACTAAAAGGAGGAGGTGAGGTGGAATCACAAAACACCAAAATGTGGTTTGTAAACCCTACGGCAGCCACTAAAAAGGAGGAGGTGAGGTGGAATCACAAAACCCCAAAATGTGCTTTGTAAACCCTATGGCAACCACTAAAGAGGAGGAGGTGAGGTGGAATCACAAAACCCCAAAATGTGCTTTGTAAACCCTACGGCAACCACTAAAAAGGAGGAGGTGAGGTGGAATCACAAAACCCCAAAATGTGCTTTGTAAACCCTACGGCAACCACTAAAAAGGAGGAGGTGAGGTGGAATCACAAAACCCCAAAATGTGCTTTGTAAACCCTTCGGCAGCCACTAAAAAGGAGGAGGTGAGGTGGAATCACAAAACCCCAAAATGTGCTTTGTAAACCCTACGGCAACCACTAAAAAGGAGGAGGTGAGGTGGAATCACAAAACCCCAAAACGTGCTTTGTAAACCGTACGGCAACCACTAAAAAGGAGGAGGTGAGGTGGAATCACAAAACCCCAAAACGTGCTTTGTAAACCCTACGGCAACCACTAAAAAGGAGGAGATGAGGTGGAATCACAAAACCCCAAAATGTGCTTTGTAAACCCTACGGCAACCACTAAAAAGGAGGAGGTGAGGTGGAATTACAAAACCCCAAAATGTGCTTTGTAAACCCTACGGCAACCACTAAAAAGGAGGAGGTGAGGTGGAATCACAAAACCCCAAAATGTGCTTTGTAAACCCTACGGCAACCACTAAAAAGGAGGAGATGACGTGGAATCACAAAACCCCAAAATGTGCTTTGTAAACCCTACGGCAACCACTAAAAAGGCGGAGGTGAGGTGGAATCACAAAACCCCAAAATGTGCTTTGTAAACCCTACGGCAACCACTAAAAAGGAGGAGGTGAGGTGGAATCACAAAACCCCAAAATGTGCTTTGTAAACCCTACGGCAACCACTAAAAAGGAGGAGGTGAGGTGGAATCACAAAACCCCAAAATGTGCTTTGTAAACCCTACGGCAGCCACTAAAAAGGAGGAGGTGAGGTGGAATCACAAAACCCCAAAATGTGCTTTGTAAACCCTACGGCAACCACTAAAAAGGAGGAGGTCAGGTGGAATCACAAAACCCCAAAATGTGCTTTGTAAACCCTACGGCAACCACTAAAAAGGAGGAGGTGAGGTGGAATCACAAAACCCCAAAATGTGCTTTGTAAACCCTACGGCAACCACTAAAAAGGAGGAGCTGAGGTGGAATCACAAAACCCCAAAATGTGCTTTGTAAACCCTACGGCAACCACTAAAAAGGAGGAGCTGAGGTGGAATCACAAAACCCCAAAATGTGCTTTGTAAACCCTACGGCAACCACTAAAAAGGAGGAGATGAGGTGGAATCACAAAACCCCAAAATGTGCTTTGTAAACCCTACGGCAACCACTAAAAAGGAGGAGGTGAGGTGGAATCACAAAACCCCAAAACGTGCTTTGTAAACCCTACGGCAACCACTAAAAAGGAGGAGGTGAGGTGGAATCACAAAACCCCAAAATGTGCTTTGTAAACCCTACGGCAGCCACTAAAAGGAGGAGGTGAGGTGGAATCACAAAACACCAAAATGTGGTTTGTAAACCCTACGGCAGCCACTAAAAAGGAGGAGGTGAGGTGGAATCACAAAACCCCAAAATGTGCTTTGTAAACCCTATGGCAACCACTAAAAAGGAGGAGGTGAGGTGGAATCACAAAACCCCAAAATGTGCTTTGTAAACCCTACGGCAACCACTAAAAAGGAGGAGGTGAGGTGGAATCACAAAACCCCAAAATGTGCTTTGTAAACCCTACGGCAACCACTAAAAAGTAGGAGGTGAGGTGGAATCACAAAACCCCAAAATGTGCTTTGTAAACCCTTCGGCAGCCAGTAAAAAGGAGGAGGTGAGGTGGAATCACAAAACCCCAAAATGTGCTTTGTAAACCCTACGGCAACCACTAAAAAGGAGGAGGTGAGGTGGAATCACAAAACCCCAAAACGTGCTTTGTAAACCGTACGGCAACCACTAAAAAGGAGGAGGTGAGGTGGAATCACAAAACCCCAAAACGTGCTTTGTAAACCCTACGGCAACCACTAAAAAGGAGGAGATGAGGTGGAAGCACAAAACCCCAAAATGTGCTTTGTAAACCCTACGGCAACCACTAAAAAGGAGGAGGTGAGGTGGAATCACAAAACCCCAAAATGTGCTTTGTAAACCCTACGGCAACCACTAAAAAGGAGGAGGTGAGGTGGAATCACAAAACCCCAAAATGTGCTTTGTAAACCCTACGGCAACCACTAAAAAGGAGGAGATGAGGTGGAATCACAAAACCCCAAAATGTGCTTTGTAAACCCTACGGCAACCACTAAAAAGGAGGAGGTGAGGTGGAATCACAAAACCCCAAAATGTGCTTTGTAAACCCTACGGCAACCACTAAAAAGGAGGAGGTGAGGTGGAATCACAAAACCCCAAAATGTGCTTTGTAAACCCTACGGCAACCACTAAAAAGGAGGAGGTGAGGTGGAATCACAAAACCCCAAAATGTGCTTTGTAAACCCTACGGCAGCCACTAAAAAGGAGGAGGTGAGGTGGAATCACAAAACCCCAAAATGTGCTTTGTAAACCCTACGGCAACCACTAAAAAGGAGGAGGTCAGGTGGAATCACAAAACCCCAAAATGTGCTTTGTAAACCCTACGGCAACCACTAAAAAGGAGGAGGTGAGGTGGAATCACAAAACCCCAAAATGTGCTTTGTAAACCCTACGGCAACCACTAAAAAGGAGGAGCTGAGGTGGAATCACAAAACCCCAAAATGTGCTTTGTAAACCCTACGGCAACCACTAAAAAGGAGGAGCTGAGGTGGAATCACAAAACCCCAAAATGTGCTTTGTAAACCCTACGGCAACCACTAAAAAGGAGGAGATGAGGTGGAATCACAAAACCGCAAAATGTGATTTGTAAACCCTACGGCAACCACTAAAAAGGAGGAGGTGAGGTGGAATCACAAAACCCCAAAATGTGCTTTGTAAACCCTACGGCAACCACTAAAAAGGAGGAGGTGAGGTGGAATCACAAAACCCCAAAATGTGCTTTGTAAACCCTACGGCAACCACTAAAAAGGAGGAGGTGAGGTGGAATCACAAAACCCCAAAATGTGCTTTGTAAACCCTACGGCAACCAGTAAAAAGAAGGACATGAGGTGGAATCACAAAACCCCAAAATGTGCTTTGTAAACCCTACGGCAACCACTAAAAAGGAGGAGGTGAGGTGGAATCACAAAACCCCAAAATGTGCTTTGTAAACCCTACAGCAACCACTAAAAAGGAGGAGGTGAGGTGGAATCACAAAACCCCAAAATGTGCTTTGTAAACCCTACGGCAACCACTAAAAAGGAGGAGGTGAGGTGGAATCACAAAACACCAAAATGTGGTTTGTAAACCCTACGGCAGCCACTAAAAAGGAGGAGGTGAGGTGGAATCACAAAACCCCAAAATGTGCTTTGTAAACCCTACGGCAACCACTAAAAACGAGGAGATGAGGTGGAATCACAAAACCCCAAAATGTGCTTTGTAAACCCTACGGCAACCACTAAAAAGGAGGAGATGAGGTGGAATCACAAAACCCCAAAATGTGCTTTGTAAACCCTACGGCAACCAGCAAAAAGGAGGAGGTGAGGTGGAATCACAAAACCCCAAAATGTGCTTTGTAAACCCTACGGCCACCACTAAAAAGGAGGAGGTGAGGTGGAATCACAAAACCCCAAAATGTGCTTTGTAAACCCTACGGCAACCACTAAAAAGGAGGAGGTGAGGTGGAATTACAAAACCCCAAAATGTGCTTTGTAAACCCTACGGCAACCACTAAAAAGGAGGAGATGAGGTGGAATCACAAAACCCCAAAATGTGCTTTGTAAACCCTACGGCAGCCACTAAAAAGGAGGAGGTGAGGTGGAATCACAAAACCCCAAAATGTGCTTTGTAAACCCTACGGCAACCACCAAAAAGGAGGAGGTGAGGTGGAATCACAAAACCCCAAAATGTGCTTTGTAAACCCTACGGCAACCACCAAAAAGGAGGAGGTGAGGTGGAATCACAAAACCCCAAAATGTGCTTTGTAAACCCTACGGCAACCACTAAAAAGGAGGAGATGAGGTGGAATCACAAAACCCCAAAATGTGCTTTGTAAACCCTACGGCAGCCACTAAAAAGGAGGAGGTGAGGTGGAATCACAAAACCCCAAAATGTGCTTTGTAAACCCTACGGCAACCACCAAAAAGGAGGAGGTGAGGTGGAATCACAAAACCCCAAAATGTGCTTTGTAAACCCTACGGCAACCACTAAAAAGGAGGAGGTGAGGTGGAATCACAAAACCCCAAAATGTGCTTTGTAAACGCTACGGGAACCACTAAAAAGGAGGAGGTGAGGTGGAATCACAAAACCCCAAAATGTGCTTTGTAAACCCTACGGCAACCACTAAAAAGGAGGAGGTGAGGTGGAATCACAAAACCCCAAAATGTGCTTTGTAAACCCTACGGCAACCACTAAAAAGGAGGAGGTGAGGTGGAATCACAAAACCCCAAAATGTGCTTTGTAAACCCTACGGCAACCACTAAAAAGGAGGAGGTGAGGTGGAATCACAAAACCCCAAAATGTGCTTTGTAAACCCTACGGCAACCACTAAAAAGGAGGAGGTGAGGTGGAATCACAAAACCCCAAAATGTGCTTTGTAAACCCTACGGCAGCCACTAAAAAGGAGGAGGTGAGGTGGAATCACAAAACCCCAAAATGTGCTTTGTAAACCCTACGGCAACCACTAAAAAGGAGGAGGTCAGGTGGAATCACAAAACCCCAAAATGTGCTTTGTAAACCCTACGGCAACCACTAAAAAGGAGGAGGTGAGGTGGAATCACAAAACCCCAAAATGTGCTTTGTAAACCCTACGGCAACCACTAAAAAGGAGGAGCTGAGGTGGAATCACAAAACCCCAAAATGTGCTTTGTAAACCCTACGGCAACCACTAAAAAGGAGGAGCTGAGGTGGAATCACAAAACCCCAAAATGTGCTTTGTAAACCCTACGGCAACCACTAAAAAGGAGGAGATGAGGTGGAATCACAAAACCGCAAAATGTGATTTGTAAACCCTACGGCAACCACTAAAAAGGAGGAGGTGAGGTGGAATCACAAAACCCCAAAATGTGCTTTGTAAACCCTACGGCAACCACTAAAAAGGAGGAGGTGAGGTGGAATCACAAAACCCCAAAATGTGCTTTGTAAACCCTACGGCAACCACTAAAAAGGAGGAGGTGAGGTGGAATCACAAAACCCCAAAATGTGCTTTGTAAACCCTACGGCAACCAGTAAAAAGAAGGACATGAGGTGGAATCACAAAACCCCAAAATGTGCTTTGTAAACCCTACGGCAACCACTAAAAAGGAGGAGGTGAGGTGGAATCACAAAACCCCAAAATGTGCTTTGTAAACCCTACAGCAACCACTAAAAAGGAGGAGGTGAGGTGGAATCACAAAACCCCAAAATGTGCTTTGTAAACCCTACGGCAACCACTAAAAAGGAGGAGGTGAGGTGGAATCACAAAACACCAAAATGTGGTTTGTAAACCCTACGGCAGCCACTAAAAAGGAGGAGGTGAGGTGGAATCACAAAACCCCAAAATGTGCTTTGTAAACCCTACGGCAACCACTAAAAAGGAGGAGATGAGGTGGAATCACAAAACCCCAAAATGTGCTTTGTAAACCCTACGGCAACCACTAAAAAGGAGGAGATGAGGTGGAATCACAAAACCCCAAAATGTGCTTTGTAAACCCTACGGCAACCAGCAAAAAGGAGGAGGTGAGGTGGAATCACAAAACCCCAAAATGTGCTTTGTAAACCCTACGGCCACCACTAAAAAGGAGGAGGTGAGGTGGAATCACAAAACCCCAAAATGTGCTTTGTAAACCCTACGGCAACCACTAAAAAGGAGGAGGTGAGGTGGAATTACAAAACCCCAAAATGTGCTTTGTAAACCCTACGGCAACCACTAAAAAGGAGGAGATGAGGTGGAATCACAAAACCCCAAAATGTGCTTTGTAAACCCTACGGCAGCCACTAAAAAGGAGGAGGTGAGGTGGAATCACAAAACCCCAAAATGTGCTTTGTAAACCCTACGGCAACCACCAAAAAGGAGGAGGTGAGGTGGAATCACAAAACCCCAAAATGTGCTTTGTAAACCCTACGGCAACCACCAAAAAGGAGGAGGTGAGGTGGAATCACAAAACCCCAAAATGTGCTTTGTAAACCCTACGGCAACCACTAAAAAGGAGGAGATGAGGTGGAATCACAAAACCCCAAAATGTGCTTTGTAAACCCTACGGCAGCCACTAAAAAGGAGGAGGTGAGGTGGAATCACAAAACCCCAAAATGTGCTTTGTAAACCCTACGGCAACCACCAAAAAGGAGGAGGTGAGGTGGAATCACAAAACCCCAAAATGTGCTTTGTAAACCCTACGGCAACCACTAAAAAGGAGGAGGTGAGGTGGAATCACAAAACCCCAAAATGTGCTTTGTAAACGCTACGGGAACCACTAAAAAGGAGGAGGTGAGGTGGAATCACAAAACCCCAAAATGTGCTTTGTAAACCCTACGGCAACCACTAAAAAGGAGGAGGTGAGGTGGAATCACAAAACCCCAAAATGTGCTTTGTAAACCCTACGGCAACCACTAAAAAGGAGGAGATGAGGTGGAATCACAAAACCCCAAAATGTGCTTTGTAAACCCTACGGCAACCACTAAATAGGAGGAGGTGAGGTGGAATCACAAAACCCCAAAATGTGCTTTGTAAACCCTACGGCAACCACTAAAAAGGAGGAGGTGAGGTGGAATCAGAAAACCCCAAAATGTGCTTTGTAAACCCTACGGCAACCACTAAAAAGGAGGAGATGAGGTGGAATCACAAAACCCCAAAATGTGCTTTGTAAACCCTACGGCAGCCACTAAAAAGGAGGAGGTGAGGTGGAATCACAAAACCCCAAAATGTGCTTTGTAAACCCTACGGCAACCACTATAAAGGAGGAGGTCAGGTGGAATCACAAAACCCCAAAATGTGCTTTGTAAACCCTACGACAACCACTAAAAAGGAGGAGGTGAGGTGGAATCACAAAACCCCAAAATGTGCTTTGTAAACCCTACGGCAACCACTAAAAAGGAGGAGCTGAGGTGGAATCACAAAACCCCAAAATGTGCTTTGTAAACCCTACGGCAACCACTAAAAAGGAGGAGCTGAGGTGGAATCACAAAACCCCAAAATGTGCTTTGTAAACCCTACGGCAACCACTAAAAAGGAGGAGGTGAGGTGGAATCACAAAACCCCAAAATGTGCTTTGTAAACCCTACGGCAACCACTAAAAAGGAGGAGGTGAGGTGGAATCACAAAACCCCAAAACGTGCTTTGTAAACCCTACGGCAACCACTAAAAGGGAGGAGGTGAGGTGGAATCACAAAACCCCAAAATGTGCTTTGTAAACCCGACAGCAATCACTAAAAAGGAGGAGGTGAGGTGGAATCACAAAACCCCAAAATGTGCTTTGTAAACCCTACGGCAACCACTAAAAAGGAGGAGGTGAGGTGGAATCACAAAACCCCAAAATGTGCTTTGTAAACCCGACAGCAATCACTAAAAAGGAGGAGGTGAGGTGGAATCACAAAACCCCAAACTGTGCTTTGTAAACCCTACGGCAGCCACTAAAAAGGAGGAGGTGAGGTGGAATCACAAAACCCCAAAATGTGATTTGTAAACCCTACGGCAACCACTAAAAAGGAGGAGGTGAGGTGGAATCACAAAACCCCAAAATGTGCTTTGTAAACCCTACGGCAACCACTAAAAAGGAGGAGGTGAGGTGGAATCACAAAACCCCAAAATGTGCTTTGTAAACCCTACGGCAACCACTAAAAAGGAGGAGGTGAGGTGGAATCACAAAACCCCAAAATGTGCTTTGTAAACCCTACGGCAACCAGTAAAAAGGAGGACATGAGGTGGAATCACAAAACCCCAAAATGTGCTTTGTAAACCCTACGGCAACCACTAAAAAGGAGGAGGTGAGGTGGAATCACAAAACCCCAAAATGTGCTTTCTAAACCCTACGGCAACCACTAAAAAGAAGGAGGTGAGGTGGAATCACAAAACCCCAAAATGTGCTTTGTAAACCCTACGGCAACCACTAAAAAGGAGGAGGTGAGGTGGAATCACAAAACACCAAAATGTGGTTTGTAAACCCTACGGCAGCCACTAAAAAGGAGGAGGTGAGGTGGAATCACAAAACCCCAAAATGTGCTTTGTAAACCCTACGGCAACCACTAAAAAGGAGGAGATGAGGTGGAATCACAAAACCCCAAAATGTGCTTTGTAAACCCTACGGCAACCACTAAAAAGGAGGAGATGAGGTGGAATCACAAAACCCCAAAATGTGCTTTGTAAACCCTACGGCAACCAGCAAAAAGGAGGAGGTGAGGTGGAATCACAAAACCCCAAAATTTGCTTTGTAAACCCTACGGCAACCACTAAAAAGGAGGAGGTGAGGTGGAATCACAAAACCCCAAAATGTGCTTTGTAAACCCTACGGCAACCACTAAAAAGGAGGAGGTGAGGTGGAATTACAAAACCCCAAAATGTGCTTTGTAAACCCTACGGCAACCACTAAAAAGGAGGAGATGAGGTGGAATCACAAAACCCCAAAATGTGCTTTGTAAACCCTACGGCAGCCACTAAAAAGCAGGAGGTGAGGTGGAATCACAAAACCCCAAAATGTGCTTTGTAAACCCTACGGCAACCACTAAAAAGGAGGGGGTCAGGTGGAATCACAAAACCCCAAAATGTGCTTTGTAAACCCTACGGCAACCACTAAAAAGGAGGAGGTGAGGTGGAATCACAAAACCCCAAAATGTGCTTTGTAAACCCTACGGCAACCACTAAAAAGGAGGAGGTGAGGTGGAATCACAAAACCCCAAAATGTGCTTTGTAAACCCTACGGCAACCACTAAAAAGGAGGAGATGAGGTGGAATCACAAAACCCCAAAATGTGCTTTGTAAACCCTACGGCAACCACTAAAAAGGAGGAGGTGAGGTGGAATCACAAAACCCCAAAATGTGCTTTGTAAACCCTACGGCAACCACTAAAAAGGAGGAGGTGAGGTGGAATCACAAAACCCCAAAATGTGCTTTGTAAACCCTACGGCAACCACTAAAAAGGAGGAGGTGAGGTGGAATCACAAAACCCCAAAATGTGCTTTGTAAACCCTACGGCAGCCACTAAAAAGTAGGAGGTGAGGTGGAATCACAAAACCCCAAAATGTGCTTTGTAAACCCTACGGCAACCACTAAAAAGGAGGAGGTGAGGTGGAATCACAAAACCCCAAAATGTGGTTTCTAAACCCTACGGCAACCACTAAAAAGGAGGAGATGAGGTGGAATCACAAAACCCCAAAATGTGCTTTGTAAACCCTACGGCAGCCACTAAAAAGGAGGAGGTGAGGTGGAATCACAAAACCCCAAAATGTGCTTTGTAAACCCTACGGCAACCACTAAAAAGGAGGAGGTGAGGTGGAATCACAAAACCCCAAAATGTGCTTTGTAAACCCTACGGCAACCACTAAATAGGAGGAGGTGACGTGGAATCACAAAACCCCAAAAGGTGCTTTGTAAACCCTACGGCAACCACTAAAAAGGAGGAGGTGAGGTGGAATCACAAAACCCCAAAATGTGCTTTGTAAACCCTACGGCAACCAGTAAAAAGGAGGACATGAGGTGGAATCACAAAACCCCAAAATGTGCTTTGTAAACCCTACGGCAACCACTAAAAAGGAGGAGGTGAGGTGGAATCACAAAACCCCAAAATGTGCTTTCTAAACCCTACGGCAACCACTAAAAAGGAGGAGGTGAGGTGGAATCACAAAACCCCAAAATGTGCTTTGTAAACCCTACGGCAACCACTAAAAAGGAGGAGGTGAGGTGGAATCACAAAACACCAAAATGTGGTTTGTAAACCCTACGGCAGCCACTAAAAAGGAGGAGGTGAGGTGGAATCACAAAACCCCAAAATGTGCTTTGCAAACCCTACGGCAACCACTAAAAAGGAGGAGGTGAGGTGGAATCACAAAACCGCAAAATGTGCTTTGTAAACCCTACGGCAACCACTAAAAAGGAGGAGATGAGGTGGAATCACAAAACCCCAAAATGTGCTTTGTAAACCCTACGGCAACCACTAAAAAGGAGGAGATGAGGTGGAATCACAAAACCCCAAAATGTGCTTTGTAAACCCTACGGCAACCACTAAAAAGGAGGAGATGAGGTGGAATCACAAAACCCCAAAATGTGCTTTGTAAACCCTACGGCAACCAGCAAAAAGGAGGAGGTGAGGTGGAATCACAAAACCCCAAAATGTGCATTGCAAACCCTACGGCAACCACTAAAAAGGAGGAGGTGAGGTGGAATCACAAAACCCCAAAATGTGCTTTGTAAACCCTACGGCAACCACTAAAAAGGAGGAGGTGAGGTGGAATTACAAAACCCCAAAATGTCCTTTGTAAACCCTACGGCAACCACTAAAAAGGAGGAGGTGAGGTGGAATCACAAAACCCCAAAATGTGCTTTGTAAACCCTACGGCAGCCACTAAAAAGGAGGAGGTGAGGTGGAATCACAAAACCCCAAAATGTGCTTTGTAAACCCTACGGCAACCACTAAAAAGGAGGAGGTCAGGTGGAATCACAAAACCAAAAAATGTGCTTTGTAAACCCTACGGCAACCACTAAAAAGGAGGAGGTCAGGTGGTATCACAAAACCCCAAAATGTGCTTTGTAAACCCTACGGCAACCACTAAAAAGGAGGAGGTGAGGTGGAATCACAAAACCCCAAAATGTGCTTTGTAAACCCTACGGCAACCACTAAAAAGGAGGAGGTGAGGTGGAATCACAAAACCCCAAAATGTGCTTTGTAAACCCTACGGCAACCACTAAAAAGGACGAGGTGAGGTGGAATCACAAAACCTCAAAATGTGCTTTGTAAACCCTACGGCAACCACTAAAAAGGAGGAGGTGAGGTGGAATCACAAAACCCCAAAATGTGCTTTGTAAACCCTACGGCAACCACTAAAAAGGAGGAGGTGAGGTGGAATCACAAAACCCCAAAATGTGGTTTCTAAACCCGACAGCAATCACTAAAAAAGAGGAGGTGAGGTGGAATCACAAAACCCCAAAATGTGCTTTGTAAACCCTACGGCAACCACTAAAAAGGAGGAGGTGAGGTGGAATCACAAAACCCCAAAATGTGCTTTGTAAACCCTACGGCAACCACTAAAAAGGAGGAGGTGAGGTGGAATCACAAAACCCCAAAATGTGCTTTGTAAACCCTACGGCAACCACTAAAAAGGAGGAGATGAGGTGGAATCACAAAACCCCAAAATGTGCTTTGTCAACCCTACGGCAACCACTAAATAGGAGGAGGTGAGGTGGAATCACAAAACCCCAAAATGTGCTTTGTAAACCCTACGGCAACCACTAAAAAGGAGGAGGTGAGGTGGAATCACAAAACCCCAAAATGTGCTTTGTGAACCCTACGGCAACCACCAAAAAGGAGGAGGTGAGGTGGAATCACAAAACCCCAAAATGTGCTTTGTAAACCCTACGGCAGCCACTAAAAAGGAGGAGGTATGGTGGAATCAAAAAACCCCAAAATGTGCTTTGTAAACCCTACGGCAACCACTAAAAAGGAGGAGGTGAGGTGGAATCACAAAAACCCAAAATGTGCTTTGTAAACCCTACGGCAACCACTAAAAAGGAGGAGGTGAGGTGGAATCACAAAACCCCAAAATGTGCTTTGTAAACCCTACGGCAACCACTAAAAAGGAGGAGGTGAGGTGGAATCACAAAACCCCAAAATGTGCTTTGTAAACCCTACGGCAACCACTAAAAAGGAGGAGGTGAGGTGGAATCACAAAACCCCAAAATGTGCTTTGTAAACCCTACGGCAGCCACTAAAAAGGAGGAGGTGAGGTGGAATCACAAAACCCCAAAATGTGCTTTGTAAACCCTACGGCAACCACTAAAAAGGAGGAGGTGAGGTGGAATCACAAAACCCCAAAATGTGCTTTGTAAACCCTACGGCAGCCACTAAAAAGGAGGAGGTGAGGTGGAATCACAAAACCCCAAAATGTGCTTTGTAAACCCTACGGCAACCACTAAAAAGGAGGAGGTGAGGTGGAATCACAAAACCCCAAAAGGTGCTTTGTAAACCGTACGGCAACCACTAAAAAGGAGGAGGTGAGGTGGAATCACAAAACCCCAAAATGTGCTTTGTAAACCCTACGGCAACCACTAAAAAGGAGGAGATGAGGTGGAATCACAAAACCCCAAAATGTGCTTTGTAAACCCTACGGCAACCACCAAAAAGGAGGAGGTGAGGTGGAATCACAAAACCCCAAAATGTGGTTTGTAAACCCTACGGCAACCACCAAAAAGGAGGAGGTGAGGTGGAATCACAAAACCCCAAAATGTGCTTTGTAAACCCTACGGCAGCCACTAAAAAGGAGGAGGTGAGGTGGAATCACAAAACCCCAAAATGTGCTTTGTAAACCCTACGGCAACCACTAAAAAGGAGGAGGTCAGGTCGAATCACGAAACCCCAAAATGTGCTTTGTAAACCCTACGGCAACCACTAAAAAGGAGGAGGTGAGGTGGAATCACAAAACCCCAAAATGTGCTTTGTGAACCCTACGGCAACCACTAAAAAGGAGGAGGTGAGGTGGAATCACAAAACCCCAAAATGTGCTTTGTAAACCCTACGGCAACCACTAAAAAGGAGGAGGTGAGGTGGAATCACAAAACCCCAAAATGTGCTTTGTAAACCCTACGGCAACCACTAAAAAGGAGGAGGTGAGGTGGAATCACAAAACCCCAAAATGTGCTTTGTAAACCCTACGGCAGCCACTAAAAAGGAGGAGGTGAGGTGGAATCACAAAACCCCAAAATGTGCTTTGTAAACCCTACGGCAACCACTAAAAAGGAGGAGGTGAGGTGGAATCACAAAACCCCAAAATGTGCTTTGTAAACCCTACGGCAGCCACTAAAAAGGAGGAGGTGAGGTGGAATCACAAAACCCCAAAATGTGCTTTGTAAACCCTACGGCAACCACTAAAAAGGAGGAGGTGAGGTGGAATCACAAAACCCCAAAAGGTGCTTTGTAAACCGTACGGCAACCACTAAAAAGGAGGAGGTGAGGTGGAATCACAAAACCCCAAAATGTGCTTTGTAAACCCTACGGCAACCACTAAAAAGGAGGAGATGAGGTGGAATCACAAAACCCCAAAATGTGCTTTGTAAACCCTACGGCAACCACCAAAAAGGAGGAGGTGAGGTGGAATCACAAAACCCCAAAATGTGGTTTGTAAACCCTACGGCAACCACCAAAAAGGAGGAGGTGAGGTGGAATCACAAAACCCCAAAATGTGCTTTGTAAACCCTACGGCAGCCACTAAAAAGGAGGAGGTGAGGTGGAATCACAAAACCCCAAAATGTGCTTTGTAAACCCTACGGCAACCACTAAAAAGGAGGAGGTCAGGTCGAATCACGAAACCCCAAAATGTGCTTTGTAAACCCTACGGCAACCACTAAAAAGGAGGAGGTGAGGTGGAATCACAAAACCCCAAAATGTGCTTTGTGAACCCTACGGCAACCACTAAAAAGGAGGAGGTGAGGTGGAATCACAAAACCCCAAAATGTGCTTTGTAAACCCTACGGCAACCACTAAAAAGGAGGAGGTGAGGTGGAATCACAAAACCCCAAAATGTGCTTTGTAAACCCTACGGCAACCACTAAAAAGGAGGAGATGAGGTGGAATCACAAAACCCCAAAATGTGCTTTGTAAACCCTACGGCAGCCACTAAAAAGGAGGAGGAGAGGTGGAATCACAAAACCCCAAAATGTGCTTTGTAAACCCTACGGCAACCACTAAAAAGGAGGAGGTCAGGTGGAATCACAAAACCCCAAAATGTGCTTTGTAAACCCTACGGCAACCACTAAAAAGGAGGAGGTGAGGTGGAATCACAAAACCCCAAAATGTGCTTTGTAAACCCTACGGCAACCACTAAAAAGGAGGAGGTGAGGTGGAATCACAAAACCCCAAAATGTGCTTTGTAAACCCTACGGCAACCACTAAAATGGAGGAGATGAGGTGGAATCACAAAACCCCAAAATGTGCTTTGTAAACCCTACGGCAACCACTAAAAAGGAGGAGGTGAGGTGGAATCACAAAACCCCAAAATGTGCTTTGTAAACCCTACGGCAGCCACTAAAAAGGAGGAGGTGAGGTGGAATCACAAAACCCCAAAATGTGCTTTGTAAACCATACGGCAACCACTAAAAAGGAGGAGGTGAGGTGGAATCACAAAACACCAAAATGTGGTTTGTAAACCCTACGGCAGCCACTAAAAAGGAGGAGGTGAGGTGGAATCACAAAACCCCAAAATGTGCTTTGTAAACCCTACGGCAACCACTAAAAAGGAGGAGGTGAGGTGGAATCACAAAACCCCAAAATGTGGTTTCTAAACCCGACAGCAATCACTAAAAAAGAGGAGGTGAGGTGGAATCACAAAACCCCAAAATGTGCTTTGTAAACCCTACGGCAACCACTAAAAAGGAGGAGGTGAGGTGGAATCACAACACCCCAAAATGTGCTTTGTAAACCCTACGGCAACCACTAAAAAGGAGGAGGTGAGGTGGAATCACAAAACCCCAAAATGTGCTTTGTAAACCCTACGGCAACCACTACAAAGGAGGAGATGAGGTGGAATCACAAAACCCCAAAATGTGCTTTGTAAACCCTACGGCAACCACTAAAAAGGTGGAGGTGAGGTGGAATCACAAAACCCCAAAATGTGCTTTGTAAACCCTACGGCAACCACTAAAAAGGAGGAGGTGAGGTGGAATCACAAAACCCCAAAATGTGCTTTGTAAACCCTACGGCAACCACCAAAAAGGAGGAGGTGAGGTGGAATCACAAAACCCCAAAAAGTGGTTTGTAAACCCTACGGCAACCACCAAAAGGGAGGAGATGAGGTGGAATCACAAAACCCCAAAATGTGCTTTGTAAACCCTACGGCAGCCACTAAAAAGGAGGAGGTGAGGTGGAATCACAAAACCCCAAAATGTGCTTTGTAAACCCTACGGCAACCACTAAAAAGGAGGAGGTGAGGTGGAATCACAAAACCCCAAAATGTGCTTTGTAAACCCTACGGCAACCACTAAAAAGGAGGAGGTGAGGTGGAATCACAAAACCCCAAAATGTGCTTTGTAAACCCTACGGCAACCACTAAAAAGGAGGAGGTGAGGTGGAATCACAAAACCCCAAAATGTGCTTTGTAAACCCTACGGCAACCACTAAAAAGGAGGAGGTGAGGTGGAATCACAAAACCCCAAAATGTGCTTTGTAAACCCTACGGCAACCACTAAAAAGGAGGAGGTGAGGTGGAATCACAAAACACCAAAATGTGGTTTGTAAACCCTACGGCAGCCACTAAAAAGGAGGAGGTGAGGTGGAATCACAAAACCCCAAAATGTGCTTTGTAAACTCTACGGCAACCACTAAAAAGGAGGAGGTGAGGTGGAATCACAAAACCCCAAAATGTGCTTTGTAAACCCTACGGCAACCACCAAAAAGGAGGAGGTGAGGTGGAATCACAAAACCCCAAAAAGTGGTTTGTAAACCCTACGGCAACCACCAAAAGGGAGGAGATGAGGTGGAATCACAAAACCCCAAAATGTGCTTTGTAAACCCTACGGCAACCACTAAAAAGGAGGAGGTGAGGTGGAATCACAAAACCCCAAAATGTGCTTTGTAAACCCTACGGCAACCACTAAAAAGGAGGAGGTGAGGTGGAATCACAAAACACCAAAATGTGGTTTGTAAACCCTACGGCAGCCACTAAAAAGGAGGAGGTGAGGTGGAATCACAAAACCCCAAAATGTGCTTTGTAAACCCTACGGCAACCACTAAAAAGGAGGAGGTGAGGTGGAATCACAAAACCCCAAAATGTGGTTTCTAAACCCGACAGCAATCACTAAAAAAGAGGAGGTGAGGTGGAATCACAAAACCCCAAAATGTGCTTTGTAAACCCTACGGCAACCACTAAAAAGGAGGAGGTGAGGTGGAATCACAAAACCCCAAAATGTGCTTTGTAAACCCTACGGCAACCACTAAAAAGGAGGAGATGAGGTGGAATCACAAAACCCCAAAATGTGCTTTGTAAACCCTACGGCAAGCACTAAAAAGGAGGAGATGAGGTGGAATCACAAAACCCCAAAATGTGCTTTGTAAACCCTACGGCAACCACTAAAAAGGAGGAGGTGAGGTGGAATCACAAAACCCCAAAATGTGCTTTGTAAACCCTACGGCAACCGCTAAAAAGGAGGAGGTGAGGTGGAATCACAAAACCCCAAAATGTGCTTTGTAAACCCTACGGCAACCACCAAAAAGGAGGAGGTGAGGTGGAATCACAAAACCCCAAAATGTGCTTTGTAAACCCTACGGCAGCCACTAAAAAGGAGGAGGTTTGGTGGAATCACAAAACCCCAAAATGTGCTTTGTAAACCCTACGGCAACCACTAAAAAGGAGGAGGTGAGGTGGAATCACAAAACCCCAAAATGTGCTTTGTAAACCCTACGGCAACCACTAAAAAGGAGGAGGTGAGGTGGAATCACAAAACACCAAAATGTGGTTTGTAAACCCTACGGCAGCCACTAAAAAGGAGGAGGTGAGGTGGAATCACAAAACCCCAAAATGTGCTTTGTAAACCCTACGGCAACCACTAAAAAGGAGGAGGTGAGGTGGAATCACAAAACCCCAAAATGTGCTTTGTAAACCCTACGGCAACCACTAAAAAGGAGGAGGTGAGGTGGAATCACAAAACCCCAAAATGTGCTTTGTAAACCCTACGGCAACCACCAAAAAGGAGGAGGTGAGGTGGAATCACAAAACCCCAAAAAGTGGTTTGTAAACCCTACGGCAACCACCAAAAGGGAGGAGATGAGGTGGAATCACAAAACCCCAAAATGTGCTTTGTAAACCCTACGGCAGCCACTAAAAAGGAGGAGGTGAGGTGGAATCACAAAACCCCAAAATGTGCTTTGTAAACCCTACGGCAACCACTAAAAAGGAGGAGGTGAGGTGGAATCACAAAACACCAAAATGTGGTTTGTAAACCCTACGGCAGCCACTAAAAAGGAGGAGGTGAGGTGGAATCACAAAACCCCAAAATGTGCTTTGTAAACCCTACGGCAACCACTAAAAAGGAGGAGGTGAGGTGGAATCACAAAACCCCAAAATGTGGTTTCTAAACCCGACAGCAATCACTAAAAAAGAGGAGGTGAGGTGGAATCACAAAACCCCAAAATGTGCTTTGTAAACCCTACGGCAACCACTAAAAAGGAGGAGGTGAGGTGGAATCACAAAACCCCAAAATGTGCTTTGTAAACCCTACGGCAACCACTAAAAAGGAGGAGATGAGGTGGAATCACAAAACCCCAAAATGTGCTTTGTAAACCCTACGGCAAGCACTAAAAAGGAGGAGATGAGGTGGAATCACAAAACCCCAAAATGTGCTTTGTAAACCCTACGGCAACCACTAAAAAGGAGGAGGTGAGGTGGAATCACAAAACCCCAAAATGTGCTTTGTAAACCCTACGGCAACCGCTAAAAAGGAGGAGGTGAGGTGGAATCACAAAACCCCAAAATGTGCTTTGTAAACCCTACGGCAACCACCAAAAAGGAGGAGGTGAGGTGGAATCACAAAACCCCAAAATGTGCTTTGTAAACCCTACGGCAGCCACTAAAAAGGAGGAGGTTTGGTGGAATCACAAAACCCCAAAATGTGCTTTGTAAACCCTACGGCAACCACTAAAAAGGAGGAGGTGAGGTGGAATCACAAAACCCCAAAATGTGCTTTGTAAACCCTACGGCAACCACTAAAAAGGAGGAGGTGAGGTGGAATCACAAAACCCCAAAATGTGCTTTGTAAACCCTACGGCAACCACTAAAAAGGAGGAGGTGAGGTGGAATCACAAAACACCAAAATGTGGTTTGTAAACCCTACGGCAACCACTAAAAAGGAGGAGGTGAGGTGGAATCACAAAACCCCAAAATGTGCTTTGTAAACCCTACGGCAACCACTAAAAAGGAGGAG
Organism: Equus asinus; assembly: GCF_041296235.1. Lineage (NCBI taxonomy): Eukaryota > Metazoa > Chordata > Mammalia > Perissodactyla > Equidae > Equus > Equus asinus. The sequence goes on along the minus strand of NC_091809.1, from coordinate 82,986,819 downwards.
GTGAGGTGGAATCACAAAACCCCAAAATGTGGTTTCTAAACCCGACAGCAATCACTAAAAAAGAGGAGGTGAGGTGGAATCACAAAAGCCCAAAATGTGCTTTGTAAACCCTACGGCAACCACTAAAAAGGAGGAGGTGAGTTGGAATCACAAAACCCCAAAATGTGCTTTGTAAACCCTACGGCAACCACTAAAAAGGAGGAGGTGAGGTGGAATCACAAAACCCCAAAATGTGCTTTGTAAACCCTACGGCAACCACTAAAAAGGAGGAGATGAGGTGGAATCACAAAACCCCAAAATGTGCTTTGTAAACCCTACGGCAACCACCAAAAAGGAGGAGCTGAGGTGGAATCACAAAACCCCAAAATGTGCTTTGTAAACCCTACGGCAACCACCAAAAAGGAGGAGGTGAGGTGGAATCACAAAACCCCAAAATGTGCTTTGTAAACCCTACGGCAACCACTAAAAAGGAGGAGGTTTGGTGGAATCACAAAACCCCAAAATGTGCTTTGTAAACCCTACGGCAACCACTAAAAAGGAGGAGGTGAGGTGGAATCACAAAACCCCAAAATGTGCTTTGTAAACCCTACGGCAACCACTAAAAAGGAGAAGGTGAGGTGGAATCAAAAACCCCAAAATGTGCTTTGTAAACCCTACGGCAACCACTAAAAAGGAGGAGGTGAGGTGGAATCACAAAACCCCAAAATGTGATTTGTAAACCCTACGGCAACCACTAAAAAGGAGGAGGTGAGGTGGAATCACAAAACCCCAAAATGTGCTTTGTAAACCCTACGGCAACCACTAAAAAGGAGGAGGTGAGGTGGAATCACAAAACACCAAAATGTGCTTTGTAAACCCTACGGCAACCACTAAAAAGGAGGAGGTGAGGTGGAATCACAAAACCCCAAAATGTGCTTTGTAAACCCTACGGCAACCACTAAAAAGGAGGAGGTGAGGTGGAATCACAAAACCCCAAATTGTGCTTTGTAAACCCTACGGCAACCACTAAAAAGGAGGAGGTGAGGTGGAATCACAAAAGCCCAAAATGTGCTTTGTAAACCCTACGGCAACCACTAAAAAGGAGGAGGTGAGGTGGAATCACAAAACCCCAAAATGTGCTTTGTAAACCCTACGGCAACCACCAAAAAGGAGGAGGTGAGGTGGAATCACAAAACCCCAAAATGTGCTTTGTAAACCCTACGGCAGCCACTAAAAAGGAGGAGGTTTGGTGGAATCACAAAACCCCAAAATGTGCTTTGTAAACCCTACGGCAACCACTAAAAAGGAGGAGGTGAGGTGGAATCACAAAACCCCAAAATGTGCTTTGTAAACCCTACGGCAACCACTAAAAAGGAGGAGGTGAGGTGGAATCACAAAACCCCAAAATGTGCTTTGTAAACCCTACGGCAACCACTAAAAAGGAGGAGGTGAGGTGGAATCACAAAACACCAAAATGTGGTTTGTAAACCCTACGGCAGCCACTAAAAAGGAGGAGGTGAGGTGGAATCACAAAACCCCAAAATGTGCTTTGTAAACCCTACGGCAACCACTAAAAAGGAGGAGGTGAGGTGGAATCACAAAACCCCAAAACGTGGTTTCTAAACCCGACAGCAATCACTAAAAAAGAGGAGGTGAGGTGGAATCACAAAAGCCCAAAATGTGCTTTGTAAACCCTACGGCAACCACTAAAAAGGAGGAGGTGAGGTGGAATCACAAAACCCCAAAATGTGCTTTGTAAACCCTACGGCAACCACTAAAAAGGAGGAGGTGAGGTGGAATCACAAAACCCCAAAATGTGCTTTGTAAACCCTACGGCAACCACTAAAAAGGAGGAGATGAGGTGGAATCACAAAACCCCAAAATGTGCTTTGTAAACCCTACGGCAACCACTAAAAAGGAGGAGGTGAGGTGGAATCACAAAACTCCAAAATGTGCTTTGTAAACCCTACGGCAGCCACTAAAAAGGAGGAGGTGAGGTGGAATCACAAAACCCCAAAATGTGCTTTGTAAACCCTACGGCAACCACTAAAAAGGAGGAGGTGAGGTGGAATCACAAAACCCCAAAACGTGGTTTCTAAACCCGACAGCAATCACTAAAAAAGAGGAGGTGAGGTGGAATCACAAAACCCCAAAATGTGCTTTGTAAACCCTACGGCAACCACTAAAAAGGAGGAGATGAGGTGGAATCACAAAACCCCAAAATGTGCTTTGTAAACCCTACGGCAACCACTAAAAAGGAGGAGATGAGGTGGAATCACAAAACCCCAAAATGTGCTTTGTAAACCCTACGGCAACCAGCAAAAAGGAGGAGGTGAGGTGGAATCACAAAACCCCAAAATGTGCATTGCAAACCCTACGGCAACCACTAAAAAGGAGGAGGTGAGGTGGAATCACAAAACCCCAAAATGTGCTTTGTAAACCCTACGGCAACCACTAAAAAGGAGGAGGTGAGGTGGAATTACAAAACCCCAAAATGTCCTTTGTAAACCCTACGGCAACCACTAAAAAGGAGGAGGTGAGGTGGAATCACAAAACCCCAAAATGTGCTTTGTAAACCCTACGGCAGCCACTAAAAAGGAGGAGGTGAGGTGGAATCACAAAACCCCAAAATGTGCTTTGTAAACCCTACGGCAACCACTAAAAAGGAGGAGGTCAGGTGGAATCACAAAACCAAAAAATGTGCTTTGTAAACCCTACGGCAACCACTAAAAAGGAGGAGGTCAGGTGGTATCACAAAACCCCAAAATGTGCTTTGTAAACCCTACGGCAACCACTAAAAAGGAGGAGGTGAGGTGGAATCACAAAACCCCAAAATGTGCTTTGTAAACCCTACGGCAACCACTAAAAAGGAGGAGGTGAGGTGGAATCACAAAACCCCAAAATGTGCTTTGTAAACCCTACGGCAACCACTAAAAAGGACGAGGTGAGGTGGAATCACAAAACCTCAAAATGTGCTTTGTAAACCCTACGGCAACCACTAAAAAGGAGGAGGTGAGGTGGAATCACAAAACCCCAAAATGTGCTTTGTAAACCCTACGGCAACCACTAAAAAGGAGGAGGTGAGGTGGAATCACAAAACCCCAAAATGTGGTTTCTAAACCCGACAGCAATCACTAAAAAAGAGGAGGTGAGGTGGAATCACAAAACCCCAAAATGTGCTTTGTAAACCCTACGGCAACCACTAAAAAGGAGGAGGTGAGGTGGAATCACAAAACCCCAAAATGTGCTTTGTAAACCCTACGGCAACCACTAAAAAGGAGGAGGTGAGGTGGAATCACAAAACCCCAAAATGTGCTTTGTAAACCCTACGGCAACCACTAAAAAGGAGGAGATGAGGTGGAATCACAAAACCCCAAAATGTGCTTTGTCAACCCTACGGCAACCACTAAATAGGAGGAGGTGAGGTGGAATCACAAAACCCCAAAATGTGCTTTGTAAACCCTACGGCAACCACTAAAAAGGAGGAGGTGAGGTGGAATCACAAAACCCCAAAATGTGCTTTGTGAACCCTACGGCAACCACCAAAAAGGAGGAGGTGAGGTGGAATCACAAAACCCCAAAATGTGCTTTGTAAACCCTACGGCAGCCACTAAAAAGGAGGAGGTATGGTGGAATCAAAAAACCCCAAAATGTGCTTTGTAAACCCTACGGCAACCACTAAAAAGGAGGAGGTGAGGTGGAATCACAAAAACCCAAAATGTGCTTTGTAAACCCTACGGCAACCACTAAAAAGGAGGAGGTGAGGTGGAATCACAAAACCCCAAAATGTGCTTTGTAAACCCTACGGCAACCACTAAAAAGGAGGAGGTGAGGTGGAATCACAAAACCCCAAAATGTGCTTTGTAAACCCTACGGCAACCACTAAAAAGGAGGAGGTGAGGTGGAATCACAAAACCCCAAAATGTGCTTTGTAAACCCTACGGCAGCCACTAAAAAGGAGGAGGTGAGGTGGAATCACAAAACCCCAAAATGTGCTTTGTAAACCCTACGGCAACCACTAAAAAGGAGGAGGTGAGGTGGAATCACAAAACCCCAAAATGTGCTTTGTAAACCCTACGGCAGCCACTAAAAAGGAGGAGGTGAGGTGGAATCACAAAACCCCAAAATGTGCTTTGTAAACCCTACGGCAACCACTAAAAAGGAGGAGGTGAGGTGGAATCACAAAACCCCAAAAGGTGCTTTGTAAACCGTACGGCAACCACTAAAAAGGAGGAGGTGAGGTGGAATCACAAAACCCCAAAATGTGCTTTGTAAACCCTACGGCAACCACTAAAAAGGAGGAGGTGAGGTGGAATCACAAAACCCCAAAACGTGGTTTCTAAACCCGACAGCAATCACTAAAAAAGAGGAGGTGAGGTGGAATCACAAAAGCCCAAAATGTGCTTTGTAAACCCTACGGCAACCACTAAAAAGGAGGAGGTGAGGTGGAATCACAAAACCCCAAAATGTGCTTTGTAAACCCTACGGCAACCACTAAAAAGGAGGAGGTGAGGTGGAATCACAAAACCCCAAAATGTGCTTTGTAAACCCTACGGCAACCACTAAAAAGGAGGAGATGAGGTGGAATCACAAAACCCCAAAATGTGCTTTGTAAACCCTACGGCAACCACTAAAAAGGAGGAGGTGAGGTGGAATCACAAAACTCCAAAATGTGCTTTGTAAACCCTACGGCAGCCACTAAAAAGGAGGAGGTGAGGTGGAATCACAAAACCCCAAAATGTGCTTTGTAAACCCTACGGCAACCACTAAAAAGGAGGAGGTGAGGTGGAATCACAAAACCCCAAAACGTGGTTTCTAAACCCGACAGCAATCACTAAAAAAGAGGAGGTGAGGTGGAATCACAAAACCCCAAAATGTGCTTTGTAAACCCTACGGCAACCACTAAAAAGGAGGAGATGAGGTGGAATCACAAAACCCCAAAATGTGCTTTGTAAACCCTACGGCAACCACTAAAAAGGAGGAGATGAGGTGGAATCACAAAACCCCAAAATGTGCTTTGTAAACCCTACGGCAACCAGCAAAAAGGAGGAGGTGAGGTGGAATCACAAAACCCCAAAATGTGCATTGCAAACCCTACGGCAACCACTAAAAAGGAGGAGGTGAGGTGGAATCACAAAACCCCAAAATGTGCTTTGTAAACCCTACGGCAACCACTAAAAAGGAGGAGGTGAGGTGGAATTACAAAACCCCAAAATGTCCTTTGTAAACCCTACGGCAACCACTAAAAAGGAGGAGGTGAGGTGGAATCACAAAACCCCAAAATGTGCTTTGTAAACCCTACGGCAGCCACTAAAAAGGAGGAGGTGAGGTGGAATCACAAAACCCCAAAATGTGCTTTGTAAACCCTACGGCAACCACTAAAAAGGAGGAGGTCAGGTGGAATCACAAAACCAAAAAATGTGCTTTGTAAACCCTACGGCAACCACTAAAAAGGAGGAGGTCAGGTGGTATCACAAAACCCCAAAATGTGCTTTGTAAACCCTACGGCAACCACTAAAAAGGAGGAGGTGAGGTGGAATCACAAAACCCCAAAATGTGCTTTGTAAACCCTACGGCAACCACTAAAAAGGAGGAGGTGAGGTGGAATCACAAAACCCCAAAATGTGCTTTGTAAACCCTACGGCAACCACTAAAAAGGACGAGGTGAGGTGGAATCACAAAACCTCAAAATGTGCTTTGTAAACCCTACGGCAACCACTAAAAAGGAGGAGGTGAGGTGGAATCACAAAACCCCAAAATGTGCTTTGTAAACCCTACGGCAACCACTAAAAAGGAGGAGGTGAGGTGGAATCACAAAACCCCAAAATGTGGTTTCTAAACCCGACAGCAATCACTAAAAAAGAGGAGGTGAGGTGGAATCACAAAACCCCAAAATGTGCTTTGTAAACCCTACGGCAACCACTAAAAAGGAGGAGGTGAGGTGGAATCACAAAACCCCAAAATGTGCTTTGTAAACCCTACGGCAACCACTAAAAAGGAGGAGGTGAGGTGGAATCACAAAACCCCAAAATGTGCTTTGTAAACCCTACGGCAACCACTAAAAAGGAGGAGATGAGGTGGAATCACAAAACCCCAAAATGTGCTTTGTCAACCCTACGGCAACCACTAAATAGGAGGAGGTGAGGTGGAATCACAAAACCCCAAAATGTGCTTTGTAAACCCTACGGCAACCACTAAAAAGGAGGAGGTGAGGTGGAATCACAAAACCCCAAAATGTGCTTTGTGAACCCTACGGCAACCACCAAAAAGGAGGAGGTGAGGTGGAATCACAAAACCCCAAAATGTGCTTTGTAAACCCTACGGCAGCCACTAAAAAGGAGGAGGTATGGTGGAATCAAAAAACCCCAAAATGTGCTTTGTAAACCCTACGGCAACCACTAAAAAGGAGGAGGTGAGGTGGAATCACAAAAACCCAAAATGTGCTTTGTAAACCCTACGGCAACCACTAAAAAGGAGGAGGTGAGGTGGAATCACAAAACCCCAAAATGTGCTTTGTAAACCCTACGGCAACCACTAAAAAGGAGGAGGTGAGGTGGAATCACAAAACCCCAAAATGTGCTTTGTAAACCCTACGGCAACCACTAAAAAGGAGGAGGTGAGGTGGAATCACAAAACCCCAAAATGTGCTTTGTAAACCCTACGGCAGCCACTAAAAAGGAGGAGGTGAGGTGGAATCACAAAACCCCAAAATGTGCTTTGTAAACCCTACGGCAACCACTAAAAAGGAGGAGGTGAGGTGGAATCACAAAACCCCAAAATGTGCTTTGTAAACCCTACGGCAGCCACTAAAAAGGAGGAGGTGAGGTGGAATCACAAAACCCCAAAATGTGCTTTGTAAACCCTACGGCAACCACTAAAAAGGAGGAGGTGAGGTGGAATCACAAAACCCCAAAAGGTGCTTTGTAAACCGTACGGCAACCACTAAAAAGGAGGAGGTGAGGTGGAATCACAAAACCCCAAAATGTGCTTTGTAAACCCTACGGCAACCACTAAAAAGGAGGAGATGAGGTGGAATCACAAAACCCCAAAATGTGCTTTGTAAACCCTACGGCAACCACCAAAAAGGAGGAGGTGAGGTGGAATCACAAAACCCCAAAATGTGGTTTGTAAACCCTACGGCAACCACCAAAAAGGAGGAGGTGAGGTGGAATCACAAAACCCCAAAATGTGCTTTGTAAACCCTACGGCAGCCACTAAAAAGGAGGAGGTGAGGTGGAATCACAAAACCCCAAAATGTGCTTTGTAAACCCTACGGCAACCACTAAAAAGGAGGAGGTCAGGTCGAATCACGAAACCCCAAAATGTGCTTTGTAAACCCTACGGCAACCACTAAAAAGGAGGAGGTGAGGTGGAATCACAAAACCCCAAAATGTGCTTTGTGAACCCTACGGCAACCACTAAAAAGGAGGAGGTGAGGTGGAATCACAAAACCCCAAAATGTGCTTTGTAAACCCTACGGCAACCACTAAAAAGGAGGAGGTGAGGTGGAATCACAAAACCCCAAAATGTGCTTTGTAAACCCTACGGCAACCACTAAAAAGGAGGAGGTGAGGTGGAATCACAAAACCCCAAAATGTGCTTTGTAAACCCTACGGCAGCCACTAAAAAGGAGGAGGTGAGGTGGAATCACAAAACCCCAAAATGTGCTTTGTAAACCCTACGGCAACCACTAAAAAGGAGGAGGTGAGGTGGAATCACAAAACCCCAAAATGTGCTTTGTAAACCCTACGGCAGCCACTAAAAAGGAGGAGGTGAGGTGGAATCACAAAACCCCAAAATGTGCTTTGTAAACCCTACGGCAACCACTAAAAAGGAGGAGGTGAGGTGGAATCACAAAACCCCAAAAGGTGCTTTGTAAACCGTACGGCAACCACTAAAAAGGAGGAGGTGAGGTGGAATCACAAAACCCCAAAATGTGCTTTGTAAACCCTACGGCAACCACTAAAAAGGAGGAGATGAGGTGGAATCACAAAACCCCAAAATGTGCTTTGTAAACCCTACGGCAACCACCAAAAAGGAGGAGGTGAGGTGGAATCACAAAACCCCAAAATGTGGTTTGTAAACCCTACGGCAACCACCAAAAAGGAGGAGGTGAGGTGGAATCACAAAACCCCAAAATGTGCTTTGTAAACCCTACGGCAGCCACTAAAAAGGAGGAGGTGAGGTGGAATCACAAAACCCCAAAATGTGCTTTGTAAACCCTACGGCAACCACTAAAAAGGAGGAGGTCAGGTCGAATCACGAAACCCCAAAATGTGCTTTGTAAACCCTACGGCAACCACTAAAAAGGAGGAGGTGAGGTGGAATCACAAAACCCCAAAATGTGCTTTGTGAACCCTACGGCAACCACTAAAAAGGAGGAGGTGAGGTGGAATCACAAAACCCCAAAATGTGCTTTGTAAACCCTACGGCAACCACTAAAAAGGAGGAGGTGAGGTGGAATCACAAAACCCCAAAATGTGCTTTGTAAACCCTACGGCAACCACTAAAAAGGAGGAGATGAGGTGGAATCACAAAACCCCAAAATGTGCTTTGTAAACCCTACGGCAGCCACTAAAAAGGAGGAGGAGAGGTGGAATCACAAAACCCCAAAATGTGCTTTGTAAACCCTACGGCAACCACTAAAAAGGAGGAGGTCAGGTGGAATCACAAAACCCCAAAATGTGCTTTGTAAACCCTACGGCAACCACTAAAAAGGAGGAGGTGAGGTGGAATCACAAAACCCCAAAATGTGCTTTGTAAACCCTACGGCAACCACTAAAAAGGAGGAGGTGAGGTGGAATCACAAAACCCCAAAATGTGCTTTGTAAACCCTACGGCAACCACTAAAATGGAGGAGATGAGGTGGAATCACAAAACCCCAAAATGTGCTTTGTAAACCCTACGGCAACCACTAAAAAGGAGGAGGTGAGGTGGAATCACAAAACCCCAAAATGTGCTTTGTAAACCCTACGGCAGCCACTAAAAAGGAGGAGGTGAGGTGGAATCACAAAACCCCAAAATGTGCTTTGTAAACCATACGGCAACCACTAAAAAGGAGGAGGTGAGGTGGAATCACAAAACACCAAAATGTGGTTTGTAAACCCTACGGCAGCCACTAAAAAGGAGGAGGTGAGGTGGAATCACAAAACCCCAAAATGTGCTTTGTAAACCCTACGGCAACCACTAAAAAGGAGGAGGTGAGGTGGAATCACAAAACCCCAAAATGTGGTTTCTAAACCCGACAGCAATCACTAAAAAAGAGGAGGTGAGGTGGAATCACAAAACCCCAAAATGTGCTTTGTAAACCCTACGGCAACCACTAAAAAGGAGGAGGTGAGGTGGAATCACAACACCCCAAAATGTGCTTTGTAAACCCTACGGCAACCACTAAAAAGGAGGAGGTGAGGTGGAATCACAAAACCCCAAAATGTGCTTTGTAAACCCTACGGCAACCACTACAAAGGAGGAGATGAGGTGGAATCACAAAACCCCAAAATGTGCTTTGTAAACCCTACGGCAACCACTAAAAAGGTGGAGGTGAGGTGGAATCACAAAACCCCAAAATGTGCTTTGTAAACCCTACGGCAACCACTAAAAAGGAGGAGGTGAGGTGGAATCACAAAACCCCAAAATGTGCTTTGTAAACCCTACGGCAACCACCAAAAAGGAGGAGGTGAGGTGGAATCACAAAACCCCAAAAAGTGGTTTGTAAACCCTACGGCAACCACCAAAAGGGAGGAGATGAGGTGGAATCACAAAACCCCAAAATGTGCTTTGTAAACCCTACGGCAGCCACTAAAAAGGAGGAGGTGAGGTGGAATCACAAAACCCCAAAATGTGCTTTGTAAACCCTACGGCAACCACTAAAAAGGAGGAGGTGAGGTGGAATCACAAAACCCCAAAATGTGCTTTGTAAACCCTACGGCAACCACTAAAAAGGAGGAGGTGAGGTGGAATCACAAAACCCCAAAATGTGCTTTGTAAACCCTACGGCAACCACTAAAAAGGAGGAGGTGAGGTGGAATCACAAAACCCCAAAATGTGATTTGTAAACCCTACGGCAACCACTAAAAAGGAGGAGGTGAGTTGGAATCACAAAACCCCAAAATGTGCTTTGTAAACCCTACGGCAACCACTAAAAAGGAGGAGGTGAGGTGGAATCACAAAACACCAAAATGTGGTTTGTAAACCCTACGGCAGCCACTAAAAAGGAGGAGGTGAGGTGGAATCACAAAACCCCAAAATGTGCTTTGTAAACCCTACGGCAACCACTAAAAAGGAGGAGGTGAGGTGGAATCACAAAACCCCAAAATGTGCTTTGTAAACCCTACGGCAACCACCAAAAAGGAGGAGGTGAGGTGGAATCACAAAACCCCAAAAAGTGGTTTGTAAACCCTACGGCAACCACCAAAAGGGAGGAGATGAGGTGGAATCACAAAACCCCAAAATGTGCTTTGTAAACCCTACGGCAACCACTAAAAAGGAGGAGGTGAGGTGGAATCACAAAACCCCAAAATGTGCTTTGTAAACCCTACGGCAACCACTAAAAAGGAGGAGGTGAGGTGGAATCACAAAACACCAAAATGTGGTTTGTAAACCCTACGGCAGCCACTAAAAAGGAGGAGGTGAGGTGGAATCACAAAACCCCAAAATGTGCTTTGTAAACCCTACGGCAACCACTAAAAAGGAGGAGGTGAGGTGGAATCACAAAACCCCAAAATGTGGTTTCTAAACCCGACAGCAATCACTAAAAAAGAGGAGGTGAGGTGGAATCACAAAACCCCAAAATGTGCTTTGTAAACCCTACGGCAACCACTAAAAAGGAGGAGGTGAGGTGGAATCACAAAACCCCAAAATGTGCTTTGTAAACCCTACGGCAACCACTAAAAAGGAGGAGATGAGGTGGAATCACAAAACCCCAAAATGTGCTTTGTAAACCCTACGGCAAGCACTAAAAAGGAGGAGATGAGGTGGAATCACAAAACCCCAAAATGTGCTTTGTAAACCCTACGGCAACCACTAAAAAGGAGGAGGTGAGGTGGAATCACAAAACCCCAAAATGTGCTTTGTAAACCCTACGGCAACCGCTAAAAAGGAGGAGGTGAGGTGGAATCACAAAACCCCAAAATGTGCTTTGTAAACCCTACGGCAACCACCAAAAAGGAGGAGGTGAGGTGGAATCACAAAACCCCAAAATGTGCTTTGTAAACCCTACGGCAGCCACTAAAAAGGAGGAGGTTTGGTGGAATCACAAAACCCCAAAATGTGCTTTGTAAACCCTACGGCAACCACTAAAAAGGAGGAGGTGAGGTGGAATCACAAAACCCCAAAATGTGCTTTGTAAACCCTACGGCAACCACTAAAAAGGAGGAGGTGAGGTGGAATCACAAAACACCAAAATGTGGTTTGTAAACCCTACGGCAGCCACTAAAAAGGAGGAGGTGAGGTGGAATCACAAAACCCCAAAATGTGCTTTGTAAACCCTACGGCAACCACTAAAAAGGAGGAGGTGAGGTGGAATCACAAAACCCCAAAATGTGCTTTGTAAACCCTACGGCAACCACTAAAAAGGAGGAGGTGAGGTGGAATCACAAAACCCCAAAATGTGCTTTGTAAACCCTACGGCAACCACCAAAAAGGAGGAGGTGAGGTGGAATCACAAAACCCCAAAAAGTGGTTTGTAAACCCTACGGCAACCACCAAAAGGGAGGAGATGAGGTGGAATCACAAAACCCCAAAATGTGCTTTGTAAACCCTACGGCAGCCACTAAAAAGGAGGAGGTGAGGTGGAATCACAAAACCCCAAAATGTGCTTTGTAAACCCTACGGCAACCACTAAAAAGGAGGAGGTGAGGTGGAATCACAAAACACCAAAATGTGGTTTGTAAACCCTACGGCAGCCACTAAAAAGGAGGAGGTGAGGTGGAATCACAAAACCCCAAAATGTGCTTTGTAAACCCTACGGCAACCACTAAAAAGGAGGAGGTGAGGTGGAATCACAAAACCCCAAAATGTGGTTTCTAAACCCGACAGCAATCACTAAAAAAGAGGAGGTGAGGTGGAATCACAAAACCCCAAAATGTGCTTTGTAAACCCTACGGCAACCACTAAAAAGGAGGAGGTGAGGTGGAATCACAAAACCCCAAAATGTGCTTTGTAAACCCTACGGCAACCACTAAAAAGGAGGAGATGAGGTGGAATCACAAAACCCCAAAATGTGCTTTGTAAACCCTACGGCAAGCACTAAAAAGGAGGAGATGAGGTGGAATCACAAAACCCCAAAATGTGCTTTGTAAACCCTACGGCAACCACTAAAAAGGAGGAGGTGAGGTGGAATCACAAAACCCCAAAATGTGCTTTGTAAACCCTACGGCAACCGCTAAAAAGGAGGAGGTGAGGTGGAATCACAAAACCCCAAAATGTGCTTTGTAAACCCTACGGCAACCACCAAAAAGGAGGAGGTGAGGTGGAATCACAAAACCCCAAAATGTGCTTTGTAAACCCTACGGCAGCCACTAAAAAGGAGGAGGTTTGGTGGAATCACAAAACCCCAAAATGTGCTTTGTAAACCCTACGGCAACCACTAAAAAGGAGGAGGTGAGGTGGAATCACAAAACCCCAAAATGTGCTTTGTAAACCCTACGGCAACCACTAAAAAGGAGGAGGTGAGGTGGAATCACAAAACCCCAAAATGTGCTTTGTAAACCCTACGGCAACCACTAAAAAGGAGGAGGTGAGGTGGAATCACAAAACACCAAAATGTGGTTTGTAAACCCTACGGCAACCACTAAAAAGGAGGAGGTGAGGTGGAATCACAAAACCCCAAAATGTGCTTTGTAAACCCTACGGCAACCACTAAAAAGGAGGAGGTGAGGTGGAATCACAAAACCCCAAAATGTGGTTTCTAAACCCGACAGCAATCACTAAAAAAGAGGAGGTGAGGTGGAATCACAAAAGCCCAAAATGTGCTTTGTAAACCCTACGGCAACCACTAAAAAGGAGGAGGTGAGTTGGAATCACAAAACCCCAAAATGTGCTTTGTAAACCCTACGGCAACCACTAAAAAGGAGGAGGTGAGGTGGAATCACAAAACCCCAAAATGTGCTTTGTAAACCCTACGGCAACCACTAAAAAGGAGGAGATGAGGTGGAATCACAAAACCCCAAAATGTGCTTTGTAAACCCTACGGCAACCACCAAAAAGGAGGAGCTGAGGTGGAATCACAAAACCCCAAAATGTGCTTTGTAAACCCTACGGCAACCACCAAAAAGGAGGAGGTGAGGTGGAATCACAAAACCCCAAAATGTGCTTTGTAAACCCTACGGCAACCACTAAAAAGGAGGAGGTTTGGTGGAATCACAAAACCCCAAAATGTGCTTTGTAAACCCTACGGCAACCACTAAAAAGGAGGAGGTGAGGTGGAATCACAAAACCCCAAAATGTGCTTTGTAAACCCTACGGCAACCACTAAAAAGGAGAAGGTGAGGTGGAATCAAAAACCCCAAAATGTGCTTTGTAAACCCTACGGCAACCACTAAAAAGGAGGAGGTGAGGTGGAATCACAAAACCCCAAAATGTGATTTGTAAACCCTACGGCAACCACTAAAAAGGAGGAGGTGAGGTGGAATCACAAAACCCCAAAATGTGCTTTGTAAACCCTACGGCAACCACTAAAAAGGAGGAGGTGAGGTGGAATCACAAAACACCAAAATGTGCTTTGTAAACCCTACGGCAACCACTAAAAAGGAGGAGGTGAGGTGGAATCACAAAACCCCAAAATGTGCTTTGTAAACCCTACGGCAACCACTAAAAAGGAGGAGGTGAGGTGGAATCACAAAACCCCAAATTGTGCTTTGTAAACCCTACGGCAACCACTAAAAAGGAGGAGGTGAGGTGGAATCACAAAAGCCCAAAATGTGCTTTGTAAACCCTACGGCAACCACTAAAAAGGAGGAGGTGAGGTGGAATCACAAAACCCCAAAATGTGCTTTGTAAACCCTACGGCAACCACCAAAAAGGAGGAGGTGAGGTGGAATCACAAAACCCCAAAATGTGCTTTGTAAACCCTACGGCAGCCACTAAAAAGGAGGAGGTTTGGTGGAATCACAAAACCCCAAAATGTGCTTTGTAAACCCTACGGCAACCACTAAAAAGGAGGAGGTGAGGTGGAATCACAAAACCCCAAAATGTGCTTTGTAAACCCTACGGCAACCACTAAAAAGGAGGAGGTGAGGTGGAATCACAAAACCCCAAAATGTGCTTTGTAAACCCTACGGCAACCACTAAAAAGGAGGAGGTGAGGTGGAATCACAAAACACCAAAATGTGGTTTGTAAACCCTACGGCAGCCACTAAAAAGGAGGAGGTGAGGTGGAATCACAAAACCCCAAAATGTGCTTTGTAAACCCTACGGCAACCACTAAAAAGGAGGAGGTGAGGTGGAATCACAAAACCCCAAAACGTGGTTTCTAAACCCGACAGCAATCACTAAAAAAGAGGAGGTGAGGTGGAATCACAAAAGCCCAAAATGTGCTTTGTAAACCCTACGGCAACCACTAAAAAGGAGGAGGTGAGGTGGAATCACAAAACCCCAAAATGTGCTTTGTAAACCCTACGGCAACCACTAAAAAGGAGGAGGTGAGGTGGAATCACAAAACCCCAAAATGTGCTTTGTAAACCCTACGGCAACCACTAAAAAGGAGGAGATGAGGTGGAATCACAAAACCCCAAAATGTGCTTTGTAAACCCTACGGCAACCACTAAAAAGGAGGAGGTGAGGTGGAATCACAAAACTCCAAAATGTGCTTTGTAAACCCTACGGCAGCCACTAAAAAGGAGGAGGTGAGGTGGAATCACAAAACCCCAAAATGTGCTTTGTAAACCCTACGGCAACCACTAAAAAGGAGGAGGTGAGGTGGAATCACAAAACCCCAAAACGTGGTTTCTAAACCCGACAGCAATCACTAAAAAAGAGGAGGTGAGGTGGAATCACAAAAGCCCAAAATGTGCTTTGTAAACCCTACGGCAACCACTAAAAAGGAGGAGGTGAGGTGGAATCACAAAACCCCAAAATGTGCTTTGTAAACCCTACGGCAACCACTAAAAAGGAGGAGGTGAGGTGGAATCACAAAACCCCAAAATGTGCTTTGTAAACCCTACGGCAACCACTAAAAAGGAGGAGATGAGGTGGAATCACAAAACCCCAAAATGTGCTTTGTAAACCCTACGGCAACCACCAAAAAGGAGGAGGTGAGGTGGAATCACAAAACCCCAAAATGTGCTTTGTAAACCCTACGGCAACCACCAAAAAGGAGGAGGTGAGGTGGAATCACAAAACCCCAAAATGTGCTTTGTAAACCCTACGGCAACCACTAAAAAGGAGGAGGTGAGGTGGAATCACAAAACCCCAAAATGTGCTTTGTAAACCCTACGGCAGCCACTAAAAAGGAGGAGGTGAGGTGGAATCACAAAACCCCAAAATGTGCTTTGTAAACCCTACGGCAACCACTAAAAAGGAGGAGGTGAGGTGGAATCACAAAACCCCAAAACGTGCTTTGTAAACCGTACGGCAACCACTAAAAAGGAGGAGGTGAGGTGGAATCACAAAACCCCAAAACGTGCTTTGTAAACCCTACGGCAACCACTAAAAAGGAGGAGATGAGGTGGAATCACAAAACCCCAAAATGTGCTTTGTAAACCCTACGGCAACCACTAAAAAGGAGGAGGTGAGGTGGAATCACAAAACCCCAAAATGTGCTTTGTAAACCCTACGGCAACCACTAAAAAGGAGGAGGTGAGGTGGAATCACAAAACCCCAAAATGTGCTTTGTAAACCCTACGGCAACCACTAAAAAGGAGGAGGTGAGGTGGAATCACAAAACCCCAAAATGTGCTTTGTAAACCCTACGGCAGCCACTAAAAAGGAGGAGGTGAGGTGGAATCACAAAACCCCAAAATGTGCTTTGTAAACCCTACGGCAACCACTAAAAAGGAGGAGGTGAGGTGGAATCACAAAACCCCAAAATGTGCTTTGTAAACCCTACGGCAGCCACTAAAAAGGAGGAGGTGAGGTGGAATCACAAAACCCCAAAATGTGCTTTGTAAACCATACGGCAACCACTAAAAAGGAGGAGGTGAGGTGGAATCACAAAACCCCAAAAGGTGCTTTGTAAACCGTACGGCAACCACTAAAAAGGAGGAGGTGAGGTGGAATCACAAAACCCCAAAATGTGCTTTGTAAACCCTACGGCAACCACTAAAAAGGAGGAGATGAGGTGGAATCACAAAACCCCAAAATGTGCTTTGTAAACCCTACGGCAACCACCAAAAAGGAGGAGGTGAGGTGGAATCACAAAACCCCAAAATGTGGTTTGTAAACCCTACGGCAACCACCAAAAAGGAGGAGGTGAGGTGGAATCACAAAACCCCAAAATGTGCTTTGTAAACCCTACGGCAGCCACCAAAAAGGAGGAGGTGAGGTGGAATCACAAAACCCCAAAATGTGCTTTGTAAACCCTACGGCAACCACTAAAAAGGAGGAGGTCAGGTCGAATCACGAAACCCCAAAATGTGCTTTGTAAACCCTACGGCAACCACTAAAAAGGAGGAGGTGAGGTGGAATCACAAAACCCCAAAATGTGCTTTGTGAACCCTACGGCAACCACTAAAAAGGAGGAGGTGAGGTGGAATCACAAAACCCCAAAATGTGCTTTGTAAACCCTACGGCAACCACTAAAAAGGAGGAGGTGAGGTGGAATCACAAAACCCCAAAATGTGCTTTGTAAACCCTACGGCAACCACTAAAAAGGAGGAGATGAGGTGGAATCACAAAACCCCAAAATGTGCTTTGTAAACCCTACGGCAGCCACTAAAAAGGAGGAGGAGAGGTGGAATCACAAAACCCCAAAATGTGCTTTGTAAACCCTACGGCAACCACTAAAAAGGAGGAGGTCAGGTGGAATCACAAAACCCCAAAATGTGCTTTGTAAACCCTACGGCAACCACTAAAAAGGAGGAGGTGAGGTGGAATCACAAAACCCCAAAATGTGCTTTGTAAACCCTACGGCAACCACTAAAAAGGAGGAGGTGAGGTGGAATCACAAAACCCCAAAATGTGCTTTGTAAACCCTACGGCAACCACTAAAATGGAGGAGATGAGGTGGAATCACAAAACCCCAAAATGTGCTTTGTAAACCCTACGGCAACCACTAAAAAGGAGGAGGTGAGGTGGAATCACAAAACCCCAAAATGTGCTTTGTAAACCATACGGCAACCACTAAAAAGGAGGAGGTGAGGTGGAATCACAAAACACCAAAATGTGGTTTGTAAACCCTACGGCAGCCACTAAAAAGGAGGAGGTGAGGTGGAATCACAAAACCCCAAAATGTGCTTTGTAAACCCTACGGCAACCACTAAAAAGGAGGAGGTGAGGTGGAATCACAAAACCCCAAAATGTGGTTTCTAAACCCGACAGCAATCACTAAAAAAGAGGAGGTGAGGTGGAATCACAAAACCCCAAAATGTGCTTTGTAAACCCTACGGCAACCACTAAAAAGGAGGAGGTGAGGTGGAATCACAACACCCCAAAATGTGCTTTGTAAACCCTACGGCAACCACTAAAAAGGAGGAGGTGAGGTGGAATCACAAAACCCCAAAATGTGCTTTGTAAACCCTACGGCAACCACTACAAAGGAGGAGATGAGGTGGAATCACAAAACCCCAAAATGTGCTTTGTAAACCCTACGGCAACCACTAAAAAGGTGGAGGTGAGGTGGAATCACAAAACCCCAAAATGTGCTTTGTAAACCCTACGGCAACCACTAAAAAGGAGGAGGTGAGGTGGAATCACAAAACCCCAAAATGTGTTTTGTAAACCCTACGGCAACCACCAAAAAGGAGGAGGTGAGGTGGAATCACAAAACCCCAAAAAGTGGTTTGTAAACCCTACGGCAACCACCAAAAGGGAGGAGATGAGGTGGAATCACAAAACCCCAAAATGTGCTTTGTAAACCCTACGGCAGCCACTAAAAAGGAGGAGGTGAGGTGGAATCACAAAACCCCAAAATGTGCTTTGTAAACCCTACGGCAACCACTAAAAAGGAGGAGGTGAGGTGGAATCACAAAACCCCAAAATGTGCTTTGTAAACCCTACGGCAACCACTAAAAAGGAGGAGGTGAGGTGGAATCACAAAACCCCAAAATGTGCTTTGTAAACCCTACGGCAACCACTAAAAAGGAGGAGGTGAGGTGGAATCACAAAACCCCAAAATGTGCTTTGTAAACCCTACAGCAACCACTAAAAAGGAGGAGGTGAGGTGGAATCACAAAACCCCAAAATGTGCTTTGTAAACCCTACGGCAACCACTAAAAACGAGGCGGTGAGGTGGAATCACAAAACCCCAAAATGTGCTTTGTAAACCCTACGGCAACCACTAAAAAGGAGGAGGTGAGGTGGAATCACAAAACCCCAAAATGTGCTTTGTAAACCCTACGGCAACCACTAAAAAGGAGGAGGTCAGGTGGAATCACAAAACCCCAAAATGTGCTTTGTAAACCCTACGGCAACCACTAAAAAGGAGGAGGTGAGGTGGAATCACAAAACCCCAAAATGTGCTTTGTAAACCCTACGGCAACCAGTAAAAAGGAGGACATGAGGTGGAATCACAAAACCCCAAAATGTGCTTTGTAAACCCTACGGCAACCACTAAAAAGGAGGAGGTGAGGTGGAATCACAAAACCCCAAAATTTGCTTTCTAAACCCTACGGCAACCACTAAAAAGGAGGAGGTGAGGTGGAATCACAAAACCCCAAAATGTGCTTTGTAAACCCTATGGCAACCACTAAAAAGGAGGAGGTGAGGTGGAATCACAAAACACCAAAATGTGGTTTGTAAACCCTACGGCACCCACTAAAAAGGAGGAGGTGAGGTGGAATCACAAAACCCCAAAATGTGCTTTGTAAACCCTACGGCAACCACTAAAAAGGAGGAGATGAGGTGGAATCACAAAACCCCAAAATGTGCTTTGTAAACCCTACGGCAACCACCAAAAAGGAGGAGATGAGGTGGAATCACAAAACCCCAAAATGTGCTTTGTAAACCCTACGGCAACCAGCAAAAAGGAGGAGGTGAGGTGGAATCACAAAACCCCAAAATGTGCTTTGTAAACCCTACGGCAACCACTAAAAAGGAGGAGGTGAGGTGGAATCACAAAACCCCAAAATGTGCTTTGTAAACCCTACGGCAACCACTAAAAAGGAGGAGGTGAGGTGGAATCACAAAACCCCAAAATGTGCTTTGTAAACCCTACGGCAACCAGCAAAAAGGAGGAGGTGAGGTGGAATCACAAAACCCCAAAATGTGCTTTGTAAACCCTACGGCAACCACTAAAAAGGAGGAGGTGAGGTGGAATCACAAAACCCCAAAATGTGCTTTGTAAACCCTACGGCAACCACTAAAAAGGAGGAGGTGAGGTGGAATTACAAAACCCCAAAATGTCCTTTGTAAACCCTACGGCAACCACTAAAAAGGAGGAGGTGAGGTGGAATCACAAAACCCCAAAATGTGGTTTGTAAACCCTACGGCAGCCACTAAAAAGGAGGAGGTGAGGTGGAATCACAAAACCCCAAAATGTGCTTTGGAAACCCTACGGCAACCACTAAAAAGGAGGAGGTGAGGTGGAATCACAAAACCCCAAAATGTGGTTTCTAAACCCGACAGCAATCACTAAAAAAGAGGAGGTGAGGTGGAATCACAAAACCCCAAAATGTGCTTTGTAAACCCTACGGCAACCACTAAAAAGGAGGAGGTGAGGTGGAATCACAAAACCCCAAAATGTGGTTTGTAAACCCTACGGCAGCCACTAAAAAGGAGGAGGTGAGGTGGAATCACAAAACCCCAAAATGTGCTTTGTAAACCCTACGGCAGCCACTAAAAAGGAGGAGGTGAGGTGGAATCACAAAACCCCAAAATGTGCTTTGTAAACCCTACGGCAACCACTAAAAAGGAGGAGGTGAGGTGGAATCACAAAACCCCAAAATGTGCTTTGTAAACCCTACGGCAACCACTAAAAAGGAGGAGGTGAGGTGGAATCACAAAACCCCAAAATGTGCTTTGTAAACCCTACGGCAGCCACTAAAAAGGAGGAGGTGAGGTGGAATCACAAAACCCCAAAATGTGCTTTGTAAACCCTCCGGCAACCACTAAAAAGGAGGAGGTGAGGTGGAATCACAAAACACCAAAACGTGCTTTGTAAACCGTACGGCAACCACTAAAAAGGAGGAGGTGAGGTGGAATCACAAAACCCCAAAACGTGCTTTGTAAACCCTACGGCAACCACTAAAAAGGAGGAGATGAGGTGGAATCACAAAACCCCAAAATGTGCTTTGTAAACCCTACGGCAACCACCAAAAAGGAGGAGGTGTGGTGGAATCACAAAACCCCAAAATGTGCTTTGTAAACCCTACGGCAACCACTAAAAAGGAGGAGATGAGGTGGAATCACAAAACCCCAAAATGTGCTTTGTAAACCCTACGGCAACCACTAAAAAGGAGGAGGTGAGGTGGAATCACAAAACCCCAAAATGTGCTTTGTAAACCCTCCGGCAACCACTAAAAAGGAGGAGGTGAGGTGGAATCACAAAACCCCAAAATGTGCTTTGTAAACCCTACGGCAACCACTAAAAAGGAGGAGATGAGGTGGAATCACAAAACCCCAAAATGTGCTTTGTAAACCCTACGGCAGCCACTAAAAAGGAGGAGGTGAGGTGGAATCACAAAACCGCAAAATGTGATTTGTAAACCCTACGGCAACCACTAAAAAGGAGGAGGTGAGGTGGAATCACAAAACCCCAAA
This sequence comes from Equus asinus, assembly GCF_041296235.1. Lineage (NCBI taxonomy): Eukaryota > Metazoa > Chordata > Mammalia > Perissodactyla > Equidae > Equus > Equus asinus. The sequence goes on along the minus strand of NC_091809.1, from coordinate 82,965,987 downwards.
ATGTGCTTTGTAAACCCTACGGCAACCACTAAAAAGGAGGAGGTGAGGTGGAATCACAAAACCCCAAAATGTGCTTTGTAAACCCTACGGCAACCAGTAAAAAGGAGGACATGAGGTGGAATCACTAAACCCCAAAATGTGCTTTGTAAACCCTACGGCAACCACTAAAAAGGAGGAGGTGAGGTGGAATCACAAAACCCCAAAATGTGCTTTCTAAACCCTACGGCAACCACTAAAAAGGAGGAGGTGAGGTGGAATCACAAAACCCCAAAATGTGCTTTGTAAACCCTACGGCAACCACTAAAAAGGAGGAGGTGAGGTGGAATCACAAAACCCCAAAATGTGGTTTCTAAACCCGACAGCAATCACTAAAAAAGAGGAGGTGAGGTGGAATCATAAAACCCCAAAATGTGCTTTGTAAACCCTACGGCAACCACTAAAAAGGAGGAGGTGAGGTGGAATCACAAAACCCCAAAATGTGCTTTGTAAACCATACGGCAACCACTAAAAAGGAGGAGGTGAGGTGGAATCACAAAACCCCAAAATGTGCTTTGTAAACCCTACGGCAACCACTAAAAAGGAGGAGATGAGGTGGAATCACAAAACCCCAAAATGTGCTTTGTAAACCCTACGGCAGCCACTAAAAAGGAGGAGGTGAGGTGGAATCACAAAACCCCAAAATGTGCTTTGTAAACCCTACGGCAACCACTAAAAAGGAGGAGGTGAGGTGGAATCACAAAACCCCAAAATGTGCTTTGTAAACCCTACGGCAACCACTAAAAAGGAGGAGGTGAGGTGGAATCACAAAACCCCAAAAGGTGCTTTGTAAACCCTACGGCAACCACTAAAAAGGAGGAGGTGAGGTGGAATCACAAAACCCCAAAATGTGCTTTGTAAACCCTACGGCAACCAGTAAAAAGGAGGACATGAGGTGGAATCACAAAACCCCAAAATGTGCTTTGTAAACCCTACGGCAACCACTAAAAAGGAGGAGGTGAGGTGGAATCACAAAACCCCAAAATGTGCTTTCTAAACCCTACGGCAACCACTAAAAAGGAGGAGGTGAGGTGGAATCACAAAACCCCAAAATGTGCTTTGTAAACCCTACGGCAACCACTAAAATGGAGGAGGTGAGGTGGAATCACAAAACACCAAAATGTGGTTTGTAAACCCTACGGCAGCCAGTAAAAAGGAGGAGGTGAGGTGGAATTACAAAACCCCAAAATGTGCTTTGTAAACCCTACGGCAACCACTAAAAAGGAGGAGGTGAGGTGGAATCACAAAACCCCAAAATGTGCTTTGTAAACCCGACAGCAATCACTAAAAAGGAGGAGGTGAGGTGGAATCACAAAACCCCAAAATGTGCTTTGTAAACCCTACGGCAACCACTAAAAAGGAGGAGTTGAGGTGGAATCACAAAACCCCAAAATGTGCTTTGTAAACCCTACGGCAACCACTAAAAAGGAGGAGATGAGGTGGAATCACAAAACCGCAAAATGTGCTTTGTAAACCCTACGGCAACCACTAAAAAGGAGGAGATGAGGTGGAATCACAAAACCCCAAAATGTGCTTTGTAAACCCTACGGCAACCACTAAAAAGGAGGAGATGAGGTGGAATCACAAAACCCCAAAATGTGCTTTGTAAACCCTACGGCAACCACTAAAAAGGAGGAGATGAGGTGGAATCACAAAACCCCAAAATGTGCTTTGTAAACCCTACGGCAACCAGCAAAAAGGAGGAGGTGAGGTGGAATCACAAAACCCCAAAATGTGCTTTGTAAACCCTACGGCAACCACTAAAAAGGAGGAGGTGAGGTGGAATCACAAAACCCCAAAATGTGCTTTGTAAACCCTACGGCAACCACTAAAAAGGAGGAGGTGAGGTGGAATTACAAAACCCCAAAATGTCCTTTGTAAACCCTACGGCAACCACTAAAAAGGAGGAGGTGAGGTGGAATCACAAAACCCCAAAATGTGGTTTGTAAACCCTACGGCAGCCACTAAAAAGGAGGAGGTGAGGTGGAATCACAAAACCACAAAATGTGCTTTGGAAACCCTACGGCAACCACTAAAAAGGAGGAGGTGAGGTGGAATCACAAAACCCCAAAATGTGGTTTCTAAACCCGACAGCAATCACTAAAAAAGAGGAGGTGAGGTGGAATCACAAAACCCCAAAATGTGCTTTGTAAACCCTACGGCAACCACTAAAAAGGAGGAGGTGAGATGGAATCACAAAACCCCAAAATGTGCTTTGTAAACCCTACGGCAGCCACTAAAAAGGAGGAGGTGAGGTGGAATCACAAAACCCCAAAATGTGCTTTGTAAACCCTACGGCAACCACTAAAAAGGAGGAGGTGAGGTGGAATCACAAAACCCCAAAATGTGCTTTGTAAACCCTACGGCAACCACTAAAAAGGAGGAGGTGAGGTGGAATCACAAAACCCCAAAAGGTGCTTTGTAAACCCTACGGCAACCACTAAAAAGGAGGAGGTGAGGTGGAATCACAAAACCCCAAAATGTGCTTTGTAAACCCTACGGCAACCAGTAAAAAGGAGGACATGAGGTGGAATCACAAAACCCCAAAATGTGCTTTGTAAACCCTACGGCAACCACTAAAAAGGAGGAGGTGAGGTGGAATCACAAAACCCCAAAATGTGCTTTCTAAACCCTACGGCAACCACTAAAAAGGAGGAGGTGAGGTGGAATCACAAAACCCCAAAATGTGCTTTGTAAACCCTACGGCAACCACTAAAATGGAGGAGGTGAGGTGGAATCACAAAACACCAAAATGTGGTTTGTAAACCCTACGGCAGCCAGTAAAAAGGAGGAGGTGAGGTGGAATTACAAAACCCCAAAATGTGCTTTGTAAACCCTACGGCAACCACTAAAAAGGAGGAGGTGAGGTGGAATCACAAAACCCCAAAATGTGCTTTGTAAACCCGACAGCAATCACTAAAAAGGAGGAGGTGAGGTGGAATCACAAAACCCCAAAATGTGCTTTGTAAACCCTACGGCAACCACTAAAAAGGAGGAGTTGAGGTGGAATCACAAAACCCCAAAATGTGCTTTGTAAACCCTACGGCAACCACTAAAAAGGAGGAGATGAGGTGGAATCACAAAACCGCAAAATGTGCTTTGTAAACCCTACGGCAACCACTAAAAAGGAGGAGATGAGGTGGAATCACAAAACCCCAAAATGTGCTTTGTAAACCCTACGGCAACCACTAAAAAGGAGGAGATGAGGTGGAATCACAAAACCCCAAAATGTGCTTTGTAAACCCTACGGCAACCACTAAAAAGGAGGAGATGAGGTGGAATCACAAAACCCCAAAATGTGCTTTGTAAACCCTACGGCAACCAGCAAAAAGGAGGAGGTGAGGTGGAATCACAAAACCCCAAAATGTGCTTTGTAAACCCTACGGCAACCACTAAAAAGGAGGAGGTGAGGTGGAATCACAAAACCCCAAAATGTGCTTTGTAAACCCTACGGCAACCACTAAAAAGGAGGAGGTGAGGTGGAATTACAAAACCCCAAAATGTCCTTTGTAAACCCTACGGCAACCACTAAAAAGGAGGAGGTGAGGTGGAATCACAAAACCCCAAAATGTGGTTTGTAAACCCTACGGCAGCCACTAAAAAGGAGGAGGTGAGGTGGAATCACAAAACCACAAAATGTGCTTTGGAAACCCTACGGCAACCACTAAAAAGGAGGAGGTGAGGTGGAATCACAAAACCCCAAAATGTGGTTTCTAAACCCGACAGCAATCACTAAAAAAGAGGAGGTGAGGTGGAATCACAAAACCCCAAAATGTGCTTTGTAAACCCTACGGCAACCACTAAAAAGGAGGAGGTGAGGTGGAATCACAAAACCCCAAAATGTGCTTTGTAAACCCTACGGCAGCCACTAAAAAGGAGGAGGTGAGGTGGAATCACAAAACCCCAAAATGTGCTTTGTAAACCCTACGGCAACCACTAAAAAGGAGGAGGTGAGGTGGAATCACAAAACCCCAAAATGTGCTTTGTAAACCCTACGGCAACCACTAAAAAGGAGGAGGTGAGGTGGAATCACAAAACCCCAAAATGTGCTTTGTAAACCCTACGGCAACCACTAAAAAGGAGGAGGTGAGGTGGAATCACAAAACCCCAAAATGTGCTTTGTAAACACTACGGCAGCCACTAAAAAGGAGGAGGTGAGGTGGAATCACAAAACCCCAAAATGTGCTTTGTAAACCCTCCGGCAACCACTAAAAAGGAGGAGGTGAGGTGGAATCACAAAACCCCAAAACGTGCTTTGTAAACCGTACGGCAACCACTAAAAAGGAGGAGGTGAGGTGGAATCACAAAACCCCAAAATGTGCTTTGTAAACCCTACGGCAACCACTAAAAAGGAGGAGATGAGGTGGAATCACAAAACCCCAAAATGTGCTTTGTAAACCCTACGGCAACCACCAAAAAGGAGGAGGTGAGGTGGAATCACAAAACCCCAAAATGTGGTTTGTAAACCCTACGGCAACCACCAAAAAGGAGGAGGTGAGGTGGAATCACAAAACCCCAAAATGTGCTTTGTAAACCCTACGGCAACCACTAAAAAGGAGGAGGTGAGGTGGAATCACAAAACCCCAAAACGTGCTTTGTAAACCGTACGGCAACCACTAAAAAGGAGGAGGTGAGGTGGAATCACAAAACCCCAAAACGTGCTTTGTAAACCCTACGGCAACCACTAAAAAGGAGGAGATGAGGTGGAATCACAAAACCCCAAAATGTGCTTTGTAAACCCTACGGCAACCACCAAAAAGGAGGAGGTGAGGTGGAATCACAAAACCCCAAAATGTGCTTTGTAAACCCTACGGCAACCACTAAAAAGGAGGAGATGAGGTGGAATCACAAAACCCCAAAATGTGCTTTGTAAACCCTACGGCAACCACTAAAAAGGAGGAGGTGAGGTGGAATCACAAAACCCCAAAATGTGCTTTGTAAACCCTCCGGCAACCACTAAAAAGGAGGAGGTGAGGTGGAATCACAAAACCCCAAAATGTGCTTTGTAAACCCTACGGCAACCACTAAAAAGGAGGAGATGAGGTGGAATCACAAAACCCCAAAATGTGCTTTGTAAACCCTACGGCAGCCACTAAAAAGGAGGAGGTGAGGTGGAATCACAAAACCCCAAAATGTGCTTTGTAAACCCTACGGCAACCACTAAAAAGGAGGAGGTGAGGTGGAATCACAAAACCCCAAAACGTGCTTTGTAAACCCTACGGCAACCACTAAAAAGGAGGAGCTGAGGTGGAATCACAAAACCCCAAAATGTGCTTTGTAAACCCGACAGCAATCACTAAAAAGGAGGAGGTGAGGTGGAATCACAAAACCCCAAAATGTGCTTTGTAAACCCTACGGCAACCACTAAAAAGGAGGAGGTGAGGTGGAATCACAAAACCCCAAAATGTGCTTTGTAAACCCTACGGCAACCACTAAAAAGGAGGAGGTGAGGTGGAATCACAAAACACCAAAATGTGGTTTGTAAACCCTACGGCAGTCACTAAAAAGGAGGAGGTGAGGTGGAATCACAAAACCCCAAAATGTGCTTTGTAAACCCTACGGCAACCACTAAAAAGGAGGAGGTGAGGTGGAATCACAAAACCCCAAAATGTGGTTTCTAAACCCGACAGCAATCACTAAAAAAGAGGAGGTGAGGTGGAATCACAAAACCCCAAAATGTGCTTTGTAAACCCTACGGCAACCACTAAAAAGGAGGAGGTGAGGTGGAATCACAAAACCCCAAAATGTGCTTTGTAAACCATACGGCAACCACTAAAAAGGAGGAGGTGAGGTGGAATCACAAAACCCCAAAATGTGCTTTGTAAACCCTACGGCAACCACTAAAAAGGAGGAGATGAGGTGGAATCACAAAACCCCAAAATGTGCTTTGTAAACCCTACGGCAGCCACTAAAAAGGAGGAGGTGAGGTGGAATCACAAAACCCCAAAATGTGCTTTGTAAACCCTACGGCAACCACTAAAAAGGAGGAGGTGAGGTGGAATCACAAAACCCCAAAATGTGCTTTGTAAACCCTACGGCAACCACTAAAAAGGAGGAGGTGAGGTGGAATCACAAAACCCCAAAAGGTGCTTTGTAAACCCTACGGCAACCACTAAAAAGGAGGAGGTGAGGTGGAATCACAAAACCCCAAAATGTGCTTTGTAAACCCTACGGCAACCAGTAAAAAGGAGGACATGAGGTGGAATCACAAAACCCCAAAATGTGCTTTGTAAACCCTACGGCAACCACTAAAAAGGAGGAGGTGAGGTGGAATCACAAAACCCCAAAATGTGCTTTCTAAACCCTACGGCAACCACTAAAAAGGAGGAGGTGAGGTGGAATCACAAAACCCCAAAATGTGCTTTGTAAACCCTACGGCAACCACTAAAATGGAGGAGGTGAGGTGGAATCACAAAACACCAAAATGTGGTTTGTAAACCCTACGGCAGCCAGTAAAAAGGAGGAGGTGAGGTGGAATTACAAAACCCCAAAATGTGCTTTGTAAACCCTACGGCAACCACTAAAAAGGAGGAGGTGAGGTGGAATCACAAAACCCCAAAATGTGCTTTGTAAACCCGACAGCAATCACTAAAAAGGAGGAGGTGAGGTGGAATCACAAAACCCCAAAATGTGCTTTGTAAACCCTACGGCAACCACTAAAAAGGAGGAGTTGAGGTGGAATCACAAAACCCCAAAATGTGCTTTGTAAACCCTACGGCAACCACTAAAAAGGAGGAGATGAGGTGGAATCACAAAACCGCAAAATGTGCTTTGTAAACCCTACGGCAACCACTAAAAAGGAGGAGATGAGGTGGAATCACAAAACCCCAAAATGTGCTTTGTAAACCCTACGGCAACCACTAAAAAGGAGGAGATGAGGTGGAATCACAAAACCCCAAAATGTGCTTTGTAAACCCTACGGCAACCACTAAAAAGGAGGAGATGAGGTGGAATCACAAAACCCCAAAATGTGCTTTGTAAACCCTACGGCAACCAGCAAAAAGGAGGAGGTGAGGTGGAATCACAAAACCCCAAAATGTGCTTTGTAAACCCTACGGCAACCACTAAAAAGGAGGAGGTGAGGTGGAATCACAAAACCCCAAAATGTGCTTTGTAAACCCTACGGCAACCACTAAAAAGGAGGAGGTGAGGTGGAATTACAAAACCCCAAAATGTCCTTTGTAAACCCTACGGCAACCACTAAAAAGGAGGAGGTGAGGTGGAATCACAAAACCCCAAAATGTGGTTTGTAAACCCTACGGCAGCCACTAAAAAGGAGGAGGTGAGGTGGAATCACAAAACCACAAAATGTGCTTTGGAAACCCTACGGCAACCACTAAAAAGGAGGAGGTGAGGTGGAATCACAAAACCCCAAAATGTGGTTTCTAAACCCGACAGCAATCACTAAAAAAGAGGAGGTGAGGTGGAATCACAAAACCCCAAAATGTGCTTTGTAAACCCTACGGCAACCACTAAAAAGGAGGAGGTGAGGTGGAATCACAAAACCCCAAAATGTGCTTTGTAAACCCTACGGCAGCCACTAAAAAGGAGGAGGTGAGGTGGAATCACAAAACCCCAAAATGTGCTTTGTAAACCCTACGGCAACCACTAAAAAGGAGGAGGTGAGGTGGAATCACAAAACCCCAAAATGTGCTTTGTAAACCCTACGGCAACCACTAAAAAGGAGGAGGTGAGGTGGAATCACAAAACCCCAAAATGTGCTTTGTAAACCCTACGGCAACCACTAAAAAGGAGGAGGTGAGGTGGAATCACAAAACCCCAAAATGTGGTTTCTAAACCCGACAGCAATCACTAAAAAAGAGGAGGTGAGGTGGAATCACAAAACCCCAAAATGTGCTTTGTAAACCCTACGGCAACCACTAAAAAGGAGGAGGTGAGGTGGAATCACAAAACCCCAAAATGTGCTTTGTAAACCATACGGCAACCACTAAAAAGGAGGAGGTGAGGTGGAATCACAAAACCCCAAAATGTGCTTTGTAAACCCTACGGCAACCACTAAAAAGGAGGAGATGAGGTGGAATCACAAAACCCCAAAATGTGCTTTGTAAACCCTACGGCAGCCACTAAAAAGGAGGAGGTGAGGTGGAATCACAAAACCCCAAAATGTGCTTTGTAAACCCTACGGCAACCACTAAAAAGGAGGAGGTGAGGTGGAATCACAAAACCCCAAAATGTGCTTTGTAAACCCTACGGCAACCACTAAAAAGGAGGAGGTGAGGTGGAATCACAAAACCCCAAAAGGTGCTTTGTAAACCCTACGGCAACCACTAAAAAGGAGGAGGTGAGGTGGAATCACAAAACCCCAAAATGTGCTTTGTAAACCCTACGGCAACCAGTAAAAAGGAGGACATGAGGTGGAATCACAAAACCCCAAAATGTGCTTTGTAAACCCTACGGCAACCACTAAAAAGGAGGAGGTGAGGTGGAATCACAAAACCCCAAAATGTGCTTTCTAAACCCTACGGCAACCACTAAAAAGGAGGAGGTGAGGTGGAATCACAAAACCCCAAAATGTGCTTTGTAAACCCTACGGCAACCACTAAAATGGAGGAGGTGAGGTGGAATCACAAAACACCAAAATGTGGTTTGTAAACCCTACGGCAGCCAGTAAAAAGGAGGAGGTGAGGTGGAATTACAAAACCCCAAAATGTGCTTTGTAAACCCTACGGCAACCACTAAAAAGGAGGAGGTGAGGTGGAATCACAAAACCCCAAAATGTGCTTTGTAAACCCGACAGCAATCACTAAAAAGGAGGAGGTGAGGTGGAATCACAAAACCCCAAAATGTGCTTTGTAAACCCTACGGCAACCACTAAAAAGGAGGAGTTGAGGTGGAATCACAAAACCCCAAAATGTGCTTTGTAAACCCTACGGCAACCACTAAAAAGGAGGAGATGAGGTGGAATCACAAAACCGCAAAATGTGCTTTGTAAACCCTACGGCAACCACTAAAAAGGAGGAGATGAGGTGGAATCACAAAACCCCAAAATGTGCTTTGTAAACCCTACGGCAACCACTAAAAAGGAGGAGATGAGGTGGAATCACAAAACCCCAAAATGTGCTTTGTAAACCCTACGGCAACCACTAAAAAGGAGGAGATGAGGTGGAATCACAAAACCCCAAAATGTGCTTTGTAAACCCTACGGCAACCAGCAAAAAGGAGGAGGTGAGGTGGAATCACAAAACCCCAAAATGTGCTTTGTAAACCCTACGGCAACCACTAAAAAGGAGGAGGTGAGGTGGAATCACAAAACCCCAAAATGTGCTTTGTAAACCCTACGGCAACCACTAAAAAGGAGGAGGTGAGGTGGAATTACAAAACCCCAAAATGTCCTTTGTAAACCCTACGGCAACCACTAAAAAGGAGGAGGTGAGGTGGAATCACAAAACCCCAAAATGTGGTTTGTAAACCCTACGGCAGCCACTAAAAAGGAGGAGGTGAGGTGGAATCACAAAACCACAAAATGTGCTTTGGAAACCCTACGGCAACCACTAAAAAGGAGGAGGTGAGGTGGAATCACAAAACCCCAAAATGTGCTTTGTAAACCCTACGGCAACCACTAAAAAGGAGGAGGTGAGGTGGAATCACAAAACACCAAAATGTGGTTTGTAAACCCTACGGCAGTCACTAAAAAGGAGGAGGTGAGGTGGAATCACAAAACCCCAAAATGTGCTTTGTAAACCCTACGGCAACCACTAAAAAGGAGGAGGTGAGGTGGAATCACAAAACCCCAAAATGTGGTTTCTAAACCCGACAGCAATCACTAAAAAAGAGGAGGTGAGGTGGAATCACAAAACCCCAAAATGTGCTTTGTAAACCCTACGGCAACCACTAAAAAGGAGGAGGTGAGGTCGAATCACAAAACCCCAAATGTGCTTTGTAAACCATACGGCAACCACTAAAAAGGAGGAGGTGAGGTGGAATCACAAAACCCCAAAATGTGCTTTGTAAACCCTACGGCAACCACTAAAAAGGAGGAGATGAGGTGGAATCACAAAACCCCAAAATGTGCTTTGTAAACCCTACGGCAGCCACTAAAAAGGAGGAGGTGAGGTGGAATCACAAAACCCCAAAATGTGCTTTGTAAACCCTACGGCAACCACTAAAAAGGAGGAGGTGAGGTGGAATCACAAAACCCCAAAATGTGCTTTGTAAACCCTACGGCAACCACTAAAAAGGAGGAGGTGAGGTGGAATCACAAAACCCCAAAAGGTGCTTTGTAAACCCTACGGCAACCACTAAAAAGGAGGAGGTGAGGTGGAATCACAAAACCCCAAAATGTGCTTTGTAAACCCTACGGCAACCAGTAAAAAGGAGGACATGAGGTGGAATCACAAAACCCCAAAATGTGCTTTGTAAACCCTACGGCAACCACTAAAAAGGAGGAGGTGAGGTGGAATCACAAAACCCCAAAATGTGCTTTCTAAACCCTACGGCAACCACTAAAAAGGAGGAGGTGAGGTGGAATCACAAAACCCCAAAATGTGCTTTGTAAACCCTACGGCAACCACTAAAATGGAGGAGGTGAGGTGGAATCACAAAACACCAAAATGTGGTTTGTAAACCCTACGGCAGCCAGTAAAAAGGAGGAGCTGAGGTGGAATTACAAAACCCCAAAATGTGCTTTGTAAACCCTACGGCAACCACTAAAAAGGAGGAGGTGAGGTGGAATCACAAAACCCCAAAATGTGCTTTGTAAACCCGACAGCAATCACTAAAAAGGAGGAGGTGAGGTGGAATCACAAAACCCCAAAATGTGCTTTGTAAACCCTACGGCAACCACTAAAAAGGAGGAGGTGAGGTGGAATCACAAAACCCCAAAATGTGCTTTGTAAACCCTACGGCAACCACTAAAAAGGAGGAGATGAGGTGGAATCACAAAACCGCAAAATGTGCTTTGTAAACCCTACGGCAACCACTAAAAAGGAGGAGATGAGGTGGAATCACAAAACCCCAAAATGTGCTTTGTAAACCCTACGGCAACCACTAAAAAGGAGGAGATGAGGTGGAATCACAAAACCCCAAAATGTGCTTTGTAAACCCTACGGCAACCACTAAAAAGGAGGAGATGAGGTGGAATCACAAAACCCCAAAATGTGCTTTGTAAACCCTACGGCAACCAGCAAAAAGGAGGAGGTGAGGTGGAATCACAAAAGCCCAAAATGTGCTTTGTAAACCCTACGGCAACCACTAAAAAGGAGGAGGTGAGGTGGAATCACAAAACCCCAAAATGTGCTTTGTAAACCCTACGGCAACCACTAAAAAGGAGGAGGTGAGGTGGAATTACAAAACCCCAAAATGTCCTTTGTAAACCCTACGGCAACCACTAAAAAGGAGGAGGTGAGGTGGAATCACAAAACCCCAAAATGTGGTTTGTAAACCCTACGGCAGCCACTAAAAAGGAGGAGGTGAGGTGGAATCACAAAACCACAAAATGTGCTTTGGAAACCCTACGGCAACCACTAAAAAGGAGGAGGTGAGGTGGAATCACAAAACCCCAAAATGTGGTTTCTAAACCCGACAGCAATCACTAAAAAAGAGGAGGTGAGGTGGAATCACAAAACCCCAAAATGTGCTTTGTAAACCCTACGGCAACCACTAAAAAGGAGGAGGTGAGGTGGAATCACAAAACCCCAAAATGTGCTTTGTAAACCCTACGGCAACCACTAAAAATGAGGAGGTGAGGTGGAATCACAAAACCCCAAAATGTGCTTTGTAAACCCTACGGCAACCACTAAAAAGGAGGAGATGAGGTGGAATCACAAAACCCCAAAATGTGCTTTGTAAACCCTACGGCAACCACTAAAAAGGAGGAGGTGAGGTGGAATCACAAAACCCCAAAATGTGCTTTGTAAACCCTACGGCAACCACTAAAAAGGAGGAGGTGAGGTGGAATCACAAAACCCCAAAATGTGCTTTGTAAACCCTACGGCAACCACCAAAAAGGAGGAGGTGAGGTGGAATCACAAAACCCCAAAATGTGCTTTGTAAACCATACGGCAGCCACTAAAGAGGAGGAGGTATGGTGGAATCACAAAACCCCAAAATGTGCTTTGTAAACCCTACGGCAACCACTAAAAAGGAGGAGGTGAGGTGGAATCACAAAACCCCAAAATGTGCTTTGTAAAGCCTACGGCAACCACTAAAAAGGAGAAGGTGAGGTGGAATCACAAAAACCCAAAATGTGCTTTGTAAACCCTACGGCAACCACTAAAAAGGAGGAGGTGAGGTGGAATCACAAAACCCCAAAATGTGCTTTGTAAACCCTACGGCAACCACTAAAAAGGAGGAGGTGAGGTGGAATCACAAAACTCCAAAATGTGCTTTGTAAACCCTACGGCAGCCACTAAAAAGGAGGAGGTGAGGTGGAATCACAAAACCCCAAAATGTGCTTTGTAAACCCTACGGCAACCACTAAAAAGGAGGAGATGAGGTGGAATCACAAAACCCCAAAATGTGCTTTGTAAACCCTACGGCAACCACCAAAAAGGAGGAGGTGAGGTGGAATCACAAAACCCCAAAATGTGGTTTGTAAACCCTACGGCAACCACCAAAAAGGAGGAGGTGAGGTGGAATCACAAAACCCCAAAATGTGCTTTGTAAACCCTACGGCAGCCACTAAAAAGGAGGAGGTGAGGTGGAATCACAAAACCCCAAAATGTGCTTTGTAAACCCTACGGCAACCACTAAAAAGGAGGAGGTGAGGTGGAATCACAAAACCCCAAAATGTGCTTTGTAAACCCTACGGCAACCACTAAAAAGGAGGAGGTGAGGTGGAATCACAAAACCCCAAAATGTGCTTTGTAAACCCTACGGCAACCACTAAAAAGGAGGAGGTGAGGTGGAATCACAAAACCCCAAAATGTGCTTTGTAAACCCTACGGCAACCACTAAAAAGGAGGAGGTGAGGTGGAATCACAAAACCCCAAAATGTGCTTTGTAAACCCTACGGCAACCACTAAAAAGGAGGAGGTGAGGTGGAATCACAAAACCCCAAAATGTGCTTTGTAAACCCTACGGCAACCACTAAAAAGGAGGAGGTGAGGTGGAATCACAAAACCCCAAAATGTGCTTTGTAAACCCTACGGCAACCACCAAAAAGGAGGAGGTGAGGTGGAATCACAAAACCCCAAAATGTGCTTTGTAAACCATACGGCAGCCACTAAAGAGGAGGAGGTATGGTGGAATCACAAAACCCCAAAATGTGCTTTGTAAACCCTACGGCAACCACTAAAAAGGAGGAGGTGAGGTGGAATCACAAAACCCCAAAATGTGCTTTGTAAAGCCTACGGCAACCACTAAAAAGGAGAAGGTGAGGTGGAATCACAAAACCCCAAAATGTGCTTTGTAAACCCTACGGCAACCACTAAAAAGGAGGAGGTGAGGTGGAATCACAAAACCCCAAAATGTGCTTTGTAAACCCTACGGCAACCACTAAAAAGGAGGAGGTGAGGTGGAATCACAAAACTCCAAAATGTGCTTTGTAAACCCTACGGCAGCCACTAAAAAGGAGGAGGTGAGGTGGAATCACAAAACCCCAAAATGTGCTTTGTAAACCCTACGGCAACCACTAAAAAGGAGGAGGTGAGGTGGAATCACAAAACCCCAAAATGTGCTTTGTAAACCCTACGGCAACCACTAAAAAGGAGGAGGTGAGGTGGAATCACAAAACCCCAAAATGTGCTTTGTAAACCCTACGGCAACCACCAAAAAGGAGGAGGTGAGGTGGAATCACAAAACCCCAAAATGTGCTTTGTAAACCATACGGCAGCCACTAAAGAGGAGGAGGTATGGTGGAATCACAAAACCCCAAAATGTGCTTTGTAAACCCTACGGCAACCACTAAAAAGGAGGAGGTGAGGTGGAATCACAAAACCCCAAAATGTGCTTTGTAAAGCCTACGGCAACCACTAAAAAGGAGAAGGTGAGGTGGAATCACAAAACCCCAAAATGTGCTTTGTAAACCCTACGGCAACCACTAAAAAGGAGGAGGTGAGGTGGAATCACAAAACCCCAAAATGTGCTTTGTAAACCCTACGGCAACCACTAAAAAGGAGGAGGTGAGGTGGAATCACAAAACTCCAAAATGTGCTTTGTAAACCCTACGGCAGCCACTAAAAAGGAGGAGGTGAGGTGGAATCACAAAACCCCAAAATGTGCTTTGTAAACCCTACGGCAACCACTAAAAAGGAGGAGATGAGGTGGAATCACAAAACCCCAAAATGTGCTTTGTAAACCCTACGGCAACCACCAAAAAGGAGGAGGTGAGGTGGAATCACAAAACCCCAAAATGTGGTTTGTAAACCCTACGGCAACCACCAAAAAGGAGGAGGTGAGGTGGAATCACAAAACCCCAAAATGTGCTTTGTAAACCCTACGGCAGCCACTAAAAAGGAGGAGGTGAGGTGGAATCACAAAACCCCAAAATGTGCTTTGTAAACCCTACGGCAACCACTAAAAAGGAGGAGGTGAGGTGGAATCACAAAACCCCAAAATGTGCTTTGTAAACCCTACGGCAACCACTAAAAAGGAGGAGGTGAGGTGGAATCACAAAACCCCAAAATGTGCTTTGTAAACCCTACGGCAACCACTAAAAAGGAGGAGGTGAGGTGGAATTACAAAACCCCAAAATGTCCTTTGTAAACCCTACGGCAACCACTAAAAAGGAGGAGGTGAGGTGGAATCACAAAACCCCAAAATGTGGTTTGTAAACCCTACGGCAGCCACTAAAAAGGAGGAGGTGAGGTGGAATCACAAAACCACAAAATGTGCTTTGGAAACCCTACGGCAACCACTAAAAAGGAGGAGGTGAGGTGGAATCACAAAACCCCAAAATGTGGTTTCTAAACCCGACAGCAATCACTAAAAAAGAGGAGGTGAGGTGGAATCACAAAACCCCAAAATGTGCTTTGTAAACCCTACGGCAACCACTAAAAAGGAGGAGGTGAGGTGGAATCACAAAACCCCAAAATGTGCTTTGTAAACCCTACGGCAACCACTAAAAATGAGGAGGTGAGGTGGAATCACAAAACCCCAAAATGTGCTTTGTAAACCCTACGGCAACCACTAAAAAGGAGGAGATGAGGTGGAATCACAAAACCCCAAAATGTGCTTTGTAAACCCTACGGCAACCACTAAAAAGGAGGAGGTGAGGTGGAATCACAAAACCCCAAAATGTGCTTTGTAAACCCTACGGCAACCACTAAAAAGGAGGAGGTGAGGTGGAATCACAAAACCCCAAAATGTGCTTTGTAAACCCTACGGCAACCACCAAAAAGGAGGAGGTGAGGTGGAATCACAAAACCCCAAAATGTGCTTTGTAAACCATACGGCAGCCACTAAAGAGGAGGAGGTATGGTGGAATCACAAAACCCCAAAATGTGCTTTGTAAACCCTACGGCAACCACTAAAAAGGAGGAGGTGAGGTGGAATCACAAAACCCCAAAATGTGCTTTGTAAAGCCTACGGCAACCACTAAAAAGGAGAAGGTGAGGTGGAATCACAAAAACCCAAAATGTGCTTTGTAAACCCTACGGCAACCACTAAAAAGGAGGAGGTGAGGTGGAATCACAAAACCCCAAAATGTGCTTTGTAAACCCTACGGCAACCACTAAAAAGGAGGAGGTGAGGTGGAATCACAAAACTCCAAAATGTGCTTTGTAAACCCTACGGCAGCCACTAAAAAGGAGGAGGTGAGGTGGAATCACAAAACCCCAAAATGTGCTTTGTAAACCCTACGGCAACCACTAAAAAGGAGGAGATGAGGTGGAATCACAAAACCCCAAAATGTGCTTTGTAAACCCTACGGCAACCACCAAAAAGGAGGAGGTGAGGTGGAATCACAAAACCCCAAAATGTGGTTTGTAAACCCTACGGCAACCACCAAAAAGGAGGAGGTGAGGTGGAATCACAAAACCCCAAAATGTGCTTTGTAAACCCTACGGCAGCCACTAAAAAGGAGGAGGTGAGGTGGAATCACAAAACCCCAAAATGTGCTTTGTAAACCCTACGGCAACCACTAAAAAGGAGGAGGTGAGGTGGAATCACAAAACCCCAAAATGTGCTTTGTAAACCCTACGGCAACCACTAAAAAGGAGGAGGTGAGGTGGAATCACAAAACCCCAAAATGTGCTTTGTAAACCCTACGGCAACCACTAAAAAGGAGGAGGTGAGGTGGAATCACAAAACCCCAAAATGTGCTTTGTAAACCCTACGGCAACCACTAAAAAGGAGGAGGTGAGGTGGAATCACAAAACCCCAAAATGTGCTTTGTAAACCCTACGGCAACCACTAAAAAGGAGGAGGTGAGGTGGAATCACAAAACCCCAAAATGTGCTTTGTAAACCCTACGGCAACCACTAAAAAGGAGGAGGTGAGGTGGAATCACAAAACCCCAAAATGTGCTTTGTAAACCCTACGGCAACCACCAAAAAGGAGGAGGTGAGGTGGAATCACAAAACCCCAAAATGTGCTTTGTAAACCATACGGCAGCCACTAAAGAGGAGGAGGTATGGTGGAATCACAAAACCCCAAAATGTGCTTTGTAAACCCTACGGCAACCACTAAAAAGGAGGAGGTGAGGTGGAATCACAAAACCCCAAAATGTGCTTTGTAAAGCCTACGGCAACCACTAAAAAGGAGAAGGTGAGGTGGAATCACAAAACCCCAAAATGTGCTTTGTAAACCCTACGGCAACCACTAAAAAGGAGGAGGTGAGGTGGAATCACAAAACCCCAAAATGTGCTTTGTAAACCCTACGGCAACCACTAAAAAGGAGGAGGTGAGGTGGAATCACAAAACTCCAAAATGTGCTTTGTAAACCCTACGGCAGCCACTAAAAAGGAGGAGGTGAGGTGGAATCACAAAACCCCAAAATGTGCTTTGTAAACCCTACGGCAACCACTAAAAAGGAGGAGGTGAGGTGGAATCACAAAACCCCAAAATGTGCTTTGTAAACCCTACGGCAACCACTAAAAAGGAGGAGGTGAGGTGGAATCACAAAACCCCAAAATGTGCTTTGTAAACCCTACGGCAACCACCAAAAAGGAGGAGGTGAGGTGGAATCACAAAACCCCAAAATGTGCTTTGTAAACCATACGGCAGCCACTAAAGAGGAGGAGGTATGGTGGAATCACAAAACCCCAAAATGTGCTTTGTAAACCCTACGGCAACCACTAAAAAGGAGGAGGTGAGGTGGAATCACAAAACCCCAAAATGTGCTTTGTAAAGCCTACGGCAACCACTAAAAAGGAGAAGGTGAGGTGGAATCACAAAACCCCAAAATGTGCTTTGTAAACCCTACGGCAACCACTAAAAAGGAGGAGGTGAGGTGGAATCACAAAACCCCAAAATGTGCTTTGTAAACCCTACGGCAACCACTAAAAAGGAGGAGGTGAGGTGGAATCACAAAACTCCAAAATGTGCTTTGTAAACCCTACGGCAGCCACTAAAAAGGAGGAGGTGAGGTGGAATCACAAAACCCCAAAATGTGCTTTGTAAACCCTACGGCAACCACTAAAAAGGAGGAGATGAGGTGGAATCACAAAACCCCAAAATGTGCTTTGTAAACCCTACGGCAACCACCAAAAAGGAGGAGGTGAGGTGGAATCACAAAACCCCAAAATGTGGTTTGTAAACCCTACGGCAACCACCAAAAAGGAGGAGGTGAGGTGGAATCACAAAACCCCAAAATGTGCTTTGTAAACCCTACGGCAGCCACTAAAAAGGAGGAGGTGAGGTGGAATCACAAAACCCCAAAATGTGCTTTGTAAACCCTACGGCAACCACTAAAAAGGAGGAGGTGAGGTGGAATCACAAAACCCCAAAATGTGCTTTGTAAACCCTACGGCAACCACTAAAAAGGAGGAGGTGAGGTGGAATCACAAAACCCCAAAATGTGCTTTGTAAACCCTACGGCAACCACTAAAAAGGAGGAGGTGAGGTGGAATCACAAAACCCCAAAATGTGCTTTGTAAACCCTACGGCAACCACTAAAAAGGAGGAGGTGAGGTGGAATCACAAAACCCCAAAATGTGCTTTGTAAACCCTACGGCAACCACTAAAAAGGAGGAGGTGAGGTGGAATCACAAAACCCCAAAATGTGCTTTGTAAACCCTACGGCAACCAGCAAAAAGGAGGAGGTGAGGTGGAATTACAAAACCCCAAAATGTGCTTTGTAAACCCTACGGCAACCACTAAAAAGGAGGAGGTGAGGTGGAATCACAAAACCCCAAAATGTGCTTTTTAAACCCTACGGCAACCACTAAAAAGGAGGAGGTGAGGTGGAATCACAAAACACCAAAATGTGGTTTGTAAACCCTACGGGCAGCCACTAAAAAGGAGGAGGTGAGGTGGAATTACAAAACCCCAAAATGTGCTTTGTAAACCCTACGGCAACCACTAAAAAGGAGGAGGTGAGGTGGAATCACAAAACCCCAAAATGTGCTTTGTAAACCCGACAGCAATCACTAAAAAGGAGGAGGTGAGGTGGAATCACAAAACCCCAAAATGTGCTTTGTAAACCCTACGGCAACCACTAAAAAGGAGGAGGTGAGGTGGAATCACAAAACCCCAAAATGTGCTTTGTAAACCCTACGGCAACCACTAAAAAGGAGGAGATGAGGTGGAATCACAAAACCGCAAAATGTGCTTTGTAAACCCTACGGCAACCACTAAAAAGGAGGAGATGAGGTGGAATCACAAAACCCCAAAATGTGCTTTGTAAACCCTACGGCAACCACTAAAAAGGAGGAGATGAGGTGGAATCACAAAACCCCAAAATGTGCTTTGTAAACCCTACGGCAACCAGTAAAAAGGAGGACATGAGGTGGAATCACAAAACCCCAAAATGTGCTCTGTAAACCCTACGGCAACCAGCAAAAAGGAGGAGGTGAGGTGGATTCACAAAACCCCAAAATGTGCTTTGTAAACCCTACGGCAACCACTAAAAAGGAGGAGATGAGGTGGAATCACAAAACCCCAAAATGTGCTTTGTAAACCCTACGGCAACCACTCAAAAGGAGGAGGTGAGGTGGAATTACAAAACCCCAAAATGTCCTTTGTAAACCCTACGGCAACCACTAAAAAGGAGGAGGTGAGGTGGAATCACAAAACCCCAAAATGTGCTTTGTAAACCCTACGGCAACCACTAAAAAGGAGGAGATGAGGTGGAATCACAAAACCCCAAAATGTGCTTTGTAAACCCTACGGCAACCACTAAAAAGGAGGAGGTGAGGTGGAATCACAAAACCCCAAAATGTGCTTTGTAAACCCTACGGCAACCACTAAAAAGGAGGAGGTGAGGTGGAATCACAAAACCCCAAAATGTGCTTTGTAAACCCTACGGCAACCACCAAAAAGGAGGAGGTGAGGTGGAATCACAAAACCCCAAAATGTGCTTTGTAAACCATACGGCAGCCACTAAAGAGGAGGAGGTATGGTGGAATCACAAAACCCCAAAATGTGCTTTGTAAACCCTACGGCAACCACTAAAAAGGAGGAGGTGAGGTGGAATCACAAAACCCCAAAATGTGCTTTGTAAAGCCTACGGCAACCACTAAAAAGGAGAAGGTGAGGTGGAATCACAAAACCCCAAAATGTGCTTTGTAAACCCTACGGCAACCACTAAAAAGGAGGAGGTGAGGTGGAATCACAAAACCCCAAAATGTGCTTTGTAAACCCTACGGCAACCACTAAAAAGGAGGAGGTGAGGTGGAATCACAAAACTCCAAAATGTGCTTTGTAAACCCTACGGCAGCCACTAAAAAGGAGGAGGTGAGGTGGAATCACAAAACCCCAAAATGTGCTTTGTAAACCCTACGGCAACCACTAAAAAGGAGGAGATGAGGTGGAATCACAAAACCCCAAAATGTGCTTTGTAAACCCTACGGCAACCACCAAAAAGGAGGAGGTGAGGTGGAATCACAAAACCCCAAAATGTGGTTTGTAAACCCTACGGCAACCACCAAAAAGGAGGAGGTGAGGTGGAATCACAAAACCCCAAAATGTGCTTTGTAAACCCTACGGCAGCCACTAAAAAGGAGGAGGTGAGGTGGAATCACAAAACCCCAAAATGTGCTTTGTAAACCCTACGGCAACCACTAAAAAGGAGGAGGTAAGGTGGAATCACAAAACCCCAAAATGTGCTTTGTAAACCCTACGGCAACCACTAAAAAGGAGGAGGTGAGGTGGAATCACAAAACCCCAAAATGTGCTTTGTAAACCCTACGGCAACCACTAAAAAGGAGGAGGTGAGGTGGAATCACAAAACCCCAAAATGTGCTTTGTAAACCCTACGGCAACCACTAAAAAGGAGGAGGTGAGGTGGAATCACAAAACCCCAAAATGTGCTTTGTAAACCCTACGGCAACCACTAAAAAGGAGGAGGTGAGGTGGAATCACAAAACCCCAAAATGTGCTTTGTAAACCCTACGGCAACCAGCAAAAAGGAGGAGGTGAGGTGGAATTACAAAACCCCAAAATGTGCTTTGTAAACCCTACGGCAACCACTAAAAAGGAGGAGGTGAGGTGGAATCACAAAACCCCAAAATGTGCTTTTTAAACCCTACGGCAACCACTAAAAAGGAGGAGGTGAGGTGGAATCACAAAACACCAAAATGTGGTTTGTAAACCCTACGGGCAGCCACTAAAAAGGAGGAGGTGAGGTGGAATTACAAAACCCCAAAATGTGCTTTGTAAACCCTACGGCAACCACTAAAAAGGAGGAGGTGAGGTGGAATCACAAAACCCCAAAATGTGCTTTGTAAACCCGACAGCAATCACTAAAAAGGAGGAGGTGAGGTGGAATCACAAAACCCCAAAATGTGCTTTGTAAACCCTACGGCAACCACTAAAAAGGAGGAGTTGAGGTGGAATCACAAAACCCCAAAATGTGCTTTGTAAACCCTACGGCAACCACTAAAAAGGAGGAGATGAGGTGGAATCACAAAACCGCAAAATGTGCTTTGTAAACCCTACGGCAACCACTAAAAAGGAGGAGATGAGGTGGAATCACAAAACCCCAAAATGTGCTTTGTAAACCCTACGGCAACCACTAAAAAGGAGGAGATGAGGTGGAATCACAAAACCCCAAAATGTGCTTTGTAAACCCTACGGCAACCACTAAAAAGGAGGAGATGAGGTGGAATCACAAAACCCCAAAATGTGCTCTGTAAACCCTACGGCAACCAGCAAAAAGGAGGAGGTGAGGTGGATTCACAAAACCCCAAAATGTGCTTTGTAAACCCTACGGCAACCACTAAAAAGGAGGAGGTGAGGTGGAATCACAAAACCCCAAAATGTGCTTTGTAAACCCTACGGCAACCACTAAAAAGGAGGAGGTGAGGTGGAATTACAAAACCCCAAAATGTCCTTTGTAAACCCTACGGCAACCACTAAAAAGGAGGAGGTGAGGTGGAATCACAAAACCCCAAAATGTGGTTTGTAAACCCTACGGCAGCCACTAAACTGGAGGAGGTGAGGTGGAATCACAAAACCCCAAAATGTGCTTTGTAAACCCTACGGCAACCACTAAAAAGGAGGAGGTGAGGTGGAATCACAAAACCCCAAAATGTGGTTTCTAAACCCGACAGCAATCACTAAAAAAGAGGAGGTGAGGTGGAATCACAAAACCCCAAAATGTGCTTTGTAAACCCTACGGCAACCACTAAAAAGGAGGAGGTGAGGTGGAATCACAAAACCCCAAAATGTGCTTTGTAAACCCTACGGCAACCACTAAAAAGGAGGAGGTGAGGTGGAATCACAAAACACCAAAATGTGGTTTGTAAACCCTACGGGCAGCCACTAAAAAGGAGGAGGTGAGGTGGAATTACAAAACCCCAAAATGTGCTTTGTAAACCCTACGGCAACCACTAAAAAGGAGGAGGTGAGGTGGAATCACAAAACCCCAAAATGTGGTTTGTAAACCCGACAGCAATCACTAAAAAGGAGGAGGTGAGGTGGAATCACAAAACCCCAAAATGTGCTTTGTAAACCCTACGGCAACCACTAAAAAGGAGGACTTGAGGTGGAATCACAAAACCCCAAAATGTGCTTTGTAAACCCTACGGCAACCACTAAAAAGGAGGAGATGAGGTGGAATCACAAAACCGCAAAATGTGCTTTGTAAACCCTACGGCAACCACTAAAAAGGAGGAGATGAGGTGGAATCACAAAACCCCAAAATGTGCTTTGTAAACCCTACGGCAACCACTAAAAAGGAGGAGATGAGGTGGAATCACAAAACCCCAAAATGTGCTTTGTAAACCCTACGGCAACCACTAAAAAGGAGGAGATGAGGTGAATCACAAAACCCCAAAATGTGCTCTGTAAACCCTACGGCAACCAGCAAAAAGGAGGAGGTGAGGTGGATTCACAAAACCCCAAAATGTGCTTTGTAAACCCTACGGCAACCACTAAAAAGGAGGAGGTGA
Organism: Equus asinus; assembly: GCF_041296235.1. Classification (NCBI taxonomy): domain Eukaryota; kingdom Metazoa; phylum Chordata; class Mammalia; order Perissodactyla; family Equidae; genus Equus; species Equus asinus. The sequence continues at coordinate 82,943,500 of NC_091809.1, read as the reverse complement.
GCTGGAATCACAAAACCCCAAAATGTGCTTTGTAAACACTACGGCAACCACTAAAAAGGAGGAGGTGAGGTGGAATTACAAAACCCCAAAATGTCCTTTGTAAACCCTACGGCAACCACTAAAATGGAGGAGGTGAGGTGGAATCACAAAACCCCAAAATGTGGTTTGTAAACCCTACGGCAGCCACTAAAAAGGAGGAGGTGAGGTGGAATCACAAAACCCCAAAATGTGCTTTGGAAACCCTACGGCAACCACTAAAAAGGAGGAGGTGAGGTGGAATCACAAAACCCCAAAATGTGGTTTCTAAACCCGACAGCAATCACTAAAAAAGAGGAGGTGAGGTGGAATCACAAAACCCCAAAATGTGCTTTGGAAACCCTACGGCAACCACTAAAAAGGAGGAGGTGAGGTGGAATCACAAAACCCCAAAATGTGGTTTCTAAACCCGACAGCAATCACTAAAAAAGAGGAGGTGAGGTGGAATCACAAAACCCCAAAATGTGCTTTGTAAACCCTACGGCAGCCACTAAAGAGGAGGAGGTATGGTGGAATCACAAAACCCCAAAATGTGCTTTGTAAACCGTACGGCAACCACTAAAAAGGAGGAGGTGAGGTGGAATCACAAAACCCCAAAATGTGCTTTGTAAACCCTACGGCAACCACTAAAAAGGAGGAGATGAGGTGGAATCACAAAACCCCAAAATGTGCTTTGTAAACCCTACGGCAACCACCAAAAAGGAGGAGGTGAGGTGGAATCACAAAACCCCAAAATGTGGTTTGTAAACCCTACGGCAACCACCAAAAAGGAGGAGGTGAGGTGGAATCACAAAACCCCAAAATGTGCTTTGTAAACTCTACGGCAGCCACTGAAAAGGAGGAGGTGAGGTGGAATCACAAAACCCCAAAATGTGCTTTGTAAACCCTACGGCAACCACTAAAAAGGAGGAGGTGAGGTGGAATCACAAAACCCCAAAATGTGCTTTGTAAACCCTACGGCAACCACTAAAAAGGAGGAGGTGAGGTGGAATCACAAAACCCCAAAATGTGCTTTGTAAACCCTACGGCAACCACTAAAAAGGAGGAGGTGAGGTGGAATCACAAAACCCCAAAATGTGCTTTGTAAACCCTACGGCAACCACCAAAAAGGAGGAGGTGAGGTGGAATCACAAAACCCCAAAATGTGCTTTGTAAACCCTACGGCAGCCACTAAAGAGGAGGAGGTATGGTGGAATCACAAAACCCCAAAATGTGCTTTGTAAACCCTACGGCAACCACTAAAAAGGAGGAGGTGAGGTGGAATCACAAAAACCCAAAATGTGCTTTGTAAACCCTACGGAAACCACTAAAAAGGAGGAGGTGAGGTGGAATCACAAAACCCCAAAATGTGCTTTGTAAACCCTACGGCAACCACTAATAAGGAGGAGGTGAGGTGGAATCACAAAACCCCAAAATGTGCTTTGTAAACCCTACGGCAACCACTAAAAAGGAGGAGGTGAGGTGGAATCACAAAACCCCAAAATGTGCTTTGTAAACCCTACGGCAGCCACTAAAAAGGAGGAGGTGAGGTGGAATCACAAAACCCCAAAATGTGCTTTGTAAACCCTACAGCAACCACTAAAAAGGAGGAGGTGAGGTGGAATCACAAAACCCCAAAATGTGCTTTGTAAACCGTACGGCAACCACTAAAAAGGAGGAGGTGAGGTGGAATCACAAAACCCCAAAATGTGCTTTGTAAACCCTACGGCAACCACTAAAAAGGAGGAGATGAGGTGGAATCACAAAACCCCAAAATGTGCTTTGTAAACCCTACGGGAACCACCAAAAAGGAGGAGGTGAGGTGGAATCACAAAACCCCAAAATGTGGTTTGTAAACCCTACGGCAACCACCAAAAAGGAGGAGGTGAGGTGGAATCACAAAACCCCAAAATGTGCTTTGTAAACCCTACGGCAGCCACTAAAAAGGAGGAGGTGAGGTGGAATCACAAAACCCCAAACTGTGCTTTGTAAACCCTACGGCAACCACTAAAAAGGAGGAGGTCAGGTGGAATCACAAAACCCCAAAATGTGCTTTGTAAACCCTACGGCAACCACTAAAAAGGAGGAGGTGAGGTGGAATCACAAAACCCCAAAATGTGCTTTGTAAACCCTACGGCAACCACTAAAAAGGAGGAGCTGAGGTGGAATCACAGAACCCCAAAATGTGCTTTGTAAACCCTACGGCAACCACTAAAAAGGAGGAGCTGAGGTGGAATCACAAAACCCCAAAATGTGCTTTGTAAACCCTACGGCAACCACTAAAAAGGAGGAGGTGAGGTGGAATCACAAAACCCCAAAATGTGCTTTGTAAACCCTACGGCAACCACTAAAAAGGAGGAGGTGAGGTGGAATCACAAAACCCCAAAATGTGCTTTGTAAACCCTACGGCAACCACTAAAAAGGAGGAGGTGAGGTGGAATCACAAAACACCAAAATGTGGTTTGTAAACCCTACGGCAGCCACTAAAAAGGAGGAGGTGAGGTGGAATCACAAAACCCCAAAATGTGCTTTGTAAACCCTACGGCAACCACTAAAAAGGAGGAGGTGAGGTGGAATCACAAAACCCCAAAATGTGGTTTCTAAACCCGACAGCAATCACTAAAAAAGAGGAGGTGAGGTGGAATCACAAAAGCCCAAAATGTGCTTTGTAAACCCTACGGCAACCACTAAAAAGGAGGAGGTGAGGTGGAATCACAAAACCCCAAAATGTGCTTTGTAAACCCTACGGCAACCACTAAAAAGGAGGAGATGAGGTGGAATCACAAAACCCCAAAATGTGCTTTGTAAACCCTACGGCAACCACTAAAAAGGAGGAGATGAGGTGGAATCACAAAACCCCAAAATGTGCTTTGTAAACCCTACGGCAACCACTAAAAAGGAGGAGCTGAGGTGGAATCACAAAACCCCAAAATGTGCTTTGTAAACCCTACGGCAACCACTAAAAAGGAGGAGGTGAGGTGGAATCACAAAACCCCAAAATGTGCTTTGTAAACCCTACGGCAACCACCAAAAAGGAGGAGGTGAGGTGGAATCACAAAACCCCAAAATGTGCTTTGTAAACCCTACGGCAGCCACTAAAAAGGAGGAGATTTGGTGGAATCACAAAACCCCAAAATGTGCTTTGTAAACCCTACGGCAGCCACTAAAAAGGAGGAGGTGAGGTGGAATCACAAAACCCCAAAATGTGCTTTGTAAACCCTACGGCAACCACTAAAAAGGAGGAGATGAGGTGGAATCACAAAACCCCAAAATGTGCCTTGCAAACCCTACGGCAACCACTAAAAAGGAGGAGATGAGGTGGAATCACAAAACCCCAAAATGTGCTTTGTAAACCCTACGGCAACCACCAAAAAGGAGGAAGTGAGGTGGAATCACAAAACCCCAAAATGTGCTTTGTAAACCCTACGGCAACCACTAAAAAGGAGGAGGTGAGGTGGAATCACAAAACCCCAAAATGTGCTTTGTAAACCCTACGGCAACCACTAAAAAGGAGGAGGTGAGGTGGAATCACAAAATCCCAAAATGTGCTTTGTAAACCCTACGGCAGCCACTAAAAAGGAGGAGGTTTGGTGGAATCACAAAACCCCAAAATGTGCTTTGTAAACCCTACGGCAACCACTAAAAAGGAGGAGGTGAGGTGGAATCACAAATCCCCAAAATGTGCTTTGTAAACCCTACGGCAACCACTAAAAAGGAGAAGGTGAGGTGGAATCAAAAACCCCAAAATGTGCTTTGTAAACCCTACGGCAACCACTAAAAAGGAGGAGGTGAGGTGGAATCACAAAACCCCAAAATGTGCTTTGTAAACCCTACGGCAACCACTAAAAAGGAGGAGGTGAGGTGGAATCACAAAACCCCAAAATGTGCTTTGTAAACCCTACGGCAACCACTAAAAAGGAGGAGGTGAGGTGGAATCACAAAACCCCAAAATGTGCTTTGTAAACCCTACGGCAACCACTAAAAAGGAGGAGGTGAGGTGGAATCACAAAACCCCAAAATGTGCTTTGTAAACCCTACGGCAACCACTAAAAAGGAGGAGGTGAGGTGGAATCACAAAACCCCAAAATGTGCTTTGTAAACCCTACGGCAACCACTAAAAAGGAGGAGGTGAGGTGGAATCACAAAACCCCAAAATGTGCTTTGTAAACCCTACGGCAACCACTAAAAAGGAGGAGGTGAGGTGGAATCACAAAACACCAAAATGTGGTTTGTAAACCCTACGGCAGCCACTAAAAAGGAGGAGGTGAGGTGGAATCACAAAACCCCAAAATGTGCTTTGTAAACCCTACGGCAACCACTAAAAAGGAGGAGGTGAGGTGGAATCACAAAACCCCAAAATGTGCTTTGTAAACCCTACGGCAACCACTAAAAAGGAGGAGGTGAGGTGGAATCACAAAACCCCAAAATGTGCTTTGTAAACCCTACGGCAACCACTAAAAAGGAGGAGGTGAGATGGAATCACAAAACCCCAAAATGTGCTTTGTAAACCCTACGGCAGCCACTAAAAAGGAGGAGGTGAGGTGGAATCACAAAACCCCAAAATGTGCTTTGTAAACCCTACGGCAACCACTAAAAAGGAGGAGGTGAAGTGGAATCACAAAACCCCAAAACGTGCTTTGTAAACCGTACGGCAACCACTAAAAAGGAGGAGGTGAGGTGGAATCACAAAACCCCAAAACGTGCTTTGTAAACCCTACGGCAACCACTAAAAAGGAGGAGATGAGGTGGAATCACAAAACCCCAAAATGTGCTTTGTAAACCCTACGGCAACCACTAAAAAGGAGGAGGTGAGGTGGAAGCACAAAACCCCAAAATGTGCTTTGTAAACCCTACGGCAACCACTAAAAAGGAGGAGGTGAGGTGGAATCACAAAACCCCAAAATGTGCTTTGTAAACCCTACGGTAACCACTAAAAAGGAGGAGGTGAGGTGGAATCACAAAACCCCAAAATGTGCTTTGTAAACCCTACGGCAACCACTAAAAAGGAGGAGATGAGGTGGAATCACAAAAAACCAAAATGTGCTTTGTAAACCCTCCGGCTGCCACTAAAAAGGAAGAGGTGAGGTGGAATCACAAAACCCCAAAATGTGCTTTGTAAACCCTACGGCAACCACTAAAAAGGAGGAGGTGAGGTGGAATCACAAAACCCCAAAATGTGCTTTGTAAACCCTACGGCAACCACTAAAAAGGAGGAGGTGAGGTGGAATCACAAAACCCCAAAATGTGCTTTGTAAACCCTACGGCAACCACTAAAAAGGAGGAGATGAGGTGGAATCACAAAACCCCAAAATGTGCTTTGTAAACCCTACGGCAGCCACTAAAAAGGAGGAGGTGAGGTGGAATCACAAAACACCAAAATGTGGTTTGTAAACCCTACGGCAGCCACTAAAAAGGAGGAGGTGAGGTGGAATCACAAAACCCCAAAATGTGCTTTGTAAACCCTACGGCAACCACTAAAAAGGAGGAGGTGAGGTGGAATCACAAAACCCCAAAATGTGCTTTGTAAACCCGACAGCAATCACTAAAAAGGAGGAGGTGAGGTGGAATCACAAAACCCCAAAATGTGCTTTGTAAACCCTACGGCAACCACTAAAAAGGAGGAGGTGAGGTGGAATCACAAAACCCCAAAATGTGCTTTGTAAACCCTACGGCAACCACTAAAAAGGAGGAGGTGAGGTGGAATCACAAAACCCCAAAATGTGCTTTGTAAACCCTACGGCAACCACTAAAAAGGAGGAGGTGAGGTGGAATCACAAAACCCCAAAATGTGCTTTGTAAACCCTACGGCAACCACTAAAAAGGAGGAGGTGAGGTGGAATCACAAAACCCCAAAATGTGCTTTGTAAACCCTACGGCAACCACTAAAAAGGAGGAGGTGAGGTGGAATCACAAAACCCCAAAATGTGCTTTGTAAACCCTACGGCAACCACTAAAAAGGAGGAGGTGAGGTGGAATCACAAAACACCAAAATGTGGTTTGTAAACCCTACGGCAGCCACTAAAAAGGAGGAGGTGAGGTGAAATCACAAAACCCCAAAATGTGCTTTGTAAACCCTACGGCAACCACTAAAAAGGAGGAGGTGAGGTGGAATCACAAAACCCCAAAATGTGCTTTGTAAACCCGACAGCAATCACTAAAAAGGAGGAGTTGAGGTGGAATCACAAAACCCCTAAATGTGCTTTGTAAACCCTACGGCAACCACTAAAAAGGAGGAGTTGAGGTGGAATCACAAAAGCCCAAAATGTGCTTTGTAAACCCTACGGCAGCCACTAAAAAGGAGGAGGTGAGGTGGAATCACAAAACACCAAAATGTGGTTTGTAAACCCTACGGCAGCCACCAAAAAGGAGGAGGTGAGGTGGAATCACAAAACCCCAAAATGTGCTTTGTAAACCCTACGGCAACCACTAAAAAGGAGGAGGTGAGGTGGAATCACAAAACCCCAAAATGTGCTTTGTAAACCCGACAGCAATCACTAAAAAGGAGGAGGTGAGGTGGAATCACAAAACCCCAAAATGTGCTTTGTAAACCCTACGGCAACCACTAAAAAGGAGGAGGTGAGGTGGAATCACAAAACCCCAAAATGTGCTTTGTAAACCCTACGGCAACCACTAAAAAAGAGGAAGTGAGGTGGAATCACAAAACCCCAAAATGTGCTTTGTAAACCCTACGGCAACCACTCAAAAGGAGGAGGTGAGGTGGAATCACAAAACCCCAAAATGTGCTTTGTAAACCCTACGGCAACCACTAGAAAGGAGGAGCTGAGGTGGAATCACAAAACCCCAAAATGTGCTTTGTAAACCCTACGGCAACCACTAAAAAGGAGGAGGTGAGGTGGAATCACAAAACCCCAAAATGTGCTTTGTAAACCCTACGGCAACCACTAAAAAGGAGGAGGTGAGGTGGAATCACAAAACCCCAAAATGTGCTTTGTAAACCCTACGGCAACCACTAAAAAGGAGGAGGTGAGGTGGAATCACAAAACCCCAAAATGTGCTTTGTAAACCCTACGGCAACCACTAAAAAGGAGGAGGTGAGGTGGAATCACAAAACCCCAAAATGTGCTTTGTAAACCCTACGGCAACCACTAAAAAGGAGGCGGTGAGGTGGAATCACAAAACCCCAAAATGTGCTTTGTAAACCCTACGGCAACCACTAAAAAGGAGGCGGTGAGGTGGAATCACAAAACCCCAAAATGTGCTTTGTAAACCCTACGGCAGCCACCAAAAAGGAGGAGGTGAGGTGGAATCACAAAACCCCAAAATGTGCTTTGTAAACCCTACGGCAACCACTAAAAAGGAGGAGGTGAGGTGGAATCACAAAACCCCAAAATGTGCTTTGTAAACCCTACGGCAGCCACCAAAAAGGAGGAGGTGAGGTGGAATCACAAAACCCCAAAATGTGCTTTGTAAACCCTACGGCAACCACTAAAAAGGAGGAGGTGAGGTGGAATCACAAAACCCCAAAATGTGCTTTGTAAACCCTACGGCAACCATTAAAAAGGAGGAGGTGAGGTGGAATCACAAAACCCCAAAATGTGCTTTGTAATCCCTACGGCAACCACTATAAAGGAGGAGGTGAGGTGGAATCACAAAACCCCAAAATGTGCTTTGTAAACCCTACGGCAACCACTAAAAAAGAGGAGGTGAGGTGGAATCACAAAACCCCAAAATGTGCTTTGTAAACCCTACGGCAACCACTCAAAAGGAGGAGGTGAGGTGGAATCACAAAACCCCAAAAGGTGCTTTGTAAACCCTACGGCAACCACTAAAAAGGAGGGGGTGAGGTGGAATCACAAAACCCCAAAATGTGCTTTGTAAACCCTACGTCAACCACTAAAAAGGAGGAGGTGAGGTGGAATCACAAAACCCCAAAATGTGCTTTGTAAACCCTACTGCAACCACTAAAAGGGAGGAGTTGAGGTGGAATCACAAAACCCCAAAATGTGCTTTGTAAACCCTACGGCAACCACAAAAAGGAGGAGGTGAGGTGGAATCACAAAACCCCAAAATGTGCTTTGTAAACCCTACGGCAACCACTAAAAAGGAGGAGGTGAGGTGGAATCACAAAACCCCAAAATGTGCTTTGTAAACCCTACGGCAACCACTAAAAAGGAGGAGGTGAGGTGGAATCACAAAACCCCAAAATGTGCTTTGTAAACCCTACGGCAACCACTAAAAAGGAGGAGGTGACGTGGAATCACAAAACCCCAAAATGTGCTTTGTAAACGCTACGGCAACCACTAAAAAGGAGGAGGTGAGGTGGAATCACAAAACCCCAAAATGTGCTCTGTAAACCCTATGGCAACCACTAAAAAGGAGGAGGTGAGGTGGAATCACAAAACCCCAAAATGTGCTTTGTAAACCCTACGGCAACCACTAAAAAGGAGGAGATGAGGTGGAATCACAAAACCCCAAAATGTGCTTTGTAAACCCTACGGCAACCACTAAAAAGGAGGAGGTGAGGTGGAATCACAAAACCCCAATATGTGCTTTGTAAACCCTACGGCAACCACTAAAAAGGAGGGGGTGAGGTGGAATCACAAAACCCCAAAATGTGCTTTGTAAACCCTACGGCAATCACTAAAAAGGAGGAGGTGAGGTGGAATCACAAAACCCCAAAATGTGCTTTGTCAACCCTACGGCAACCACTCAAAAGGAGGAGGTGAGGTGGAATCACAAAACCCCAAAATGTGTTCTGTAAACCCTACGGCAACCACTAAAAAGGAGGAGGTGAGGTGGAATCACAAAACCCCAAAATGTGCTTTGTAAACCCTACGGCAACCACTAAAAAGGAGGAGGTCAGGTGCAATCACAAAACCCCAAAATGTGCTTTGTAAACCCTACAGCAACCACTAAAAAGGAGGAGGTGAGGTGGAATCACAAAACCCCAAAATGTGCTTTGTAAACCCTACGGCAGCCACCAAAAAGGAGGAGGTGAGGTTGAATCACAAAACCCCAAAATGTGCATTGTATACCCTACGACAACCACTAAAAAGGAGGAGGTGAGGTGGAATCACAAAACCCCAAAATGTGCTTTGTAAACCCTACGGCAACCACTAAAAAGGAGGAGGTGAGGTGGAATCACAAAACCCCAAAATGTGCTTTGTAAACCCTACGGCAACCACTAAAATGGAGGAGGTGAGGTGGAATCACAAAACCTCAAAATGTGCTTTGTAAACCCTACGGCAGCCACCAAAAAGGAGGAGGTGAGGTGGAATCACAAAACCCCAAAATGTGCTTTGTAAACCCTACGGCAACCACTAAAAATGAGGAGATGAGGTGGAATCACAAAACCGCAAAATGTGCTTTGTAAACCCTACGGCAGCCACCAAAAAGGAGGACGTGAGGTGGAATCACAAAACCCCAAAATGTGCTTTGTAAACCCTACGGCAACCACCAAAAAGGAGGAGGTGAGGTGGAATCACAAAACCCCAAAATGTGCTTTGTAAACCCTACGGCAACCACTAAAAAGGAGGAGGTGAGGTGGAATCACAAAACCCTAAAATGTGCTTTGTAAACCCTACGGCAACCACTAAAAAGGAGGAGGTGAGGTGGAATCACAAAACCCCAAAATGTGCTTTGTAAACCCTACGGCAACCACTAAAAAGGAGGAGGTGAGGTGGAATCACAAAACCCCAAAATGTGCTTTGTAAACCCTACGGCAACCACTAAAAAGGAGGAGGTGAGGTGGAATCACAAAACCCCAAAATGTGCTTTGTAAACCCTACGGCAGCCACCAAAAAGGAGGAGGTGAGGTGGAATCACAAAACCCCAAAATGTGCTTTGTAAACCCTACGGCAACCACTAAAATGGAGGAGGTGAGGTGGAATCACAAAACCCCAAAATGTGCTTTGTAAACCCTACGGCAACCACTAAAAAGGAGGAGTTGAGGTGGAATCACAAAACCCCAAAATGTGCTTTGTAAACCCTACGGCAACCACTAATAAGGAGGAGGTGAGGTGGAATCACAAAACCCCAAAATGTGCTTTGTAAACCCTACGGCAACCACTAAAAAAGAGGAGGTGAGGTGGAATCACAAAACCCCAAAATGTGCTTTGTAAACCCTACGGCAACCATTAAAAAGGAGGAGGTGAGGTGGAATCACAAAACCCCAAAATGTGCTTTGTAAACCCTACGGCAACCACTATAAAGGAGGAGGTGAGGTGGAATCACAAAACCCCAAAATGTGCTTTGTAAACCCTACGGCAACCACTCAAAAGGAGGAGGTGAGGTGGAATCACAAAACCCCAAAATGTGCTTTGTAAACCCTACGGCAACCACTAAAAAGGAGGAGGTGCGGTGGAATCACAAAACCCCAAAATGTGCTTTGTAAACCCTACGGCAACCACTAAAAAGGAGGAGGTGAGGTGGAATCACAAAACCCCAAAATGTGCTTTGTAAACCCTACGGCAACCACTAAAAAGGAGGAGGTGAGGTGGAATCACAAAACCCCAAAATGTGCTTTGTAAACCCTACGGCAACCACTAAAAAGGAGGAGGTGAGGTGGAATCACAAAACCCCAAAATGTGCTTTGTAAACCCTACGGCAACCACTAAAAAGGAGGAGGTGAGGTGGAATCACAAAACCCCAAAATGTGCTTTGTAAACCCTACGGCAACCACTAAAAAGGAGGAGGTGAGATGGAATCACAAAACCCCAAAATGTGCTTTGTAAACCCTACGGCAACCACTAAAAAGGAGGAGGTGAGGTGGAATCACAAAACCCCAAAATGTGCTATGTAAACCCTACGGCAGCCACCAAAAAGGAGGAGGTGAGGTGGAATCACAAAAGCCCAAAATGTGCTTTGTAAACCCTACGGCAACCACTAAAAAGGAGGAGGTGAGGTGGAATCACAAAACCCCAAAATGTGCTTTGTAAACCCTACGGCAGCCACCAAAAAGGAGGAGGTGAGGTGGAATCACAAAACCCCAAAATGTGCTTTGTAAACCCTACGGCAACCACCAAAAAGGAGGAGGTGAGGTGGAATCACAAAACCCCAAAATGTGCTTTGTAAACCCTACGGCAACCATTAAAAAGGAGGAGGTGAGGTGGAATCACAAAACCCCAAAATGTGCTTTGTAAACCCTACGGCAACCACTAAAAAGGAGGAGGTGAGGTGGAATCACAAAACCCCAAAATGTGCTTTGTAAACCCTACGGCAACCACTAAAAAGGAGGAGGTGAGGTGGAATCACAAAACCCCAAAATGTGCTTTGTAAACCCTACGGCAACCACTAAAAAAGAGGAGGTGAGGTGGAATCACAAAACCCCAAAATGTGCTTTGTAAACCCTACGGCAACCACTCAAAAGGAGGAGGTGAGGTGGAATCACAAAACCCCAAAATGTGCTTTGTAAACCCTACGGCAACCACTAAAAAGGAGGAGGTGCGGTGGAATCACAAAACCCCAAAATGTGCTTTGTAAACGCCACGGCAACCACTAAAAAGGAGGAGGTGAGGTGGAATCACAAAACCCCAAAATGTGCTTTGTAAACCCTACGGCAACCACTAAAAAGGAGGAGGTGAGGTGGAATCACAAAACCCCAAAATGTGCTTTGTAAACCCTACGGCAACCACTAAAAAGGAGGAGGTGAGGTGGAATCACAAAACCCCAAAATGTGCTTTGTAAACCCTATGGCAACCACTAAAAAGGAGGAGGTGCGGTGGAATCACAAAACCACAAAATGTGCTTTGTAAACCCTACGGCAACCACTAAAAAGGAGGAGGTGAGGTGGAATCACAAAACCCCAAAATGTGCTTTGTAAACCCTACGGCAACCACTAAAAAGGAGGAGGTGAGGTGGAATCACAAAACCCCAAAATGTGCTTTGTAAACCCTACGGCAGCCACCAAATAGGAGGTGGTGAGGTGGAATCACAAAACCCCAAAATGTGCTTTGTAAACCCTACGGCAGCCACCAAAAAGGAGGAGGTGAGGTTGAATCACAAAACCCCAAAATGTGCTTTGTATACCCTACGACAACCACTAAAAAGGAGGAGGTGAGGTGGAATCACAAAACCCCAAAATGTGCTTTGTAAACCCTACGGCAACCACTAAAAAGGAGGAGGTGAGGTGGAATCACAAAACCCCAAAATGTGCTTTGTAAACCCTACGGCAACCACTAAAATGGAGGAGGTGAGGTGGAATCACAAAACCTCAAAATGTGCTTTGTAAACCCTACGGCAGCCACCAAAAAGGAGGAGGTGAGGTGGAATCACAAAACCCCAAAATGTGCTTTGTAAACCCTACGGCAACCACTAAAAAGGAGGAGATGAGGTGGAATCACAAAACCCCAAAAGGTGCTTTGTAAACCCTACGGCAACCACTAAAATGGAGGAGGTGAGGTGGAATCACAAAACCCCAAAATGTGCTTTGTAAACCCTACGGCAACCACTAAAAAGGAGGAGGTGAGGTGGAATCACAAAACCCCAAAATGTGCTTTGTAAACCCTACGGCAACCACTAAAAAGGAGGAGGTGAGGTGGAATCACAAAACCCCAAAATGTGCTCTGTAAACGCTCCGGCAACCACTAAAAAGGAGGAGGTGAGGTGGAATCACAAAACCCCAAAATGTGCTCTGTAAACCCTACGGCAACCAATAAAAAGAAGGAGGTGAGGTGGAATCACAAAACCCCAAAATGTGCTTTGTAAACCCTACGGCAACCACTAAAAAGGAGGAGGTGAGGTGGAATCACAAAACCCCAAAATGTGCTTTGTAAACCCTACGGCAACCACTAAAAAGGAGGAGGTGAGGTGGAATCACAAAACCCCAAAATGTGCTTTCTAAACCCTACGGCAACCACTCAAAAGGAGGAGGTGAGGTGGAATCACAAAACCCCAAAATGTGCTTTGTAAACCCTACGGCAACCACTCAAAAGGAGGAGGTGAGGTGGAATCACAAAACCCCAAAATGTGCTTTGTAAACCCTACGGCAGCCACCAAAAAGGAGGAGGTGAGGTGGAATCACAAAACCCCAAAATGTGCTTTGTAAACCCTACGGCAACCACTAAAAAGGAGGAGGTGAGGTGGAATCACAAAACCCCAAAATGTGCTTTGTAAACCCTACGGCAACCACTAAAAAGGAGGAGTTGAGGTGGAATCACAAAACCCAAAAATGTGCTTTGTAAACCCTACGGCAACCACTAAAAAGGAGGAGGTGAGGTGGAATCACAAAACCCCAAAATGTGCTTTGTAAACCCTACGGCAACCACTAAAAAAGAGGAGGTGAGGTGGAATCACAAAACCCCAAAATGTGCTTTGTAAACCCTACGGCAACTACTCAAAAGGAGGAGGTGAGGTGGAATCACAAAACCCCAAAATGTGCTTTGTAAACCCTACGGCAACCACTAAAAAGGAGGAGGTGCGGTGGAATCACAAAACCCCAAAATGTGCTTTGTAAACCCTACGGCAACCACTAAAAAGGAGGAGGTGAGGTGGAATCACAAAACCCCAAAATGTGCTTTGTAAACCCTACGGCAACCACTAAAAAGGAGGAGGTGAGGTGGAATCACAAAACCCCAGAATGTGCTTTGTAAACCCTACGGCAACCACTAAAAAGGAGGAGGTGAGGTGGAATCACAAAACCCCAAAATGTGCTTTGTAAACCCTACGGCAACCACTAAAAAGGAGGAGGTGAGGTGGAATCACAAAACCCCAAAATGTGCTTTGTAAACCCTACGGCAACCACTAAAAAGGAGGAGGTGAGGTGGAATCACAAAACCCCAAAATGTGCTTTGTAAACCCTACGGCAACCACTAAAAAGGAGGAGGTGAGGTGGAATCACAAAACCCCAAAATGTGCTTTGTAAACCCTACGGCAGCCACCAAAAAGGAGGAGGTGAGGTGGAATCACAAAACCCCAAAATGTGCTTTGTAAACCCTACGGCAACCACTAAAAAGGAGGAGGTGAGGTGGAATCACAAAACCCCAAAATGTGCTTTGTAAACCATATGGCAGCCACCAAAAAGGAGGAGGTGAGGTGGAATCACAAAACCCCAAAATGTGCTTTGTAAAGCCTACGGCAACCACTAAAAAGGAGGAGGTGAGGTGGAATCACAAAACCCCAAAATGTGCTTTGTAAACCATATGGCAGCCACCAAAAAGGAGGAGGTGAGGTGGAATCACAAAACCCCAAAATGTGCTTTGTAAACCCTACGGCAACCACTAAAAAGGAGGAGGTGAGGTGGAATCACAAAACCCCAAAATGTGCTTTGTAAACCCTACGGCAACCATTAAAAAGGAGGAGGTGAGGTGGAATCACAAAACCCCAAAATGTGCTTTGTAAACCCTACGGCAACCACTAAAAAGGAGGAGGTGAGGTGGAATCACAAAACCCCAAAATGTGCTTTGTAAACCCTACGGCAACCACTAAAAAGGAGGAGGTGAGGTGGAATCACAAAACCCCAAAATGTGCTTTGTAAACCCTACGGCAACCACTAAAATGGAGGAGGTGAGGTGGAATCACAAAACCTCAAAATGTGCTTTGTAAACCCTACGGCAGCCACCAAAAAGGAGGAGGTGAGGTGGAATCACAAAACCCCAAAATGTGCTTTGTAAACCCTACGGCAACCACTAAAAAGGAGGAGATGAGGTGGAATCACAAAACCGCAAAATGTGCTTTGTAAACCCTACGGCAGCCACCAAAAAGGAGGACGTGAGGTGGAATCACAAAACCCCAAAATGTGCTTTGTAAACCCTACGGCAACCAGCAAAAAGGAGGAGGTGAGGTGGAATCACAAAACCCCAAAATGTGCTTTGTAAACCCTAGGGCAACCACTAAAAAGGAGGAGGTGAGGTGGAATCACAAAACCCTAAAATGTGCTTTGTAAACCCTACGGCAACCACTAAAAAGGAGGAGGTGAGGTGGAATCACAAAACCCCAAAATGTGCTTTCTAAACCCTACGGCAACCACTCAAAAGGAGGAGGTGAGGTGGAATCACAAAACCCCAAAATGTGCTTTGTAAACCCTACGGCAACCACTCAAAAGGAGGAGGTGAGGTGGAATCACAAAACCCCAAAATGTGCTTTGTAAACCCTACGGCAGCCACCAAAAAGGAGGAGGTGAGGTGGAATCACAAAACCCCAAAATGTGCTTTGTAAACCCTACGGCAACCACTAAAAAGGAGGAGGTGAGGTGGAATCACAAAACCCCAAAATGTGCTTTGTAAACCCTACGGCAACCACTAAAAAGGAGGAGTTGAGGTGGAATCACAAAACCGCAAAATGTGCTTTGTAAACCCTACGGCAACCACTAAAAAGGAGGAGGTGAGGTGGAATCACAAAACCCCAAAATGTGCTTTGTAAACCCTACGGCAACCACTAAAAAAGAGGAGGTGAGGTGGAATCACAAAACCCCAAAATGTGCTTTGTAAACCCTACGGCAACTACTCAAAAGGAGGAGGTGAGGTGGAATCACAAAACCCCAAAATGTGCTTTGTAAACCCTACGGCAACCACTAAAAAGGAGGAGGTGCGGTGGAATCACAAAACCCCAAAATGTGCTTTGTAAACCCTACGGCAACCACTAAAAAGGAGGAGGTGAGGTGGAATCACAAAACCCCAAAATGTGCTTTGTAAACCCTACGGCAACCACTAAAAAGGAGGAGGTGAGGTGGAATCACAAAACCCCGGAATGTGCTTTGTAAACCCTACGGCAACCACTAAAAAGGAGGAGGTGAGGTGGAATCACAAAACCCCAAAATGTGCTTTGTAAACCCTACGGCAACCACTAAAAAGGAGGAGGTGAGGTGGAATCACAAAACCCCAAAATGTGCTTTGTAAACCCTACGGCAACCACTAAAAAGGAGGAGGTGAGGTGGAATCACAAAACCCCAAAATGTGCTTTGTAAACCCTACGGCAACCACTAAAAAGGAGGAGGTGAGGTGGAATCACAAAACCCCAAAATGTGCTTTGTAAACCCTACGGCAGCCACCAAAAAGGAGGAGGTGAGGTGGAATCACAAAACCCCAAAATGTGCTTTGTAAACCCTACGGCAACCACTAAAAAGGAGGAGGTGAGGTGGAATCACAAAACCCCAAAATGTGCTTTGTAAACCATATGGCAGCCACCAAAAAGGAGGAGGTGAGGTGGAATCACAAAACCCCAAAATGTGCTTTGTAAAGCCTACGGCAACCACTAAAAAGGAGGAGGTGAGGTGGAATCACAAAACCCCAAAATGTGCTTTGTAAACCATATGGCAGCCACCAAAAAGGAGGAGGTGAGGTGGAATCACAAAACCCCAAAATGTGCTTTGTAAACCCTACGGCAACCACTAAAAAGGAGGAGGTGAGGTGGAATCACAAAACCCCAAAATGTGCTTTGTAAACCCTACGGCAACCATTAAAAAGGAGGAGGTGAGGTGGAATCACAAAACCCCAAAATGTGCTTTGTAAACCCTACGGCAACCACTAAAAAGGAGGAGGTGAGGTGGAATCACAAAACCCCAAAATGTGCTTTGTAAACCCTACGGCAACCACTAAAAAGGAGGAGGTGAGGTGGAATCACAAAACCCCAAAATGTGCTTTGTAAACCCTACGGCAACCACTAAAAAGGAGGAGGTGAGGTGGAATCACAAAAGCCCAAAATGTGCTTTGTAAACCCTACGGCAACCACTAAAAAGGAGGAGGTGAGGTGGAATCACAAAACCCCAAAATGTGCTTTGTAAACCCTACGGCAGCCACCAAAAAGGAGGTGGTGAGGTGGAATCACAAAACCACAAAATGTGCTTTGTAAACCCTACGGCAACCACTAAAAAGGAGGAGGTGAGGTGGAATCACAAAACCCCAAAATGTGCTTTGTAAACCCTATGGCAGCCACCAAAAAGGAGGAGGTGAGGTGGAATCACAAAACCCCAAAATGTGCTTTGTAAACCCTACGGCAACCACTAAAAAGGAGGAGATGAGGTGGAATCACAAAACCCCAAAAGGTGCTTTGTAAACCCTACGGCAACCACTAAAATGGAGGAGGTGACGTGGAATCACAAAACCCCAAAAGGTGCTTTGTAAACCCTACGGCAACCACTATAAAGGAGGAGGTGAGGTGGAATCACAAAACCCTAAAATGTGCTTTGTAAACCCTACGGCAACCACTAAAAAGGAGGAGGTGAGGTGGAATCACAAAACCTCAAAATGTGCTCTGTAAACCCTCCGGCAACCACTAAAAAGGAGGAGGTGAGGTGGAATCACAAAACCCCAAAATGTGCTCTGTAAACCCTATGGCAACCACTAAAAAGGAGGAGGTGAGGTGGAATCACAAAACCCCAAAATGTGCTTTGTAAACCCTACGGCAACCACTAAAAAGGAGGAGGTGAGGTGGAATCACAAAACCCCAAAATGTGCTTTGTAAACCCTACGGCAACCACTCAAAAGGAGGAGGTGAGGTGGAATCACAAAACCCCAAAATGTGCTTTGTAAACCCTACGGCAACCACTAAAAAGGAGGAGGTGAGGTGGAATCACAAAACCCCAAAATGTGCTTTGTAAACCCTACGGCAGCCACCAAAAAGGAGGAGGTGAGGTTGAATCACAAAACCCCAAAATGTGCTTTGTAAACCCTACGGCAACCACTAAAAAGGAGGAGGTGAGGTGGAATCACAAAACCCCAAAATGTGCTTTGTAAACCCTACGGCAACCACTAAAAAGGAGGAGGTGAGGTGGAATCACAAAACCCCAAAATGTGCTTTGTAAACCCTACGGCAACCACTAAAATGGAGGAGGTGAGGTGGAATCACAAAACCTCAAAATGTGCTTTGTAAACCCTACGGCAGCCACCAAAAAGGAGGAGGTGAGGTGGAATCACAAAACCCCAAAATGTGCTTTGTAAACCCTACGGCAACCACTAAAAAGGAGGAGGTGAGGTGGAATCACAAAACCCTAAAATGTGCTTTGTAAACCCTACGGCAACCACTAAAAAGGAGGAGGTGAGGTGGAATCACAAAACCCCAAAATGTGCTTTGTTAACCCTACGGCAACCACTAAAAAGGAGGAGGTGAGGTGGAATTCACAAAACCCCAAAATGTGCTTTGTAAACCCTACGGCAACCACTAAAAAGGAGGAGGTGAGGTGGAATCAGAAAACCCCAAAATGTGCTTTGTAAACCCTACGGCAACCACTAAAAAGGAGGAGGTGAGGTGGAATCACAAAACCCCAAAATGTGCTTTGTAAACCCTACGGCAGCCACCAAAAAGGAGAAGGTGAGGTGGAATCACAAAACCCCAAAATGTGCTTTGTAAACCCTACGGCAGCCATGCAAAAGGAGGAGGTGAGGTGGAATCACAAAACCCCAAAATGTGCTTTGTAAACCCTACGGCAACCACTAAAAAGGAGGAGGTGAGGTGGAATCACAAAACCCCAAAATGTGCTTTGTAAACCCTACGGCAGCCACCAAAAAGGAGGAGGTGAGGTGGAATCACAAAACCCCAAAATGTGCTTTGTAAACCCTACGGCAACCACTAAAAAGGAGGAGGTGAGGTGGAATCACAAAACCCCAAAATGTGCTTTGTAAACCCTACGGCAACCACTAAAAAGGAGGAGGTGAGGTGGAATCACAAAACCCCAAAATGTGCTTTCTAAACCCTACGGCAACCACTAAAATGGAGGAGGTGAGGTGGAATCACAAAACCCCAAAATGTGCTTTGTAAACCCTACGGCAACCACTAAAAAGGAGGCGGTGAGGTGGAATCACAAAACCCCAAAATGTGCTTTGTAAACCCTACGGCAACCACTAAAAAGGAGGCGGTGAGGTGGAATCACAAAACCCCAAAATGTGCTTTGTAAACCCTACGGCAACCACTAAAAAGGAGGAGGTGAGGTGGAATCACAAAACCCCAAAATGTGCTTTGTAAACCCTACGGCAACCACTAAAAAGGAGGAGGTGAGGTGGAATCACAAAACCCCAAAATGTGCTTTGTAAACCCTACGGCAACCACTAAAAAGGAGGAGGTGAGGTGGAATCACAAAACCCCAAAATGTGCTTTGTAAACCCTACGGCAACCACTAAAAAGGAGGCAGTGAGGTGGAATCACAAAACCCCAAAATGTGCTTTGTAAACCCTACGGCAACCACTAAAAAGGAGGAGGTGAGGTGGAATCACAAAACCCCAAAATGTGCTTTGTAAACCCTACGGCAACCACGCAAAAGGAGGAGGTGAGGTGGAATCAGAAAACCCCAAAATGTGCTTTGTAAACCCTACGGCAGCCACCAAAAAGGAGGAGGTGAGGTGGAATCAGAAAACCCCAAAATGTGCTTTGTAAACCCTACGGCAACCACCAAAAAGGAGGAGGTGAGGTGGAATCACAAAACCCCAAAATGTGCTTTGTAAACCCTACGGCAACCACTAAAAAGGAGGAGGTGAGGTGGAATCACAAAACCCCAAAATGTGCTTTGTAAACCCTACGGCAGCCACCAAAAAGGAGGAGGTGAGGTGGAATCACAAAACCCCAAAATGTGCTTTGTAAACCCTACGGCAACCACTAAAAAGGAGGAGGTGAGGTGGAATCACAAAACCCCAAAATGTGCTTTGTAAACCCTACGGCAGCCACCAAAAAGGAGGAGGTGAGGTGGAATCACAAAACCCCAAAATGTGCTTTGTAAACCCTACGGCAGCCACCAAAAAGGAGGAGGTGAGGTGGAATCACAAAACCCCAAAATGTGCTTTGTAAACCCTACGGTAGCCACCAAAAAGGAGGAGGTGAGGTGGAATCACAAAACCCCAAAATGTGCTTTGGAAACCCTACGGCAACCACCAAAAAGGAGGAGGTGAGGTGGAATCACAAAACCCCAAAATGTGCTTTGTAAACCCTACGGCAACCACCAAAAAGGAGGAGGTGAGGTGGAATCACAAAACCCCAAAATGTGCTTTGTAAACCCTACGGCAACCACTAAAAAGGAGGCGGTGAGGTGGAATCACAAAACCCCAAAATGTGCTTTGTGAACCCTACGGTAACCACTAAAAAGGAGGAGATGAGGTGGAATCACAAAAGCCCAAAAAGTGCTTTGTAAACCCGACGGCAACCACTAAAAAGGAGGAGGTGAGGTGGAATCACAAAAGCCCAAAATGTGCTTTGTAAACCCTACGGCAACCACTAAAAAGGAGGAGGTGAGGTGGAATCACAAAACCCCAAAATGTGCTTTGTAAACCCTACGGCAACCACTAAAAAGGAGGAGGTGAGGTGGAATCACAAAACCCCAAAATGTGCTTTGTAAACCCTACGGCAACCACTAACAAGGAGGAGGTGAGGTGGAATCACAAAACCCCAAAATGTGCTTTGTAAACCCTACGGCAACCACTAAAAAGGAGGCAGTGAGGTGGAATCACAAGACCCAGAAATGTGCTTTGTAAACCCTACGGCAACCACTAAAAAGGAGGAGGTGAGGTGGAATCACAAAACCCCAAAATGTGCTTTTTAAACCCTACGGCAACCACTAAAAAGGAGGAGGTGAGGTGGAATCACAAAACCCCAAAATGTGCTTTGTAAACCCTACGGCAACCACTAAAAAGGAGGCAGTGAGGTGGAATCACAAAACCCCAAAATGTGCTTTGTAAACCCTACGGCAACCACTAAAGAGGAGGAGGTGGGGTGGAATCACAAAACCCCAAAATGTGCTTTGTAAACCCTACGGCAACCACGCAAAAGGAGGAGGTGAGGTGGAATCAGAAAACCCCAAAATGTGCTTTGTAAACCCTACGGCAGCCACCAAAAAGGAGGAGGTGAGGTGGAATCAGAAAACCCCAAAATGTGCTTTGTAAACCCTACGGCAACCACCAAAAAGGAGGAGGTGAGGTGGAATCACAAAACCCCAAAATGTGCTTTGTAAACCCTACGGCAACCACTAAAAAGGAGGAGGTGAGGTGGAATCACAAAACCCCAAAATGTGCTTTGTAAACCCTGCGGCAGCCACCAAAAAGGAGGAGGTGAGGTGGAATCACAAAACCCCAAAATGTGCTTTGTAAACCCTACGGCAACCACTAAAAAGGAGGAGGTGAGGTGGAATCACAAAACCCCAAAATGTGCTTTGTAAACCCTACGGCAGCCACCAAAAAGGAGGAGGTGAGGTGGAATCACAAAACCCCAAAATGTGCTTTGTAAACCCTACGGCAGCCACCAAAAAGGAGGAGGTGAGGTGGAATCACAAAACCCCAAAATGTGCTTTGTAAACCCTACGGTAGCCACCAAAAAGGAGGAGGTGAGGTGGAATCACAAAACCCCAAAATGTGCTTTGGAAACCCTACGGCAACCACCAAAAAGGAGGAGGTGCAGGTGGAATCACAAAACCCCAAAATGTGCTTTGTAAACCCTACGGCAACCACTAAAAAGGAGGAGGTGAGGTGGAATCACAAAAGCCCAAAATGTGCTTTGTAAACCCTACGGCAACCACTAAAAAGGAGGAGGTGAGGTGGAATCACAAAAACCCAAAATGTGCTTTGTAAACCCTACGGCAACCACTAAAAAGGAGGAGGTGAGGTGGAATCACAAAACCCCAAAATGTGCTTTGTAAACCCTACGGCAACCACTAAACAGGAGGAGGTGAGGTGGAATCACAAAACCCCAAAATGTGCTTTGTAAACCCTACGGCAACCACTAAAAAGGAGGAGGTGAGGTGGAATCACAAAACCCCAAAATGTGCTTTGTAAACCCTACGGCAACCACTAAAAAGGAGGAGGTGAGGTGGAATCACAAAACCCCAAGATGTGCTTTGTAAACCCTACGGCAGCCACCAAAAAGGAGGAGGTGAGGTGGAATCACAAAACCCCAAAATGTGCTTTGTAAACCCTACGGCAACCACTAAAAAGGAGGAGGTGAGGTGGAATCAGAAAACCCCAAAATGTGCTTTGTAAACCCTACGGCAGCCACCAAAAAGGAGGAGGTGAGGTGGAATCACAAAACCCCAAAATGTGCTTTGTAAACCCTACGGCAACCACTAAAAAGGAGGAGGTGAGGTGGAATCACAAAACCCCAAAATGTGCTTTGTAAACCCTACGGCAGCCACTAAAAAGGAGGAGGTGAGGTGGAATCACAAAACCCCAAAATGTGCTTTGTAAACCCTACGGCAACCACTAAAAAGGAGGAGGTGAGGTGGAATCACAAAACCCCAAAATGTGCTTTGTAAACCCTACGGCAACCACTAAAAAGGAGGAGGTGAGGTGGAATCACAAAACCCCAAAATGTGCTTTGTAAACCCTACGGCAACCACTAAAAAGGAGGAGGTGAGGTGGAATCACAAAACCCCAAAATGTGCTTTGTAAACCCTACGGCAACCACTAAAAAGGAGGAGGTGAGGTGGAATCAGAAAACCCCAAAATGTGCTTTGTAAACCCTACAGCAACCACTAAAAAGGAGGAGGTGAGGTGGAATCACAAAACCCCAAAATGTGCTTTGTAAACCCTACGGTAGCCACCAAAAAGGAGGAGGTGAGGTGGAATCACAAAACCCCAAAATGTGCTTTGTAAACCCTACAGCAACCACTAAAAAGGAGGAGGTGAGGTGGAATCACAAAACCCCAAAATGTGCTTTGTAAACCCTACGGTAGCCACCAAAAAGGAGGAGGTGAGGTGGAATCACAAAACCCCAAAATGTGCTTTGTAAACCCTACGGCAACCACTAAAAAGGAGGAGGTGAGGTGGAATCACAAAACCCCAAAATGTGCTTTGTAAACCCTACGGCAACCACTAAAAAGGAGGAGGTGAGGTGGAATCACAAAACCCCAAAATGTGCTTTGTAAACCCTACGGCAACCACTAAAAAGGAGGAGGTGAGGTGGAATCACAAAACCCCAAAATGTGCTTTGTAAACCCTACGGCAACCACTAAAAAGGAGGAGGTGAGGTGGAATCAGAAAACCCCAAAATGTGCTTTGTAAACCCTACGGCAACCACTAAAAAGGAGGAGGTGAGGTGGAATCACAAAACCCCAAAATGTGCTTTGTAAACCCTACGGCAGCCACCAAAAAGGAGAAGGTGAGGTGGAATCACAAAACCCCAAAATGTGCTTTGTAAACCCTACGGCAACCACTAAAAAGGAGGAGGTGAGGTGGAATCAGAAAACCCCAAAATGTGCTTTGTAAACCCTACGGCAACCACTAAAAAGGAGGAGGTGAGGTGGAATCACAAAACCCCAAAATGTGCTTTGTAAACCCTACGGCAGCCACCAAAAAGGAGAAGGTGAGGTGGAATCACAAAACCCCAAAATGTGCTTTGTAAACCCTACGGCAGCCACGCAAAAGGAGGAGGTGAGGTGGAATCACAAAACCCCAAAATGTGCTTTGTAAACCCTACGGCAACCACTAAAAAGGAGGAGGTGAGGTGGAATCACAAAACCCCAAAATGTGCTTTGTAAACCCTACGGCAGCCACCAAAAAGGAGGAGGTGAGGTGGAATCACAAAACCCCAAAATGTGCTTTGTAAACCCTACGGCAACCACTAAAAAGGAGGAGGTGAGGTGGAATCACAAAACCCCAAAATGTGCTTTGTAAACCCTACGGCAACCACTAAAAAGGAGGAGGTGAGGTGGAATCACAAAACCCCAAAATGTGCTTTCTAAACCCTACGGCAACCACTAAAATGGAGGAGGTGAGGTGGAATCACAAAACCCCAAAATGTGCTTTGTAAACCCTACGGCAACCACTAAAAAGGAGGCGGTGAGGTGGAATCACAAAACCCCAAAATGTGCTTTGTAAACCCTACGGCAACCACTAAAAAGGAGGCGGTGAGGTGGAATCACAAAACCCCAAAATGTGCTTTGTAAACCCTACGGCAACCACTAAAAAGGAGGAGGTGAGGTGGAATCACAAAACCCCAAAATGTGCTTTGTAAACCCTACGGCAACCACTAAAAAGGAGGAGGTGAGGTGGAATCACAAAACCCCAAAATGTGCTTTGTAAACCCTACGGCAACCACTAAAAAGGAGGAGGTGAGGTGGAATCACAAAACCCCAAAATGTGCTTTGTAAACCCTACGGCAACCACTAAAAAGGAGGCAGTGAGGTGGAATCACAAAACCCCAAAATGTGCTTTGTAAACCCTACGGCAACCACTAAAAAGGAGGAGGTGAGGTGGAATCACAAAACCCCAAAATGTGCTTTGTAAACCCTACGGCAACCACGCAAAAGGAGGAGGTGAGGTGGAATCAGAAAACCCCAAAATGTGCTTTGTAAACCCTACGGCAGCCACCAAAAAGGAGGAGGTGAGGTGGAATCACAAAACCCCAAAATGTGCTTTGTAAACCCTACGGCAACCACCAAAAAGGAGGAGGTGAGGTGGAATCACAAAACCCCAAAATGTGCTTTGTAAACCCTACGGCAACCACTAAAAAGGAGGAGGTGAGGTGGAATCACAAAACCCCAAAATGTGCTTTGTAAACCCTACGGCAGCCACCAAAAAGGAGGAGGTGAGGTGGAATCACAAAACCCCAAAATGTGCTTTGTAAACCCTACGGCAACCACTAAAAAGGAGGAGGTGAGGTGGAATCACAAAACCCCAAAATGTGCTTTGTAAACCCTACGGCAGCCACCAAAAAGGAGGAGGTGAGGTGGAATCACAAAACCCCAAAATGTGCTTTGTAAACCCTACGGTAGCCACCAAAAAGGAGGAGGTGAGGTGGAATCACAAAACCCCAAAATGTGCTTTGGAAACCCTACGGCAACCACCAAAAAGGAGGAGGTGAGGTGGAATCACAAAACCCCAAAATGTGCTTTGTAAACCCTACGGCAACCACCAAAAAGGAGGAGGTGAGGTGGAATCACAAAACCCCAAAATGTGCTTTGTAAACCCTACGGCAACCACTAAAAAGGAGGCGGTGAGGTGGAATCACAAAACCCCAAAATGTGCTTTGTGAACCCTACGGTAACCACTAAAAAGGAGGAGATGAGGTGGAATCACAAAAGCCCAAAAAGTGCTTTGTAAACCCGACGGCAACCACTAAAAAGGAGGAGGTGAGGTGGAATCACAAAAGCCCAAAATGTGCTTTGTAAACCCTACGGCAACCACTAAAAAGGAGGAGGTGAGGTGGAATCACAAAACCCCAAAATGTGCTTTGTAAACCCTACGGCAACCACTAAAAAGGAGGAGGTGAGGTGGAATCACAAAACCCCAAAATGTGCTTTGTAAACCCTACGGCAACCACTAACAAGGAGGAGGTGAGGTGGAATCACAAAACCCCAAAATGTGCTTTGTAAACCCTACGGCAACCACTAAAAAGGAGGCAGTGAGGTGGAATCACAAGACCCAGAAATGTGCTTTGTAAACCCTACGGCAACCACTAAAAAGGAGGAGGTGAGGTGGAATCACAAAACCCCAAAATGTGCTTTTTAAACCCTACGGCAACCACTAAAAAGGAGGAGGTGAGGTGGAATCACAAAACCCCAAAATGTGCTTTGTAAACCCTACGGCAACCACTAAAAAGGAGGCAGTGAGGTGGAATCAGAAAACCCCAAAATGTGCTTTGTAAACCCTACGGCAACCACTAAAGAGGAGGAGGTGGGGTGGAATCACAAAACCCCAAAATGTGCTTTGTAAACCCTACGGCAACCACGCAAAAGGAGGAGGTGAGGTGGAATCAGAAAACCCCAAAATGTGCTTTGTAAACCCTACGGCAGCCACCAAAAAGGAGGAGGTGAGGTGGAATCAGAAAACCCCAAAATGTGCTTTGTAAACCCTACGGCAACCACCAAAAAGGAGGAGGTGAGGTGGAATCACAAAACCCCAAAATGTGCTTTGTAAACCCTACGGCAACCACTAAAAAGGAGGAGGTGAGGTGGAATCACAAAACCCCAAAATGTGCTTTGTAAACCCTGCGGCAGCCACCAAAAAGGAGGAGGTGAGGTGGAATCACAAAACCCCAAAATGTGCTTTGTAAACCCTACGGCAACCACTAAAAAGGAGGAGGTGAGGTGGAATCACAAAACCCCAAAATGTGCTTTGTAAACCCTACGGCAGCCACCAAAAAGGAGGAGGTGAGGTGGAATCACAAAACCCCAAAATGTGCTTTGTAAACCCTACGGCAGCCACCAAAAAGGAGGAGGTGAGGTGGAATCACAAAACCCCAAAATGTGCTTTGTAAACCCTACGGTAGCCACCAAAAAGGAGGAGGTGAGGTGGAATCACAAAACCCGAAAATGTGCTTTGGAAACCCTACGGCAACCACCAAAAAGGAGGAGGTGCAGGTGGAATCACAAAACCCCAAAATGTGCTTTGTAAACCCTACGGCAACCACTAAAAAGGAGGAGGTGAGGTGGAATCACAAAAGCCCAAAATGTGCTTTGTAAACCCTACGGCAACCACTAAAAAGGAGGAGGTGAGGTGGAATCACAAAAACCCAAAATGTGCTTTGTAAACCCTACGGCAACCACTAAAAAGGAGGAGGTGAGGTGGAATCACAAAACCCCAAAATGTGCTTTGTAAACCCTACGGCAACCACTAAAAAGGAGGAGGTGAGGTGGAATCACAAAACCCCAAAATGTGCTTTGTAAACCCTACGGCAACCACTAAAAAGGAGGAGGTGAGGTGGAATCACAAAACCCCAAAATGTGCTTTGTAAACCCTACGGCAACCACTAAAAAGGAGGAGGTGAGGTGGAATCACAAAACCCCAAGATGTGCTTTGTAAACCCTACGGCAGCCACCAAAAAGGAGGAGGTGAGGTGGAATCACAAAACCCCAAAATGTGCTTTGTAAACCCTACGGCAACCACTAAAAAGGAGGAGGTGAGGTGGAATCAGAAAACCCCAAAATGTGCTTTGTAAACCCTACGGCAGCCACCAAAAAGGAGGAGGTGAGGTGGAATCACAAAACCCCAAAATGTGCTTTGTAAACCCTACGGCAACCACTAAAAAGGAGGAGGTGAGGTGGAATCACAAAACCCCAAAATGTGCTTTGTAAACCCTACGGCAGCCACTAAAAAGGAGGAGGTGAGGTGGAATCACAAAACCCCAAAATGTGCTTTGTAAACCCTACGGCAACCACTAAAAAGGAGGAGGTGAGGTGGAATCACAAAACCCCAAAATGTGCTTTGTAAACCCTACGGCAACCACTAAAAAGGAGGAGGTGAGGTGGAATCACAAAACCCCAAAATGTGCTTTGTAAACCCTACGGCAACCACTAAAAAGGAGGAGGTGAGGTGGAATCACAAAACCCCAAAATGTGCTTTGTAAACCCTACGGCAACCACTAAAAAGGAGGAGGTGAGGTGGAATCAGAAAACCCCAAAATGTGCTTTGTAAACCCTACAGCAACCACTAAAAAGGAGGAGGTGAGGTGGAATCACAAAACCCCAAAATGTGCTTTGTAAACCCTACGGTAGCCACCAAAAAGGAGGAGGTGAGGTGGAATCACAAAACCCCAAAATGTGCTTTGTAAACCCTACAGCAACCACTAAAAAGGAGGAGGTGAGGTGGAATCACAAAACCCCAAAATGTGCTTTGTAAACCCTACGGTAGCCACCAAAAAGGAGGAGGTGAGGTGGAATCACAAAACCCCAAAATGTGCTTTGTAAACCCTACGGCAACCACTAAAAAGGAGGAGGTGAGGTGGAATCACAAAACCCCAAAATGTGCTTTGTAAACCCTACGGCAACCACTAAAAAGGAGGAGGTGAGGTGGAATCACAAAACCCCAAAATGTGCTTTGTAAACCCTACGGCAACCACTAAAAAGGAGGAGGTGAGGTGGAATCACAAAACCCCAAAATGTGCTTTGTAAACCCTACGGCAACCACTAAAAAGGAGGAGGTGGGGTGGAATCACAAAACCCCAAAATGTGCTTTGTAAACCCTACGGCAACCACTAAAAAGGAGGAGGTGGGGTGGAATCACAAAACCCCAAAATATGCTTTGTAAACCCTACGGCAACCACTAAAAAGGAGGAGGTGAGGTGGAATCACAAAACCCCAAAATGTGCTTTGTAAACCCTACGGTAGCCACCAAAAAGGAGGAGGTGAGGTGGAATCACAAAACCCCAAAATGTGCTTTGTAAACCCTACGGCAACCACTAAAAAGGAGGAGGTGAGGTGGAATCACAAAACCCCAAAATGTGCTTTGTAAACCCTACGGCAACCACTAAAAAGGAGGAGGTGAGGTGGAATCACAAAACCCCAAAATGTGCTTTGTAAACCCTACGGCAACCACTAAAAAGGAGGAGGTGAGGTGGAATCACAAAACCCCAAAATGTGCTTTGTAAACCCTACGGCAACCACTAAAAAGGAGGAGGTGGGGTGGAATCACAAAACCCCAAAATGTGCTTTGTAAACCCTACGGCAACCACTAAAAAGGAGGAGGTGGGGTGGAATCACAAAACCCCAAAATGTGCTTTGTAAACCCTAGGGCAACCACTAAAAAGGAGGAGGTGAGGTGGAATCACAAAACCCCAAAATGTGCTTTGTAAACCCTACGGCAAGCACTAAAAAGGAGGAGGTGAGGTGGAATCACAAAACCCCAAAATGTGCTTTGTAAACCCTACGGCAACCACTAAAAAGGAGGAGGTGAGGTGGAATCACAAAACCCCAAAATGTGCTTTGTAAACCCTACGGCAACCACTAAAAAGGAGGAGGTAAGGTGGAATCACAAAACCCCAAAGTGTGCTTTGTAAACCCTACGGCAACCACTAAAAAGGAGGAGGTGAGGTGGAATCACAAAACCCCAAAATGTGCTTTGTAAACCCTACGGCAACCAGTAAAAAGGAGGAGGTGAGGTGGAATCACAAAACCCCAAAATGTGCTTTGTAAACCCTACGGCAACCACTAAAAAGGAGGAGGTGAGGTGGAATCACAAAACCCCAAAATGTGCTTTGTAAACCCTACGGCAGCCACTAAAAAGGAGGAGGTGAGGTGGAATCACAAAACCCCAAAATGTGCTTTGTAAACCCTACGGCAACCACTAAAAAGGAGGAGGTGAGGTGGAATCAGAAAACCCCAAAATGTGCTTTGTAAACCCTACAGCAACCACTAAAAAGGAGGAGGTGAGGTGGAATCACAAAACCCCAAAATGTGCTTTGTAAACCCTACGGTAGCCACCAAAAAGGAGGAGGTGAGGTGGAATCACAAAACCCCAAAATGTGCTTTGTAAACCCTACGGCAGCCACCAAAAAGGAGGAGGTGAGGTGGAATCACAAAACCCCAAAATGTGCTTTGTAAACCCTACGGCAGCCACCAAAAAGGAGGAGGTGAGGTGGAATCACAAAACCCCAAAATGTGCTTTGTAAACCCTACGGCAGCCACCAAAAAGGAGGAGGTGAGGTGGAATCACAAAACCCCAAAATGTGCTTTGTAAACCCTACGGCAGCCACCAAAAAGGAGGAGGTGAGGTGGAATCACAAAACCCCAAAATGTGCTTTGTAAACCCTACGGTAGCCACCAAAAAGGAGGAGGTGAGATGGAATCACAAAACCCCAAAATGTGCTTTGGAAACCCTACGGCAACCACCAAAAAGGAGGAGGTGCAGGTGGAATCACAAAACCCCAAAATGTGCTTTGTAAACCCTACGGCAACCACTAAAAAGGAGGAGGTGAGGTGGAATCACAAAAGCCCAAAATGTGCTTTGTAAACCCTACGGCAACCACTAAAAAGGAGGAGGTGAGGTGGAATCACAAAACCCCAAAATGTGCTTTGTAAACCCTACGGCAACCACTAAAAAGGAGGAGGTGAGGTGGAATCACAAAACCCCAAAATGTGCTTTGTAAACCCTACGGCAACCACTAAAAAGGAGGAGGTGAGGTGGAATCACAAAACCCCAAAATGTGCTTTGTAAACCCTACGGCAACCACTAAAAAGGAGGAGGTGAGGTGGAATCACTAAACCCCAAAATGTGCTTTGTAAACCCTACGGCAACCACTAAAAAGGAGGAGGTGAGGTGGAATCACAAAACCCCAAAATGTGCTTTGTAAACCCTACGGCAGCCACCAAAAAGGAGGAGGTGAGGTGGAATCACAAAACCCCAAAATGTGCTTTGTAAACCCTACGGCAACCACTAAAAAGGAGGAGGTGAGGTGGAATCACAAAACCCCAAAATGTGCTTTGTAAACCCTACGGTAGCCACCAAAAAGGAGGAGGTGAGGTGGAATCACAAAACCCCAAAACGTGCTTTGTAAACCCTACGGCAACCACTAAAAAGGAGGAGGTGATGTGGAATCACAAAACCCCAAAATGTGCTTTGTAAACCCTACGGCAACCACTAAAAAGGAGGAGGTGAGGTGGAATCACAAAACCCCAAAGTGTGCTTTGTAAACCCTACGGCAACCACTAAAAAGGAGGAGGTGAGGTGGAATCACAAAACCCCAAAATGTGCTTTGTAAACCCTACGGCAACCACTAAAAAGGAGGAGGTGAGGTGGAATCACAAAACCCCAAAATGTGCTTTGTAAACCCTACGGCAACCACTAAAAAGGAGGAGGTGAGGTGGAATCACAAAACCCCAAAATGTGCTTTGTAAACCCTACGGCAACCACTAAAAAGGAGGAGATGAGGTGGAATCACAAAACCCCAAAATGTGCTTTGTAAACCCTACGGCAGCCACTAAAAAGGAGGAGATGAGGTGGAATCACAAAACCCCAAAATGTGCTTTGTAAACCCTACGGCAACCACTAAAATTGAGGAGGTGAGGTGGAATCACAAAACCCCAAAATGTGCTTTGTAAACCCTACGGCAACCACTAAAAAGAAGGAGATGAGGTGGAATCACAAAAGCCCAAAATATGCTTTGTAAACCCTACGGCAACCACTAAAATGGAGGAGGTGAGGTGGAATCACAAAACCCCAAAATGTGCTTTGTAAACCCGACGGCGACCACTAAAAAGGAGGAGGTGAGGTGGAATCACAAAACCCCAAAATGTGCTTTGTAAACCCTACGGCAACCACTAAAAAGGAGGAGGTGGGGTGGAATCACAAAACCCCAAAATGTGCTTTGTAAACCCTACGGCAACCACTAAAAAGGAGGAGGTGGGGTGGAATCACAAAACCCCAAAATGTGCTTTGTAAACCCTACGGCAACCACTAAAAAGGAGGAGGTGAGGTGGAATCACAAAACCCCAAAATGTGCTTTGTAAACCCTACGGTAGCCACCAAAAAGGAGGAGGTGAGGTGGAATCACAAAACCCCAAAATGTGCTTTGTAAACCCTACAGCAACCACTAAAAAGGAGGAGGTGAGGTGGAATCACAAAACCCCAAAATGTGCTTTGTAAACCCTACGGTAGCCACCAAAAAGGAGGAGGTGAGGTGGAATCACAAAACCCCAAAATGTGCTTTGTAAACCCTACGGCAACCACTAAAAAGGAGGAGGTGAGGTGGAATCACAAAACCCCAAAATGTGCTTTGTAAACCCTACGGCAACCACTAAAAAGGAGGAGCTGAGGTGGAATCACAAAACCCCAAAATGTGCTTTGTAAACCCTACGGCAACCACTAAAAAGGAGGAGGTGAGGTGGAATCACAAAACCCCAAAATGTGCTTTGTAAACCCTACGGCAACCACTAAAAAGGAGGAGGTGGGGTGGAATCACAAAACCCCAAAATGTGCTTTGTAAACCCTACGGCAACCACTAAAAAGGAGGAGGTGGGGTGGAATCACAAAACCCCAAAATGTGCTTTGTAAACCCTACGGCAACCACTAAAAAGGAGGAGGTGAGGTGGAATCACAAAACCCCAAAATGTGCTTTGTAAACCCTACGGCAACCACTAGAATGGAGGAGGTGAGGTGGAATCACAAAACCCCAAAATGTGCTTTGTAAACCCTACGGCAACCACTAAAACGGAGGAGGTGGGGTGGAATCACAAAACCCCAAAATGTCCTTTTAAACCCTACGGCAGCCACCAAAAAGGAGGAGGTGAGGTGGAATCACAAAACCCCAAAATGTGCTTTGTAAACCCTACGGTAGCCACCAAAAAGGAGGAGGTGAGGTGGAATCACAAAACCCCAAAATGTGCTTTGGAACCCCTACGGCAACCACCAAAAAGGAGGAGGTGAGGTGGAATCACAAAACCCCAAAATGTGCTTTGTAAACCCTACGGCAACCACCAAAAAGGAGGAGGTGAGGTGGAATCACAAAACCCCAAAATGTGCTTTGTAAACCCTACGGCAACCACTAAAAAGGAGGCGGTGAGGTGGAATCACAAAACCCCAAAATGTGCTTTGTGAACCCTACGGTAACCACTAAAAAGGAGGAGATGAGGTGGAATCACAAAAGCCCAAAAAGTGCTTTGTAAACCCGACGGCAACCACTAAAAAGGAGGAGGTGAGGTGGAATCACAAAAGCCCAAAATGTGCTTTGTAAACCCTACGGCAACCACTAAAAAGGAGGAGGTGAGGTGGAATCACAAAACCCCAAAATGTGCTTTGTAAACCCTACGGCAACCACTAAAAAGCAGGAGGTGAGGTGGAATCACAAAACCCCAAAATGTGCTTTGTAAACCCTACGGCAACCACTAACAAGGAGGAGGTGAGGTGGAATCACAAAACCCCAAAATGTGCTTTGTAAACCCTACGGCAACCACTAAAAAGGAGGCAGTGAGGTGGAATCACAAAACCCAGAAATGTGCTTTGTAAACCCTACGGCAACCACTAAAAAGGAGGAGGTGAGGTGGAATCACAAAACCCCAAAATGTGCTTTGTAAACCCTACGACAACAACTAAAAAGGAGGAGGTGAGATGGAATCACAAAACCCCAAAATGTGCTTTGTAAACCCTACGGCAACCACGCAAAAGGAGGAGGTGAGGTGGAATCAGAAAACCCCAAAATGTGCTTTGTAAACCCTACGGCAGCCACCAAAAAGGAGGAGGTGAGGTGGAATCACAAAACCCCAAAATGTGCTTTGTAAACCCTACGGCAGCCACGCAAAAGGAGGAGGTGAGGTGGAATCAGAAAACCCCAAAATGTGCTTTGTAAACCCTACGGCAACCACTAAAAAGGAGGAGGTGAGGTGGAATCACAAAACCCCAAAATGTGCTTTGTAAACCCTACGGCAACCACTAAAAAGGAGGAGGTGAGGTGGAATCACAAAACCCCAAAATGTGCTTTGTAAACCCTACGGCAACCACTAAAAAGGAGGAGGTGAGGTGGAATCACAAAACCCCAAAATGTGCTTTGTAAACCCTACGGTAGCCACCAAAAAGGAGGAGGTGAGGTGGAATCACAAAACCCCAAAATGTGCTTTGTAAACCCTACAGCAACCACTAAAAAGGAGGAGGTGAGGTGGAATCACAAAACCCCAAAATGTGCTTTGTAAACCCTACGGTAGCCACCAAAAAGGAGGAGGTGAGGTGGAATCACAAAACCCCAAAATGTGCTTTGTAAACCCTACGGCAACCACTAAAAAGGAGGAGGTGAGGTGGAATCACAAAACCCCAAAATGTGCTTTGTAAACCCTACGGCAACCACTAAAAAGGAGGAGGTGAGGTGGAATCACAAAACCCCAAAGTGTGCTTTGTAAACCCTACGGCAACCACTAAAAAGGAGGAGGTGAGGTGGAATCACAAAACCCCAAAATGTGCTTTGTAAACCCTACGGCAACCACTAAAAAGGAGGAGGTGAGGTGGAATCACAAAACCCCAAAATGTGCTTTGTAAACCCTACGGCAACCACTAAAAAGGAGGAGGTGAGGTGGAATCACAAAACCCCAAAATGTGCTTTGTAAACCCTACGGCAACCACTAAAAAGGAGGAGATGAGGTGGAATCACAAAACCCCAAAATGTGCTTTGTAAACCCTACGGCAGCCACTAAAAAGGAGGAGATGAGGTGGAATCACAAAACCCCAAAATGTGCTTTGTAAACCCTACGGCAACCACTAAAATTGAGGAGGTGAGGTGGAATCACAAAACCCCAAAATGTGCTTTGTAAACTCTACGGCAACCACTAAAAAGAAGGAGATGAGGTGGAATCACAAAAGCCCAAAATATGCTTTGTAAACCCTACGGCAACCACTAAAATGGAGGAGGTGAGGTGGAATCACAAAACCCCAAAATGTGCTTTGTAAACCCGACGGCGACCACTAAAAAGGAGGAGGTGAGGTGGAATCACAAAACCCCAAAATGTGCTTTGTAAACCCTACGGCAACCACTAAAAAGGAGGAGGTGGGGTGGAATCACAAAACCCCAAAATGTGCTTTGTAAACCCTACGGCAACCACTAAAAAGGAGGAGGTGGGGTGGAATCACAAAACCCCAAAATGTGCTTTGTAAACCCTACGGCAACCACTAAAAAGGAGGAGGTGAGGTGGAATCACAAAACCCCAAAATGTGCTTTGTAAACCCTACGGTAGCCACCAAAAAGGAGGAGGTGAGGTGGAATCACAAAACCCCAAAATGTGCTTTGTAAACCCTACAGCAACCACTAAAAAGGAGGAGGTGAGGTGGAATCACAAAACCCCAAAATGTGCTTTGTAAACCCTACGGTAGCCACCAAAAAGGAGGAGGTGAGGTGGAATCACAAAACCCCAAAATGTGCTTTGTAAACCCTACGGCAACCACTAAAAAGGAGGAGGTGAGGTGGAATCACAAAACCCCAAAATGTGCTTTGTAAACCCTACGGCAACCACTAAAAAGGAGGAGCTGAGGTGGAATCACAAAACCCCAAAATGTGCTTTGTAAACCCTACGGCAACCACTAAAAAGGAGGAGGTGAGGTGGAATCACAAAACCCCAAAATGTGCTTTGTAAACCCTACGGCAACCACTAAAAAGGAGGAGGTGGGGTGGAATCACAAAACCCCAAAATGTGCTTTGTAAACCCTACGGCAACCACTAAAAAGGAGGAGGTGGGGTGGAATCACAAAACCCCAAAATGTGCTTTGTAAACCCTACGGCAACCACTAAAAAGGAGGAGGTGAGGTGGAATCACAAAACCCCAAAATGTGCTTTGTAAACCCTACGGCAACCACTAGAATGGAGGAGGTGAGGTGGAATCACAAAACCCCAAAATGTGCTTTGTAAACCCTACGGCAACCACTAAAACGGAGGAGGTGGGGTGGAATCACAAAACCCCAAAATGTCCTTTTAAACCCTACGGCAACCACCAAAAAGGAGGAGGTGAGGTGGAATCACAAAACCCCAAAATGTGCTTTGTAAACCCTACGGTAGCCACCAAAAAGGAGGAGGTGAGGTGGAATCACAAAACCCCAAAATGTGCTTT
This sequence comes from Equus asinus, assembly GCF_041296235.1. NCBI lineage: Eukaryota > Metazoa > Chordata > Mammalia > Perissodactyla > Equidae > Equus > Equus asinus. The sequence goes on along the minus strand of NC_091809.1, from coordinate 82,908,381 downwards.
GGAACCCCTACGGCAACCACCAAAAAGGAGGAGGTGAGGTGGAATCACAAAACCCCAAAATGTGCTTTGTAAACCCTACGGCAACCACCAAAAAGGAGGAGGTGAGGTGGAATCACAAAACCCCAAAATGTGCTTTGTAAACCCTACGGCAACCACTAAAAAGGAGGCGGTGAGGTGGAATCACAAAACCCCAAAATGTGCTTTGTGAACCCTACGGTAACCACTAAAAAGGAGGAGATGAGGTGGAATCACAAAAGCCCAAAAAGTGCTTTGTAAACCCGACGGCAACCACTAAAAAGGAGGAGGTGAGGTGGAATCACAAAAGCCCAAAATGTGCTTTGTAAACCCTACGGCAACCACTAAAAAGGAGGAGGTGAGGTGGAATCACAAAACCCCAAAATGTGCTTTGTAAACCCTACGGCAACCACTAAAAAGCAGGAGGTGAGGTGGAATCACAAAACCCCAAAATGTGCTTTGTAAACCCTACGGCAACCACTAACAAGGAGGAGGTGAGGTGGAATCACAAAACCCCAAAATGTGCTTTGTAAACCCTACGGCAACCACTAAAAAGGAGGCAGTGAGGTGGAATCACAAAACCCAGAAATGTGCTTTGTAAACCCTACGGCAACCACTAAAAAGGAGGAGGTGAGGTGGAATCACAAAACCCCAAAATGTGCTTTGTAAACCCTACGACAACAACTAAAAAGGAGGAGGTGAGATGGAATCACAAAACCCCAAAATGTGCTTTGTAAACCCTACGGCAACCACGCAAAAGGAGGAGGTGAGGTGGAATCAGAAAACCCCAAAATGTGCTTTGTAAACCCTACGGCAGCCACCAAAAAGGAGGAGGTGAGGTGGAATCACAAAACCCCAAAATGTGCTTTGTAAACCCTACGGCAGCCACGCAAAAGGAGGAGGTGAGGTGGAATCAGAAAACCCCAAAATGTGCTTTGTAAACCCTACGGCAACCACTAAAAAGGAGGAGGTGAGGTGGAATCACAAAACCCCAAAATGTGCTTTGTAAACCCTACGGCAACCACTAAAAAGGAGGAGGTGAGGTGGAATCACAAAACCCCAAAATGTGCTTTGTAAACCCTACGGCAACCACTAAAAAGGAGGAGGTGAGGTGGAATCACAAAACCCCAAAATGTGCTTTGTAAACCCTACGGTAGCCACCAAAAAGGAGGAGGTGAGGTGGAATCACAAAACCCCAAAATGTGCTTTGTAAACCCTACAGCAACCACTAAAAAGGAGGAGGTGAGGTGGAATCACAAAACCCCAAAATGTGCTTTGTAAACCCTACGGTAGCCACCAAAAAGGAGGAGGTGAGGTGGAATCACAAAACCCCAAAATGTGCTTTGTAAACCCTACGGCAACCACTAAAAAGGAGGAGGTGAGGTGGAATCACAAAACCCCAAAATGTGCTTTGTAAACCCTACGGCAACCACTAAAAAGGAGGAGGTGAGGTGGAATCACAAAACCCCAAAGTGTGCTTTGTAAACCCTACGGCAACCACTAAAAAGGAGGAGGTGAGGTGGAATCACAAAACCCCAAAATGTGCTTTGTAAACCCTACGGCAACCACTAAAAAGGAGGAGGTGAGGTGGAATCACAAAACCCCAAAATGTGCTTTGTAAACCCTACGGCAACCACTAAAAAGGAGGAGGTGAGGTGGAATCACAAAACCCCAAAATGTGCTTTGTAAACCCTACGGCAACCACTAAAAAGGAGGAGATGAGGTGGAATCACAAAACCCCAAAATGTGCTTTGTAAACCCTACGGCAGCCACTAAAAAGGAGGAGATGAGGTGGAATCACAAAACCCCAAAATGTGCTTTGTAAACCCTACGGCAACCACTAAAATTGAGGAGGTGAGGTGGAATCACAAAACCCCAAAATGTGCTTTGTAAACTCTACGGCAACCACTAAAAAGAAGGAGATGAGGTGGAATCACAAAAGCCCAAAATATGCTTTGTAAACCCTACGGCAACCACTAAAATGGAGGAGGTGAGGTGGAATCACAAAACCCCAAAATGTGCTTTGTAAACCCGACGGCGACCACTAAAAAGGAGGAGGTGAGGTGGAATCACAAAACCCCAAAATGTGCTTTGTAAACCCTACGGCAACCACTAAAAAGGAGGAGGTGGGGTGGAATCACAAAACCCCAAAATGTGCTTTGTAAACCCTACGGCAACCACTAAAAAGGAGGAGGTGGGGTGGAATCACAAAACCCCAAAATGTGCTTTGTAAACCCTACGGCAACCACTAAAAAGGAGGAGGTGAGGTGGAATCACAAAACCCCAAAATGTGCTTTGTAAACCCTACGGTAGCCACCAAAAAGGAGGAGGTGAGGTGGAATCACAAAACCCCAAAATGTGCTTTGTAAACCCTACAGCAACCACTAAAAAGGAGGAGGTGAGGTGGAATCACAAAACCCCAAAATGTGCTTTGTAAACCCTACGGTAGCCACCAAAAAGGAGGAGGTGAGGTGGAATCACAAAACCCCAAAATGTGCTTTGTAAACCCTACGGCAACCACTAAAAAGGAGGAGGTGAGGTGGAATCACAAAACCCCAAAATGTGCTTTGTAAACCCTACGGCAACCACTAAAAAGGAGGAGCTGAGGTGGAATCACAAAACCCCAAAATGTGCTTTGTAAACCCTACGGCAACCACTAAAAAGGAGGAGGTGAGGTGGAATCACAAAACCCCAAAATGTGCTTTGTAAACCCTACGGCAACCACTAAAAAGGAGGAGGTGGGGTGGAATCACAAAACCCCAAAATGTGCTTTGTAAACCCTACGGCAACCACTAAAAAGGAGGAGGTGGGGTGGAATCACAAAACCCCAAAATGTGCTTTGTAAACCCTACGGCAACCACTAAAAAGGAGGAGGTGAGGTGGAATCACAAAACCCCAAAATGTGCTTTGTAAACCCTACGGCAACCACTAGAATGGAGGAGGTGAGGTGGAATCACAAAACCCCAAAATGTGCTTTGTAAACCCTACGGCAACCACTAAAACGGAGGAGGTGAGGTGGAATCACAAAACCCCAAAATGTGCTTTGTAAACCCTACGGCAGCCACCAAAAAGGAGGAGGTGAGGTGGAATCACAAAACCCCAAAATGTGCTTTGTAAACCCTACGGTAGCCACCAAAAAGGAGGAGGTGAGGTGGAATCACAAAACCCCAAAATGTGCTTTGTAAACCCTACGGCAACCACCAAAAAGGAGGAGGTGAGGTGGAATCACAAAACCCCAAAATGTGCTTTGTAAACCCTACGGCAACCACCAAAAAGGAGGAGGTGAGGTGGAATCACAAAACCCCAAAATGTGCTTTGTAAACCCTACGGCAACCACTAAAAAGGAGGCGGTGAGGTGGAATCACAAAACCCCAAAATGTGCTTTGTGAACCCTACGGTAACCACTAAAAAGGAGGAGATGAGGTGGAATCACAAAAGCCCAAAAAGTGCTTTGTAAACCCGACGGCAACCACTAAAAAGGAGGAGGTGAGGTGGAATCACAAAAGCCCAAAATGTGCTTTGTAAACCCTACGGCAACCACTAAAAAGGAGGAGGTGAGGTGGAATCACAAAACCCCAAAATGTGCTTTGTAAACCCTACGGCAACCACTAAAAAGCAGGAGGTGAGGTGGAATCACAAAACCCCAAAATGTGCTTTGTAAACCCTACGGCAACCACTAACAAGAAGGAGGTGAGGTGGAATCACAAAACCCCAAAATGTGCTTTGTAAACCCTACGGCAACCACTAAAAAGGAGGCAGTGAGGTGGAATCACAAAACCCAGAAATGTGCTTTGTAAACCCTACGGCAACCACTAAAAAGGAGGAGGTGAGGTGGAATCACAAAACCCCAAAATGTGCTTTGTAAACCCTACGGCAACCACTAAAAAGGAGGAGGTGAGATGGAATCACAAAACCCCAAAATGTGCTTTGTAAACCCTACGGCAACCACGCAAAAGGAGGAGGTGAGGTGGAATCAGAAAACCCCAAAATGTGCTTTGTAAACCCTACGGCAGCCACCAAAAAGGAGGAGGTGAGGTGGAATCACAAAACCCCAAAATGTGCTTTGTAAACCCTACGGCAGCCACGCAAAAGGAGGAGGTGAGGTGGAATCAGAAAACCCCAAAATGTGCTTTGTAAACCCTACGGCAACCACTAAAAAGGAGGAGGTGAGGTGGAATCACAAAACCCCAAAATGTGCTTTGTAAACCCTACGGCAACCACTAAAAAGGAGGAGGTGAGGTGGAATCACAAAACCCCAAAATGTGCTTTGTAAACCCTACGGCAGCCACCAAAAAGGAGGAGGAGAGGTGGAATCACAAAACCCCAAAATGTGCTTTGTAAACCCTACGGCAACCACCGAAAAGGAGGAGGTGAGGTGGAATCACAAAACCCCAAAATGTGCTTTCTAAACCCTACGGCAACCACTAAAATGGAGGAGGTGAGGTGGAATCACAAAACCCCAAAATGTGCTTTGTAAACCCTACGGCAACCACTAAAAAGGAGGCGGTGAGGTGGAATCACAAAAGCCCAAAATGTGCTTTGTAAACCCTACGGCAACCACTAAAAAGGAGGCGGTGAGGTGGAATCACAAAACCCCAAAATGTGCTTTGTAAACCCTACGGCAACCACTAAAAAGGAGGAGGTGAGGTGGAATCACAAAACCCCAAAATGTGCTTTGTAAACCCTACGGCAACCACGCAAAAGGAGGAGGTGAGGTGGAATCAGAAAACCCCAAAATGTGCTTTGTAAACCCTACGGCAGCCACCAAAAAGGAGGAGGTGAGGTGGAATCAGAAAACCCCAAAATGTGCTTTGTAAACCCTACGGCAACCACCAAAAAGGAGGAGGTGAGGTGGAATCACAAAACCCCAAAATGTACTTTGTAAACCCTACGGCAACCATTAAAAAGGAGGAGGTGAGGTGGAATCACAAAACCCCAAAATGTGCTTTGTAAACCCTACGGCAGCCACCAAAAAGGAGGAGGTGAGGTGGAATCACAAAACCCCAAAATGTGCTTTGTAAACCCTACGGCAACCACTAAAAAGGAGGAGGTGAGGTGGAATCACAAAACCCCAAAATGTGCTTTGTAAACCCTACGGCAGCCACCAAAAAGGAGGAGGTGAGGTGGAATCACAAAACCCCAAAATGTGCTTTGTAAACCCTACGGCAGCCACCAAAAAGGAGGAGGTGAGGTGGAATCACAAAACCCCAAAATGTGCTTTGTAAACCCTACGGTAGCCACCAAAAAGGAGGAGGTGAGGTGGAATCACAAAACCCCAAAATGTGCTTTGGAAACCCTACGGCAACCACCAAAAAGGAGGAGGTGCAGGTGGAATCACAAAACCCCAAAATGTGCTTTGTAAACCCTACGGCAACCACTAAAAAGGAGGAGGTGAGGTGGAATCACAAAAGCCCAAAATGTGCTTTGTAAACCCTACGGCAACCACTAAAAAGGAGGAGGTGAGGTGGAATCACAAAACCCCAAAATGTGCTTTGTAAACCCTACGGCAACCACTAAAAAGGAGGAGGTGAGGTGGAATCACAAAACCCCAAAATGTGCTTTGTAAACCCTACGGCAACCACTAAAAAGGAGGAGGTGAGGTGGAATCACAAAACCCCAAAATGTGCTTTGTAAACCCTACGGCAACCACTAAAAAGGAGGAGGTGAGGTGGAATCACAAAACCCCAAAATGTGCTTTGTAAACCCTACGGCAGCCACTAAAAAGGAGGAGGTGAGGTGGAATCACAAAACCCCAAAATGTGCTTTGTAAACCCTACGGCAACCACTAAAAAGGAGGAGGTGAGGTGGAATCAGAAAACCCCAAAATGTGCTTTGTAAACCCTACAGCAACCACTAAAAAGGAGGAGGTGAGGTGGAATCACAAAACCCCAAAATGTGCTTTGTAAACCCTACGGTAGCCACCAAAAAGGAGGAGGTGAGGTGGAATCACAAAACCCCAAAATGTGCTTTGTAAACCCTACGGCAGCCACCAAAATGAGGAGGTGAGGTGGAATCACAAAACCCCAAAATGTGCTTTGTAAACCCTACGGCAGCCACCAAAAAGGAGGAGGTGAGGTGGAATCACAAAACCCCAAAATGTGCTTTGTAAACCCTACGGCAGCCACCAAAAAGGAGGAGGTGAGGTGGAATCACAAAACCCCAAAATGTGCTTTGTAAACCCTACGGCAGCCACCAAAAAGGAGGAGGTGAGGTGGAATCACAAAACCCCAAAATGTGCTTTGTAAACCCTACGGTAGCCACCAAAAAGGAGGAGGTGAGGTGGAATCACAAAACCCCAAAATGTGCTTTGGAAACCCTACGGCAACCACCAAAAAGGAGGAGGTGCAGGTGGAATCACAAAACCCCAAAATGTGCTTTGTAAACCCTACGGCAACCACTAAAAAGGAGGAGGTGAGGTGGAATCACAAAAGCCCAAAATGTGCTTTGTAAACCCTACGGCAACCACTAAAAAGGAGGAGGTGAGGTGGAATCACAAAACCCCAAAATGTGCTTTGTAAACCCTACGGCAACCACTAAAAAGGAGGAGGTGAGGTGGAATCACAAAACCCCAAAATGTGCTTTGTAAACCCTACGGCAACCACTAAAAAGGAGGAGGTGAGGTGGAATCACAAAACCCCAAAATGTGCTTTGTAAACCCTACGGCAACCACTAAAAAGGAGGAGGTGAGGTGGAATCACAAAACCCCAAAATGTGCTTTGTAAACCCTACGGCAACCACTAAAAAGGAGGAGGTGAGGTGGAATCACAAAACCCCAAAATGTGCTTTGTAAACCCTACGGCAGCCACCAAAAAGGAGGAGGTGAGGTGGAATCACAAAACCCCAAAATGTGCTTTGTAAACCCTACGGCAACCACTAAAAAGGAGGAGGTGAGGTGGAATCAGAAAACCCCAAAATGTGCTTTGTAAATCCTACGGCAGCCACCAAAAAGGAGGAGGTGAGGTGGAATCACAAAACCCCAAAATGTGCTTTGTAAACCCTACGGCAACCACTAAAAAGGAGGAGGTGAGGTGGAATCACAAAACCCCAAAATGTGCTTTGTAAACCCTACGGCAGCCACTAAAAAGGAGGAGGTGAGGTGGAATCACAAAACCCCAAAATGTGCTTTGTAAACACTACGGCAACCACTAAAAAGGAGGAGGTGAGGTGGAATCACAAAACCCCAAAATGTGCTTTGTAAACCCTACGGCAACCACTAAAAAGGAGGAGGTGAGGTGGAATCACAAAACCCCAAAATGTGCTTTGTAAACCCTACGGCAACCACTAAAAAGGAGGAGGTGAGGTGGAATCACAAAACCCCAAAATGTGCTTTGTAAACCCTACGGCAACCACTAAAAAGGAGGAGGTGAGGTGGAATCAGAAAACCCCAAAATGTGCTTTGTAAACCCTACAGCAACCACTAAAAAGGAGGAGGTGAGGTGGAATCACAAAACCCCAAAATGTGCTTTGTAAACCCTACGGCAACCACTAAAAAGGAGGAGGTGAGATGGAATCACAAAACCCCAAAATGTGCTTTGTAAACCCTACGGCAACCACGCAAAAGGAGGAGGTGAGGTGGAATCAGAAAACCCCAAAATGTGCTTTGTAAACCCTACGGCAGCCACCAAAAAGGAGGAGGTGAGGTGGAATCACAAAACCCCAAAATGTGCTTTGTAAACCCTACGGCAGCCACGCAAAAGGAGGAGGTGAGGTGGAATCAGAAAACCCCAAAATGTGCTTTGTAAACCCTACGGCAACCACTAAAAAGGAGGAGGTGAGGTGGAATCACAAAACCCCAAAATGTGCTTTGTAAACCCTACGGCAACCACTAAAAAGGAGGAGGTGAGGTGGAATCACAAAACCCCAAAATGTGCTTTGTAAACCCTACGGCAGCCACCAAAAAGGAGGAGGAGAGGTGGAATCACAAAACCCCAAAATGTGCTTTGTAAACCCTACGGCAACCACCGAAAAGGAGGAGGTGAGGTGGAATCACAAAACCCCAAAATGTGCTTTCTAAACCCTACGGCAACCACTAAAATGGAGGAGGTGAGGTGGAATCACAAAACCCCAAAATGTGCTTTGTAAACCCTACGGCAACCACTAAAAAGGAGGCGGTGAGGTGGAATCACAAAAGCCCAAAATGTGCTTTGTAAACCCTACGGCAACCACTAAAAAGGAGGCGGTGAGGTGGAATCACAAAACCCCAAAATGTGCTTTGTAAACCCTACGGCAACCACTAAAAAGGAGGAGGTGAGGTGGAATCACAAAACCCCAAAATGTGCTTTGTAAACCCTACGGCAACCACGCAAAAGGAGGAGGTGAGGTGGAATCAGAAAACCCCAAAATGTGCTTTGTAAACCCTACGGCAGCCACCAAAAAGGAGGAGGTGAGGTGGAATCAGAAAACCCCAAAATGTGCTTTGTAAACCCTACGGCAACCACCAAAAAGGAGGAGGTGAGGTGGAATCACAAAACCCCAAAATGTGCTTTGTAAACCCTACGGCAACCATTAAAAAGGAGGAGGTGAGGTGGAATCACAAAACCCCAAAATGTGCTTTGTAAACCCTACGGCAGCCACCAAAAAGGAGGAGGTGAGGTGGAATCACAAAACCCCAGAATGTGCTTTGTAAACCCTACGGCAACCACTAAAAAGGAGGAGGTGAGGTGGAATCACAAAACCCCAAAATGTGCTTTGTAAACCCTACGGCAGCCACCAAAAAGGAGGAGGTGAGGTGGAATCACAAAACCCCAAAATGTGCTTTGTAAACCCTACGGCAGCCACCAAAAAGGAGGAGGTGAGGTGGAATCACAAAACCCCAAAATGTGCTTTGTAAACCCTACGGTAGCCACCAAAAAGGAGGAGGTGAGGTGGAATCACAAAACCCCAAAATGTGCTTTGGAAACCCTACGGCAACCACCAAAAAGGAGGAGGTGCAGGTGGAATCACAAAACCCCAAAATGTGCTTTGTAAACCCTACGGCAACCACTAAAAAGGAGGAGGTGAGGTGGAATCACAAAAGCCCAAAATGTGCTTTGTAAACCCTACGGCAACCACTAAAAAGGAGGAGGTGAGGTGGAATCACAAAACCCCAAAATGTGCTTTGTAAACCCTACGGCAACCACTAAAAAGGAGGAGGTGAGGTGGAATCACAAAACCCCAAAATGTGCTTTGTAAACCCTACGGCAACCACTAAAAAGGAGGAGGTGAGGTGGAATCACAAAACCCCAAAATGTGCTTTGTAAACCCTACGGCAACCACTAAAAAGGAGGAGGTGAGGTGGAATCACAAAACCCCAAAATGTGCTTTGTAAACCCTACGGCAGCCACTAAAAAGGAGGAGGTGAGGTGGAATCACAAAACCCCAAAATGTGCTTTGTAAACCCTACGGCAACCACTAAAAAGGAGGAGGTGAGGTGGAATCAGAAAACCCCAAAATGTGCTTTGTAAACCCTACAGCAACCACTAAAAAGGAGGAGGTGAGGTGGAATCACAAAACCCCAAAATGTGCTTTGTAAACCCTACGGTAGCCACCAAAAAGGAGGAGGTGAGGTGGAATCACAAAACCCCAAAATGTGCTTTGTAAACCCTACGGCAGCCACCAAAAAGGAGGAGGTGAGGTGGAATCACAAAACCCCAAAATGTGCTTTGTAAACCCTACGGCAGCCACCAAAAAGGAGGAGGTGAGGTGGAATCACAAAACCCCAAAATGTGCTTTGTAAACCCTACGGCAGCCACCAAAAAGGAGGAGGTGAGGTGGAATCACAAAACCCCAAAATGTGCTTTGTAAACCCTACGGCAGCCACCAAAAAGGAGGAGGTGAGGTGGAATCACAAAACCCCAAAATGTGCTTTGTAAACCCTACGGTAGCCACCAAAAAGGAGGAGGTGAGGTGGAATCACAAAACCCCAAAATGTGCTTTGGAAACCCTACGGCAACCACCAAAAAGGAGGAGGTGCAGGTGGAATCACAAAACCCCAAAATGTGCTTTGTAAACCCTACGGCAACCACTAAAAAGGAGGAGGTGAGGTGGAATCACAAAAGCCCAAAATGTGCTTTGTAAACCCTACGGCAACCACTAAAAAGGAGGAGGTGAGGTGGAATCACAAAACCCCAAAATGTGCTTTGTAAACCCTACGGCAACCACTAAAAAGGAGGAGGTGAGGTGGAATCACAAAACCCCAAAATGTGCTTTGTAAACCCTACGGCAACCACTAAAAAGGAGGAGGTGAGGTGGAATCACAAAACCCCAAAATGTGCTTTGTAAACCCTACGGCAACCACTAAAAAGGAGGAGGTGAGGTGGAATCACAAAACCCCAAAATGTGCTTTGTAAACCCTACGGCAACCACTAAAAAGGAGGAGGTGAGGTGGAATCACAAAACCCCAAAATGTGCTTTGTAAACCCTACGGCAGCCACCAAAAAGGAGGAGGTGAGGTGGAATCACAAAACCCCAAAATGTGCTTTGTAAACCCTACGGCAACCACTAAAAAGGAGGAGGTGAGGTGGAATCAGAAAACCCCAAAATGTGCTTTGTAAATCCTACGGCAGCCACCAAAAAGGAGGAGGTGAGGTGGAATCACAAAACCCCAAAATGTGCTTTGTAAACCCTACGGCAACCACTAAAAAGGAGGAGGTGAGGTGGAATCACAAAACCCCAAAATGTGCTTTGTAAACCCTACGGCAGCCACTAAAAAGGAGGAGGTGAGGTGGAATCACAAAACCCCAAAATGTGCTTTGTAAACACTACGGCAACCACTAAAAAGGAGGAGGTGAGGTGGAATCACAAAACCCCAAAATGTGCTTTGTAAACCCTACGGCAACCACTAAAAAGGAGGAGGTGAGGTGGAATCACAAAACCCCAAAATGTGCTTTGTAAACCCTACGGCAACCACTAAAAAGGAGGAGGTGAGGTGGAATCACAAAACCCCAAAATGTGCTTTGTAAACCCTACGGCAACCACTAAAAAGGAGGAGGTGAGGTGGAATCAGAAAACCCCAAAATGTGCTTTGTAAACCCTACAGCAACCACTAAAAAGGAGGAGGTGAGGTGGAATCACAAAACCCCAAAATGTGCTTTGTAAACCCTACGGTAGCCACCAAAAAGGAGGAGGTGAGGTGGAATCACAAAACCCCAAAATGTGCTTTGTAAACCCTACAGCAACCACTAAAAAGGAGGAGGTGAGGTGGAATCACAAAACCCCAAAATGTGCTTTGTAAACCCTACGGTAGCCACCAAAAAGGAGGAGGTGAGGTGGAATCACAAAACCCCAAAATGTGCTTTGTAAACCCTACGGCAACCACTAAAAAGGAGGAGGTGAGGTGGAATCACAAAACCCCAAAATGTGCTTTGTAAACCCTACGGCAACCACTAAAAAGGAGGAGGTGAGGTGGAATCACAAAACCCCAAAGTGTGCTTTGTAAACCCTACGGCAACCACTAAAAAGGAGGAGGTGAGGTGGAATCACAAAACCCCAAAATGTGCTTTGTAAACCCTACGGCAACCACTAAAAAGGAGGAGGTGAGGTGGAATCACAAAACCCCAAAATGTGCTTTGTAAACCCTACGGCAACCACTAAAAAGGAGGAGGTGAGGTGGAATCACAAAACCCCAAAATGTGCTTTGTAAACCCTACGGCAACCACTAAAAAGGAGGAGATGAGGTGGAATCACAAAACCCCAAAATGTGCTTTGTAAACCCTACGGCAGCCACTAAAAAGGAGGAGATGAGGTGGAATCACAAAACCCCAAAATGTGCTTTGTAAACCCTACGGCAACCACTAAAATTGAGGAGGTGAGGTGGAATCACAAAACCCCAAAATGTGCTTTGTAAACCCTACGGCAACCACTAAAAAGAAGGAGATGAGGTGGAATCACAAAAGCCCAAAATATGCTTTGTAAACCCTACGGCAACCACTAAAATGGAGGAGGTGAGGTGGAATCACAAAACCCCAAAATGTGCTTTGTAAACCCGACGGCGACCACTAAAAAGGAGGAGGTGAGGTGGAATCACAAAACCCCAAAATGTGCTTTGTAAACCCTACGGCAACCACTAAAAAGGAGGAGGTGGGGTGGAATCACAAAACCCCAAAATGTGCTTTGTAAACCCTACGGCAACCACTAAAAAGGAGGAGGTGGGGTGGAATCACAAAACCCCAAAATGTGCTTTGTAAACCCTACGGCAACCACTAAAAAGGAGGAGGTGAGGTGGAATCACAAAACCCCAAAATGTGCTTTGTAAACCCTACGGTAGCCACCAAAAAGGAGGAGGTGAGGTGGAATCACAAAACCCCAAAATGTGCTTTGTAAACCCTACAGCAACCACTAAAAAGGAGGAGGTGAGGTGGAATCACAAAACCCCAAAATGTGCTTTGTAAACCCTACGGTAGCCACCAAAAAGGAGGAGGTGAGGTGGAATCACAAAACCCCAAAATGTGCTTTGTAAACCCTACGGCAACCACTAAAAAGGAGGAGGTGAGGTGGAATCACAAAACCCCAAAATGTGCTTTGTAAACCCTACGGCAACCACTAAAAAGGAGGAGCTGAGGTGGAATCACAAAACCCCAAAATGTGCTTTGTAAACCCTACGGCAACCACTAAAAAGGAGGAGGTGAGGTGGAATCACAAAACCCCAAAATGTGCTTTGTAAACCCTACGGCAACCACTAAAAAGGAGGAGGTGGGGTGGAATCACAAAACCCCAAAATGTGCTTTGTAAACCCTACGGCAACCACTAAAAAGGAGGAGGTGGGGTGGAATCACAAAACCCCAAAATGTGCTTTGTAAACCCTACGGCAACCACTAAAAAGGAGGAGGTGAGGTGGAATCACAAAACCCCAAAATGTGCTTTGTAAACCCTACGGCAACCACTAGAATGGAGGAGGTGAGGTGGAATCACAAAACCCCAAAATGTGCTTTGTAAACCCTACGGCAACCACTAAAACGGAGGAGGTGGGGTGGAATCACAAAACCCCAAAATGTGCTTTGTAAACCCTACGGCAGCCACCAAAAAGGAGGAGGTGAGGTGGAATCACAAAACCCCAAAATGTGCTTTGTAAACCCTACGGTAGCCACCAAAAAGGAGGAGGTGAGGTGGAATCACAAAACCCCAAAATGTGCTTTGGAAACCCTACGGCAACCACCAAAAAGGAGGAGGTGAGGTGGAATCACAAAACCCCAAAATGTGCTTTGTAAACCCTACGGCAACCACCAAAAAGGAGGAGGTGAGGTGGAATCACAAAACCCCAAAATGTGCTTTGTAAACCCTACGGCAACCACTAAAAAGGAGGCGGTGAGGTGGAATCACAAAACCCCAAAATGTGCTTTGTGAACCCTACGGTAACCACTAAAAAGGAGGAGATGAGGTGGAATCACAAAAGCCCAAAAAGTGCTTTGTAAACCCGACGGCAACCACTAAAAAGGAGGAGGTGAGGTGGAATCACAAAAGCCCAAAATGTGCTTTGTAAACCCTACGGCAACCACTAAAAAGGAGGAGGTGAGGTGGAATCACAAAACCCCAAAATGTGCTTTGTAAACCCTACGGCAACCACTAAAAAGCAGGAGGTGAGGTGGAATCACAAAACCCCAAAATGTGCTTTGTAAACCCTACGGCAACCACTAACAAGGAGGAGGTGAGGTGGAATCACAAAACCCCAAAATGTGCTTTGTAAACCCTACGGCAACCACTAAAAAGGAGGCAGTGAGGTGGAATCACAAAACCCAGAAATGTGCTTTGTAAACCCTACGGCAACCGCTAAAAAGGAGGAGGTGAGGTGGAATCACAAAACCCCAAAATGTGCTTTGTAAACCCTACGGCAACCACTAAAAAGGAGGAGGTGAGATGGAATCACAAAACCCCAAAATGTGCTTTGTAAACCCTACGGCAACCACGCAAAAGGAGGAGGTGAGGTGGAATCAGAAAACCCCAAAATGTGCTTTGTAAACCCTACGGCAGCCACCAAAAAGGAGGAGGTGAGGTGGAATCACAAAACCCCAAAATGTGCTTTGTAAACCCTACGGCAGCCACGCAAAAGGAGGAGGTGAGGTGGAATCAGAAAACCCCAAAATGTGCTTTGTAAACCCTACGGCAACCACTAAAAAGGAGGAGGTGAGGTGGAATCACAAAACCCCAAAATGTGCTTTGTAAACCCTACGGCAACCACTAAAAAGGAGGAGGTGAGGTGGAATCACAAAACCCCAAAATGTGCTTTGTAAACCCTACGGCAGCCACCAAAAAGGAGGAGGAGAGGTGGAATCACAAAACCCCAAAATGTGCTTTGTAAACCCTACGGCAACCACCGAAAAGGAGGAGGTGAGGTGGAATCACAAAACCCCAAAATGTGCTTTCTAAACCCTACGGCAACCACTAAAATGGAGGAGGTGAGGTGGAATCACAAAACCCCAAAATGTGCTTTGTAAACCCTACGGCAACCACTAAAAAGGAGGCGGTGAGGTGGAATCACAAAAGCCCAAAATGTGCTTTGTAAACCCTACGGCAACCACTAAAAAGGAGGCGGTGAGGTGGAATCACAAAACCCCAAAATGTGCTTTGTAAACCCTACGGCAACCACTAAAAAGGAGGAGGTGAGGTGGAATCACAAAACCCCAAAATGTGCTTTGTAAACCCTACGGCAACCACGCAAAAGGAGGAGGTGAGGTGGAATCAGAAAACCCCAAAATGTGCTTTGTAAACCCTACGGCAGCCACCAAAAAGGAGGAGGTGAGGTGGAATCAGAAAACCCCAAAATGTGCTTTGTAAACCCTACGGCAACCACCAAAAAGGAGGAGGTGAGGTGGAATCACAAAACCCCAAAATGTGCTTTGTAAACCCTACGGCAACCATTAAAAAGGAGGAGGTGAGGTGGAATCACAAAACCCCAAAATGTGCTTTGTAAACCCTACGGCAGCCACCAAAAAGGAGGAGGTGAGGTGGAATCACAAAACCCCAAAATGTGCTTTGTAAACCCTACGGCAACCACTAAAAAGGAGGAGGTGAGGTGGAATCACAAAACCCCAAAATGTGCTTTGTAAACCCTACGGCAGCCACCAAAAAGGAGGAGGTGAGGTGGAATCACAAAACCCCAAAATGTGCTTTGTAAACCCTACAGCAGCCACCAAAAAGGAGGAGGTGAGGTGGAATCACAAAACCCCAAAATGTGCTTTGTAAACCCTACGGTAGCCACCAAAAAGGAGGAGGTGAGGTGGAATCACAAAACCCCAAAATGTGCTTTGGAAACCCTACGGCAACCACCAAAAAGGAGGAGGTGCAGGTGGAATCACAAAACCCCAAAATGTGCTTTGTAAACCCTACGGCAACCACTAAAAAGGAGGAGGTGAGGTGGAATCACAAAAGCCCAAAATGTGCTTTGTAAACCCTACGGCAACCACTAAAAAGGAGGAGGTGAGGTGGAATCACAAAACCCCAAAATGTGCTTTGTAAACCCTACGGCAACCACTAAAAAGGAGGAGGTGAGGTGGAATCACAAAACCCCAAAATGTGCTTTGTAAACCCTACGGCAACCACTAAAAAGGAGGAGGTGAGGTGGAATCACAAAACCCCAAAATGTGCTTTGTAAACCCTACGGCAACCACTAAAAAGGAGGAGGTGAGGTGGAATCAGAAAACCCCAAAATGTGCTTTGTAAACCCTACGGCAGCCACCAAAAAGGAGGAGGTGAGGTGGAATCACAAAACCCCAAAATGTGCTTTGTAAACCCTACGGCAACCACTAAAAAGGAGGAGGTGAGGTGGAATCACAAAACCCCAAAATGTGCTTTGTAAACCCTACGGCAGCCACTAAAAAGGAGGAGGTGAGGTGGAATCACAAAACCCCAAAATGTGCTTTGTAAACACTACAGCAACCACTAAAAAGGAGGAGGTGAGGTGGAATCACAAAACCCCAAAATGTGCTTTGTAAACCCTACGGCAGCCACTAAAAAGGAGGAGGTGAGGTGGAATCACAAAACCCCAAAATGTGCTTTGTAAACCCTACGGCAACCACTAAAAAGGAGGAGGTGAGGTGGAATCACAAAACCCCAAAATGTGCTTTGTAAACCCTACGGCAACCACTAAAAAGGAGGAGGTGAGGTGGAATCACAAAACCCCAAAATGTGCTTTGTAAACCCTACGGCAACCACTAAAAAGGAGGAGGTGAGGTGGAATCACAAAACCCCAAAATGTGCTTTGTAAACCCTACGGAAGCCACCAAAAAGGAGGAGGTGAGGTGGAATCACAAAACCCCAAAATGTGCTTTGTAAACCCTACGGCAGCCACTAAAAAGGAGGAGATGAGGTGGAATCACAAAACCCCAAAATGTGCTTTGTAAACCCTACGGCAACCACTAAAATTGAGGAGGTGAGGTGGAATCACAAAACCCCAAAATGTGCTTTGTAAACCCTACGGCAACCACTAAAAAGGAGGAGATGAGGTGGAATCACAAAAGCCCACAATATGCTTCGTAAACCCTACGGCAACCACTAAAATGGAGGAGGTGAGGTGGAATCACAAAACCCCAAAATGTGCTTTGTAAACCCGACGGCGACCACTAAAAAGGAGGAGGTGAGGTGGAATCACAAAACCCCAAAATGTGCTTTGTAAACCCTACGGCAACCACTAAAAAGGAGGAGGTGAGGTGGAATCACAAAACCCCAAAATGTGCTTTGTAAACCCTACGGCAACCACTAGAATGGAGGAGGTGAGGTGGAATCACAAAACCCCAAAATGTGCTTTGTAAACCCTACGGCAACCACTAAAACGGAAGAGGTGGGGTGGAATCACAAAACCCCAAAATGTGCTTTGTAAACCCTACGGCAGCCACCAAAAAGGAGGAGGTGAGGTGGAATCACAAAACCCCAAAATGTGCTTTGTAAACCCTACGGTAGCCACCAAAAAGGAGGAGGTGAGGTGGAATCACAAAACCCCAAAATGTGCTTTGGAAACCCTACGGCAACCACCAAAAAGGAGGAGGTGAGGTGGAATCACAAAACCCCAAAATGTGCTTTGTAAACCCTACGGCAACCACCAAAAAGGAGGAGGTGAGGTGGAATCACAAAACCCCAAAATGTGCTTTGTAAACCCTACGGCAACCACTAAAAAGGAGGCGGTGAGGTGGAATCACAAAACCCCAAAATGTGCTTTGTGAACCCTACGGTAACCACTAAAAAGGAGGAGATGAGGTGGAATCACAAAAGCCCAAAAAGTGCTTTGTAAACCCGACGGCAACCACTAAAAAGGAGGAGGTGAGGTGGAATCACAAAAGCCCAAAATGTGCTTTGTAAACCCTACGGCAACCACTAAAAAGGAGGAGGTGAGGTGGAATCACAAAACCCCAAAATGTGCTTTGTAAACCCTACGGCAACCACTAAAAAGGAGGAGGTGAGGTGGAATCACAAAACCCCAAAATGTGCTTTGTAAACCCTACGGCAGCCACCAAAAAGGAGGAGGTGAGGTGGAATCACAAAACCCCAAAATGTGCTTTGTAAACCCTACGGCAACCACCAAAAAGGAGGAGGTGAGGTGGAATCACAAAACCCCAAAATGTGCTTTGTAAACCCTACGGCAGCCACCAAAAAGGAGGAGGTGATGTGGAATCACAAAACCCCAAAATGTGCTTTGTAAACCCTACGGCAACCACCAAAAAGGAGGCGGTGAGGTGGAATCACAAAACCCCAAAATGTGCTTTGTAAACCCTACGGCAACCACCAAAAAGGAGGAGGTGAGGTGGAATCAGAAAACCCCAAAATGTCCTTTGTAAACCCTACGGCAACCACTAAAAAGGAGGAGGTGAGGTGGAATCACAAAACCCCAAAATGTGCTTTGTAATCCCTACGGCAACCACTAAAAAGGAGGAGGTGAGGTGGAATCACAAAACCCCAAAATGTGCTTTGTAAACCCTACGGCAACCACTAAAAAGGAGGAGGTGAGGTGGAATCACAAAACCCCAAAATGTGCTTTGTAAACCCTACGGCAACCACCAAAAAGGAGGAGGTGAGGTGGAATCACAAAACCCCAAAATGTGCTTTGTCAACCCTACGGCAGCCACCAAAAAGGAGGAGGTGAGGTGGAATCACAAAACCCCAAAATGTGCTTTGTAAACCCTACGGCAACCACTAAAAAGGAGGAGGTGAGGTGGAATCACAAAACCCCAAAATGTGCTTTGTAAACCCTACGGCAACCACTAAAAAGGAGGAGATGAGGTGGAATCACAAAACCCCAAAATGTGCTTTGTAAACCCTACGGCAACCACTAAAAAGGAGGAGGTGAGGTGGAATCACAAAAGCCCAAAATGTGCTTTGTAAACCCTACGGCAACCACTAAAAAGGAGGAGGTGAGGTGGAATCACAAAACCCCAAAATGTGCTTTGTAAACCCTACGGCAACCACCAAAACGGAGGAGATGAGGTGGAATCACAAAACCCCAAAATGTGCTTTGTCAACCCTACGGCAACCACTAAAAAGGAGGAGGTGAGGTGGAATCACAAAACCCCAAAATGTGCTTGGTAAACCCTACGGCAACCACTAAAAAGGAGGAGGTGGGGTGGAATCACAAAACCCCAAAATGTGCTTTGTAAACCCTACGGCAACCACTAAAAAGGAGGAGGTGGGGTGGAATCACAAAACCCCAAAATGTGCTTTGTAAACCCTACGGCAACCAGTAAAAAGGAGGAGGTGAGGTGGAATCACAAAACCCCAAAATGTGCTTTGTAAACCCTACGGTAGCCACCAAAAAGGAGGAGGTGAGGTGGAATCACAAAACCCCAAAATGTGCTTTGGAAACCCTACGGCAACCACCAAAAAGGAGGAGGTGAGGTGGAATCACAAAACCCCAAAATGTGCTTTGGAAACCCTACGGTAGCCACCAAAAAGGAGGAGGTGAGGTGGAATCACAAAACCCCAAAATGTGCTTTGGAAACCCTACGGCAACCACCAAAAAGGAGGAGGTGAGGTGGAATCACAAAACCCCAAAATGTGCTTTGTAAACCCTACGGCAACCACTAAAAAGGAGGCGGTGAGGTGGAATCACAAAACCCCAAAATGTGCTTTGTGAACCCTACGGTAACCACTAAAAAGGAGGAGATGAGGTGGAATCACAAAAGCCCAAAAAGTGCTTTGTAAACCCGACGGCAACCACTAAAAAGGAGGAGGTGAGGTGGAATCACAAAAGCCCAAAATGTGCTTTGTAAACCCTACGGCAACCACTAAAAAGGAGGAGGTGAGGTGGAATCACAAAACCCCAAAATGTGCTTTGTAAACCCTACGGCAACCACTAAAAAGGAGGAGGTGAGGTGGAATCACAAAACCCCAAAATGTGCTTTGTAAACCCTACGGCAGCCACCAAAAAGGAGGAGGTGAGGTGGAATCACAAAACCCCAAAATGTGCTTTGTAAACCCTACGGCAACCACCAAAAAGGAGGAGGTGAGGTGGAATCACAAAACCCCAAAATGTGCTTTGTAAACCCTACGGCAGCCACCAAAAAGGAGGAGGTGATGTGGAATCACAAAACCCCAAAATGTGCTTTGTAAACCCTACGGCAACCACCAAAAAGGAGGCGGTGAGGTGGAATCACAAAACCCCAAAATGTGCTTTGTAAACCCTACGGCAACCACCAAAAAGGAGGAGGTGAGGTGGAATCAGAAAACCCCAAAATGTCCTTTGTAAACCCTACGGCAACCACTAAAAAGGAGGAGGTGAGGTGGAATCACAAAACCCCAAAATGTGCTTTGTAATCCCTACGGCAACCACTAAAAAGGAGGAGGTGAGGTGGAATCACAAAACCCCAAAATGTGCTTTGTAAACCCTACGGCAACCACTAAAAAGGAGGAGGTGAGGTGGAATCACAAAACCCCAAAATGTGCTTTGTAAACCCTACGGCAACCACCAAAAAGGAGGAGGTGAGGTGGAATCACAAAACCCCAAAATGTGCTTTGTCAACCCTACGGCAGCCACCAAAAAGGAGGAGGTGAGGTGGAATCACAAAACCCCAAAATGTGCTTTGTAAACCCTACGGCAACCACTAAAAAGGAGGAGGTGAGGTGGAATCACAAAACCCCAAAATGTGCTTTGTAAACCCTACGGCAACCACTAAAAAGGAGGAGATGAGGTGGAATCACAAAACCCCAAAATGTGCTTTGTAAACCCTACGGCAACCACTAAAAAGGAGGAGGTGAGGTGGAATCACAAAAGCCCAAAATGTGCTTTGTAAACCCTACGGCAACCACTAAAAAGGAGGAGGTGAGGTGGAATCACAAAACCCCAAAATGTGCTTTGTAAACCCTACGGCAACCACCAAAACGGAGGAGATGAGGTGGAATCACAAAACCCCAAAATGTGCTTTGTCAACCCTACGGCAACCACTAAAAAGGAGGAGGTGAGGTGGAATCACAAAACCCCAAAATGTGCTTGGTAAACCCTACGGCAACCACTAAAAAGGAGGAGGTGGGGTGGAATCACAAAACCCCAAAATGTGCTTTGTAAACCCTACGGCAACCACTAAAAAGGAGGAGGTGGGGTGGAATCACAAAACCCCAAAATGTGCTTTGTAAACCCTACGGCAACCAGTAAAAAGGAGGAGGTGAGGTGGAATCACAAAACCCCAAAATGTGCTTTGTAAACCCTACGGTAGCCACCAAAAAGGAGGAGGTGAGGTGGAATCACAAAACCCCAAAATGTGCTTTGGAAACCCTACGGCAACCACCAAAAAGGAGGAGGTGAGGTGGAATCACAAAACCCCAAAATGTGCTTTGTAAACCCTACGGCAACCACCAAAAAGGAGGAGGTGAGGTGGAATCACAAAACCCCAAAATGTGCTTTGTAAACCCTACGGCAACCACTAAAAAGGAGGCGGTGAGGTGGAATCACAAAACCCCAAAATGTGCTTTGTGAACCCTACGGTAACCACTAAAAAGGAGGAGATGAGGTGGAATCACAAAAGCCCAAAAAGTGCTTTGTAAACCCGACGGCAACCACTAAAAAGGAGGAGGTGAGGTGGAATCACAAAAGCCCAAAATGTGCTTTGTAAACCCTACGGCAACCACTAAAAAGGAGGAGGTGAGGTGGAATCACAAAACCCCAAAATGTGCTTTGTAAACCCTACGGCAACCACTAAAAAGGAGGAGGTGAGGTGGAATCACAAAACCCCAAAATGTGCTTTGTAAACCCTACGGCAGCCACCAAAAAGGAGGAGGTGAGGTGGAATCACAAAACCCCAAAATGTGCTTTGTAAACCCTACGGCAACCACCAAAAAGGAGGAGGTGAGGTGGAATCACAAAACCCCAAAATGTGCTTTGTAAACCCTACGGCAGCCACCAAAAAGGAGGAGGTGATGTGGAATCACAAAACCCCAAAATGTGCTTTGTAAACCCTACGGCAACCACCAAAAAGGAGGCGGTGAGGTGGAATCACAAAACCCCAAAATGTGCTTTGTAAACCCTACGGCAACCACCAAAAAGGAGGAGGTGAGGTGGAATCAGAAAACCCCAAAATGTCCTTTGTAAACCCTACGGCAACCACTAAAAAGGAGGAGGTGAGGTGGAATCACAAAACCCCAAAATGTGCTTTGTAATCCCTACGGCAACCACTAAAAAGGAGGAGGTGAGGTGGAATCACAAAACCCCAAAATGTGCTTTGTAAACCCTACGGCAACCACTAAAAAGGAGGAGGTGAGGTGGAATCACAAAACCCCAAAATGTGCTTTGTAAACCCTACGGCAACCACCAAAAAGGAGGAGGTGAGGTGGAATCACAAAACCCCAAAATGTGCTTTGTCAACCCTACGGCAGCCACCAAAAAGGAGGAGGTGAGGTGGAATCACAAAACCCCAAAATGTGCTTTGTAAACCCTACGGCAACCACTAAAAAGGAGGAGGTGAGGTGGAATCACAAAACCCCAAAATGTGCTTTGTAAACCCTACGGCAACCACTAAAAAGGAGGAGATGAGGTGGAATCACAAAACCCCAAAATGTGCTTTGTAAACCCTACGGCAACCACTAAAAAGGAGGAGGTGAGGTGGAATCACAAAAGCCCAAAATGTGCTTTGTAAACCCTACGGCAACCACTAAAAAGGAGGAGGTGAGGTGGAATCACAAAACCCCAAAATGTGCTTTGTAAACCCTACGGCAACCACCAAAACGGAGGAGATGAGGTGGAATCACAAAACCCCAAAATGTGCTTTGTCAACCCTACGGCAACCACTAAAAAGGAGGAGGTGAGGTGGAATCACAAAACCCCAAAATGTGCTTGGTAAACCCTACGGCAACCACTAAAAAGGAGGAGGTGGGGTGGAATCACAAAACCCCAAAATGTGCTTTGTAAACCCTACGGCAACCACTAAAAAGGAGGAGGTGGGGTGGAATCACAAAACCCCAAAATGTGCTTTGTAAACCCTACGGCAACCAGTAAAAAGGAGGAGGTGAGGTGGAATCACAAAACCCCAAAATGTGCTTTGTAAACCCTACGGCAACCACTAAAAAGGAGGAGGTGAGGTGGAATCACAAAACCCCAAAGTGTGCTTTGTAAACCCTACGGCAACCACTAAAAAGGAGGAGGTGAGGTGGAATCACAAAACCCCAAAATGTGCTTTGTCAACCCTACGGCAACCACTAAAAAGGAGGAGGTGAGGTGGAATCACAAAACCCCAAAATGTGCTTTGTAAACCCTACGGCGACCACTAAAAAGGAGGAGGTGAGGTGGAAACACAAAACCCCAAAATGTGCTTTGTAAACCCTACGGCAACCAGTAAAAAGGAGGAGGTGAGGTGGAATCACAAAACCCCAAAATGTGCTTTGTAAACCCTACGGCAACCACCTAAAAGGAGGCGGTGAGGTGGAATCACAAAACCCCAAAATGTCCTTTGTAAACCCTACGGCAACCACTAAAAAGGAGGAGGTGAGGTGGAATCACAAAACCCCAAAATGTGCTTTGTAAACCCTACGGCAACCACTAAAAAGGAGGAGGTGAGGTGGAATCACAAAACCCCAAAATGTGCTTTGTAAACCCTACGGCAACCACCAAAAAGGAGGAGGTGAGGTGGAATCACAAAACCCCAAAATGTGCTTTGTCAACCCTACGGCAGCCACCAAAAAGGAGGAGGTGAGGTGGAATCACAAAACCCCAAAATGTGCTTTGTAAACCCTACGGCAACCACTAAAAAGGAGGAGGTGAGGTGGAATCACAAAACCCCAAAATGTGCTTTGTAAACCCTACGGCAGTCACCAAAAAGGAGGAGGTGATGTGGAATCACAAAACCCCAAAATGTGCTTTGTAAACCCTACGGCAGCCACCAAAAAGGAGGCGGTGAGGTGGAATCACAAAACCCCAAAATGTGCTTTGTAAACCCTACGGCAACCACCAAAAAGGAGGAGGTGAGGTGGAATCAGAAAACCCCAAAATGTCCTTTGTAAACCCTACGGCAACCACTAAAAAGGAGGAGGTGAGGTGGAATCACAAAACCCCAAAATGTGCTTTGTAATCCCTACGGCAACCACTAAAAAGGAGGAGGTGAGGTGGAATCACAAAACCCCAAAATGTGCTTTGTAAACCCTACGGCAACCACTAAAAAGGAGGAGATGAGGTGGAATCACAAAACCCCAAAATGTGCTTTGTAAACCCTACGGCAACCACTAAAAAGGAGGCGGTAAGGTGGAATCACAAAACCCCAAAATGTGCTTTGTAAACCCTACGGCAACCACTAAAAAGGAGGCGGTGAGGTGGAATCACAAAACCCCAAAATGTGCTTTGTAAACCCTACGGCAACCACTAAAAAGGAGGAGGTGAGGTGGAATCACAAAACCCCAAAATGTGCTTTGTAAACCCTACGGCAACCACTAAAAAGGAGGAGATGAGGTTGAATCACAAAACCCCAAAATGTGCTTTGTAAACCCTACGGCAACCACTAAAAAGGAGGAGGTGAGGTGGAATCACAAAACCCCAAAATGTGCTTTGTAAACCCTACGGCAACCACTAAAAAGGAGGAGGTGAGGTGGAATCACAAAACCCCAAAATGTGCTTTGTAAACCCTACGGCAACCACCAAAACGGAGGAGATGAGGTGGAATCACAAAACCCCAAAATGTGCTTTGTAATCCCTACGGCAACCACTAAAAAGGAGGAGGTGAGGTGGAATCACAAAACCCCAAAATGTGCTTTGTAAACCCTACGGCAACCACTAAAAAGGAGGAGATGAGGTGGAATCACAAAACCCCAAAATGTGCTTTGTAAACCCTACGGCAACCACTAAAAAGGAGGCGGTAAGGTGGAATTGCACAACCCCAAAATGTGCTTTGTAAACCCTACGGCAACCACTAAAAAGGAGGCGGTGAGGTGGAATCACAAAACCCCAAAATGTCCTTTGTAAACACTACGGCAACCACTAAAAAGGAGGAGGTGTGGTGGAATCACAAAACCCCAAAATGTGATTTGTAAACCCTACGGTAACCACTAAAAAGGAGGAGGTGAGGTGGAATCACAAAACCCCAAAATGTGCTTTGTAAACCCTACGGCAACCACTAAAAAGGAGGAGGTGAGGTGGAATCACAAAACCCCAAAATGTGCTTTGTAAACCCTACGGCAGCCACCAAAAAGGAGGAGGTGAGGTGGAATCACAAAACCCCAAAATGTGCTTTGTAAACCCTACGGCAACCACCAAAAAGGAGGAGGTGAGGTGGAATCACAAAACCCCAAAATGTGCTTTGTAAACCCTACGGCAGCCACCAAAAAGGAGGAGGTGATGTGGAATCACAAAACCCCAAAATGTGCTTTGTAAACCCTACGGCAACCACTAAAAAGGAGGAGGTCAGGTGGAATCACAAAACCCCAAAGTGTGCTTTGTAAACCCTACGGCAACCACTAAAAAGGAGGAGGTGAGGTGGAATCACAAAACCCCAAAATGTGCTTTGTAAACCCTACGGCAACCACTAAAAAGGAGGAGGTGAGGTGGAATCACAAAACCCCAAAATGTGCTTTGTAAACCCTACGGCAACCACTAAAAAGGAGGAGGTGAGGTGGAATCACAAAACCCCAAAATGTGCTTTGTAAACCCTACGGCAACCACTAAAAAGGAGGAGGTGAGGTGGAATCACAAAACCCCAAAATGTGCTTTGTAAACCCTACGGCAACCACTAAAAAGGAGGAGGTGAGGTGGAATCACAAAACCCCAAAATGTGCTTTGTAAACCCTACGGCAACCACTAAAAAGGAGGAGGTGAGGTGGAATCACAAAACCCCAAAATGTGCTTTGTAAACCCTACGGCAACCACTAAAAAGGAGGAGGTGAGGTGGAATCACAAAACGCCAAAATGTGCTTTGTAAACCCTACGGCAACCACTAAAATGGAGGAGGTGAGGTGGAATCACAAAACCCCAAAATGTGCTTTGTAAACCCTACGGCGACCACTAAAAAGGAGGAGGTGAGGTGGAATCACAAAACCCCAAAATGTGCTTTGTAAACCCTACGGCAACCACTAAAAAGGAGGAGCTGAGGTGGAATCACAAAACCCCAAAATGTGCTTTGTAAACCCTACGGCAACCACTAAAAAGGAGGAGGTGAGGTGGAATCACAAAACCCCAAAATGTGCTTTGTAAACCCTACGGCAACCACTAAAAAGGAGGAGGTGAGGTGGAATCACAAAACTCCAAAATGTGCTTTGTAAACCCTACGGCAACCACTAAAAAGGAGGAGATGAGGTGGAATCACAAAACCCCAAAATGTGCTTTGTAAACCCTACGGCAACCACTAAAAAGCAGGAGGTGAGGTGGAATCACAAAACCCCAAAATGTGCTTTGTAAACCCTATTGCAACCACTAAAAAGGAGGCGGTGAGGTGGAATCACAAAAGCCCAAAATGTGCTTTGTAAACCCTACGGCAACCACTAAAAAGGAGGAGGTGAGGTGGAATCACAAAACCCCAAAATGTGCTTTGTAAACCCTACGGCAACCACTAAAAAGGAGGAGGTGAGGTGGAATCACAAAACCCCAAAATGTGCTTTGTAAACCCTACGGCAACCACTAAAAAGGAGGAGGTGAGGTGGAATCACAAAACCCCAAAATGTGCTTTGTAAACCCTACGGCAACCACCAAAAAGGAGGAGGTGAGGTGGAATCACAAAACCCCAAAATGTGCTTTGTAAACCCTACGGCAGCCACCAAAAAGGAGGAGGTGAGGTGGAATCACAAAACCCCAAAATGTGCTTTGTAAACCCTACGGTAGCCACCAAAAAGGAGGAGGTGAGGTGGAATCACAAAACCCCAAAATGTGCTTTGTAAACCCTACGGCAACCACTAAAAAGGAGGAGGTGAGGTGGAATCACAAAACCCCAAAATGTGCTTTGTAAACCCTACGGCAACCACTAAAAAGGAGGAGGTGAGGTGGAATCACAAAACCCCAAAATGTGCTTTGTAAACCCTACGGCAACCACTAAAAAGGAGGAGGTGGGGTGGAATCACAAAACCCCAAAATGTGCTTTGTAAACCCTACGGCAACCACTAAAAAGGAGGAGGTGGGGTGGAATCACAAAACCCCAAAATGTGCTTTGTAAACCCTACGGCAACCACTAAAAAGGAGGCGGTAAGGTGGAATCACAAAACCCCAAAATGTGCTTTGTAAACCCTACGGCAACCACTAAAAAGGAGGCGGTGAGGTGGAATCACAAAACCCCAAAATGTGCTTTGTAAACCCTACGGCAACCACTAAAAAGGAGGAGGTGAGGTGGAATCACAAAACCCCAAAATGTGCTTTGTAAACCCTACGGCAACCACTAAAAAGGAGGAGATGAGGTTGAATCACAAAACCCCAAAATGTGCTTTGTAAACCCTACGGCAACCACTAAAAAGGAGGAGGTGAGGTGGAATCACAAAACCCCAAAATGTGCTTTGTAAACCCTACGGCAACCACTAAAAAGGAGGAGGTGAGGTGGAATCACAAAACCCCAAAATGTGCTTTGTAAACCCTACGGCAACCACCAAAACGGAGGAGATGAGGTGGAATCACAAAACCCCAAAATGTGCTTTGTAATCCCTACGGCAACCACTAAAAAGGAGGAGGTGAGGTGGAATCACAAAACCCCAAAATGTGCTTTGTAAACCCTACGGCAACCACTAAAAAGGAGGAGATGAGGTGGAATCACAAAACCCCAAAATGTGCTTTGTAAACCCTACGGCAACCACTAAAAAGGAGGAGGTGAGGTGGAATCACAAAACCCCAAAATGTGCTTTGTCAACCCTACGGCAACCACTAAAAAGGAGGAGGTGAGGTGGAATCACAAAACCCCAAAATGTGCTTTGTAAACCCTACGGCGACCACTAAAAAGGAGGAGGTGAGGTGGAAACACAAAACCCCAAAATGTGCTTTGTAAACCCTACGGCAACCAGTAAAAAGGAGGAGGTGAGGTGGAATCACAAAACCCCAAAATGTGCTTTGTAAACCCTACGGCAACCACCTAAAAGGAGGCGGTGAGGTGGAATCACAAAACCCCAAAATGTCCTTTGTAAACCCTACGGCAACCACTAAAAAGGAGGAGGTGAGGTGGAATCACAAAACCCCAAAATGTGCTTTGTAAACCCTACGGCAACCACTAAAAAGGAGGAGGTGAGGTGGAATCACAAAACCCCAAAATGTGCTTTGTAAACCCTACGGCAACCACCAAAAAGGAGGAGGTGAGGTGGAATCACAAAACCCCAAAATGTGCTTTGTCAACCCTACGGCAGCCACCAAAAAGGAGGAGGTGAGGTGGAATCACAAAACCCCAAAATGTGCTTTGTAAACCCTACGGCAACCACTAAAAAGGAGGAGGTGAGGTGGAATCACAAAACCCCAAAATGTGCTTTGTAAACCCTACGGCAGTCACCAAAAAGGAGGAGGTGATGTGGAATCACAAAACCCCAAAATGTGCTTTGTAAACCCTACGGCAGCCACCAAAAAGGAGGCGGTGAGGTGGAATCACAAAACCCCAAAATGTGCTTTGTAAACCCTACGGCAACCACCAAAAAGGAGGAGGTGAGGTGGAATCAGAAAACCCCAAAATGTCCTTTGTAAACCCTACGGCAACCACTAAAAAGGAGGAGGTGAGGTGGAATCACAAAACCCCAAAATGTGCTTTGTAATCCCTACGGCAACCACTAAAAAGGAGGAGGTGAGGTGGAATCACAAAACCCCAAAATGTGCTTTGTAAACCCTACGGCAACCACTAAAAAGGAGGAGATGAGGTGGAATCACAAAACCCCAAAATGTGCTTTGTAAACCCTACGGCAACCACTAAAAAGGAGGCGGTAAGGTGGAATCACAAAACCCCAAAATGTGCTTTGTAAACCCTACGGCAACCACTAAAAAGGAGGCGGTGAGGTGGAATCACAAAACCCCAAAATGTGCTTTGTAAACCCTACGGCAACCACTAAAAAGGAGGAGGTGAGGTGGAATCACAAAACCCCAAAATGTGCTTTGTAAACCCTACGGCAACCACTAAAAAGGAGGAGATGAGGTTGAATCACAAAACCCCAAAATGTGCTTTGTAAACCCTACGGCAACCACTAAAAAGGAGGAGGTGAGGTGGAATCACAAAACCCCAAAATGTGCTTTGTAAACCCTACGGCAACCACTAAAAAGGAGGAGGTGAGGTGGAATCACAAAACCCCAAAATGTGCTTTGTAAACCCTACGGCAACCACCAAAACGGAGGAGATGAGGTGGAATCACAAAACCCCAAAATGTGCTTTGTAATCCCTACGGCAACCACTAAAAAGGAGGAGGTGAGGTGGAATCACAAAACCCCAAAATGTGCTTTGTAAACCCTACGGCAACCACTAAAAAGGAGGAGATGAGGTGGAATCACAAAACCCCAAAATGTGCTTTGTAAACCCTACGGCAACCACTAAAAAGGAGGCGGTAAGGTGGAATTGCACAACCCCAAAATGTGCTTTGTAAACCCTACGGCAACCACTAAAAAGGAGGCGGTGAGGTGGAATCACAAAACCCCAAAATGTCCTTTGTAAACACTACGGCAACCACTAAAAAGGAGGAGGTGTGGTGGAATCACAAAACCCCAAAATGTGATTTGTAAACCCTACGGTAACCACTAAAAAGGAGGAGGTGAGGTGGAATCACAAAACCCCAAAATGTGCTTTGTAAACCCTACGGCAACCACTAAAAAGGAGGAGGTGAGGTGGAATCACAAAACCCCAAAATGTGCTTTGTAAACCCTACGGCAGCCACCAAAAAGGAGGAGGTGAGGTGGAATCACAAAACCCCAAAATGTGCTTTGTAAACCCTACGGCAACCACCAAAAAGGAGGAGGTGAGGTGGAATCACAAAACCCCAAAATGTGCTTTGTAAACCCTACGGCAGCCACCAAAAAGGAGGAGGTGATGTGGAATCACAAAACCCCAAAATGTGCTTTGTAAACCCTACGGCAACCACTAAAAAGGAGGAGGTCAGGTGGAATCACAAAACCCCAAAGTGTGCTTTGTAAACCCTACGGCAACCACTAAAAAGGAGGAGGTGAGGTGGAATCACAAAACCCCAAAATGTGCTTTGTAAACCCTACGGCAACCACTAAAAAGGAGGAGGTGAGGTGGAATCACAAAACCCCAAAATGTGCTTTGTAAACCCTACGGCAACCACTAAAAAGGAGGAGGTGAGGTGGAATCACAAAACCCCAAAATGTGCTTTGTAAACCCTACGGCAACCACTAAAAAGGAGGAGGTGAGGTGGAATCACAAAACCCCAAAATGTGCTTTGTAAACCCTACGGCAACCACTAAAAAGGAGGAGGTGAGGTGGAATCACAAAACCCCAAAATGTGCTTTGTAAACCCTACGGCAACCACTAAAAAGGAGGAGGTGAGGTGGAATCACAAAACCCCAAAATGTGCTTTGTAAACCCTACGGCAACCACTAAAAAGGAGGAGGTGAGGTGGAATCACAAAACGCCAAAATGTGCTTTGTAAACCCTACGGCAACCACTAAAATGGAGGAGGTGAGGTGGAATCACAAAACCCCAAAATGTGCTTTGTAAACCCTACGGCGACCACTAAAAAGGAGGAGGTGAGGTGGAATCACAAAACCCCAAAATGTGCTTTGTAAACCCTACGGCAACCACTAAAAAGGAGGAGCTGAGGTGGAATCACAAAACCCCAAAATGTGCTTTGTAAACCCTACGGCAACCACTAAAAAGGAGGAGGTGAGGTGGAATCACAAAACCCCAAAATGTGCTTTGTAAACCCTACGGCAACCACTAAAAAGGAGGAGGTGAGGTGGAATCACAAAACTCCAAAATGTGCTTTGTAAACCCTACGGCAACCACTAAAAAGGAGGAGATGAGGTGGAATCACAAAACCCCAAAATGTGCTTTGTAAACCCTACGGCAACCACTAAAAAGCAGGAGGTGAGGTGGAATCACAAAACCCCAAAATGTGCTTTGTAAACCCTATTGCAACCACTAAAAAGGAGGCGGTGAGGTGGAATCACAAAAGCCCAAAATGTGCTTTGTAAACCCTACGGCAACCACTAAAAAGGAGGAGGTGAGGTGGAATCACAAAACCCCAAAATGTGCTTTGTAAACCCTACGGCAACCACTAAAAAGGAGGAGGTGAGGTGGAATCACAAAACCCCAAAATGTGCTTTGTAAACCCTACGGCAACCACTAAAAAGGAGGAGGTGAGGTGGAATCACAAAACCCCAAAATGTGCTTTGTAAACCCTACGGCAACCACCAAAAAGGAGGAGGTGAGGTGGAATCACAAAACCCCAAAATGTGCTTTGTAAACCCTACGGCAGCCACCAAAAAGGAGGAGGTGAGGTGGAATCACAAAACCCCAAAATGTGCTTTGTAAACCCTACGGTAGCCACCAAAAAGGAGGAGGTGAGGTGGAATCACAAAACCCCAAAATGTGCTTTGTAAACCCTACGGCAACCACTAAAAAGGAGGAGGTGAGGTGGAATCACAAAACCCCAAAATGTGCTTTGTAAACCCTACGGCAACCACTAAAAAGGAGGAGGTGAGGTGGAATCACAAAACCCCAAAATGTGCTTTGTAAACCCTACGGCAACCACTAAAAAGGAGGAGGTGGGGTGGAATCACAAAACCCCAAAATGTGCTTTGTAAACCCTACGGCAACCACTAAAAAGGAGGAGGTGGGGTGGAATCACAAAACCCCAAAATGTGCTTTGTAAACCCTACGGCAACCACTAAAAAGGAGGCGGTAAGGTGGAATCACAAAACCCCAAAATGTGCTTTGTAAACCCTACGGCAACCACTAAAAAGGAGGCGGTGAGGTGGAATCACAAAACCCCAAAATGTGCTTTGTAAACCCTACGGCAACCACTAAAAAGGAGGAGGTGAGGTGGAATCACAAAACCCCAAAATGTGCTTTGTAAACCCTACGGCAACCACTAAAAAGGAGGAGATGAGGTTGAATCACAAAACCCCAAAATGTGCTTTGTAAACCCTACGGCAACCACTAAAAAGGAGGAGGTGAGGTGGAATCACAAAACCCCAAAATGTGCTTTGTAAACCCTACGGCAACCACTAAAAAGGAGGAGGTGAGGTGGAATCACAAAACCCCAAAATGTGCTTTGTAAACCCTACGGCAACCACCAAAACGGAGGAGATGAGGTGGAATCACAAAACCCCAAAATGTGCTTTGTAATCCCTACGGCAACCACTAAAAAGGAGGAGGTGAGGTGGAATCACAAAACCCCAAAATGTGCTTTGTAAACCCTACGGCAACCACTAAAAAGGAGGAGATGAGGTGGAATCACAAAACCCCAAAATGTGCTTTGTAAACCCTACGGCAACCACTAAAAAGGAGGCGGTAAGGTGGAATTGCACAACCCCAAAATGTGCTTTGTAAACCCTACGGCAACCACTAAAAAGGAGGCGGTGAGGTGGAATCACAAAACCCCAAAATGTCCTTTGTAAACACTACGGCAACCACTAAAAAGGAGGAGGTGTGGTGGAATCACAAAACCCCAAAATGTGATTTGTAAACCCTACGGTAACCACTAAAAAGGAGGAGGTGAGGTGGAATCACAAAACCCCAAAATGTGCTTTGTAAACCCTACGGCAACCACTAAAAAGGAGGAGGTGAGGTGGAATCACAAAACCCCAAAATGTGCTTTGTAAACCCTACGGCAGCCACCAAAAAGGAGGAGGTGAGGTGGAATCACAAAACCCCAAAATGTGCTTTGTAAACCCTACGGCAACCACCAAAAAGGAGGAGGTGAGGTGGAATCACAAAACCCCAAAATGTGCTTTGTAAACCCTACGGCAGCCACCAAAAAGGAGGAGGTGATGTGGAATCACAAAACCCCAAAATGTGCTTTGTAAACCCTACGGCAACCACTAAAAAGGAGGAGGTCAGGTGGAATCACAAAACCCCAAAGTGTGCTTTGTAAACCCTACGGCAACCACTAAAAAGGAGGAGGTGAGGTGGAATCACAAAACCCCAAAATGTGCTTTGTAAACCCTACGGCAACCACTAAAAAGGAGGAGGTGAGGTGGAATCACAAAACCCCAAAATGTGCTTTGTAAACCCTACGGCAACCACTAAAAAGGAGGAGGTGAGGTGGAATCACAAAACCCCAAAATGTGCTTTGTAAACCCTACGGCAACCACTAAAAAGGAGGAGGTGAGGTGGAATCACAAAACCCCAAAATGTGCTTTGTAAACCCTACGGCAACCACTAAAAAGGAGGAGGTGAGGTGGAATCACAAAACCCCAAAATGTGCTTTGTAAACCCTACGGCAACCACTAAAAAGGAGGAGGTGAGGTGGAATCACAAAACCCCAAAATGTGCTTTGTAAACCCTACGGCAACCACTAAAAAGGAGGAGGTGAGGTGGAATCACAAAACGCCAAAATGTGCTTTGTAAACCCTACGGCAACCACTAAAATGGAGGAGGTGAGGTGGAATCACAAAACCCCAAAATGTGCTTTGTAAACCCTACGGCGACCACTAAAAAGGAGGAGGTGAGGTGGAATCACAAAACCCCAAAATGTGCTTTGTAAACCCTACGGCAACCACTAAAAAGGAGGAGCTGAGGTGGAATCACAAAACCCCAAAATGTGCTTTGTAAACCCTACGGCAACCACTAAAAAGGAGGAGGTGAGGTGGAATCACAAAACCCCAAAATGTGCTTTGTAAACCCTACGGCAACCACTAAAAAGGAGGAGGTGAGGTGGAATCACAAAACTCCAAAATGTGCTTTGTAAACCCTACGGCAACCACTAAAAAGGAGGAGATGAGGTGGAATCACAAAACCCCAAAATGTGCTTTGTAAACCCTACGGCAACCACTAAAAAGCAGGAGGTGAGGTGGAATCACAAAACCCCAAAATGTGCTTTGTAAACCCTATTGCAACCACTAAAAAGGAGGCGGTGAGGTGGAATCACAAAAGCCCAAAATGTGCTTTGTAAACCCTACGGCAACCACTAAAAAGGAGGAGGTGAGGTGGAATCACAAAACCCCAAAATGTGCTTTGTAAACCCTACGGCAACCACTAAAAAGGAGGAGGTGAGGTGGAATCACAAAACCCCAAAATGTGCTTTGTAAACCCTACGGCAACCACTAAAAAGGAGGAGGTGAGGTGGAATCACAAAACCCCAAAATGTGCTTTGTAAACCCTACGGCAACCACCAAAAAGGAGGAGGTGAGGTGGAATCACAAAACCCCAAAATGTGCTTTGTAAACCCTACGGCAGCCACCAAAAAGGAGGAGGTGAGGTGGAATCACAAAACCCCAAAATGTGCTTTGTAAACCCTACGGTAGCCACCAAAAAGGAGGAGGTGAGGTGGAATCACAAAACCCCAAAATGTGCTTTGTAAACCCTACGGCAACCACTAAAAAGGAGGAGGTGAGGTGGAATCACAAAACCCCAAAATGTGCTTTGTAAACCCTACGGCAACCACTAAAAAGGAGGAGGTGAGGTGGAATCACAAAACCCCAAAATGTGCTTTGTAAACCCTACGGCAACCACTAAAAAGGAGGAGGTGGGGTGGAATCACAAAACCCCAAAATGTGCTTTGTAAACCCTACGGCAACCACTAAAAAGGAGGAGGTGGGGTGGAATCACAAAACCCCAAAATGTGCTTTGTAAACCCTACGGCAACCACTAAAAAGGAGGAGGTGAGGTGGAATCACAAAACCCCAAAATGTGCTTTGTAAACCCTACGGCAAGCACTAAAAAGGAGGAGGTGAGGTGGAATCACAAAACCCCAAAATGTGCTTTGTAAACGCTACGGCAACCACTAAAAAGGAGGAGGTGAGGTGGAATCACAAAACCCCAAAATGTGCTTTGTAAACCCTACGGCAACCACTAAAAAGGAGGAGGTGAGGTGGAATCACAAAACCCCAAAGTGTGCTTTGTAAACCCTACGGCAGCCACTAAAAAGGAGGAGATGAGGTGGAATCACAAAACCCCAAAATGTGCTTTGTAAACCCTACGGCAGCCACCAAAAAGGAGGAGGTGAGGTGGAATCACAAAAGCCCAAAATATGCTTTGTAAACCCTACGGCAACCACTAAAATGGAGGAGGTGAGGTGGAATCACAAAACCCCAAAATGTGCTTTGTAAACCCGACGGCGACAACTAAAAAGGAGGAGGTGAGGTGGAATCACAAAACCCCAAAATGTGCTTTGTAAACCCTACGGCAACCACTAAAAAGGAGGAGGTGAGGTGGAATCACAAAACCCCAAAATGTGCTTTGTAAACCCTACGGCAACCACTAGAATGGAGGAGGTGAGGTGGAATCACAAAACCCCAAAATGTGCTTTGTAAACCCTACGGCAACCACTAAAACGGAGGAGGTGGGGTGGAATCACAAAACCCCAAAATGTGCTTTGTAAACCCTACGGCAGCCACCAAAAAGGAGGAGGTGAGGTGGAATCACAAAACCCCAAAATGTGCTTTGTAAACCCTACGGTAGCCACCAAAAAGGAGGAGGTGAGGTGGAATCACAAAACCCCAAAATGTGCTTTGGAAACCCTACGGCAACCACCAAAAAGGAGGAGGTGAGGTGGAATCACAAAACCCCAAAATGTGCTTTGTAAACCCTACGGCAACCACCAAAAAGGAGGAGGTGAGGTGGAATCACAAAACCCCAAAATGTGCTTTGTAAACCCTACGGCAACAACTAAAAAGGAGGCGGTGAGGTGGAATCACAAAACCCCAAAATGTGCTTTGTGAACCCTACGGTAACCACTAAAAAGGAGGAGATGAGGTGGAATCACAAAAGCCCAAAAAGTGCTTTGTAAACCCGACGGCAACCACTAAAAAGGAGGAGGTGAGGTGGAATCACAAAAGCCCAAAATGTGCTTTGTAAACCCTACGGCAACCAGCAAAAATGAGGAGGTGAGGTGGAATCACAAAACCCCAAAATGTGCTTTGTAAACCCTACGGCAACCACTAAAAAGGAGGAGGTGAGGTGGAATGACAAAACCCCAAAATGTGCTTTGTAAACCCTACGGCAGCCACCAAAAAGGAGGAGGTGAGGTGGAATCACAAAACCCCAAAATGTGCTTTGCAAACCCTACGGCAACCACTAAAAAGGAGGAGGTGAGGTGGAATCACAAAACCCCAAAATGTGCTTTGTAAACCCTACGGCAACCACTAAAAAGGAGGAGGTGAGGTGGAATCACAAAACCCCAAAATGTGCTTTGTAAACCCTACGGCAACCACTAAAAAGGAGGAGGTGAGGTGGAATCACAAAACCCCAAAATGTGCTTTGTAAACCCTACGGCAACCACTAAAAAGGAGGAGGTGAGGTGGAATCACAAAACCCCAAAATGTGCTTTGTAAACCCTACGGCAACCACTAAAAAGGAGGAGGTGAGGTGGAATCACAAAACCCCAAAATGTGCTTTGTAAACCCTACGGCAACCACTAAAAAGGTGGAGATGAGGTGGAATCAGAAAAGCTCAAAATGTGCTTTGTAAACCCTACGGCAACCACTAAAAAGGAGGAGGTGAGGTGGAATCACAAAACCCCAAAATGTGCTTTGTAAACCCTACGGCAACCACTAAAAAGGAGGAGGTGAGGTGGAATCACAAAACCCCAAAATGTGCTTTGTAAACGCTACGGCAGCCACCAAAAAGGAGGAGGTGAGGTGGAATCACAAAACCCCAAAATGTGCTTTGTGAACCCTACGGTAACCACTAAAAAGGAGGAGATGAGGTGGAATCACAAAAGCCCAAAAAGTGCTTTGTAAACCCGACGGCAACCACTAAAAAGGAGGAGGTGAGGTGGAATCACAAAAGCCCAAAATGTGCTTTGTAAACCCTACGGCAACCAGCAAAAAGGAGGAGGTGAGGTGGAATCACAAAACCCCAAAATGTGCTTTGTAAACCCTACGGCAACCACTAAAAAGGAGGAGGTGAGGTGGAATCACAAAACCCCAAAATGTGCTTTGTAAACCCTACGGCAGCCACCAAAAAGGAGGAGGTGAGGTGGAATCACAAAACCCCAAAATGTGCTTTGTAAACCCTACGGCAACCACCAAAAAGGAGGATGTGAGGTGGAATCACAAAACCCCAAAATGTGCTTTGCAAACCCTACGGCAACCACTAAAAAGGAGGAGGTGAGGTGGAATCACAAAACCCCAAAATGTGCTTTGTAAACCCTACGGCAACCACTAAAAAGGAGGAGGTGAGGTGGAATCACAAAACCCCAAAATGTGCTTTGTAAACCCTACGGCAACCACTAAAAAGGAGGAGGTGAGGTGGAATCACAAAACCCCAAAATGTGCTTTGTAAACCCTACGGCAACCACTAAAAAGGAGGAGGTGAGGTGGAATCACAAAACCCCAAAATGTGCTTTGTAAACCCTACGGCAACCACTAAAAAGGAGGAGGTGAGGTGGAATCACAAAACCCCAAAATGTGCTTTGTAAACCCTACGGCAACCACTAAAAAGGTGGAGATGAGGTGGAATCAGAAAAGCTCAAAATGTGCTTTGTAAACCCTACGGCAACCACTAAAAAGGAGGAGGTGAGGTGGAATCACAAAACCCCAAAATGTGCTTTGTAAACCCTACGGCAACCACTAAAAAGGAGGAGGTGAGGTGGAATCACAAAACCCCAAAATGTGCTTTGTAAACGCTACGGCAGCCACCAAAAAGGAGGAGGTGAGGTGGAATCACAAAACCCCAAAATGTGCTTTGTAAACCCTACGGCAAGCACTATAAAGGAGGAGGTGAGATGGAATCACAAAACCCCAAAATGTGCTTTGTAAACCCTACGGCAGCCACCAAAAAGGAGGAGGTGACGTGGAATCACAAAACCCCAAAATGTGCTTTGTAAACCCTACGGCAACCACTAAAAAGGAGGAGGTGAGGTGGAATCACAAAACCCCAAAATGTGCTTTGTAAACCCTACGGCAACCACTAAAAAGGAGGAGATGAGGTGGAATCACAAAACCCCAAAATGTGCTTTGTAAACCCTGCGGCAACCACTAAAAAGGATGAGATGAGGTGGAATCACAAAACCGCAAAATGTGCTTTGTAAACCCTATGGCAACCACTAAAATTGAGGAGGTGAGGTGGAATCACAAAACCCCAAAATGTGCTTTGTAAACCCTACAGCAACCACTAAAATGGAGGCGGTAAGGTGGAATTGCACAACCCCAAAATGTGCTTTGTAAACCCTACGGCAACCACTAAAAAGGAGGCGGTGAGGTGGAATCACAAAACCCCAAAATGTCCTTTGTAAACCCTACGGCAACCACTAAAAAGGAGGAGGTGAGGTGGAATCACAAAACCCCAAAATGTGCTTTGTAAACCCTACGGCAACCACTAAAAAGGAGGAGGTGAGGTGGAATCACAAAACCCCAAAATGTGCTTTGTAAACCCTACGGCAGCCACCAAAATGGAGGAGGTGAGGTGGAATCACAAAACCCCAAAATGTGCTTTGTAAACCCTACGGCAACCACCAAAAAGGAGGAGGTGAGGTGGAATCACAAAACCCCAAAATGTGCTTTGTAAACCCTACGGCAGCCACCAAAAAGGAGGAGGTGATGTGGAATCACAAAACCCCAAAATGTGCTTTGTAAACCCTACGGCAACCACCAAAAAGGAGGCGGTGAGGTGGAATCACAAAACCCGAAAATGTGCTTTGTAAACCCTATGGCAACCACCAAAAAGGAGGAGGTGAGGTGGAATCAGAAAACCCCAAAATGTGCTTTGTAAACCCTACGGCAACCACCAAAAAGGAGGAGGTGAGGTGGAATCAGAAAACCCCAAAATGTGCTTTGTAAACCCTACGGCAACCACTAAAAAGGAGGAGGTGAGGTGGAATCACAAAACCCCAAAATGTGCTTTGTAATCCCTACGGCAACCACTAAAAAGGAGGAGGTGAGGTGGAATCACAAAACCCCAAAATGTGCTTTGTAAACCCTACGGCAACCACTAAAAAGGAGGAGGTGAGGTGGAATCACAAAACCCCAAAATGTGCTTTGTAAACCCTACGGCAACCACTAAAAAGGAGGCGATAAGGTGGAATCACAAAACCCCAAAATGTGCTTTGTAAACCCTACGGCGTCCACTAAAAAGGAGGCGGTGAGGTGGAATCACAAAACCCCAAAATGTGCTTTGTAAACCCTACGGCAACCACTAAAAAGGAGGAGGTGAGGTGGAATCACAAAACCCCAAAATGTGCTTTGTAAACCCTACGGCAACCACTAAAAAGGAGGAGATGAGGTGGAATCACAAAACCCCACAATGTGCTTTGTAAACCCTACGGCAACCACTAAAAAGGAGGAGGTGAGGTGGAATCACAAAAGCCCAAAATGTGCTTTGTAAACCCTACGGCAACCACTAAAAAGGAGGAGGTGAGGTGGAATCACAAAACCCCAAAATGTGCTTTGTAAACCCTACGGCAACCACCAAAACGGAGGAGGTGAGGTGGAATCACAAAACCCCAAAATGTGCTTTGTAAACCCTACGGCAACCACTAAAAAGGAGGAGGTGAGGTGGAATCACAAAACCCCAAAATGTGCTTTGTAAACCCTACGGCAACCACTAAAAAGGAGGAGGTGAGGTGGAATCACAAAACCCCAAAATGTGCTTTGTAAACCCTACGGCAACCACTAAAAAGGAGGAGGTGGGGTGGAATCACAAAACCCCAAAATGTGCTTTGTAAACCCTACGGCAACCACTAAAAAGGAGGAGGTGGGGTGGAATCACAAAACCCCAAAATGTGCTTTGTAAACCCTACGGCAACCACTAAAAAGGAGGAGGTGAGGTGGAATCACAAAACCCCAAAATGTGCTTTGTAAACCCTACGGCAAGCACTAAAAAGGAGGAGGTGAGGTGGAATCACAAAACCCCAAAATGTGCTTTGTAAACGCTACGGCAGCCACTACAAAGGAGGAGGTGAGGTGGAATCACAAAACCCCAAAATGTGCTTTGTAAACCCTACGGCAACCACTAAAAAGGAGGAGGTGAGGTGGAATCACAAAACCCCAAAATGTGCTTTGTAAACCCTACGGCAACCACTAAAAAGGAGGAGGTGAGGTGGAATCACAAAACCCCAAAATGTGCTTTGTAAACCCTACGGCAACCACTAAAAAGGAGGAGGTGGGGTGGAATCACAAAACCCCAAAATGTGCTTTGTAAACCCTACGGCAACCACTAAAAAGGAGGAGGTGGGGTGGAATCACAAAACCCCAAAATGTGCTTTGTAAACCCTACGGCAACCACTAAAAAGGAGGAGGTGAGGTGGAATCACAAAACCCCAAAATGTGCTTTGTAAACCCTACGGCAGCCACTAAAAAGGAGGAGGTGAGGTGGAATCACAAAACCCCAAAATGTGCTTTGTAAACGCTACGGCAGCCACTAAAAAGGATGAGGTGAGGTGGAATCACAAAACCCCAAAATGTGCTTTGTAAACCCTACGGCAACCACTAAAAAGGAGGAGGTGAGGTGGAATCACAAAACCCCAAAGTGTGCTTTGTAAACCCTACGGCAACCACTAAAAAGGAGGAGGTGAGGTGGAATCACAAAACCCCAAAATGTGCTTTGTAAACCCTACGGCAACCACTAAAAAGGAGGAGGTGAGGTGGAATCACAAAACCCCAAAATGTGCTTTGTAAACCCTACGGCAACCACTAAAAAGGAGGAGGTGAGGTGGAATCACAAAACCCCAAAATGTGCTTTGTAAACCCTACGGCAACCACTAAAAAGGAGGAGGTGAGGTGGAATCACAAAACCCCAAAATGTGCTTTGTAAACCCTACGGCAACCACTAAAAAGGAGGAGGTGAGGTGGAATCACAAAACCCCAAAATGTGCTTTGTAAACCCTACGGCAACCACTAAAAAGGAGGAGGTGAGGTGGAATCACAAAACCCCAAAATGTGCTTTGTAAACCCTACGGCAACCACTAAAAAGGAGGAGGTGAGGTGGAATCACAAAACCCCAAAATGTGCTTTGTAAACCCTACGGCAACCACTAAAATGGAGGAGGTGAGGTGGAATCACAAAACCCCAAAATGTGCTTTGTAAACCCTACGGCGACCACTAAAAAGGAGGAGGTGAGGTGGAATCACAAAACCCCAAAATGTGCTTTGTAAACCCTACGGCAACCACTAAAAAGGAGGAGCTGAGGTGGAATCACAAAACCCCAAAATGTGCTTTGTAAACCCTACGGCAACCACTAAAAAGGAGGAGGTGAGGTGGAATCACAAAACCCCAAAATGTGCTTTGTAAACCCTACGGCGACCACTAAAAAGGAGGAGATGAGGTGGAATCACAACACCCCAAATGTGCTTTGTAAACCCTACGGCAACCACTAAAAAGCAGGAGGTGAGCTGGAATCACAAAACCCCAAAATGTGCTTTGTAAACCCTATTGCAACCACTAAAAAGGAGGCGGTGAGGTGGAATCACAAAAGCCCAAAATGTGCTTTGTAAACCCTACGGCAACCACTAAAAAGGAGGAGGTGAGGTGGAATCACAAAACCCCAAAATGTGCTTTGTAAACCCTACGGCAACCACTAAAAAGGAGGAGGTGAGGTGGAATCACAAAACCCCAAAATGTGCTTTGTAAACCCTACGGCAACCACTAAAAAGGAGGAGGTGAGGTGGAATCACAAAACCCCAAAATGTGCTTTGTAAACCCTACGGCAACCACTAAAAAGGAGGAGGTGAGGTGGAATCACAAAACCCCAAAATGTGCTTTGTAAACCCTACGGCAGCCACCAAAAAGGAGGAGGTGAGGTGGAATCACAAAACCCCAAAATGTGCTTTGTAAACCCTACGGTAGCCACCAAAAAGGAGGAGGTGAGGTGGAATCACAAAACCCCAAAATGTGCTTTGTAAACCCTACGGCAACCACTAAAAAGGAGGAGGTGAGGTGGAATCACAAAACCCCAAAATGTGCTTTGTAAACCCTACGGCAACCACTAAAAAGGAGGAGGTGAGGTGGAATCACAAAACCCCAAAATGTGCTTTGTAAACCCTACGGCAACCACTAAAAAGGAGGAGGTGAGGTGGAATCACAAAACCCCAAAATGTGCTTTGTAAACCCTACGGCAACCACTAAAAAGGAGGAGGTGAGGTGGAATCACAAAACCCCAAAATGTGCTTTGTAAACCCTACGGCAACCACTAAAAAGGAGGAGGTGAGGTGGAATCACAAAACCCCAAAATGTGCTTTGTAAACCCTACGGCAACCACTAAAAAGGAGGAGGTGAGGTGGAATCACAAAACCCCAAAATGTGCTTTGTAAACCCTACGGCAACCACTAAAAAGGAGGAGGTGAGGTGGAATCACAAAACCCCAAAATGTGCTTTGTAAACCCTACGGCAACCACTAAAAAGGAGGAGGTGAGGTGGAATCACAAAACCCCAAAATGTGCTTTGTAAACCCTACGGCAACCACTAAAAAGGAGGAGGTGAGGTGGAATCACAAAACCCCAAAATGTGCTTTGTAAACCCTACGGCAACCACTAAAAAGGAGGAGGTGAGGTGGAATCACAAAACCCCAAAATGTGCTTTGTAAACCCTACGGCAACCACTAAAATGGAGGAGGTGAGGTGGAATCACAAAACCCCAAAATGTGCTTTGTAAACCCTACGGCGACCACTAAAAAGGAGGAGGTGAGGTGGAATCACAAAACCCCAAAATGTGCTTTGTAAACCCTACGGCAACCACTAAAAAGGAGGAGGTGAGGTGGAATCACAAAACCCCAAAATGTGCTTTGTAAACCCTACGGCAACCACTAAAAAGGAGGAGGTGAGGTGGAATCACAAAACCCCAAAATGTGCTTTGTAAACCCTACGGCGACCACTAAAAAGGAGGAGATGAGGTGGAATCACAACACCCCAAAATGTGCTTTGTAAACCCTACGGCAACCACTAAAAAGCAGGAGGTGAGGTGGAATCACAAAACCCCAAAATGTGCTTTGTAAACCCTATTGCAACCACTAAAAAGGAGGCGGTGAGGTGGAATCACAAAAGCCCAAAATGTGCTTTGTAAACCCTACGGCAACCACTAAAAAGGAGGAGGTGAGGTGGAATCACAAAACCCCAAAATGTGCTTTGTAAACCCTACGGCAACCACTAAAAAGGAGGAGGTGAGGTGGAATCACAAAACCCCAAAATGTGCTTTGTAAACCCTACGGCAACCACTAAAAAGGAGGAGGTGAGGTGGAATCACAAAACCCCAAAATGTGCTTTGTAAACCCTACGGCAACCACTAAAAAGGAGGAGGTGAGGTGGAATCACAAAACCCCAAAATGTGCTTTGTAAACCCTACGGCAGCCACCAAAAAGGAGGAGGTGAGGTGGAATCACAAAACCCCAAAATGTGCTTTGTAAACCCTACGGTAGCCACCAAAAAGGAGGAGGTGAGGTGGAATCACAAAACCCCAAAATGTGCTTTGTAAACCCTACGGCAACCACTAAAAAGGAGGAGGTGAGGTGGAATCACAAAACCCCAAAATGTGCTTTGTAAACCCTACGGCAACCACTAAAAAGGAGGAGGTGAGGTGGAATCACAAAACCCCAAAATGTGCTTTGTAAACCCTACGGCAACCACTAAAAAGGAGGAGGTGAGGTGGAATCACAAAACCCCAAAATGTGCTTTGTAAACCCTACGGCAACCACTAAAAAGGAGGAGGTGAGGTGGAATCACAAAACCCCAAAATGTGCTTTGTAAACCCTACGGCAACCACTAAAAAGGAGGAGGTGAGGTGGAATCACAAAACCCCAAAATGTGCTTTGTAAACCCTACGGCAACCACTAAAAAGGAGGAGGTGAGGTGGAATCACAAAACCCCAAAATGTGCTTTGTAAACCCTACGGCAGCCACCAAAAAGGAGGAGGTGAGGTGGAATCACAAAACCCCAAAATGTGCTTTGTAAACCCTACGGCAACCACTAAAAAGGAGGAGGTGAGGTGGAATCACAAAACCCCAAAATGTGCTTTGTAAACCCTACGGCAACCACTAAAAAGGAGGAGGTGAGGTGGAATCACAAAACCCCAAAATGTGCTTTGTAAACCCTACGGCAACCACTAAAAAGGAGGAGGTGAGGTGGAATCACAAAACCCCAAAATGTGCTTTGTAAACCCTACGGCAACCACTAAAATGGAGGAGGTGAGGTGGAATCACAAAACCCCAAAATGTGCTTTGTAAACCCTACGGCGACCACTAAAAAGGAGGAGGTGAGGTGGAATCACAAAACCCCAAAATGTGCTTTGTAAACCCTACGGCAACCACTAAAAAGGAGGAGCTGAGGTGGAATCACAAAACCCCAAAATGTGCTTTGTAAACCCTACGGCAACCACTAAAAAGGAGGAGGTGAGGTGGAATCACAAAACCCCAAAATGTGCTTTGTAAACCCTACGGCGACCACTAAAAAGGAGGAGATGAGGTGGAATCACAACACCCCAAAATGTGCTTTGTAAACCCTACGGCAACCACTAAAAAGCAGGAGGTGAGGTGGAATCACAAAAACCCAAAATGTGCTTTGTAAACCCTATTGCAACCACTAAAAAGGAGGCGGTGAGGTGGAATCACAAAAGCCCAAAATGTGCTTTGTAAACCCTACGGCAACCACTAAAAAGGAGGAGGTGAGGTGGAATCACAAAACCCCAAAATGTGCTTTGTAAACCCTACGGCAACCACTAAAAAGGAGGAGGTGAGGTGGAATCACAAAACCCCAAAATGTGCTTTGTAAACCCTACGGCAACCACTAAAAAGGAGGAGGTGAGGTGGAATCACAAAACCCCAAAATGTGCTTTGTAAACCCTACGGCAACCACTAAAAAGGAGGAGGTGAGGTGGAATCACAAAACCCCAAAATGTGCTTTGTAAACCCTACGGCAGCCACCAAAAAGGAGGAGGTGAGGTGGAATCACAAAACCCCAAAATGTGCTTTGTAAACCCTACGGTAGCCACCAAAAAGGAGGAGGTGAGGTGGAATCG
Source organism: Equus asinus (assembly GCF_041296235.1). Taxonomy (NCBI): domain Eukaryota; kingdom Metazoa; phylum Chordata; class Mammalia; order Perissodactyla; family Equidae; genus Equus; species Equus asinus. The sequence goes on along the minus strand of NC_091809.1, from coordinate 82,863,995 downwards.
CAAAACCCCAAAATGTGCTTTGTAAACCCTACGGCAACCACTAAAAAGGAGGAGGTGAGGTGGAATCACAAAACCCCAAAATGTGCTTTGTAAACCCTACGGCAACCACTAAAAAGGAGGAGGTGAGGTGGAATCACAAAACCCCAAAATGTGCTTTGTAAACCCTACGGCAACCACTAAAAAGGAGGAGGTGAGGTGGAATCACAAAACCCCAAAATGTGCTTTGTAAACCCTACGGCAACCACTAAAAAGGAGGAGGTGGGGTGGAATCACAAAACCCCAAAATGTGCTTTGTAAACCCTACGGCAAGCACTAAAAAGGAGGAGGTGGGGTGGAATCACAAAACCCCAAAATGTGCTTTGTAAACCCTACGGCAACCACTAAAAAGGAGGAGGTGAGGTGGAATCACAAAACCCCAAAATGTGCTTTGTAAACCCTACGGCAAGCACTAAAAAGGAGGAGGTGAGGTGGAATCACAAAACCCCAAAATGTGCTTTGTAAACGCTACGGCAACCACTAAAAAGGAGGAGGTGAGGTGGAATCACAAAACCCCAAAATGTGCTTTGTAAACCCTACGGCAACCACTAAAAAGGAGGAGGTGAGGTGGAATCACAAAACCCCAAAGTGTGCTTTGTAAACCCTACGGCGACCACTAAAAAGGAGGAGGTGAGGTGGAATCACAAAACCCCAAAATGTGCTTTGTAAACCCTACGGCAACCACTAAAAAGGAGGAGGTGAGGTGGAATCACAAAACCCCAAAATGTGCTTTGTAAACCCTACGGCAACCACTAAAAAGGAGGAGGTGAGGTGGAATTACAAAACCCCAAAATGTGCTTTGTAAACCCTACGGCAACCACTAAAAAGGAGGAGGTGAGGTGGAATCACAAAACCCCAAAATGTGCTTTGTAAACCCTACGGCAGCCACTAAAAAGGAGGAGATGAGGTGGAATCACAAAACCCCAAAATGTGCTTTGTAAACGCTACGGCAACCACTAAAAAGGAGGAGGTGAGGTGGAATCACAAAACCCCAAAATGTGCTTTGTAAACCCTGCGGCAACCACTAAAAAGGAGGAGGTGAGGTGGAATCACAAAACCCCAAAGTGTGCTTTGTAAACCCTACGGCGACCACTAAAAAGGAGGAGGTGAGGTGGAATCACAAAACCCCAAAATGTGCTTTGTAAACCCTACGGCAACCACTAAAAAGGAGGAGGTGAGGTGGAATCACAAAACCCCAAAATGTGCTTTGTAAACCCTACGGCAACCACTAAAAAGGAGGAGGTGAGGTGGAATCACAAAACCCCAAAATGTGCTTTGTAAACCCTACGGCAACCACTAAAAAGGAGGAGGTGAGGTGGAATCACAAAACCCCAAAATGTGCTTTGTAAACCCTACGGCAACCACGAAAATTGAGGAGGTGAGGTGGAATCACAAAACCCCAAAATGTGCTTTGTAAACCCTACGGCAGCCACCAAAAAGGAGGAGGTGAGGTGGAATCACAAAAGCCCAAAATATGCTTTGTAAACCCTACGGCAACCACTAAAATGGAGGAGGTGAGGTGGAATCACAAAACCCCAAAATGTGCTTTGTAAACCCGACGGCGACCACTAAAAAGGAGGACGTGAGGTGGAATCACAAAACCCCAAAATGTGCTTTGTAAACCCTACGGCAACCACTAAAAAGGAGGAGGTGAGGTGGAATCACAAAACCCCAAAATGTGCTTTTTAAACCCTACGGCAACCACTAGAATGGAGGAGGTGAGGTGGAATCACAAAACCCCAAAATGTGCTTTGTAAACCCTACGGCAACCACTAAAACGGAGGAGGTGGGGTGGAATCACAAAACCCCAAAATGTGCTTTGTAAACCCTACGGCAGCCACCAAAAAGGAGGAGGTGAGGTGGAATCACAAAACCCCAAAATGTGCTTTGTAAACCCTACGGTAGCCACCAAAAAGGAGGAGGTGAGGTGGAATCACAAAACCCCAAAATGTGCTTTGGAAACCCTACGGCAACCACCAAAAAGGAGGAGGTGAGGTGGAATCACAAAACCCCAAAATGTGCTTTGTAAACCCTACGGCAGCCACCAAAAAGGAGGAGGTGAGGTGGAATCACAAAACCCCAAAATGTGCTTTGTAAACCCTACGGCAACCACCAAAAAGGAGGATGTGAGGTGGAATCACAAAACCCCAAAATGTGCTTTGCAAACCCTACGGCAACCACTAAAAAGGAGGAGGTGAGGTGGAATCACAAAACCCCAAAATGTGCTTTGTAAACCCTACGGCAACCACTAAAAAGGAGGAGGTGAGGTGGAATCACAAACCCCAAAATGTGCTTTGTAAACCCTACGGCAACCACTAAAAAGGAGGAGATGAGGTGGAATCACAAAACCCCAAAATGTGCTTTGTAAACCCTACGGCAACCAGCAAAAAGGAGGAGGTGAGGTGGAATCACAAAACCCCAAAATGTGCTTTGTAAACCCTATGGCAACCACTAAAATTGAGGAGGTGAGGTGGAATCACAAAACCCCAAAATGTGCTTTGTAAACCCTACGGCAACCACTAAAAAAGAGGAGATGAGGTGGAATCACAAAAGCCCAAAATATGCTTTGTAAACCCTACGGCAACCACTAAAATGGAGGAGGTGAGGTGGAATCACAAAACCCCAAAATGTGCTTTGTAAACCCTACGGCGACCACTAAAAAGGAGGAGGTGAGGTGGAAACACAAAACCCAAAAATGTGCTTTGTAAACCCTACGGCAACCACTAAAAAGGAGGAGGTGAGGTGGAATCACAAAACCCCAAATGTGCTTTGTAAACCCTACGGCAACCACTAAAAAAGAGGAGATGAGGTGGAATCACAAAAGCCCAAAATATGCTTTGTAAACCCTACGGCAACCACTAAAATGGAGGAGGTGAGGTGGAATCACAAAACCCCAAAATGTGCTTTGTAAACCCTACGGCGACCACTAAAAAGGAGGAGGTGAGGTGGAAACACAAAACCCCAAAATGTGCTTTGTAAACCCTACGGCAACCAGTAAAAAGGAGGAGGTGAGGTGGAATCACAAAACCCCAAAATGTGCTTTGTAAACCCTACGGCAACCACTAAAAAGGAGGAGGTGAGGTGGAATCACAAAACCCCAAAATGTGCTTTGTAAACCCTACGGCAACCACTAAAAAGGAGGAGGTGAGGTGGAATCACAAAACCCCAAAATGTGCTTTGTAAACCCTACGGCAACCACTAAAAAGGAGGAGGTGAGGTGGAATCACAAAACCCCAAAATGTGCTTTGTAAACCCTACGGCAACCACTAAAAAGGAGGAGGTGAGGTGGAATCACAAAACCCCAAAATGTGCTTTGTCAACCCTACGGCAACCACTAAAAAGGAGGAGGTGAGGTGGAATCACAAAACCCCAAAATGTGCTTTGTAATCCCTGCGGCAACCACTAAAAAGGAGGAGGTGAGGTGGAATCACAAAACCCCAAAATGTGCTTTGTAAACCCTACGGCAACCACTAAAAAGGAGGAGATGAGGTGGAATCACAAAACCCCAAAATGTGCTTTGTAAACCCTACGGCGACCACTAAAAAGGAGGAGGTGAGGTGGAAACACAAAACCCCAAAATGTGCTTTGTAAACCCTACGGCAACAGGTAAAAAGGAGGAGGTGAGGTGGAATCACAAAACCCCAAAATGTGCTTTGTAAACCCTACGGCAACCACTAAAAAGGAGGAGGTGAGGTGGAATCACAAAACCCCAAAATGTGCTTTGTAAACCCTACGGCAGCCACCAAAAAGGAGGAGGTGAGGTGGAATCACAAAACCCCAAAATGTGCTTTGTAAACCCTACGGCAACCACTAAAAAGGAGGAGGTGAGGTGGAATCACAAAACCCCAAAATGTGCTTTGTAAACCCTACGGCAGCCACCAAAAAGGAGGAGGTGATGTGGAATCACAAAACCCCAAAATGTGCTTTGTAAACCCTACGGCAACCACCAAAAAGGAGGCGGTGAGGTGGAATCACAAAACCCCAAAATGTGCTTTGTAAACCCTACGGCAACCACCAAAAATGAGGAGGTGAGGTGGAATCAGAAAACCCCAAAATGTGCTTTGTAAACCCTACGGCGAGCACTAAAAAGGAGGAGGTGAGGTGGAATCACAAAACCCCAAAATGTGCTTTGTAATCCCTACGGCAACCACTAAAAAGGAGGAGGTGAGGTGGAATCACAAAACCCCAAAATGTGCTTTGTAAACCCTACGGCAACCACTAAAAAGGAGGAGATGAGGTGGAATCACAAAACCCCAAAATGTGCTTTGTAAACCCTACGGCAACCACTAAAAAGGAGGCGGTGAGGTGGAATCACAAAACCCCAAAATGTGCTTTGTAAACCCTACGGCAACCACTAAAAAGGAGGCGGTGAGGTGGAATCACAAAACCCCAAAATGTGCTTTGTAAACCCTACGGCAACCACTAAAAAGGAGGCGGTGAGGTGGAATCACAAAACCCCAAAATGTGCTTTGTAAACCCTACGGCAACCACTAAAAAGGAGGAGGTGAGGTGGAATCACAAAACCCCAAAATGTGCTTTGGAAACCCTACGGCGACCACTAAAATGGAGGAGGTGAGGTGGAATCACAAAACCCCAAAATGTGCTTTGTAAACCCTACGGCGACCACTAAAAAGGAGGAGGTGAGGTGGAATCACAAAACCCCAAAATGTGCTTTGTAAACCCTACGGCAACCACTAAAAAGGAGGAGCTGAGGTGGAATCACAAAACCCCAAAATGTGCTTTGTAAACCCTACGGCAACCACTAAAAAGGAGGAGGTGAGGTGGAATCACAAAACCCCAAAATGTGCTTTGTAAACCCTACGGCAACCACTAAAAAGGAGGAGGTGAGGTGGAATCACAAAACCCCAAAATGTGCTTTGTAAACCCTACGGCAACCACTAAAAAGGAGGAGATGAGGTGGAATCACAACACCCCAAAATGTGCTTTGTAAACCCTACGGCAACCACTAAAAAGCAGGAGGTGAGGTGGAATCACAAAACCCCAAAATGTGCTTTGTAAACCCTATTGCAACCACTAAAAAGGAGGCGGTGAGGTGGAATCACAAAAGCCCAAAATGTGCTTTGTAAACCCTACGGCAACCACTAAAAAGGAGGAAGTGAGGTGGAATCACAAAACCCCAAAATGTGCTTTGTAAACGCTACGGCAACCACTAAAAAGGAGGAGGTGAGGTGGAATCACAAAACCCCAAAATGTGCTTTGGAAACCCTATGGCAACCACTAAAAAGGAGGCGGTGAGGTGGAATCACAAAACCCCAAAATGTGCTTTGTAAACCCTACGGCAACCACTAAAAAGGAGGCGGTGAGGTGGAATCACAAAACCCCAAAATGTGCTTTGTAAACCCTACGGCAACCACTAAAAAGGAGGAGGTGAGGTGGAATCACAAAACCCCAAAATGTGCTTTGGAAACCCTACGGCGACCACTAAAATGGAGGAGGTGAGGTGGAATCACAAAACCCCAAAATGTGCTTTGTAAACCCTACGGCGACCACTAAAAAGGAGGAGGTGAGGTGGAATCACAAAACCCCAAAATGTGCTTTGTAAACCCTACGGCAACCACTAAAAAGGAGGAGCTGAGGTGGAATCACAAAACCCCAAAATGTGCTTTGTAAACCCTACGGCAACCACTAAAAAGGAGGAGGTGAGGTGGAATCACAAAACCCCAAAATGTGCTTTGTAAACCCTACGGCAACCACTAAAAAGGAGGAGGTGAGGTGGAATCACAAAACCCCAAAATGTGCTTTGTAAACCCTACGGCAACCACTAAAAAGGAGGAGATGAGGTGGAATCACAACACCCCAAAATGTGCTTTGTAAACCCTACGGCAACCACTAAAAAGCAGGAGGTGAGGTGGAATCACAAAACCCCAAAATGTGCTTTGTAAACCCTATTGCAACCACTAAAAAGGAGGCGGTGAGGTGGAATCACAAAAGCCCAAAATGTGCTTTGTAAACCCTACGGCAACCACTAAAAAGGAGGAGGTGAGGTGGAATCACAAAACCCCAAAATGTGCTTTGTAAACGCTACGGCAACCACTAAAAAGGAGGAGGTGAGGTGGAATCACAAAACCCCAAAATGTGCTTTGCAAACCCTACGGCAACCACTAAAATGGAGGAGGTGAGGTGGAATCACAAAACCCCAAAATGTGCTTTGTAAACCCTACGGCGACCACTAAAAAGGAGGAGGTGAGGTGGAATCACAAAACCCCAAAATGTGCTTTGTAAACCCTACGGCAACCACTAAAAAGGAGGAGCTGAGGTGGAATCACAAAACCCCAAAATGTGCTTTGTAAACCCTACGGCAACCACTAAAAAGGAGGAGGTGAGGTGGAATCACAAAACCCCAAAATGTGCTTTGTAAACCCTACGGCAACCACTAAAAAGGAGGAGGTGAGGTGGAATCACAAAACCCCAAAATGTGCTTTGTAAACCCTACGGCAACCACTAAAAAGGAGGAGATGAGGTGGAATCACAACACCCCAAAATGTGCTTTGTAAACCCTACGGCAACCACTAAAAAGCAGGAGGTGAGGTGGAATCACAAAACCCCAAAATGTGCTTTGTAAACCCTATTGCAACCACTAAAAAGGAGGCGGTGAGGTGGAATCACAAAAGCCCAAAATGTGCTTTGTAAACCCTACGGCAACCACTAAAAAGGAGGAGGTGAGGTGGAATCACAAAACCCCAAAATGTGCTTTGTAAACCCTACGGCAACCACTAAAAAGGAGGAGGTGAGGTGGAATCACAAAACCCCAAAATGTGCTTTGTAAACCCTACGGCAAGCACTAAAAAGGAGGAGGTGAGGTGGAATCACAAAACCCCAAAATGTGCTTTGTAAACGCTACAGCAACCACTAAAAAGGAGGAGGTGAGGTGGAATCACAAAACCCCAAAATGTGCTTTGTAAACCCTACGGCAACCACTAAAAAGGAGTAGGTGAGGTGGAATCACAAAACCCCAAAGTGTGCTTTGTAAACCCTACGGCAACCACTAAAAAGGAGGAGGTGAGGTGGAATCACAAAACCCCAAAATGTGCTTTGTAAACCCTACGGCAACCACTAAAAAGGAGGAGGTGAGGTGGAATCACAAAACACCAAAATGTGCTTTGTAAACCCTACGGCAACCACTAAAAAGGCGGAGGTGAGGTGGAATCACAAAACCCCAAAATGTGCTTTGTAAACCCTACGGCAACCACTAAAAAGGAGGAGATGAGGTGGAATCACAAAACCCCAAAATGTGCTTTGTAAACCCTACGGCAACCACTAAAAAGGAGGAGGTGAGGTGGAATCACAAAACCCCAAAATGTGCTTTGTAAACCCTACGGCAACCACTAAAAAGGAGGAGGTGAGGTGGAATCACAAAACCCCAAAATGTGCTTTGTAAACCCTACGGCAACCACTAAAAAGGAGGAGGTGAGGTGGAATCACAAAACCCCAAAATGTGCTTTGGAAACCCTACGGCGACCACTAAAATGGAGGAGGTGAGGTGGAATCACAAAACCCCAAAATGTGCTTTGTAAACCCTACGGCGACCACTAAAAAGGAGGAGGTGAGGTGGAATCACAAAACCCCAAAATGTGCTTTGTAAACCCTACGGCAACCACTAAAAAGGAGGAGCTGAGGTGGAATCACAAAACCCCAAAATGTGCTTTGTAAACCCTACGGCAACCACTAAAAAGGAGGAGGTGAGGTGGAATCACAAAACCCCAAAATGTGCTTTGTAAACCCTACGGCAACCACTAAAAAGGAGGAGGTGAGGTGGAATCACAAAACCCCAAATTGTGCTTTGTAAACCCTACGGCAACCACTAAAAAGGAGGAGATGAGGTGGAATCACAACACCCCAAAATGTGCTTTGTAAACCCTACGGCAACCACTAAAAAGCAGGAGGTGAGGTGGAATCACAAAACCCCAAAATGTGCTTTGTAAACCCTATTGCAACCACTAAAAAGGAGGCGGTGAGGTGGAATCACAAAAGCCCAAAATGTGCTTTGTAAACCCTACGGCAACCACTAAAAAGGAGGAGGTGAGGTGGAATCACAAAACCCCAAAATGTGCTTTGTAAACCCTACGGCAACCACTAAAAAGGAGGAGGTGAGGTGGAATCACAAAACCCCAAAATGTGCTTTGTAAACCCTACGGCAACCACTAAAAAGGAGGAGATGAGGTGGAATCACAACACCCCAAAATGTGCTTTGTAAACCCTACGGCAACCACTAAAAAGCAGGAGGTGAGGTGGAATCACAAAACCCCAAAATGTGCTTTGTAAACCCTATTGCAACCACTAAAAAGGAGGCGGTGAGGTGGAATCACAAAAGCCCAAAATGTGCTTTGTAAACCCTACGGCAACCACTAAAAAGGAGGAGGTGAGGTGGAATCACAAAACCCCAAAATGTGCTTTGTAAACGCTACGGCAACCACTAAAAAGGAGGAGGTGAGGTGGAATCACAAAACCCCAAAATGTGCTTTGCAAACCCTACGGCAACCACTAAAATGGAGGAGGTGAGGTGGAATCACAAAACCCCAAAATGTGCTTTGTAAACCCTACGGCGACCACTAAAAAGGAGGAGGTGAGGTGGAATCACAAAACCCCAAAATGTGCTTTGTAAACCCTACGGCAACCACTAAAAAGGAGGAGCTGAGGTGGAATCACAAAACCCCAAAATGTGCTTTGTAAACCCTACGGCAACCACTAAAAAGGAGGAGGTGAGGTGGAATCACAAAACCCCAAAATGTGCTTTGTAAACCCTACGGCAACCACTAAAAAGGAGGAGGTGAGGTGGAATCACAAAACCCCAAAATGTGCTTTGTAAACCCTACGGCAACCACTAAAAAGGAGGAGATGAGGTGGAATCACAACACCCCAAAATGTGCTTTGTAAACCCTACGGCAACCACTAAAAAGCAGGAGGTGAGGTGGAATCACAAAACCCCAAAATGTGCTTTGTAAACCCTATTGCAACCACTAAAAAGGAGGCGGTGAGGTGGAATCACAAAAGCCCAAAATGTGCTTTGTAAACCCTACGGCAACCACTAAAAAGGAGGAGGTGAGGTGGAATCACAAAACCCCAAAATGTGCTTTGTAAACCCTACGGCAACCACTAAAAAGGAGGAGGTGAGGTGGAATCACAAAACCCCAAAATGTGCTTTGTAAACCCTACGGCAAGCACTAAAAAGGAGGAGGTGAGGTGGAATCACAAAACCCCAAAATGTGCTTTGTAAACGCTACGGCAACCACTAAAAAGGAGGAGGTGAGGTGGAATCACAAAACCCCAAAATGTGCTTTGTAAACCCTACGGCAACCACTAAAAAGGAGGAGGTGAGGTGGAATCACAAAACCCCAAAGTGTGCTTTGTAAACCCTACGGCAACCACTAAAAAGGAGGAGGTGAGGTGGAATCACAAAACCCCAAAATGTGCTTTGTAAACCCTACGGCAACCACTAAAAAGGAGGAGGTGAGGTGGAATCACAAAACCCCAAAATGTGCTTTGTAAACCCTACGGCAACCACTAAAAAGGAGGAGGTGAGGTGGAATCACAAAACCCCAAAATGTGCTTTGTAAACCCTACGGCAACCACTAAAAAGGAGGAGGTGAGGTGGAATCACAAAACCCCAAAATGTGCTTTGTAAACCCTACGGCAACCACTAAAAAGGAGGAGGTGAGGTGGAATCACAAAACCCCAAAATGTGCTTTGTAAACCCTTCGGCAGCCACCAAAAAGGAGGAGGTGAGGTGGAATCACAAAACCCCAAAATGTGCTTTGTAAACCCTACGGCAACCACTAAAAAGGAGGAGGTGAGGTGGAATCACAAAACCCCAAAATGTGCTTTGTAAACCCTACGGCAGCCACCAAAAAGGAGGAGGTGAGGTGGAATCACAAAACCCCGAAATGTGCTTTGTAAACCCTACGGCAACCACTAAAAAGGTGGAGATGAGGTGGAATAAGAAAAGCTCAAAATGTGCTTTGTAAACCCTATGGCAAACACTAAAAAGGAGGAGGTGAGGTGGAATCACAAAACCCCAAAATGTGCTTTGTAAACCCTACGGCAACCACTAAAAAGGAGGAGGTGAGGTGGAATCACAAAACCCCAAAATGTGCTTTGTAAACCCTACGGCAACCACTAAAAAGGAGGAGGTGAGGTGGAATCACAAAACCCCAAAATGTGCTTTGTAAACCCTACGGCAACCACTAAAAAGGAGGAGGTGATGTGGAATCACAAAACCCCAAAATGTGCTTTGGAAACCCTACGGCGACCACTAAAATGGAGGAGGTGAGGTGGAATCACAAAACCCCAAAATGTGCTTTGTAAACCCTACGGCGACCACTAAAAAGGAGGAGGTGAGGTGGAATCACAAAACCCCAAAATGTGCTTTGTAAACCCTACGGCAACCACTAAAAAGGAGGAGCTGAGGTGGAATCACAAAACCCCAAAATGTGCTTTGTAAACCCTACGGCAACCACTAAAAAGGAGGAGGTGAGGTGGAATCACAAAACCCCAAAATGTGCTTTGTAAACCCTACGGCAACCACTAAAAAGGAGGAGGTGAGGTGGAATCACAAAACCCCAAAATGTGCTTTGTAAACCCTACGGCAACCACTAAAAAGGAGGAGATGAGGTGGAATCACAACACCCCAAAATGTGCTTTGTAAACCCTACGGCAACCACTAAAAAGCAGGAGGTGTGGTGGAATCACAAAACCCCAAAATGTGCTTTGTAAACCCTATTGCAACCACTAAAAAGGAGGCGGTGAGGTGGAATCACAAAAGCCCAAAATGTGCTTTGTAAACCCTACGGCAACCACTAAAAAGGAGGAGGTGAGGTGGAATCACAAAACCCCAAAATGTGCTTTGTAAACCCTACGGCAACCACTAAAAAGGAGGAGGTGAGGTGGAATCACAAAACCCCAAAATGTGCTTTGCAAACCCTACGGCAACCACTAAAAAGCAGGAGGTGAGGTGGAATCACAAAACCCCAAAATGTGCTTTGTAAACCCTACGGCAACCACTAAAAAGGAGGAGGTGAGGTGGAATCACAAAACCCCAAAATGTGCTTTGTAAACCCTACGGCAACCACTAAAAAGGAGGAGGTGAGGTGGAATCACAAAACCCCAAAATGTGCTTTGTAAACCCTACGGCAACCACTAAAAAGGAGGAGGTGAGGTGGAATCACAAAACCCCAAAATGTGCTTTGTAAACCCTTCGGCAGCCACCAAAAAGGAGGAGGTGAGGTGGAATCACAAAACCCCAAAATGTGCTTTGTAAACCCTACGGCAACCACTAAAAAGGAGGAGGTGAGGTGGAATCACAAAACCCCAAAATGTGCTTTGTAAACCCTACGGCAGCCACCAAAAAGGAGGAGGTGAGGTGGAATCACAAAACCCCAAAATGTGCTTTGTAAACCCTACGGCAACCACTAAAAAGGTGGAGATGAGGTGGAATAAGAAAAGCTCAAAATGTGCTTTGTAAACCCTATGGCAAACACTAAAAAGGAGGAGGTGAGGTGGAATCACAAAACCCCAAAATGTGCTTTGTAAACCCTACGGCAACCACTAAAAAGGAGGAGATAAGGTGGAATCACAAAACCCCAAAATGTGCTTTGTAAACCCTACGGCAACCACTAAAATGGAGGAGGTGAGGTGGAATCACAAAACCCCAAAATGTGCTTTGTAAACCCTACGGCAACCACTAAAAAGGAGGAGGTGAGGTGGAATCACAAAAGCCCAAAATATGCTTTGTAAACCCTACGGCAACCACTAAAAAGGAGGAGGTGAGGTGGAATCACAAAACCCCAAAATGTGCTTTGTAAACCCTACGGCAACCACTAAAAAGGAGGAGGTGAGGTGGAATCACAAAACCCCAAAATGTGCTTTGTAAACCCTACGGCAACCACTAAAAAGGAGGAGGTGAGGTGGAATCACAAAACCCCAAAATGTGCTTTGTAAACCCTACGGCAACCACTAAAAAGGAGGAGGTGAGGTGGAATCACAAAACCCCAAAATGTGCTTTGTAAACCCTACGGCAACCACTAAAAAGGAGGAGGTGAGGTGGAATCACAAAACCCCAAAATGTGCTTTGTAAACCCTACGGCAGCCACCGAAAAGGAGGAGGTGAGGTGGAATCACAAAACCCCAAAATGTGCTTTGTAAACCCTACGGCAGCCACCAAAAAGGAGGAGGTGACGTGGAATCACAAAACCCCAAAATGTGCTTTGTAAACCCTACGGCAACCACTAAAAAGGAGGAGGTGAGGTGGAATCACAAAACCCCAAAATGTGCTTTGTAAACCCTACGGCAGCCACCAAAAAGGAGGAGGTGAGGTGGAATCACAAAACCCCAAAATGTGCTTTGTAAACCCTACGGCAACCACCAAAAAGGAGGAGGTGAGGTGGAATCACAAAACCCCAAAATGTGCTTTGTAAACCCTACGGCAACCACTAAAAAGGAGGAGGTGAGGTGGAATCACAAAACCCCAAAATGTGCTTTGTAAACACTACGGCAACCACTAAAAAGGAGGAGGTGAGGTGGAATCACAAAACCCCAAAATGTGCTTTGTAAACCCTACGGCAACCACTAAAAAGGAGGAGGTGAGGTGGAATCACAAAACCCCAAAATGTGCTTTGTAAACCCTACGGCAACCACTAAAAAGGAGGAGGTGAGGTGGAATCACAAAACCCCAAAATGTGCTTTGTAAACCCTACGGCAACCACTAAAAAGGAGGAGGTGAGGTGGAATCACAAAACCCCAAAATGTGCTTTGTAAACCCTAAGGCAACCACTAAAAAGGAGGAGATGAGGTGGAATCACAAAACCCCAAAATGTGCTTTGCAAACCCCACGACAACCACTAAAAAGGAGGAGGTGAGGTGGAATCACAAAACCCCAAAATGTGCTTTGTAAACCCTACGGCAACCACTAAAAAGGAGGAGGTGAGGTGGAATCACAAAACCCCAAAATGTGCTTTGTAAACCCTACGGCAGCCACCAAAAAGGAGGAGGTGAGGTGGAATCACAAAACCCCAAAATGTGCTTTGTAAACCCTACGGCAACCACCAAAAAGGAGGAGGTGAGGTGGAATCACAAAACCCCAAAATGTGCTTTGTAAACCCTACGGCAACCACTAAAAAGGAGGAGGTGAGGTGGAATCACAAAACCCCAAAATGTGCTTTGTAAACCCTACGGCAACCACTAAAAAGGAGGAGGTGAGGTGGAATCACAAAACCCCAAAATGTGCTTTGTAAACCCTACGGCAACCACTAAAAAGGAGGAGGTGAGGTGGAATCACAAAACCCCAAAATGTGCTTTGTAAACCCTACGGCAACCACTAAAAAGGAGGAGGTGTGGTGGAATCACAAAACCACAAAATGTGCTTTGTAAACCCTACGGCAACCACTAAAAAGGAGGAGGTGAGGTGGAATCACAAAACCCCAAAATGTGCTTTGTAAACCCTACGGCAACCACTAAAAAGGAGGAGGTGAGGTGGAATCACAAAACCCCAAAATGTGCTTTGTAAACCCTACGGCAGCCACCAAAAAGGAGGAGGAGAGGTGGAATCACAAAACCCCAAAATGTGCTTTGTAAACCCTACGGCAACCACCGAAAAGGAGGAGGTGAGGTGGAATCACAAAACCCCAAAATGTGCTTTGTAAACCCTACGGCAGCCACCGAAAAGGAGGAGGTGAGGTGGAATCACAAAACCCCAAAATGTGCTTTGTAAACCCTACGGTAGCCACCGAAAAGGAGGAGGTGAGGTGGAATCACAAAACCCCAAAATGTGCTTTGTAAACCCTACGGCAACCACTAAAAAGGAGGAGGTGAGGTGGAATCACAAAACCACAAAATGTGCTTTGTAAACCCTACGGCAACCACTAAAAAGGAGGAGGTGAGGTGGAATCACAAAACCCCAAAATGTGCTTTGTAAACCCTACGGCAACCACTAAAAAGGAGGAGGTGAGGTGGAATCACAAAACCCCAAAATGTGCTTTGTAAACCCTACGGCAACCACTAAAAAGGAGGAGGTGAGGTGGAATCACAAAACCCCAAAATGTGCTTTGTAAACCCTACGGCAACCACTAAAAAGGAGGAGGTGAGGTGGAATCACAAAACCACAAAATGTGCTTTGTAAACCCTACGGCAACCACTAAAAAGGAGGAGGTGAGGTGGAATCACAAAACCCCAAAATGTGCTTTGTAAACCCTACGGCAACCACTAAAAAGGAGGAGGTGAGGTGGAATCACAAAACCCCAAAATGTGCTTTGTAAACCCTACGGCAACCACTTAAAATGAGGAGGTGAGGTGGAATCACAAAACCCCAAAATGTGCTTTGTAAACCCTACGGCAACCACTAAAAAGGAGGAGGTGAGGTGGAATCACAAAACCCCAAAATGTGCTTTGTAAACCCTACGGCAACCACTAAAAAGGAGGAGGTGAGTTGGAATCACAAAACCCCAAAATGTGCTTTGTAAACCCTACGGCAACCACTAAAAAGGAGGAGGTGAGGTGGAATCACAAAACCCCAAAATGTGCTTTGTAAACCCTACGGCAGCCACCAAAAAGGAGGAGGTGAGGTGGAATCACAAAACCCCAAAATGTGCTTTGTAAACCCTACGGCAACCACCAAAAAGGAGGAGGTGAGGTGGAATCACAAAACCCCAAAATGTGCTTTGTAAACCCTACGGCAACCACTAAAAAGGAGGAGGTGAGGTGGAATCACAAAACCCCAAAATGTGCTTTGTAAACCCTACGGCAACCACTAAAAAGGAGGAGGTGAGGTGGAATCACAAAACCCCAAAATGTGCTTTGTAAACCCGACGGCAACCACTAAAAAGGAGGAGGTGAGGTGGAATCACAAAACCCCAAAATGTGCTTTGTAAACCCTACGGCAACCTCTAAAAAGGAGGAGGTGAGGTGGAATCACAAAACCCCAAAATGTGCTTTGTAAACCCTACGGCAGCCACTAAAAAGGAGGAGGTGAGGTGGAATCACAAAACCCCAAAATGTGCTTTGTAAACCCTAAGGCAACCACTAAAAAGGAGGAGATGAGGTGGAATCACAAAACCCCAAAATGTGCTTTGCAAACCCCACGACAACCACTAAAAAGGAGGAGGTGAGGTGGAATCACAAAACCCCAAAATGTGCTTTGTAAACCCTACGGCAACCACTAAAAAGGAGGAGGTGAGGTGGAATCACAAAACCACAAAATGTGCTTTGTAAACCCTACGGCAACCACTAAAAAGGAGGAGGTGAGGTGGAATCACAAAACCCCAAAATGTGCTTTGTAAACCCTACGGCAACCACTAAAAAGGAGGAGGTGAGGTGGAATCACAAAACCCCAAAATGTGCTTTGTAAACCCTACGGCAACCACTAAAAAGGAGGAGGTGAGGTGGAATCACAAAACCCCAAAATGTGCTTTGTAAACCCTACGGCAACCACTAAAAAGGAGGAGGTGAGGTGGAATCACAAAACCCCAAAATGTGCTTTGTAAACCCTACGGCAACCACTAAAAAGGAGGAGGTGAGGTGGAATCACAAAACCCCAAAATGTGCTTTGTAAACCCTACGGCAACCACTAAAAAGGAGGAGGTGAGGTGGAATCACAAAACCACAAAATGTGCTTTGTAAACCCTACGGCAACCACTAAAAAGGAGGAGGTGAGGTGGAATCACAAAACCCCAAAATGTGCTTTGTAAACCCTACGGCAACCACTAAAAAGGAGGAGGTGAGGTGGAATCACAAAACCCCAAAATGTGCTTTGTAAACCCTACGGCAACCACTTAAAATGAGGAGGTGAGGTGGAATCACAAAACCCCAAAATGTGCTTTGTAAACCCTACGGCAACCACTAAAAAGGAGGAGGTGAGGTGGAATCACAAAACCCCAAAATGTGCTTTGTAAACCCTACGGCAACCACTAAAAAGGAGGAGGTGAGTTGGAATCACAAAACCCCAAAATGTGCTTTGTAAACCCTACGGCAACCACTAAAAAGGAGGAGGTGAGGTGGAATCACAAAAACCCAAAATGTGCTTTGTAAACCCTACGGCAACCACTAAAAAGGAGGAGGTGAGGTGGAATCACAAAACCCCAAAATGTGCTTTGTAAACCCTACGGCAACCACTAAAAAGGAGGAGGTGAGGTGGAATCACAAAATGTGCTTTGCAAACCGTACGGCAACCACTAAAAAGCAGGAGGTGAGGTGGAATCACAAAACCCCAAAATGTGCTTTGTAAACCCTACGGCAACCACTAAAAAGGAGGAGGTGAGGTGGAATCACAAAACCCCAAAATGTGCTTTGTAAACCCTACGGCAACCACTAAAAAGGAGGAGGTGAGGTGGAATCACAAAACCCCAAAATGTGCTTTGTAAACCCTACGGCAGCCACCGAAAAGGAGGAGGTGAGGTGGAATCACAAAACCCCAAAATGTGCTTTGTAAACCCTACGGCAGCCACCAAAAAGGAGGAGGTGACGTGGAATCACAAAACCCCAAAATGTGCTTTGTAAACCCTACGGCAACCACTAAAAAGGAGGAGGTGAGGTGGAATCACAAAACCCCAAAATGTGCTTTGTAAACCCTACGGCAGCCACCAAAAAGGAGGAGGTGAGGTGGAATCACAAAACCCCAAAATGTGCTTTGTAAACCCTACGGCAACCACCAAAAAGGAGGAGGTGAGGTGGAATCACAAAACCCCAAAATGTGCTTTGTAAACCCTACGGCAACCACTAAAAAGGAGGAGGTGAGGTGGAATCACAAAACCCCAAAATGTGCTTTGTAAACACTACGGCAACCACTAAAAAGGAGGAGGTGAGGTGGAATCACAAAACCCCAAAATGTGCTTTGTAAACCCTACGGCAACCACTAAAAAGGAGGAGGTGAGGTGGAATCACAAAACCCCAAAATGTGCTTTGTAAACCCTACGGCAACCACTAAAAAGGAGGAGGTGAGGTGGAATCACAAAACCCCAAAATGTGCTTTGTAAACCCTACGGCAACCACTAAAAAGGAGGAGGTGAGGTGGAATCACAAAACCCCAAAATGTGCTTTGTAAACCCTAAGGCAACCACTAAAAAGGAGGAGATGAGGTGGAATCACAAAACCCCAAAATGTGCTTTGCAAACCCCACGACAACCACTAAAAAGGAGGAGGTGAGGTGGAATCACAAAACCCCAAAATGTGCTTTGTAAACCCTACGGCAACCACTAAAAAGGAGGAGGTGAGGTGGAATCACAAAACCCCAAAATGTGCTTTGTAAACCCTACGGCAGCCACCAAAAAGGAGGAGGTGAGGTGGAATCACAAAACCCCAAAATGTGCTTTGTAAACCCTACGGCAACCACCAAAAAGGAGGAGGTGAGGTGGAATCACAAAACCCCAAAATGTGCTTTGTAAACCCTACGGCAACCACTAAAAAGGAGGAGGTGAGGTGGAATCACAAAACCCCAAAATGTGCTTTGTAAACCCTACGGCAACCACTAAAAAGGAGGAGGTGAGGTGGAATCACAAAACCCCAAAATGTGCTTTGTAAACCCTACGGCAACCACTAAAAAGGAGGAGGTGAGGTGGAATCACAAAACCCCAAAATGTGCTTTGTAAACCCTACGGCAACCACTAAAAAGGAGGAGGTGTGGTGGAATCACAAAACCACAAAATGTGCTTTGTAAACCCTACGGCAACCACTAAAAAGGAGGAGGTGAGGTGGAATCACAAAACCCCAAAATGTGCTTTGTAAACCCTACGGCAACCACTAAAAAGGAGGAGGTGAGGTGGAATCACAAAACCCCAAAATGTGCTTTGTAAACCCTACGGCAGCCACCAAAAAGGAGGAGGAGAGGTGGAATCACAAAACCCCAAAATGTGCTTTGTAAACCCTACGGCAACCACCGAAAAGGAGGAGGTGAGGTGGAATCACAAAACCCCAAAATGTGCTTTGTAAACCCTACGGCAGCCACCGAAAAGGAGGAGGTGAGGTGGAATCACAAAACCCCAAAATGTGCTTTGTAAACCCTACGGTAGCCACCGAAAAGGAGGAGGTGAGGTGGAATCACAAAACCCCAAAATGTGCTTTGTAAACCCTACGGCAACCACTAAAAAGGAGGAGGTGAGGTGGAATCACAAAACCACAAAATGTGCTTTGTAAACCCTACGGCAACCACTAAAAAGGAGGAGGTGAGGTGGAATCACAAAACCCCAAAATGTGCTTTGTAAACCCTACGGCAACCACTAAAAAGGAGGAGGTGAGGTGGAATCACAAAACCCCAAAATGTGCTTTGTAAACCCTACGGCAACCACTAAAAAGGAGGAGGTGAGGTGGAATCACAAAACCCCAAAATGTGCTTTGTAAACCCTACGGCAACCACTAAAAAGGAGGAGGTGAGGTGGAATCACAAAACCACAAAATGTGCTTTGTAAACCCTACGGCAACCACTAAAAAGGAGGAGGTGAGGTGGAATCACAAAACCCCAAAATGTGCTTTGTAAACCCTACGGCAACCACTAAAAAGGAGGAGGTGAGGTGGAATCACAAAACCCCAAAATGTGCTTTGTAAACCCTACGGCAACCACTTAAAATGAGGAGGTGAGGTGGAATCACAAAACCCCAAAATGTGCTTTGTAAACCCTACGGCAACCACTAAAAAGGAGGAGGTGAGGTGGAATCACAAAACCCCAAAATGTGCTTTGTAAACCCTACGGCAACCACTAAAAAGGAGGAGGTGAGTTGGAATCACAAAACCCCAAAATGTGCTTTGTAAACCCTACGGCAACCACTAAAAAGGAGGAGGTGAGGTGGAATCACAAAACCCCAAAATGTGCTTTGTAAACCCTACGGCAGCCACCAAAAAGGAGGAGGTGAGGTGGAATCACAAAACCCCAAAATGTGCTTTGTAAACCCTACGGCAACCACCAAAAAGGAGGAGGTGAGGTGGAATCACAAAACCCCAAAATGTGCTTTGTAAACCCTACGGCAACCACTAAAAAGGAGGAGGTGAGGTGGAATCACAAAACCCCAAAATGTGCTTTGTAAACCCTACGGCAACCACTAAAAAGGAGGAGGTGAGGTGGAATCACAAAACCCCAAAATGTGCTTTGTAAACCCGACGGCAACCACTAAAAAGGAGGAGGTGAGGTGGAATCACAAAACCCCAAAATGTGCTTTGTAAACCCTACGGCAACCTCTAAAAAGGAGGAGGTGAGGTGGAATCACAAAACCCCAAAATGTGCTTTGTAAACCCTACGGCAGCCACTAAAAAGGAGGAGGTGAGGTGGAATCACAAAACCCCAAAATGTGCTTTGTAAACCCTAAGGCAACCACTAAAAAGGAGGAGATGAGGTGGAATCACAAAACCCCAAAATGTGCTTTGCAAACCCCACGACAACCACTAAAAAGGAGGAGGTGAGGTGGAATCACAAAACCCCAAAATGTGCTTTGTAAACCCTACGGCAACCACTAAAAAGGAGGAGGTGAGGTGGAATCACAAAACCACAAAATGTGCTTTGTAAACCCTACGGCAACCACTAAAAAGGAGGAGGTGAGGTGGAATCACAAAACCCCAAAATGTGCTTTGTAAACCCTACGGCAACCACTAAAAAGGAGGAGGTGAGGTGGAATCACAAAACCCCAAAATGTGCTTTGTAAACCCTACGGCAACCACTAAAAAGGAGGAGGTGAGGTGGAATCACAAAACCCCAAAATGTGCTTTGTAAACCCTACGGCAACCACTAAAAAGGAGGAGGTGAGGTGGAATCACAAAACCCCAAAATGTGCTTTGTAAACCCTACGGCAACCACTAAAAAGGAGGAGGTGAGGTGGAATCACAAAACCCCAAAATGTGCTTTGTAAACCCTACGGCAACCACTAAAAAGGAGGAGGTGAGGTGGAATCACAAAACCACAAAATGTGCTTTGTAAACCCTACGGCAACCACTAAAAAGGAGGAGGTGAGGTGGAATCACAAAACCCCAAAATGTGCTTTGTAAACCCTACGGCAACCACTAAAAAGGAGGAGGTGAGGTGGAATCACAAAACCCCAAAATGTGCTTTGTAAACCCTACGGCAACCACTTAAAATGAGGAGGTGAGGTGGAATCACAAAACCCCAAAATGTGCTTTGTAAACCCTACGGCAACCACTAAAAAGGAGGAGGTGAGGTGGAATCACAAAACCCCAAAATGTGCTTTGTAAACCCTACGGCAACCACTAAAAAGGAGGAGGTGAGTTGGAATCACAAAACCCCAAAATGTGCTTTGTAAACCCTACGGCAACCACTAAAAAGGAGGAGGTGAGGTGGAATCACAAAAACCCAAAATGTGCTTTGTAAACCCTACGGCAACCACTAAAAAGGAGGAGGTGAGGTGGAATCACAAAACCCCAAAATGTGCTTTGTAAACCCTACGGCAACCACTAAAAAGGAGGAGGTGAGGTGGAATCACAAAATGTGCTTTGCAAACCGTACGGCAACCACTAAAAAGCAGGAGGTGAGGTGGAATCACAAAACCCCAAAATGTGCTTTGTAAACCCTACGGCAACCACTAAAAAGGAGGAGGTGAGGTGGAATCACAAAACCCCAAAATGTGCTTTGTAAACCCTACGGTAGCCACCAAAAAGGAGGAGGTGAGGTGGAATCACAAAACCCCAAAATGTGCTTTGGAAACCCTACGGCAACCACCAAAAAGGAGGAGGTGAGGTGGAATCACAAAACCCCAAAACGTGCTTTGTAAACCCTACGGCAACCACCAAAAAGGAGGAGGTGAGGTGGAATCACAAAACCCCAAAATGTGCTTTGTAAACCCTACGGCAACCACTAAAAAGGAGGCGGTGAGGTGGAATCACAAAACCCCAAAATGTGCTTTGTGAACCCTACGGTAACCACTAAAAAGGAGGAGGTGAGGTGGAATCACAAAAGCCCAAAAAGTGCTTTGTAAACCCGACGGCAACCACTAAAAAGGAGGAGGTGAGGTGGAATCACAAAACCCCAAAATGTGCTTTGTAAACCCTACGGCAACCACTAAAAAGGAGGAGGTGAGGTGGAATCACAAAACCCCAAAATGTGCTTTGTAAACCCTACGGCAACCACTAAAAAGGAGGAGGTGAGGTGGAATCACAAAACCCCAAAATGTGCTTTGTCAACCCTACGGCCGCCACCAAAAAGGAGGAGGTGAGGTGGAATCACAAAACCCCAAAATGTGCTTTGTAAACCCTACGGCAACCACCAAAAAGGAGGATGTGAGGTGGAATCACAAAACCCCAAAATGTGCTTTGCAAACCCTACGGCAACCACTAAAAAGGAGGAGGTGAGGTGGAATCACAAAACCCCAAAATGTGCTTTGTAAACCCTACGGCAACCACTAAAAAGGAGGAGGTGAGGTGGAATCACAAAACCCCAAAATGTGCTCTGTAAACCCTACGGCAACCACTAAAAAGGAGGAGGTGAGGTGGAATCACAAAACCCCAAAATGTGCTCTGTAAACCCTACGGCAACCACTACAAAGGAGGAGGTGAGGTGGAATCACAAAAGCCCAAAATGTGCTCTGTAAACCCTACGGCAACCACTAAAAAGGAGGAGGTGAGGTGGAATCACAAAACCACAAAATGTGCTTTGTAAACCAAACGGCAACCACTAAAAAGGAGGAGGTGAGGTGGAATCACAAAACCCCAAAGTGTGCTTTGTAAACCCTACGGCAACCACTAAAAAGGAGGAGGTGAGGTGGAATCACAAAACCCCAAAATGTGCTTTGTAAACCCTACGGCAACCACTAAAAAGGAGGAGGTGAGGTGGAATCACAAAACCCCAAAATGTGCTTTGTAAACCCTACGGCAACCACTAAAAAGGAGGAGGTGAGGTGGAATCACAAAACCCCAAAATGTGCTTTGTAAACCCTACGGCAACCACTAAAAAGGAGGAGATGAGGTGGAATCACAAAACCCCAAAATGTGCTTTGTAAACCCTACGGCAACCACTAAAAAGGAGGAGGTGAGGTGGAATCACAAAACCCCAAAATGTGCTTTTTAAACCCTACGGCAGCCACCAAAAAGGAGGAGCTGAGGTGGAATCACAAAACCCCAAAATGTGCTTTGTAAACCCTACGGCAACCACTATAAAGGAGGAGGTGAGGTGGAATCACAAAACCTCAAAATGTGCTTTGTAAACCCTACGGCAGCCACCAAAAAGGAGGAGGTGAGGTGGAATCACAAAACCCCAAAATGTGCTTTGTAAACCCTACGGCAACCACCAAAATGGAGGAGGTGAGGTGGAATCACAAAACCCCAAAATGTGCTTTGTAAACCCTACGGCAACCACTAAAAAGGAGGAGGTGAGGTGGAATCACAAAACCCCAAAATGTGCTTTGTAAACCCTACGGCAACCACTAAAAAGGAGGAGGTGAGGTGGAATCACAAAACCTCAAAATGTGATTTGTAAACCCTACGGCAACCACTAAAAAGGAGGAGGTGAGGTGGAATCACAAAACCCCAAAATGTGCTTTGTAAACCCTACGGCAACCACTAAAAAGGAGGAGGTGAGGTGGAATCACAATAGCCCAAAATGTGCTTTGTAAAGCCTACGGCAACCACTAAAAAGGTGGAGATGAGGTGGAATCAGAAAAGCTCAAAATGTGCTTTGTAAATCCTACGGCAACCACTAAAAAGGAGGAGGTGAGGTGGAATCACAAAACCCCAAAATGTGCTTTGTAAACCCTACGGCAACCACTAAAAAGGAGGAGATAAGGTGGAATCACAAAACCCCAAAATGTGCTTTGTAAACCCTACGGCAACCACTAAAATGGAGGAGGTGAGGTGGAATCACAAAACCCCAAAATGTGCTTTGTAAACCCTACGGCAACCACTAAAAAGGAGGAGGTGAGGTGGAATCACAAAAGCCCAAAATATGCTTTGTAAACCCTACGGCAACCACTAAAAAGGAGGAGGTGAGGTGGAATCACAAAACCCCAAAATGTGCTTTGTAAACCCTACGGCAACCACTAAAAAGGTGGAGGTGAGGTGGAATCACAAAACCCCAAAATGTGCTTTGTAAACCCTACGGTAGCCACCAAAAAGGAGGAGGTGAGGTGGAATCACAAAACCCCAAAATGTGCTTTGGAAACCCTACGGCAACCACCAAAAAGGAGGAGGTGAGGTGGAATCACAAAACCCCAAAACGTGCTTTGTAAACCCTACGGCAACCACCAAAAAGGAGGAGGTGAGGTGGAATCACAAAACCCCAAAATGTGCTTTGTAAACCCTACGGCAACCACTAAAAAGGAGGCGGTGAGGTGGAATCACAAAACCCCAAAATGTGCTTTGTGAACCCTACGCTAACCACTAAAAAGGAGGAGGTGAGGTGGAATCACAAAAGCCCAAAAAGTGCTTTGTAAACCCGACGGCAACCACTAAAAAGGAGGAGGTGAGGTGGAATCACAAAACCCCAAAATGTGCTTTGTAAACCCTACGGCAACCACTAAAAAGGAGGAGGTGAGGTGGAATCACAAAACCCCAAAATGTGCTTTGTAAACCCTACGGCAACCACTAAAAAGGAGGAGGTGAGGTGGAATCACAAAACCCCAAAATGTGCTTTGTAAACCCTACGGCAGCCACCAAAAAGGAGGAGGTGAGGTGGAATCACAAAACCCCAAAATGTGCTTTGTAAACCCTACGGCAACCACCAAAAAGGAGGATGTGAGGTGGAATCACAAAACCCCAAAATGTGCTTTGCAAACCCTACGGCAACCACTAAAAAGGAGGAGGTGAGGTGGAATCACAAAACCCCAAAATGTGCTTTGTAAACCCTACGGCAACCACTAAAAAGGAGGAGGTGAGGTGGAATCACAAAACCCCAAAATGTGCTCTGTAAACCCTACGGCAACCACTAAAAAGGAGGAGGTGAGGTGGAATCACAAAACCCCAAAATGTGCTCTGTAAACCCTACGGCAACCACTAAAAAGGAGGAGGTGAGGTGGAATCACAAAAGCCCAAAATGTGCTCTGTAAACCCTACGGCAACCACTAAAAAGGAGGAGGTGAGGTGGAATCACAAAACCCCAAAATGTGCTTTGTAAACCCAACGGCAACCACTAAAAAGGAGGAGGTGAGGTGGAATCACAAAACCCCAAAGTGTGCTTTGTAAACCCTACGGCAACCACTAAAAAGGAGGAGGTGAGGTGGAATCACAAAACCCCAAAATGTGCTTTGTAAACCCTTCGGCAACCACTAAAAAGGAGGAGGTGAGGTGGAATCACAAAACCCCAAAATGTGCTTTGTAAACCCTACGGCAACCACTAAAAAGGAGGAGGTGAGGTGGAATCACAAAACCCCAAAATGTGCTTTGTAAACCCTACGGCAACCACTAAAAAGGAGGAGATGAGGTGGAATCACAAAACCCCAAAATGTGCTTTGTAAACCCTACGGCAACCACTAAAAAGGAGGAGGTGAGGTGGAATCACAAAACCCCAAAATGTGCTTTTTAAACCCTACGGCAGCCACCAAAAAGGAGGAGCTGAGGTGGAATCACAAAACCCCAAAATGTGCTTTGTAAACCCTACGGCAACCACTATAAAGGAGGAGGTGAGGTGGAATCACAAAACCCCAAAATGTGCTTTGTAAACCCTACGGCAGCCACCAAAAAGGAGGAGGTGAGGTGGAATCACAAAACCCCAAAATGTGCTTTGTAAACCCTACGGCAACCACCAAAATGGAGGAGGTGAGGTGGAATCACAAAACCCCAAAATGTGCTTTGTAAACCCTACGGCAACCACTAAAAAGGAGGAGGTGAGGTGGAATCACAAAACCCCAAAATGTGCTTTGTAAACCCTACGGCAACCACTAAAAAGGAGGAGGTGAGGTGGAATCACAAAACCTCAAAATGTGTTTTGTAAACCCTACGGCAACCACTAAAAAGGAGGAGGTGAGGTGGAATCACAAAACCCCAAAATGTGCTTTGTAAACCCTACGGCAACCACTAAAAAGGAGGAGGTGAGGTGGAATCACAATAGCCCAAAATGTGCTTTGTAAAGCCTACGGCAACCACTAAAAAGGTGGAGATGAGGTGGAATCAGAAAAGCTCAAAATGTGCTTTGTAAACCCTACGGCAACCACTAAAAAGGAGGAGGTGAGGTGGAATCACAAAACCCCAAAATGTGCTTTGTAAACCCTACGGCAACCACTAAAAAGGAGGAGATAAGGTGGAATCACAAAACCCCAAAATGTGCTTTGTAAACCCTACGGCAACCACTAAAATGGAGGAGGTGAGGTGGAATCACAAAACCCCAAAATGTGCTTTGTAAACCCTACGGCAACCACTAAAAAGGAGGAGGTGAGGTGGAATCACAAAAGCCCAAAATATGCTTTGTAAACCCTACGGCAACCACTAAAAAGGAGGAGGTGAGGTGGAATCACAAAACCCCAAAATGTGCTTTGTAAACCCTACGGCAACCACTAAAAAGGTGGAGGTGAGGTGGAATCACAAAACCCCAAAATGTGCTTTGTAAACCCTACGGCAACCACTAAAAAGGAGGAGGTGAGGTGGAATCACAAAACCCCAAAATGTGCTTTGTAAACCCTACGGCAACCACTAAAAAGGAGGAGGTGAGGTGGAATCACAAAACCCCAAAATGTGCTTTGTAAACCCTACGGCAACCACTAAAAAGGAGGAGGTGAGGTGGAATCACAAAACCCCAAAATGTGCTTTGTAAACCCTACAGCAACCACTAAAAAGGTGGAGATGAGGTGGAATCAGAAAAGCTCAAAATATGCTTTGTAAACCCTACGGCAACCACTAAAAAGCAGGAGATGAGGTGGAATCACAAACCGCAAAATGTGCTTTGTAAACCCTACGGTAACCACTAAAAAGGAGGAGATGAGGTGGAATCACAAAAGCCCAAAAAGTGCTTTGTAAACCCTACGGCAACCACCAAAAAGGAGGAGGTGAGGTGGAATCACAAAACCCCAAAATGTGCTTTGTAAACCCTACGGCAACCACTAAAAAGGAGGAGGTGAGGTGGAATCACAAAACCCCAAAATGTGCTTTGTAATGCTACGGCAGCCACCAAAAAGGAGGAGGTGAGGTGGAATCACAAAACCCCAAAATGTGCTTTGTAAACCCTACGGCAAGCACTATAAAGGAGGAGGTGAGATGGAATCACAAAACCCCAAAATGTGCTTTGTAAACCCTACGGCAGCCACCAAAAAGGAGGAGGTGAGGTGGAATCACAAAACCCCAAAATGTGCTTTGTAAACCCTACGGCAACCACTAAAAAGGAGGAGGTGAGGTGGAATCACAAAACCCCAAAATGTGCTTTGTAAACCCTACGGCAACCACTAAAAAGGAGGAGATGAGGTGGAATCACAAAACCCCAAAATGTGCTTTGTAAACCCTACGGCAACCACTAAAAAGGATGACATGAGGTGGAATCACAAAACCCCAAATTTTGCTTTGTAAACCCTACGGCAACCACTAAAATTGAGGAGGTGAGGTGGAAACACAAAACCCCAAAATGTGCTTTGTAAACCCTACGGCAACCACTAAAAAAGAGGAGATGAGGTGGAATCACAAAAGCCCAAAATATGCTTTGTAAACCCTACGGCAACCACTAAAATGGAGGAGGTGAGGTGGAATCACAAAACCCCAAAATGTGCTTTGTAAACCCTACGGCGACCACTAAAAAGGAGGAGGTGAGGTGGAAACACAAAACCCAAAAATGTGCTTTGTAAACCCTACGGCAACCACTAAAAAGGAGGAGGTGAGGTGGAATCACAAAACCCCAAATGTGCTTTGTAAACCCTACGTCAACCACTAAAAAAGAGGAGATGAGGTGGAATCACAAAAGCCCAAAATATGCTTTGTAAACCCTACGGCAACCACTAAAATGGAGGAGGTGAGGTGGAATCACAAAACCCCAAAATGTGCTTTGTAAACCCTACGGCGACCACTAAAAAGGAGGAGGTGAGGTGGAAACACAAAACCCCAAAATGTGCTTTGTAAACCCTACGGCAACCAGTAAAAAGGAGGAGGTGAGGTGGAATCACAAAACCCCAAAATGTGCTTTGTAAACCCTACGGCAACCAGTAAAAAGGAGGAGGTGAGGTGGAATCACAAAACCCCAAAATGTGCTTTGTAAACCCTACGGCAACCACTAAAAAGGAGGCGGTGAGGTGGAATCACAAAACCCCAAAATGTGCTTTGTAAACCCTACGGCAACCACTAAAAAGGAGGAGGTGAGGTGGAATCACAAAACCCCAAAATGTGCTTTGTAAACCCTACGGCAACCACTAAAAAGGAGGAGGTGAGGTGGAATCACAAAACCCCAAATGTGCTTTGTAAACCCTACGGCAGCCACTAAAAAGGAGGCGGTCAGGTGGAATCACAAAACCCCAAAATGTGCTTTGTAAACCCTACGGCAACCACTAAAAAGGAGGAGGTGAGGTGGAATCACAAAACCCCAAAATGTGCTTTGTAAACCCTACGGCAACCACTAAAAAGGAGGAGGTGAGGTGGAATCACAAAACCCCAAATGTGCTTTGTAAACCCTACGGCAGCCACTAAAAAGGAGGCGGTCAGGTGGAATCACAAAACCCCTAAATGTGCTTTGTAAACCCTACGGCAACCACTAAAAAGGAGGCGGTGAGGTGGAATCACAAAACCCCAAAATGTGCTTTGTAAACCCTACGGCAACCACTAAAAAGGAGGAGGTGAGGTGGAATCACAAAACCCCAAAATGTGCTTTGTAAACCCTACGGCAACCACTAAAAAGGAGGAGGTGAGGTGGAATCACAAAACCCCAAAATGTGCTTTGTAAACCCTACGGCAACCACTAAAAAGGAGGAGGTGAGGTGGAATCACAAAACCCCAAAATGTGCTTTGTAAACCCTACGGCAACCACTAAAAAGGAGGAGGTGAGGTGGAATCACAAAACCCCAAAATGTGCTTTGTAAACCCTACGGCAACCACCAAAAAGGAGGAGGTGAGGTGGAATCACAAAACCCCAAAATGTGCTTTGTAAACCCTACGGCAACCACTAAAAAGGAGGAGGTGAGGTGGAATCACAAAACCCCAAAATGTGCTTTGTAAACCCTACGGCAACCACTAAAAAGGAGGAGGTGAGGTGGAATCACAAAACCCCAAAATGTGCTTTGTAAACCCTACGGCAGCCACCAAAAAGGAGAAGGTGAGGTGGAATCACAAAACCCCAAAATGTGCTTTGTAAACCCTACGGCAACCACTAAAAAGGAGGAGGTGAGGTGGAATCACAAAACCCCAAAATGTGCTTTGTACACCCTACGGCAACCACTAAAAAGGAGGAGATGAGGTGGAATCACAAAACCCCAAAATGTGCTTTGTAAACCCTACGGCAACCACTAAAAAGGAGGAGGTGAGGTGGAATCACAAAACCCCAAAATGTGCTTTGTAAACCCTACGGCAACCACTAAA
This sequence comes from Equus asinus, assembly GCF_041296235.1. Taxonomy (NCBI): domain Eukaryota; kingdom Metazoa; phylum Chordata; class Mammalia; order Perissodactyla; family Equidae; genus Equus; species Equus asinus. The sequence continues at coordinate 82,835,549 of NC_091809.1, read as the reverse complement.
AAGGAGGAGGTGAGGTGGAATCACAAAACCCCAAAATGTGCTTTGTAAACCCTACGGCAACCACTAAAAAGGAGGAGGTGAGGTGGAATCACAAAACCCCAAAATGTGCTTTGTAAACCGTACGGCAACCACTAAAAAGGAGGAGGTGAGGTGGAATCACAAAACCCCAAAATGTGCTTTGTAAACCCTACGGCAACCACTAAAAAGGAGGAGGTGAGGTGGAATCACAAAACCCCAAAATGTGCTTTGTAAACCCTACGGCAACCACTAAAAAGGAGGAGGTGAGGTGGAATCACAAAACCCCAAAATGTGCTTTGTAAACCCTACGGCAGCCACCAAAAAGGAGGAGGTGAGGTGGAATCACAAAACCCCAAAATGTGCTTTGTAAACCCTACGGCAGCCACCAAAAAGGAGAAGGTGAGGTGGAATCACAAAACCCCAAAATGTGCTTTGTAAACCCTACGGCAACCACTAAAAAGGAGGAGGTGAGGTGGAATCACAAAACCCCAAAATGTGCTTTGTACACCCTACGGCAACCACTAAAAATGAGGAGATGAGGTGGAATCACAAAACGCCAAAATGTGCTTTGTAAACCCTACGGCAACCACTAAAAAGGAGGAGGTGAGGTGGAATCACAAAACCCGAAAATGTGCTTTGTAAACCCTACGGTAACCACTAAAAAGGAGGAGGTGAGGTGGAATCACAAAACCCCAAAATGTGCTTTGTAAACCCTACGGCAACCACTAAAAAAGGAGGAGGTGAGGTGGAATCACAAAACCCCAAAATGTGCTTTGTAAACCCTTCGGCAGCCACCAAAAAGGAGGAGGTGAGGTGGAATCACAAAACCCCAAAATGTGCTTTGTAAACCCTACGGCAACCACTAAAAAGGAGGAGGTGAGGTGGAATCACTAGACCCCAAAATGTGCTTTGTAAACACTACGGCAACCACTAAAAAGGAGGAGGTGAGGTGGAATCACAAAACCCAAAAATGTGCTTTGTAAACCCTACGGCAGGCACCAAAAAGGAGGAGGTGAGGTGGAATCACAAAACCCCAAAATGTGCTTTGTAAACCCTACGGCAACCAGTAAAAATGAGGCGGTGACGTGGAATCACAAAACCCCAAAATGTGCTTTGTAAACCCTACGGCAGCCACCAAAAAGGAGGAGGTGAGGTGGAATCAGAAAACCCCAAAATGTGCTTTGTCAACCCTACGGCAACCACCAAAAAGGAGGAGGTGAGGTGGAATCACAAAACCCCAAAATGTGCTTTGTAAACCCTACCGCAACCACCAAAAAGGAGGAGGTGAGGTGGAATCACAAAACCCCAAAATGTGCTTTGTAAACCCTACGGCAACGACTAAAAAGGATGAGGTGAGGTGGAATCACAAAACCCCAAAATGTGCTTTGTAAACCCTACGGCAACCACTAAAAAGGAGGCGGTGAGGTGGAATCACAAAACCCCAAAATGTGCTTTGTCAACCCTACGGCAACCACTAAAAAGGAGGAGATGAGGTGGAATCACAAAAGCCCAAAATGTGCTTTGTAAACCCGACGGCAACCACTAAAAAGGAGGAGGTGACGTGGAATCACAAAAGCCCAAAATGTGCTTTGTAAACCCTACGGCAACCACTAAAAAGGAGGAGATGAGGTGGAATCACAAAAGCCCAAAATGTGCTTTGTAAACCCTACGGCAACCACTAAAAAGGAGGAGGTGAGGTGGAATCACAAAACCCCAAAATGTGCTTTGTAAACCCTACGGCAACCACTAAAAAGGAGGAGGTGAGGTGGAATCACAAAACCCCAAAATGTGCTTTGTAAACCCTACGGCAACCACTAAAAAGGAGGAGGTGAGGTGGAATCACAAAACCCCAAAATGTGCTTTGTAAACCCTACGGCAACCACTAAAAAGGAGGAGGTGAGATGGAATCACAAAACCCCAAAATGTGCTTTGTAAACCCTACGGCAGCCACTAAAAAGGAGGAGGTGAGGTGGAATCACAAAACCCCAAAATGTGCTTTGTAAACCCTACGGCAGCCACTAAAAAGGAGGAGGTGAGGTGGAATCACAAAACCCCAAAATGTGCTTTGTAAACCCTACGGCAACCAGTAAAAAGGAGGAGGTGAGGTGGAATCACAAAACCCCAAAATGTGCTTTGTAAACCCTACGGCAACCACTAAAAAGGAGGCGGTGAGGTGGAATCACAAAACCCCAAAATGTGCTTTGTAAACCCTACGGCAACCACTAAAAAGGAGGAGGTGAGGTGGAATCACAAAACCCCAAAATGTGCTTTGTAAACCCTACGGCAACCACTAAAAAGGAGGAGGTGAGGTGGAATCACAAAACCCCAAATGTGCTTTGTAAACCCTACGGCAGCCACTAAAAAGGAGGCGGTCAGGTGGAATCACAAAACCCCAAAATGTGCTTTGTAAACCCTACGGCAACCACTAAAAAGGAGGAGGTGAGGTGGAATCACAAAACCCCAAAATGTGCTTTGTAAACCCTACGGCAACCACTAAAAAGGAGGAGGTGAGGTGGAATCACAAAACCCCAAATGTGCTTTGTAAACCCTACGGCAGCCACTAAAAAGGAGGCGGTCAGGTGGAATCACAAAACCCCTAAATGTGCTTTGTAAACCCTACGGCAACCACTAAAAAGGAGGCGGTGAGGTGGAATCACAAAACCCCAAAATGTGCTTTGTAAACCCTACGGCAACCACTAAAAAGGAGGAGGTGAGGTGGAATCACAAAACCCCAAAATGTGCTTTGTAAACCCTACGGCAACCACTAAAAAGGAGGAGGTGAGGTGGAATCACAAAACCCCAAAATGTGCTTTGTAAACCCTACGGCAACCACTAAAAAGGAGGAGGTGAGGTGGAATCACAAAACCCCAAAATGTGCTTTGTAAACCCTACGGCAACCACTAAAAAGGAGGAGGTGAGGTGGAATCACAAAACCCCAAAATGTGCTTTGTAAACCCTACGGCAACCACCAAAAAGGAGGAGGTGAGGTGGAATCACAAAACCCCAAAATGTGCTTTGTAAACCCTACGGCAACCACTAAAAAGGAGGAGGTGAGGTGGAATCACAAAACCCCAAAATGTGCTTTGTAAACCCTACGGCAACCACTAAAAAGGAGGAGGTGAGGTGGAATCACAAAACCCCAAAATGTGCTTTGTAAACCCTACGGCAGCCACCAAAAAGGAGAAGGTGAGGTGGAATCACAAAACCCCAAAATGTGCTTTGTAAACCCTACGGCAACCACTAAAAAGGAGGAGGTGAGGTGGAATCACAAAACCCCAAAATGTGCTTTGTACACCCTACGGCAACCACTAAAAAGGAGGAGATGAGGTGGAATCACAAAACCCCAAAATGTGCTTTGTAAACCCTACGGCAACCACTAAAAAGGAGGAGGTGAGGTGGAATCACAAAACCCCAAAATGTGCTTTGTAAACCCTACGGCAACCACTAAAAAGGAGGAGGTGAGGTGGAATCACAAAACCCCAAAATGTGCTTTGTAAACCCTACGGCAACCACTAAAAAGGAGGAGGTGAGGTGGAATCACAAAACCCCAAAATGTGCTTTGTAAACCGTACGGCAACCACTAAAAAGGAGGAGGTGAGGTGGAATCACAAAACCCCAAAATGTGCTTTGTAAACCCTACGGCAACCACTAAAAAGGAGGAGGTGAGGTGGAATCACAAAACCCCAAAATGTGCTTTGTAAACCCTACGGCAACCACTAAAAAGGAGGAGGTGAGGTGGAATCACAAAACCCCAAAATGTGCTTTGTAAACCCTACGGCAGCCACCAAAAAGGAGGAGGTGAGGTGGAATCACAAAACCCCAAAATGTGCTTTGTAAACCCTACGGCAGCCACCAAAAAGGAGAAGGTGAGGTGGAATCACAAAACCCCAAAATGTGCTTTGTAAACCCTACGGCAACCACTAAAAAGGAGGAGGTGAGGTGGAATCACAAAACCCCAAAATGTGCTTTGTACACCCTACGGCAACCACTAAAAATGAGGAGATGAGGTGGAATCACAAAACGCCAAAATGTGCTTTGTAAACCCTACGGCAACCACTAAAAAGGAGGAGGTGAGGTGGAATCACAAAACCCGAAAATGTGCTTTGTAAACCCTACGGTAACCACTAAAAAGGAGGAGGTGAGGTGGAATCACAAAACCCCAAAATGTGCTTTGTAAACCCTCCGGCAACCACTAAAAAAGGAGGAGGTGAGGTGGAATCACAAAACCCCAAAATGTGCTTTGTAAACCCTTCGGCAGCCACCAAAAAGGAGGAGGTGAGGTGGAATCACAAAACCCCAAAATGTGCTTTGTAAACCCTACGGCAACCACTAAAAAGGAGGAGGTGAGGTGGAATCACTAGACCCCAAAATGTGCTTTGTAAACACTACGGCAACCACTAAAAAGGAGGAGGTGAGGTGGAATCACAAAACCCAAAAATGTGCTTTGTAAACCCTACGGCAGGCACCAAAAAGGAGGAGGTGAGGTGGAATCACAAAACCCCAAAATGTGCTTTGTAAACCCTACGGCAACCAGTAAAAATGAGGCGGTGACGTGGAATCACAAAACCCCAAAATGTGCTTTGTAAACCCTACGGCAGCCACCAAAAAGGAGGAGGTGAGGTGGAATCAGAAAACCCCAAAATGTGCTTTGTCAACCCTACGGCAACCACCAAAAAGGAGGAGGTGAGGTGGAATCACAAAACCCCAAAATGTGCTTTGTAAACCCTACCGCAACCACCAAAAAGGAGGAGGTGAGGTGGAATCACAAAACCCCAAAATGTGCTTTGTAAACCCTACGGCAACGACTAAAAAGGATGAGGTGAGGTGGAATCACAAAACCCCAAAATGTGCTTTGTAAACCCTACGGCAACCACTAAAAAGGAGGCGGTGAGGTGGAATCACAAAACCCCAAAATGTGCTTTGTCAACCCTACGGCAACCACTAAAAAGGAGGAGATGAGGTGGAATCACAAAAGCCCAAAATGTGCTTTGTAAACCCGACGGCAACCACTAAAAAGGAGGAGGTGACGTGGAATCACAAAAGCCCAAAATGTGCTTTGTAAACCCTACGGCAACCACTAAAAAGGAGGAGATGAGGTGGAATCACAAAAGCCCAAAATGTGCTTTGTAAACCCTACGGCAACCACTAAAAAGGAGGAGGTGAGGTGGAATCACAAAACCCCAAAATGTGCTTTGTAAACCCTACGGCAACCACTAAAAAGGAGGAGGTGAGGTGGAATCACAAAACCCCAAAATGTGCTTTGTAAACCCTACGGCAACCACTAAAAAGGAGGAGGTGAGGTGGAATCACAAAACCCCAAAATGTGCTTTGTAAACCCTACGGCAACCACTAAAAAGGAGGAGGTGAGATGGAATCACAAAACCCCAAAATGTGCTTTGTAAACCCTACGGCAGCCACTAAAAAGGAGGAGGTGAGGTGGAATCACAAAACCCCAAAATGTGCTTTGTAAACCCTACGGCAGCCACTAAAAAGGAGGAGGTGAGGTGGAATCACAAAACCCCAAAATGTGCTTTGTAGACCCTACGGCAACCACTAAAAAGGAGGAGGTGAGGTGGAATCACAAAACCCCAAAATGTGCTTTGTAAACCCTACGGCAACCACTAAAAACGAGGAGGTGAGGTGGAATCACAAAACCCCAAAATGTGCTTTGTAAACCCTACGGCGACCACTAAAAAGGAGGAGGTGAGGTGGAATCACAAAACCACAAAATGTGCTTTGTAAACCCTACGGCAACCACTAAAAAGGAGGAGCTGAGGTGGAATCACAAAACCCCAAAATGTGCTTTGTAAACCCTACGGCAACCACTAAAAAGGAGGAGCTGAGGTGGAATCACAAAACCCCAAAATGTGCTTTGTAAACCCTACGGCAACCACTAAAAAGGAGGAGGTGAGGTGGAATCACAAAACCCCAAAATGTGCTTTGTAAACCCTACGGCAACCACTAAAAAGCAGGAGGTGAGGTGGAATCACAAAACCCCAAAATGTGCTTTGTAAACCCTATTGCAACCACTAAAAAGGAGGCGGTGAGGTGGAATCACAAAACCCCAAAATGTGCTTTGTAAACCCTACGGCAACCACTAAAAAGGAGGAGGTGAGGTGGAATCACAAAACCCCAAAATGTGCTTTGTAAACCCTACGGCAACCACTTAAAATGAGGAGGTGAGGTGGAATCACAAAACCCCAAAATGTGCTTTGTAAACCCTACGGCAACCACTTAAAATGAGGAGGTGAGGTGGAATCACAAAACCCCAAAATGTGCTTTGTAAACCCTACGCCAACCACTAAAAAGGAGGAGGTGAGGTGGAATCACAAAACCCCAAAATGTGCTTTGTAAACCCTACGGCAACCACTAAAAAGGAGGAGGTGAGTTGGAATCACAAAACCCCAAAATGTGCTTTGTAAACCCTACGGCAACCACTAAAAAGGAGGAGGTGAGGTGGAATCACAAAACCCCAAAATGTGCTTTGTAAACCCTACGGCAGCCACCAAAAAGGAGGAGGTGAGGTGGAATCACAAAACCCCAAAATGTGCTTTGTAAACCCTACGGCAACCACCAAAAAGGAGGAGGTGAGGTGGAATCACAAAACCCCAAAATGTGCTTTGTAAACCCTACGGCAACCACTAAAAAGGAGGAGGTGAGGTGGAATCACAAAACCCCAAAATGTGCTTTGTAAACACTACGGCAACCACTAAAAAGGAGGAGGTGAGGTGGAATCACAAAACCCCAAAATGTGCTTTGTAAACCCTACGGCAACCACTAAAAAGGAGGAGGTGAGGTGGAATCACAAAACCCCAAAATGTGCTTTGTAAACCCTACGGCAACCTCTAAAAAGGAGGAGGTGAGGTGGAATCACAAAACCCCAAAATGTGCTTTGTAAACCCTACGGCAGCCACTAAAAAGGAGGAGGTGAGGTGGAATCACAAAACCCCAAAATGTGCTTTGTAAACCCTAAGGCAACCACTAAAAAGGAGGAGATGAGGTGGAATCACAAAACCCCAAAATGTGCTTTGCAAACCCCACGACAACCACTAAAAAGGAGGAGGTGAGGTGGAATCACAAAACCCCAAAATGTGCTTTGTAAACCCTACGGCAACCACTAAAAAGGAGGAGGTGAGGTGGAATCACAAAACCACAAAATGTGCTTTGTAAACCCTACGGCAACCACTAAAAAGGAGGAGGTGAGGTGGAATCACAAAACCCCAAAATGTGCTTTGTAAACCCTACGGCAACCACTAAAAAGGAGGAGGTGAGGTGGAATCACAAAACCCCAAAATGTGCTTTGTAAACCCTACGGCAACCACTAAAAAGGAGGAGGTGAGGTGGAATCACAAAACCCCAAAATGTGCTTTGTAAACCCTACGGCAACCACTAAAAAGGAGGAGGTGAGGTGGAATCACAAAACCCCAAAATGTGCTTTGTAAACCCTACGGCAACCACTAAAAAGGAGGAGGTGAGGTGGAATCACAAAATGTGCTTTGCAAACCGTACGGCAACCACTAAAAAGCAGGAGGTGAGGTGGAATCACAAAACCCCAAAATGTGCTTTGTAAACCCTACGGCAACCACTAAAAAGGAGGAGGTGAGGTGGAATCACAAAACCCCAAAATGTGCTTTGTAAACCCTACGGTAGCCACCAAAAAGGAGGAGGTGAGGTGGAATCACAAAACCCCAAAATGTGCTTTGGAAACCCTACGGCAACCACCAAAAAGGAGGAGGTGAGGTGGAATCACAAAACCCCAAAACGTGCTTTGTAAACCCTCCGGCAACCACCAAAAAGGAGGAGGTGAGGTGGAATCACAAAACCCCAAAATGTGCTTTGTAAACCCTACGGCAACCACTAAAAAGGAGGAGGTGAGGTGGAATCACAAAACCCCAAAATGTGCTTTGTGAACCCTACGGTAACCACTAAAAAGGAGGAGGTGAGGTGGAATCACAAAAGCCCAAAAAGTGCTTTGTAAACCCGACGGCAACCACTAAAAAGGAGGAGGTGAGGTGGAATCACAAAACCCCAAAATGTGCTTTGTAAACCCTACGGCAACCACTAAAAAGGAGGAGGTGAGGTGGAATCACAAAACCCCAAAATGTGCTTTGTAAACCCTACGGCAACCACTAAAAAGGAGGAGGTGAGGTGGAATCACAAAACCCCAAAATGTGCTTTGTAAACCCTACGGCAGCCACCAAAAAGGAGGAGGTGAGGTGGAATCACAAAACCCCAAAATGTGCTTTGTAAACCCTACGGCAACCACCAAAAAGGAGGATGTGAGGTGGAATCACAAAACCCCAAAATGTGCTTTGCAAACCCTACGGCAACCACTAAAAAGGAGGAGGTGAGGTGGAATCACAAAACCCCAAAATGTGCTTTGTAAACCCTACGGCAACCACTAAAAAGGAGGAGGTGAGGTGGAATCACAAAACCCCAAAATGTGCTCTGTAAACCCTACGGCAACCACTAAAAAGGAGGAGGTGAGGTGGAATCACAAAACCCCAAAATGTGCTCTGTAAACCCTACGGCAACCACTACAAAGGAGGAGGTGAGGTGGAATCACAAAAGCCCAAAATGTGCTCTGTAAACCCTACGGCAACCACTAAAAAGGAGGAGGTGAGGTGGAATCACAAAACCACAAAATGTGCTTTGTAAACCAAACGGCAACCACTAAAAAGGAGGAGGTGAGGTGGAATCACAAAACCCCAAAGTGTGCTTTGTAAACCCTACGGCAACCACTAAAAAGGAGGAGGTGAGGTGGAATCACAAAACCCCAAAATGTGCTTTGTAAACCCTACGGCAACCACTAAAAAGGAGGAGGTGAGGTGGAATCACAAAACCCCAAAATGTGCTTTGTAAACCCTACGGCAACCACTAAAAAGGAGGAGGTGAGGTGGAATCACAAAACCCCAAAATGTGCTTTGTAAACCCTACGGCAACCACTAAAAAGGAGGAGATGAGGTGGAATCACAAAACCCCAAAATGTGCTTTGTAAACCCTACGGCAACCACTAAAAAGGAGGAGGTGAGGTGGAATCACAAAACCCCAAAATGTGCTTTTTAAACCCTACGGCAGCCACCAAAAAGGAGGAGCTGAGGTGGAATCACAAAACCCCAAAATGTGCTTTGTAAACCCTACGGCAACCACTATAAAGGAGGAGGTGAGGTGGAATCACAAAACCCCAAAATGTGCTTTGTAAACCCTACGGCAGCCACCAAAAAGGAGGAGGTGAGGTGGAATCACAAAACCCCAAAATGTGCTTTGTAAACCCTACGGCAACCACCAAAATGGAGGAGGTGAGGTGGAATCACAAAACCCCAAAATGTGCTTTGTAAACCCTACGGCAACCACTAAAAAGGAGGAGGTGAGGTGGAATCACAAAACCCCAAAATGTGCTTTGTAAACCCTACGGCAACCACTAAAAAGGAGGAGGTGAGGTGGAATCACAAAACCCCAAAATGTGATTTGTAAACCCTACGGCAACCACTAAAAAGGAGGAGGTGAGGTGGAATCACAAAACCCCAAAATGTGCTTTGTAAACCCTACGGCAACCACTAAAAAGGAGGAGGTGAGGTGGAATCACAATAGCCCAAAATGTGCTTTGTAAAGCCTACGGCAACCACTAAAAAGGTGGAGATGAGGTGGAATCAGAAAAGCTCAAAATGTGCTTTGTAAACCCTACGGCAACCACTAAAAATGAGGAGGTGAGGTGGAATCACAAAACCCCAAAATGTGCTTTGTAAACCCTACGGCAACCACTAAAAAGGAGGAGATAAGGTGGAATCACAAAACCCCAAAATGTGCTTTGTAAACCCTACGGCAACCACTAAAATGGAGGAGGTGAGGTGGAATCACAAAACCCCAAAATGTGCTTTGTAAACCCTACGGCAACCACTAAAAAGGAGGAGGTGAGGTGGAATCACAAAAGCCCAAAATATGCTTTGTAAACCCTACGGCAACCACTAAAAAGGAGGAGGTGAGGTGGAATCACAAAACCCCAAAATGTGCTTTGTAAACCCTACGGCAACCACTAAAAAGGTGGAGGTGAGGTGGAATCACAAAACCCCAAAATGTGCTTTGTAAACCCTACGGCAACCACTAAAAAGGAGGAGGTGAGGTGGAATCACAAAACCCCAAAATGTGCTTTGTAAACCCTACGGCAACCACTAAAACGGAGGAGGTGAGGTGGAATCACAAAACCCCAAAATGTGCTTTGTAAACCCTACGGCAACCACTAAAAAGGAGGAGGTGAGGTGGAATCACAAAACCCCAAAATGTGCTTTGTAAACCCTACGGCAACCACTAAAAAGGAGGAGGTGAGATGGAATCACAAAACCCCAAAATGTGCTTTGTAAACCCTACGGCAACCACTAAAATGGAGGAGGTGAGTTGGAATCACAAAACCCCAAAATGTGCTTTGTAAACCCTACGGCAACCACTAAAAAGGAGGAGGTGAGGTGGAATCACAAAAACCCAAAATGTGCTTTGTAAACCCTACGGCAACCACTAAAAAGCAGGAGGTGAGGTGGAATCACAAAACCCCAAAATGTGCTTTGTAAACCCTACGGCAACCACTAAAAAGGAGGAGGTGAGGTGGAATCACAAAATGTGCTTTGCAAACCGTACGGCAACCACTAAAAAGCAGGAGGTGAGGTGGAATCACAAAACCCCAAAATGTGCTTTGTAAACCCTACGGCAACCACTAAAAAGGAGGCGGTGAGGTGGAATCACAAAACCCCAAAATGTGCTTTGTGAACCCTACGCTAACCACTAAAAAGGAGGAGGTGAGGTGGAATCACAAAAGCCCAAAAAGTGCTTTGTAAACCCGACGGCAACCACTAAAAAGGAGGAGGTGAGGTGGAATCACAAAACCCCAAAATGTGCTTTGTAAACCCTACGGCAACCACTAAAAAGGAGGAGGTGAGGTGGAATCACAAAACCCCAAAATGTGCTTTGTAAACCCTACGGCAACCACTAAAAAGGAGGAGGTGAGGTGGAATCACAAAACCCCAAAATGTGCTTTGTAAACCCTACGGCAGCCACCAAAAAGGAGGAGGTGAGGTGGAATCACAAAACCCCAAAATGTGCTTTGTAAACCCTACGGCAACCACCAAAAAGGAGGATGTGAGGTGGAATCACAAAACCCCAAAATGTGCTTTGCAAACCCTACGGCAACCACTAAAAAGGAGGAGGTGAGGTGGAATCACAAAACCCCAAAATGTGCTTTGTAAACCCTACGGCAACCACTAAAAAGGAGGAGGTGAGGTGGAATCACAAAACCCCAAAATGTGCTCTGTAAACCCTACGGCAACCACTAAAAAGGAGGAGGTGAGGTGGAATCACAAAACCCCAAAATGTGCTCTGTAAACCCTACGGCAACCACTACAAAGGAGGAGGTGAGGTGGAATCACAAAAGCCCAAAATGTGCTCTGTAAACCCTACGGCAACCACTAAAAAGGAGGAGGTGAGGTGGAATCACAAAACCCCAAAATGTGCTTTGTAAACCCAACGGCAACCACTAAAAAGGAGGAGGTGAGGTGGAATCACAAAACCCCAAAGTGTGCTTTGTAAACCCTACAGCAACCACTAAAAAGGAGGAGGTGAGGTGGAATCACAAAACCCCAAAATGTGCTTTGTAAACCCTACGGCAACCACTAAAAAGGAGGAGGTGAGGTGGAATCACAAAACCCCAAAATGTGCTTTGTAAACCCTACGGCAACCACTAAAAAGGAGGAGGTGAGGTGGAATCACAAAACCCCAAAATGTGCTTTGTAAACCCTACGGCAACCACTAAAAAGGAGGAGATGAGGTGGAATCACAAAACCCCAAAATGTGCTTTGTAAACCCTACGGCAACCACTAAAAAGGAGGAGGTGAGGTGGAATCACAAAACCCCAAAATGTGCTTTTTAAACCCTACGGCAGCCACCAAAAAGGAGGAGCTGAGGTGGAATCACAAAACCCCAAAATGTGCTTTGTAAACCCTACGGCAACCACTATAAAGGAGGATTTGAGGTGGAATCACAAAACCCCAAAATGTGCTTTGTAAACCCTACGGCAGCCACCAAAAAGGAGGAGGTGAGGTGGAATCACAAAACCCCAAAATGTGCTTTGTAAACCCTACGGCAACCACCAAAATGGAGGAGGTGAGGTGGAATCACAAAACCCCAAAATGTGCTTTGTAAACCCTACGGCAACCACTAAAAAGGAGGAGGTGAGGTGGAATCACAAAACCCCAAAATGTGCTTTGTAAACCCTACGGCAACCACTAAAAAGGAGGAGGTGAGGTGGAATCACAAAACCTCAAAATGTGATTTGTAAACCCTACGGCAACCACTAAAAAGGAGGAGGTGAGGTGGAATCACAAAACCCCAAAATGTGCTTTGTAAACCCTACGGCAACCACTAAAAAGGAGGAGGTGAGGTGGAATCACAATAGCCCAAAATGTGCTTTGTAAAGCCTACGGCAACCACTAAAAAGGTGGAGATGAGGTGGAATCAGAAAAGCTCAAAATGTGCTTTGTAAACCCTACGGCAACCACTAAAAAGGAGGAGGTGAGGTGGAATCACAAAACCCCAAAATGTGCTTTGTAAACCCTACGGCAACCACTAAAAAGGAGGAGATAAGGTGGAATCACAAAACCCCAAAATGTGCTTTGTAAACCCTACGGCAACCACTAAAATGGAGGACGTGAGGTGGAATCACAAAACCCCAAAATGTGCTTTGTAAACCCTACGGCAACCACTAAAAAGGAGGAGGTGAGGTGGAATCACAAAAGCCCAAAATATGCTTTGTAAACCCTACGGCAACCACTAAAAAGGAGGAGGTGAGGTGGAATCACAAAACCCCAAAATGTGCTTTGTAAACCCTACGGCAACCACTAAAAAGGTGGAGGTGAGGTGGAATCACAAAACCCCAAAATGTGCTTTGTAAACCCTACGGCAACCACTAAAAAGGAGGAGGTGTGGTGGAATCACAAAACCCCAAAATGTGCTTTGTAAACCCTACGGCAACCACTAAAAAGGAGGAGGTGAGGTGGAATCACAAAACCCCAAAATGTGCTTTGTAAACCCTACGGCAACCACTAAAAAGGAGGAGGTGAGGTGGAATCACAAAACCCCAAAATGTGCTTTGTAAACCCTACAGCAACCACTAAAAAGGTGGAGATGAGGTGGAATCAGAAAAGCTCAAAATATGCTTTGTAAACCCTACGGCAACCACTAAAAAGCAGGAGATGAGGTGGAATCACAAACCGCAAAATGTGCTTTGTAAACCCTACGGTAACCAGTAAAAAGGAGGCGGTGAGGTGGAATCACAAAACCCCAAAATGTGCTTTGTCAACCCTACGGTAACCACTAAAAAGGAGGAGATGAGGTGGAATCACAAAAGCCCAAAAAGTGCTTTGTAAACCCTACGGCAACCACCAAAAAGGAGGAGGTGAGGTGGAATCACAAAACCCCAAAATGTGCTTTGTAAACCCTACGGCAACCACTAAAAAGGAGGAGGTGAGGTGGAATCACAAAACCCCAAAATGTGCTTTGTAAACGCTACGGCAGCCACCAAAAAGGAGGAGGTGAGGTGGAATCACAAAACCCCAAAATGTGCTTTGTAAACCCTACGGCAAGCACTATAAAGGAGGAGGTGAGATGGAATCACAAAACCCCAAAATGTGCTTTGTAAACCCTACGGCAGCCACCAAAAAGGAGGAGGTGAGGTGGAATCACAAAACCCCAAAATGTGCTTTGTAAACCCTACGGCAACCACTAAAAAGGAGGAGGTGAGGTGGAATCACAAAACCCCAAAATGTGCTTTGTAAACCCTACGGCAACCACTAAAAAGGAGGAGATGAGGTGGAATCACAAAACCCCAAAATGTGCTTTGTAAACCCTACGGCAACCACTAAAAAGGATGACATGAGGTGGAATCACAAAACCCCAAATTTTGCTTTGTAAACCCTACGGCAACCACTAAAATTGAGGAGGTGAGGTGGAAACACAAAACCCCAAAATGTGCTTTGTAAACCCTACGGCAACCACTAAAAAGGAGGAGGTGAGGTGGAATCACAAAACCCCAAAATGTGCTTTGTACACCCTACGGCAACCACTAAAAATGAGGAGATGAGGTGGAATCACAAAACGCCAAAATGTGCTTTGTAAACCCTACGGCAACCACTAAAAAGGAGGAGGTGAGGTGGAATCACAAAACCCGAAAATGTGCTTTGTAAACCCTACGGTAACCACTAAAAAGGAGGAGGTGAGGTGGAATCACAAAACCCCAAAATGTGCTTTGTAAACCCTACGGCAACCACTAAAAAAGGAGGTGAGGTGGAATCACAAAACCCCAAAATGTGCTTTGTAAACCCTTCGGCAGCCACCAAAAAGGAGGAGGTGAGGTGGAATCACAAAACCCCAAAATGTGCTTTGTAAACCCTACGGCAACCACTAAAAAGGAGGAGGTGAGGTGGAATCACTAGACCCCAAAATGTGCTTTGTAAACACTACGGCAACCACTAAAAAGGAGGAGGTGAGGTGGAATCACAAAACCCAAAAATGTGCTTTGTAAACCCTACGGCAGGCACCAAAAAGGAGGAGGTGAGGTGGAATCACAAAACCCCAAAATGTGCTTTGTAAACCCTACGGCAACCAGTAAAAATGAGGCGGTGACGTGGAATCACAAAACCCCAAAATGTGCTTTGTAAACCCTACGGCAGCCACCAAAAAGGAGGAGGTGAGGTGGAATCAGAAAACCCCAAAATGTGCTTTGTCAACCCTACGGCAACCACCAAAAAGGAGGAGGTGAGGTGGAATCACAAAACCCCAAAATGTGCTTTGTAAACCCTACCGCAACCACCAAAAAGGAGGAGGTGAGGTGGAATCACAAAACCCCAAAATGTGCTTTGTAAACCCTACGGCAACGACTAAAAAGGATGAGGTGAGGTGGAATCACAAAACCCCAAAATGTGCTTTGTAAACCCTACGGCAACCACTAAAAAGGAGGCGGTGAGGTGGAATCACAAAACCCCAAAATGTGCTTTGTCAACCCTACGGCAACCACTAAAAAGGAGGAGATGAGGTGGAATCACAAAAGCCCAAAATGTGCTTTGTAAACCCGACGGCAACCACTAAAAAGGAGGAGGTGACGTGGAATCACAAAAGCCCAAAATGTGCTTTGTAAACCCTACGGCAACCACTAAAAAGGAGGAGATGAGGTGGAATCACAAAAGCCCAAAATGTGCTTTGTAAACCCTACGGCAACCACTAAAAAGGAGGAGGTGAGGTGGAATCACAAAACCCCAAAATGTGCTTTGTAAACCCTACGGCAACCACTAAAAAGGAGGAGGTGAGGTGGAATCACAAAACCCCAAAATGTGCTTTGTAAACCCTACGGCAACCACTAAAAAGGAGGAGGTGAGGTGGAATCACAAAACCCCAAAATGTGCTTTGTAAACCCTACGGCAACCACTAAAAAGGAGGAGGTGAGATGGAATCACAAAACCCCAAAATGTGCTTTGTAAACCCTACGGCAGCCACTAAAAAGGAGGAGGTGAGGTGGAATCACAAAACCCCAAAATGTGCTTTGTAAACCCTACGGCAGCCACTAAAAAGGAGGAGGTGAGGTGGAATCACAAAACCCCAAAATGTGCTTTGTAAACCCTACGGCAACCACTAAAAAGGAGGAGGTGAGGTGGAATCACAAAAGCCCAAAAAGTGCTTTGTAAACCCTACGGCAACCACCAAAAAGGAGGAGGTGAGGTGGAATCACAAAACCCCAAAATGTGCTTTGTAAACCCTACGGCAACCACTAAAAAGGAGGAGGTGAGGTGGAATCACAAAACCCCAAAATGTGCTTTGTAAACGCTACGGCAGCCACCAAAAAGGAGGAGGTGAGGTGGAATCACAAAACCCCAAAATGTGCTTTGTAAACCCTACGGCAAGCACTATAAAGGAGGAGGTGAGATGGAATCACAAAACCCCAAAATGTGCTTTGTAAACCCTACGGCAGCCACCAAAAAGGAGGAGGTGAGGTGGAATCACAAAACCCCAAAATGTGCTTTGTAAACCCTACGGCAACCACTAAAAAGGAGGAGGTGAGGTGGAATCACAAAACCCCAAAATGTGCTTTGTAAACCCTACGGCAACCACTAAAAAGGAGGAGATGAGGTGGAATCACAAAACCCCAAAATGTGCTTTGTAAACCCTACGGCAACCACTAAAAAGGATGACATGAGGTGGAATCACAAAACCCCAAATTTTGCTTTGTAAACCCTACGGCAACCACTAAAATTGAGGAGGTGAGGTGGAAACACAAAACCCCAAAATGTGCTTTGTAAACCCTACGGCAACCACTAAAAAGGAGGAGGTGAGGTGGAATCACAAAACCCCAAAATGTGCTTTGTACACCCTACGGCAACCACTAAAAATGAGGAGATGAGGTGGAATCACAAAACGCCAAAATGTGCTTTGTAAACCCTACGGCAACCACTAAAAAGGAGGAGGTGAGGTGGAATCACAAAACCCGAAAATGTGCTTTGTAAACCCTACGGTAACCACTAAAAAGGAGGAGGTGAGGTGGAATCACAAAACCCCAAAATGTGCTTTGTAAACCCTACGGCAACCACTAAAAAAGGAGGTGAGGTGGAATCACAAAACCCCAAAATGTGCTTTGTAAACCCTTCGGCAGCCACCAAAAAGGAGGAGGTGAGGTGGAATCACAAAACCCCAAAATGTGCTTTGTAAACCCTACGGCAACCACTAAAAAGGAGGAGGTGAGGTGGAATCACTAGACCCCAAAATGTGCTTTGTAAACACTACGGCAACCACTAAAAAGGAGGAGGTGAGGTGGAATCACAAAACCCAAAAATGTGCTTTGTAAACCCTACGGCAGGCACCAAAAAGGAGGAGGTGAGGTGGAATCACAAAACCCCAAAATGTGCTTTGTAAACCCTACGGCAACCAGTAAAAATGAGGCGGTGACGTGGAATCACAAAACCCCAAAATGTGCTTTGTAAACCCTACGGCAGCCACCAAAAAGGAGGAGGTGAGGTGGAATCAGAAAACCCCAAAATGTGCTTTGTCAACCCTACGGCAACCACCAAAAAGGAGGAGGTGAGGTGGAATCACAAAACCCCAAAATGTGCTTTGTAAACCCTACCGCAACCACCAAAAAGGAGGAGGTGAGGTGGAATCACAAAACCCCAAAATGTGCTTTGTAAACCCTACGGCAACGACTAAAAAGGATGAGGTGAGGTGGAATCACAAAACCCCAAAATGTGCTTTGTAAACCCTACGGCAACCACTAAAAAGGAGGCGGTGAGGTGGAATCACAAAACCCCAAAATGTGCTTTGTCAACCCTACGGCAACCACTAAAAAGGAGGAGATGAGGTGGAATCACAAAAGCCCAAAATGTGCTTTGTAAACCCGACGGCAACCACTAAAAAGGAGGAGGTGACGTGGAATCACAAAAGCCCAAAATGTGCTTTGTAAACCCTACGGCAACCACTAAAAAGGAGGAGATGAGGTGGAATCACAAAAGCCCAAAATGTGCTTTGTAAACCCTACGGCAACCACTAAAAAGGAGGAGGTGAGGTGGAATCACAAAACCCCAAAATGTGCTTTGTAAACCCTACGGCAACCACTAAAAAGGAGGAGGTGAGGTGGAATCACAAAACCCCAAAATGTGCTTTGTAAACCCTACGGCAACCACTAAAAAGGAGGAGGTGAGGTGGAATCACAAAACCCCAAAATGTGCTTTGTAAACCCTACGGCAACCACTAAAAAGGAGGAGGTGAGATGGAATCACAAAACCCCAAAATGTGCTTTGTAAACCCTACGGCAGCCACTAAAAAGGAGGAGGTGAGGTGGAATCACAAAACCCCAAAATGTGCTTTGTAAACCCTACGGCAGCCACTAAAAAGGAGGAGGTGAGGTGGAATCACAAAACCCCAAAATGTGCTTTGTAGACCCTACGGCAACCACTAAAAAGGAGGAGGTGAGGTGGAATCACAAAACCCCAAAATGTGCTTTGTAAACCCTACGGCAACCACTAAAAACGAGGAGGTGAGGTGGAATCACAAAACCCCAAAATGTGCTTTGTAAACCCTACGGCGACCACTAAAAAGGAGGAGGTGAGGTGGAATCACAAAACCACAAAATGTGCTTTGTAAACCCTACGGCAACCACTAAAAAGGAGGAGCTGAGGTGGAATCACAAAACCCCAAAATGTGCTTTGTAAACCCTACGGCAACCACTAAAAAGGAGGAGCTGAGGTGGAATCACAAAACCCCAAAATGTGCTTTGTAAACCCTACGGCAACCACTAAAAAGGAGGAGGTGAGGTGGAATCACAAAACCCCAAAATGTGCTTTGTAAACCCTACGGCAACCACTAAAAAGGAGGAGATGAGGTGGAATCACAACACCCCAAAATGTGCTTTGTAAACCCTACGGCAACCACTAAAAAGCAGGAGGTGAGGTGGAATCACAAAACCCCAAAATGTGCTTTGTAAACCCTATTGCAACCACTAAAAAGGAGGCGGTGAGGTGGAATCACAAAACCCCAAAATGTGCTTTGTAAACCCTACGGCAACCACTAAAAAGGAGGAGGTGAGGTGGAATCACAAAACCCCAAAATGTGCTTTGTAAACCCTACGGCAAACACTAAAAAGCAGGAGGTGAGGTGGAATCACAAAACCCCAAAATGTGCTTTGCAAACCCTACGGCAACCACTAAAAAGCAGGAGGTGAGGTGGAATCACAAAACCCCAAAAAGTGCTTTGTAAACCCTACGGCAACCACTAAAAAGGAGGAGGTGAGGTGGAATCACAAAACCCCAAAATGTGCTTTGTAAACCCTACGGCAACCACTAAAAAGGAGGAGGTGAGGTGGAATCACAAAACCCCAAAATGTGCTTTGTAAACCCTACGGCGACCACTAAAAAGGAGGAGGTGAGGTGGAATCACAAAACCCCAAAATGTGCTTTGTAAACCCTACGGCAACCACTAAAAAGGAGGAGGTGAGGTGGAATCACAAAACCCCAAAATGTGCTTTGTAAACCCTACGGCAGCCACCAAAAAGGAGGAGGAGAGGTGGAATCACAAAACCCCAAAATGTGCTTTGTAAACCCTACGGCAACCACTAAAAAGGAGGAGGTGAGGTGGAATCACAAAACCCCAAAATGTGCTTTGTAAACCCTACGGCAGCCACCGAAAAGGAGGAGGTGAGGTGGAATCACAAAACCCCAACATGTGCTTTGTAAACCCTACGGCAGCCACCAAAAAGGAGGAGGTGAGGTGGAATCACAAAACCCCAAAATGTGCTTTGTAAACCCTACGGCAACCACTAAAAAGGAGGAGGTGAGGTGGAATCACAAAACCCCAAAATGTGCTTTGTAAACCCTACGGCACCCACTAAAAAGGAGGAGGTGAGGTGGAATCACAAAACCCCAAAATGTGCTTTGTAAACCCTACGGCAACCACTAAAAAGGAGGAGGTGAGGTGGAATCACAAAACCCCAAAATGTGCTTTGTAAACCCTACGGCAACCACTAAAAAGGAGGAGGTGAGGTGGAATCACAAAACCCCAAAATGTGCTTTGTAAACCCTACGGCAACCACTAAAAAGGAGGCGGTGAGGTGGAATCACAAAACCCCAAAATGTGCTTTGTCAACCCTACGGCAACCACTAAAAAGGAGGAGATGAGGTGGAATCACAAAAGCCCAAAATGTGCTTTGTAAACCCGACGGCAACCACTAAAAAGGAGGAGGTGACGTGGAATCACAAAAGCCCAAAATGTGCTTTGTAAACCCTACGGCAACCACTAAAAAGGAGGAGGTGAGGTGGAATCACAAAACCCCAAAATGTGCTTTGTAAACCCTACGGCAACCACTAAAAAGGAGGAGGTGAGGTGGAATCACAAAACCCCAAAATGTGCTTTGTAAACCCTACGGCAACCACTAAAAAGGAGGAGGTGAGGTGGAATCACAAAACCCCAAAATGTGCTTTGTAAACCCTACGGCAACCGCTAAAAAGGAGGAGGTGAGGTGGAATCACAAAACCCCAAAATGTGCTTTGTAAACCCTACGGCAACCACTAAAAAGGAGGAGGTGAGGTGGAATCACAAAACCCCAAAATGTGCTTTGTAAACCCTACGGCAGCCACTAAAAAGGAGGAGGTGAGGTGGAATCACAAAACCCCAAAATGTGCTTTGTAAACCCTACGGCAGCCACTAAAAAGGAGGAGGTGAGGTGGAATCACAAAACCCCAAAATGTGCTTTGTAAACCCTACGGCAACCACTAAAAAGGAGGAGGTGAGGTGGAATCACAAAACCCCAAAATGTGCTTTGTAAACCCTACGGCAACCACTAAAAAGGAGGAGGTGAGGTGGAATCACAAAACCCCAAAATGTGCTTTGTAAACCCTACGGCGACCACTAAAAAGGAGGAGGTGAGGTGGAATCACAAAACCACAAAATGTGCTTTGTAAACCCTACGGCAACCGCTAAAAAGGAGGAGCTGAGGTGGAATCACAAAACCCCAAAATGTGCTTTGTAAACCCTACGGCAACCACTAAAAAGGAGGAGGTGAGGTGGAATCACAAAACCCCAAAATGTGCTTTGTAAACCCTACGGCAACCACTAAAAAGGAGGAGGTGAGGTGGAATCACAAAACCCCAAAATGTGCTTTGTAAACCCTACGGCAACCACTAAAAAGGAGGAGATGAGGTGGAATCACAACACCCCAAAATGTGCTTTGTAAACCCTACGGCAACCACTAAAAAGCAGGAGGTGAGGTGGAATCACAAAACCCCAAAATGTGCTTTGTAAACCCTATTGCAACCACTAAAAAGGAGGCGGTGAGGTGGAATCACAAAACCCCAAAATGTGCTTTGTAAACCCTACGGCAAGCAGTAAAAAGGAGGAGGTGAGGTGGAATCACAAAACCCCAAAATGTGCTTTGTAAACCCTACGGCAACCACTAAAAAGGAGGAGGTGAGGTGGAATCACAAAACCCCAAAATGTGCTTTGCAAACCCTACGGCAACCACTAAAAAGCAGGAGCTGAGGTGGAATCACAAAACCCCAAAAAGTGCTTTGTAAACCCTACGGCAACCACTAAAAAGGAGGAGGTGAGGTGGAATCACAAAACCCCAAAATGTGCTTTGTAAACCCTAAGGCAACCACTAAAAAGGAGGAGGTGAGGTGGAATCACAAAACCCCAAAATGTGCTTTGTAAACCCTACGGCGACCACTAAAAAGGAGGAGGTGAGGTGGAATCACAAAACCCCAAAATGTGCTTTGTAAACCCTACGGCAACCACTAAAAAGGAGGAGGTGAGGTGGAATCACAAAACCCCAAAATGTGCTTTGTAAACCCTACGGCAGCCACCAAAAAGGAGGAGGAGAGGTGGAATCACAAAACCCCAAAATGTGCTTTGTAAACCCTACGGCAACCACCGAAAAGGAGGAGGTGAGGTGGAATCACAAAACCCCAAAATGTGCTTTGTAAACCCTACGACAGCCACCGAAAAGGAGGAGGTGAGGTGGAATCACAAAACCCCAAAATGTGCTTTGTAAACCCTACGGCAGCCACCAAAAAGGAGGAGGTGAGGTGGAATCACAAAACCCCAAAATGTGCTTTGTAAACCCTACGGCAACCACCAAAAAGGAGGAGGTGAGGTGGAATCACAAAACCCCAAAATGTGCTTTGTAAACCCTACGGCAACCACTAAAAAGGAGGAGGTGAGGTGGAATCACAAAACCCCAAAATGTGCTTTGTAAACCCTACGGCAACCACTAAAAAGGAGGAGGTGAGGTGGAATCACAAAACCCCAAAATGTGCTTTGTAAACCCTACGGCAACCACTAAAAAGGAGGAGGTGAGGTGGAATCACAAAACCCCAAAATGTGCTTTGTCAACCCTACGGCAACCACTAAAAAGGAGGAGGTGAGGTGGAATCACAAAACCCGAATATGTGCTTTGTAAACCCTACGGCAACCACTAAAAAGGAGGAGGTGAGGTGGAATCACAAAACCCCAAAATGTGCTTTGTAAACCCTTCGGCAGCCACCAAAAAGGAGTAGGTGAGGTGGAATCACAAAACCCCAAAATGTGCTTTGTAAACCCTACGGCGACCACTAAAAAGGAGGAGGTGAGGTGGAATCACAAAACCCCAAAATGTGCTTTGTAAACCCTACGGCAGCCACCAAAAAGGAGGAGGTGAGGTGGAATCACAAAACCCCAAAATGTGCTTTGTAAACCCTACGGCAACCACTAAAAAGGAGGAGGTGAGGGGGAATCACAAAACCCCAAAATATGCTTTGTAAACCCTACGGCAACCACTAAAAAGGAGGAGGTGAGGTGGAATCAGAAAACCCCAAAATGTGCTTTGTAAACCCTACGGCAACCACTAAAAAGGAGGAGGTGAGTTGGAATCAGAAAACCCCAAAATGTGCTTTGTAAAGCCTACGGCAACCACTAAAAAGGAGGAGGTGAGGTGGAATCACAAAACCCCAAAATGTGCTTTGTAAACCCTACGGCAGCCACCAAAAAGGAGGAGGAGAGGTGGAATCACAAAACCCCAAAATGTGCTTTGTAAACCCTACGGCAACCACCGAAAAGGAGGAGGTGAGGTGGAATCACAAAACCCCAAAATGTGCTTTGTAAACCCTACGACAGCCACCGAAAAGGAGGAGGTGAGGTGGAATCACAAAACCCCAAAATGTGCTTTGTAAACCCTACGGCAGCCACCAAAAAGGAGGAGGTGAGGTGGAATCACAAAACCCCAAAATGTGCTTTGTAAACCCTACGGCAACCACCAAAAAGGAGGAGGTGAGGTGGAATCACAAAACCCCAAAATGTGCTTTGTAAACCCTACGGCAACCACTAAAAAGGAGGAGGTGAGGTGGAATCACAAAACCCCAAAATGTGCTTTGTAAACCCTACGGCAACCACTAAAAAGGAGGAGGTGAGGTGGAATCACAAAACCCCAAAATGTGCTTTGTAAACCCTACGGCAACCACTAAAAAGGAGGAGGTGAGGTGGAATCACAAAACCCCAAAATGTGCTTTGTCAACCCTACGGCAACCACTAAAAAGGAGGAGGTGAGGTGGAATCACAAAACCCGAATATGTGCTTTGTAAACCCTACGGCAACCACTAAAAAGGAGGAGGTGAGGTGGAATCACAAAACCCCAAAATGTGCTTTGTAAACCCTTCGGCAGCCACCAAAAAGGAGTAGGTGAGGTGGAATCACAAAACCCCAAAATGTGCTTTGTAAACCCTACGGCGACCACTAAAAAGGAGGAGGTGAGGTGGAATCACAAAACCCCAAAATGTGCTTTGTAAACCCTACGGCAGCCACCAAAAAGGAGGAGGTGAGGTGGAATCACAAAACCCCAAAATGTGCTTTGTAAACCCTACGGCAACCACTAAAAAGGAGGAGGTGAGGGGGAATCACAAAACCCCAAAATATGCTTTGTAAACCCTACGGCAACCACTAAAAAGGAGGAGGTGAGGTGGAATCAGAAAACCCCAAAATGTGCTTTGTAAACCCTACGGCAACCACTAAAAAGGAGGAGGTGAGTTGGAATCAGAAAACCCCAAAATGTGCTTTGTAAAGCCTACGGCAACCACTAAAAAGGAGGAGGTGAGGTGGAATCACAAAAGCCCAAAATGTGCTTTGTAAACCCTACGGCAACCACTAAAAAGGAGGAGGTGAGGTGGAATCACAAAACCCCAAAATGTGCTTTGTAAACCCTACGGCAACCACTAAAAAGGAGGAGGTGAGGTGGAATCACAAAACCCCAAAATGTGCTTTGTAAACCCTACGGCAACCACTAAAAAGGAGGAGGTGAGGTGGAATCACAAAACCCCAAAATGTGCTTTGTAAACCCTACGGCAACCACTAAAAAGGAGGAGGTGAGGTGGAATCACAAAACCCCAAAATGTGCTTTGTAAACCCTACGGCAACCACTAAAAAGGAGGCGGTGAGGTGGAATCACAAAACCCCAAAATGTGCTTTGTAAACCCTACGGCAACCACTAAAAAGGAGGCGGTGAGGTGGAATCACAAAACCCCAAAATGTGCTTTGTAAACCCTACGGCAACCACCAAAAAGGAGGCGGTGAGGTGGAATCACAAAACCCCAAAATGTGCTTTGTAAACCCTACGGCAACCACTAAAAAGGAGGCGGTGAGGTGGAATCACAAAACCCCAAAATGTGCTTTGTAAACCCGACGGCAGCCACCAAAAAGGAGGAGGTGAGGTGGAATCAGAAAACCCCAAAATGTGCTTTGCAAACCCGACGGCAGCCACCAAAAAGGAGGAGGTGAGGTGGAATCACAAAACCCCAAAATGTGCTTTGTAAACCCTACGGCAGCCACCAAAAAGGAGGAGGTGAGGTGGAATCACAAAACCCCAAAATGTGCTTTGTAAACCCTACGGCAGCCACCAAAAAGGAGGAGGTGAGGTGGAATCACAAAACCCCAAAATGTGCTTTGTAAACCCTACGGCAACCACCAAAAAGGAAGAGGTGAGGTGCAATCACAAAACCCCAAAATGTGCTTTGTAAACCCTACGGCAACCACTAAAAAGGAGGAGGTGAGATGGAATCACAAAACCCCAAAATGTGCTTTGTAAACCCTACGGCAACCACTAAAAAGGAGGAGGTGAGGTGGAATCACAAAACCCCAAAATGTGCTTTGTAAACCCTACGGCAACCACTAAAAAGGAGGAGGTGAGGTGGAATCACAAAACCCCAAAATGTGCTTTGTAAACCCTACGGCAACCACTAAAAAGGAGGAGGTGAGGTGGAATCACAAAACCCCAAAATGTGCTTTGTAAACCCTACGGCAACCACTAAAAAGGAGGAGGTGAGGTGGAATCACAAAACCCCAAAATGTGCTTTGTAAACCCTACTGCAACCACTAAAAAGGAGGAGGTGAGGTGGAATCACAAAACCCCAAAATGTGCTTTGTAAACCCTACGGCAGCCACTAAAAAGGAGGCGGTGAGGTGGAATCACAAAACCCCAAAATGTGCTTTGTAAACCCTACGGCAGCCACCAAAAAGGAGGAGGTGAGGTGGAATCACAAAACCCCAAAATGTGCTTTGTAAACCCTACGGCAGCCACCAAAAAGGAGGAGGTGAGGTGGAATCACAAAACCCCAAAATGTGCTTTGTAAACCCTACGGCAACCACCAAAAAGGAAGAGGTGAGGTGGAATCACAAAACCCCAAAATGTGCTTTGTAAACCCTACGGCAACCACTAAAAAGGAGGAGGTGAGGTGGAATCACAAAACCCCAAAATGTGCTTTGTAAACCCTACGGCAGCCACTAAAAAGGAGGCGGTGAGGTGGAATCACAAAACCCCAAAATGTGCTTTGTAAACCCTACGGCAGCCACCAAAAAGGAGGAGGTGAGGTGGAATCACAAAACCCCAAAATGTGCTTTGTAAACCCTACGGCAGCCACCAAAAAGGAGGAGGTGAGGTGGAATCACAAAACCCCAAAATGTGCTTTGTAAACCCTACGGCAACCACCAAAAAGGAAGAGGTGAGGTGGAATCACAAAACCCCAAAATGTGCTTTGTAAACCCTACGGCAACCACTAAAAAGGAGGAGGTGAGGTGGAATCACAAAACCCCAAAATGTGCTTTGTAAACCCTACGGCAACCACTAAAAAGGAGGAGGTGAGGTGGAATCACAAAACCCCAAAATGTGCTTTGTAAACCCTACGGCAACCACTAAAAAGGAGGAGGTGAGGTGGAATCACAAAACCCCAAAATGTGCTTTGTAAACCCTACGGCAACCACTAAAAAGGAGGCGGTGAGGTGGAATCACAAAACCCCAAAATGTGCTTTGTAAACCCTACGGCAACCACTAAAAAGGAGGCGGTGAGGTGGAATCACAAAACCCCAAAATGTGCTTTGTAAACCCTACGGCAACCACTAAAAAGGAGGCGGTCAGGTGGAATCACAAAACCCCAAAATGTGCTTTGTAAACCCTACGGCAACCACTAAAAAGGAGGCGATGAGGTGGAATCACAAAACCCCAAAATGTGCTTTGTAAACCCTACGGCAACCACTAAAAAGGAGGAGATGAGGTGCAATCACAAAACCCCAAAATGCTTGATTAACAGAACAGAAGGCAGAAAAGGAGGAAAAAAGAAACAGGAACAGATGGAACAAAAGGAAGCAGCTGGCAAGATGGGAAACTTTAATGTAACCGTATCAATAATCACATTAAATGTGAAAGGTCTAAACATACCAGTTAGAAGACAGAGTGTTAGATTGGATTAAAAAGCAAGACCTAACTGTACGCTGTAGAAGAAATCCTTTAAATTTAGAGACATAGATAGTTTAAAAGTAAAAGGATGGAGAAATATGTACCCTGCAAGCACTAACCCAAAGAAAGCTGAAATAGTTATATTAATATCAGAACAAAGGAAATTATCAGGGATAAAGAGGAGCCTGAGATAATCATAACAAGAAGACGTAACAACAGAGCTTCAAAGTACATGAGACAAAAACCAATGAAACAGAGAGAGAAATGGACAAAACCACAATTACAGTTGGAGACTTCAATATCCCCCTCTCAGTATTTGATAGAACAAGTAGACTGATAATCAATTAAGATATAGAAAGCCTAAACAGCCCCATCAGACAACTAGATCTAACTGACATTGATAGAACGCTCCACACAACAACAGCAGAATACACCTTCAAGTGCACGTGGAACATTCACCAAGATAGACCACATTCTGAACCACTAAGTAAACCTCAAAATTTTTAAAAGAATAGAAATTACACAAAGCGTATTCTCAGACCATAACAGAATTAAACTAGAAAACAGTAACAGAAAGATGTTGGGAAAATCCTCCAAATATTTTGAAATTACATAAAACACTCTAAGTAACCCATGTGTCAATTAGGAAGTCTCAAGGGAAATTAAAAATACATTTTGAATGGAATGAAAATGAAAGTACAACATATCAAAATTTGTAGGAAATTGCTAAAGCAGTAGCTAGACAGAAATCTATAGAGTTAGATACATTGGAAAAGAAGAAAAACCTTACCAACGATTTAATCTTTCACATTAAGAAACTAGAAAAAGAACATCAAATTAAACCCAAAGCATGTAAAAGGAAGAAAATTGTAAATATTAGAGCAGGAATCAATACAATTGAAAATAGAAAATCAGCTGAGAAGAATCATTGAAACTAAATGCTGATTCTTTGAAAAATCAATAAAATTGGTAAACCTGTAGCCAGATTGACCAAGAAAAAAATGGAAGACACAAATTACCAATATCAGGAACGAAAGAGGGGACAGACATTAAAGGGCTAATAAGGGAATCCTACAAACAACTCCATGCCCATATTCTGTAATTTGGATGAAGCGGACAAATTTCTAGACAGGCTAAACTACCAAAACTCATTCAAAAATAAATAGATTTAAAAAATCCTGTATTTATTAAAGAAATTAATTGTAGTTAAAAATTTCCCTAAAAGAAAATTCCAGGCACTGGTGGTTTCACAGGAAAATTCTACCAAATATTTAAGCAAGAAATAATACTAATTCTACATAGCGTTTGCCAGGCTATCGAAGAGGAGAGAAAACTTCCCAACTCATTTCATAAGACCGGCCAGCATTAAACTAATTCCAAACCAGACAAAGAAATTACAAGAAAACTACAGACCAATATCCTTCATGAATATTGATGCAGAAGTCCTAAGCAAAATAGTCACATATCAAATTCAGCAATATTTAAAGAGGATAATACATCACAACCAAGTGGAGTTCATCCCAGGAATACAAAATTTGTTCAACGTTCAAAAGTCAATCAATTAAAAGCCCACCATATTAACAAACTAACCAAAAAATATACTTAAATATAAACCTAACAAAACACGTGCAAGATCCTTAGGCTAAAAGGAACAAAACACTGATGAATTAAATAAAAGAAATTCTAATTAAATGGAGAGTATACCATGTTGATGGATTGGAAGACTCATTATTGTTAAAATGTCAATTGTCCCAAATTTGATATGTAGATCAACACAATCCCAATCAAATCCCAGCAAGTTGATTCCAAAATTTATATCAAAAGGCAAAAGAACTAAAATAATTCTAAAGAGGAATAACGAAGTTGGAAGAGTCACACGGCTCAACTTCAACACTATAGCGTTATAGTGATGAAGACTGTGCTATTGATGAAAAGATAGACTCATATATCTATGGAACAGAATAGAGAGCCCAGAAATACACACAAATATAGTCAACTGATATTTGACAAAAGGGAAAGGGCAATTTAACAGATAAAGAATAGGCTTTATAACAAATGGTGCTGAAACAACTGGATGTGCATATGTAAAAAAATGAATCTCAACCTAAACCTCACACCTTATCCAAAAATTAACTCAGAGCTGCTCATAGACTGAAGTGGAAAGTATAAAATTATAAAACTTCCAGAAACTTCTTGTTTTCCACAGGGCAAAATCTACATGATGTTTGGCCACGAGTCTTTAGATGCAATACGAAACAGGATAATCCATAAAAGAAAGATTGATAAACTGGACTCTATCAAAATTAAAAACTTTTGCTCTGCCAGAGACACTATTAAGAGAAGCAAAGACCAGCGACTGACTGGGAGAAATCAGTTGCATATCACATGTCTGATAAAGCATTTGTACCTAGAACATATAAAGAATTCTTAAAATTCAACAGTAGGAAAACAATCCAATTAAAAATGGGCCAAAGATCTGAACAGATCTCACCAAAGAAGATATACAGATGGAAAATGAGCACCTGAAAGATGCTCAACATCCTTAATCATAGGGAAATGTAATTAAATTAAATTACAACTGCAATGAGATACCACTAGCTACCTATTAGAATGGCTAAAATTAAAAAACAACAACAAACTAGACAATACTAATTGCTGGCAAGGATGCAGAACAACGCAGATTCCCGTTCATTGCTGGTGGGAAGGGAAAATGGCACAGCCACTTTGTTAAACAGTTTACCAATTTCTTACTAAGCTAAACACACACTAACAATACACTCAGCAAAACCAGTACTAGGTTCATAAGTTATATTGATATCATTCGTCCACTGATACGGTGTGACCTTCTTGCCACATTACCTCAATGAAACCAAAATTCATAACCTCAGTCCCTTCATGATAAAATGTCAGACATTCCAAATTGAGGAATATTCTAAAAAATATCTATTGCTCTTTTTAAAACTTGATAAACTTAAATTTTTAGGGCAGTTTTAGGTTCACAGCAAAACTGAGTGGGAGTTTCCATATATTCCCTGTCCCCACACACATCCAACTTCCCCCACTATCGACATCCTGCACCACAGTGGTACATTTGTTACAATCAATGAACCTGCACGACACATCATTACCACTCAAAGTCTATATCTTACATTAAGGTTCACTCTTGGTGTTGTACATTCTGTGGGTTTAGACAAGTGGGTAATGACACATATCCACTATTAGAGTATCATACAGAGTAGTTTCACTGCCCTCAAAATCCTCTGTGTTCTGCCTATTCAGGTCTCTCTCCCATGCCCTAATCTGGGGCAACCACTGATCTTTTTACCATCTCCATACTTTTGCCTTTTCCAGAATGTCCTATCATTGGAATCCTACTAAAGTGTCAAGGTCATGAAAGACACGGAAAGACCAAGAGACTGTCAGTCAGCTAAGGAGACATGTTAATTAAACATAATGTGGTGTCCTGGATTGGCTCCTAGAATAAAAAAGGACATTAACAGAAAAACTGGAAAAATCTGAATGAAGTCTGAAGTTTAGTTGATAGTATGTACGAACGTTAATTTCTTAGTTTTGATAAATGTACCGTGGTTATGTAAGATGTTAACATTAGAGGAAGCTGGGTGAAGGGTAAACGGAAATTCTCTGTGCTATCTTTGCAACTCTGTAAAAACAGTATTTCAAAATAAATGATAGAAATATGTAGTTTAAATCTAATCTATTTTAAGGAAGTAAAACTATAATATGTGATATATTTTTTAAAAGCCTTCTCAATGAGGCTTAAGATGTTGTTATGATTTTTCCTGTTCTTATGCTCTATCCCTCTCAGGACGGATAGTCAAAGCGCTGGTTTTGAAGTCACTTGTAAGTTTCTGCATAGTCATGCCATTATTTTGATAGACAGCCAGGGTCAGGTGTTTCTGTTTATTTTAAATATAGAAGAAGTTTTTTGCTTTTTCATTTCTTTTAATTATGTAAAAACTGTACATACGTCTAAAGTCAGACTCTACATTGACGTTCGTCTTGCTTCCATTCCTGGCCCCTCCTTCTCCGTATAGGTAACCATCTTTATTAGTTTAGGGATTTAATCCTTCTAGTTTTTTCTGAAATTTTAAGAGAATTATCTCCTTTCTTACCAAAACACTGTTCTGCAGCTTGGTTTTCTCGGTGACCAGCGTATCCTAGAGACGACACCACAGCAGGATGCAGAGGGCTCCATCATTTCTTCTCTATAGCTGCACTGCATGTTTTTATAGTTTGTTCAACCAGTCCCCTACTGATGAGTGAGGAGCCTAATGAATCACTGCCCGTGTATCTTTGGGATAGAGTCCTAAAAACGAGATTGCTGCGTCAAAGGCTTTGTAAATGCATATGTGCTTCTGGTGGGTATTACAATAGGGCTGTACCAACTACATCCTCACAAGT
The DNA here is from genome assembly GCF_041296235.1 of Equus asinus. Taxonomy (NCBI): domain Eukaryota; kingdom Metazoa; phylum Chordata; class Mammalia; order Perissodactyla; family Equidae; genus Equus; species Equus asinus. The sequence goes on along the minus strand of NC_091809.1, from coordinate 82,804,840 downwards.
ACGTTATGAGAGTTCTGTTTTTCCACATGCGTATTGTTAAAATATTGGGGTTTTGCTAATTTGATTAGGAGAAAATTGGCATTTCAGTATAGTTTTAAATTTTATTCTTTTTATACAGTAGATTGAATACCTTTCCATTGTTTAAAGACCATTTCATCTTTTGGTAATCTGTCTCTTCATGTATTTTGCCCATTTTTATATTGGAATGTTAGATTTTTTCCTTCTAAATTTTTAGAAATTCTTTATTTATATATTTTGGACATTTACCCTTTCCCTGTGATATGTCTTTTCTTTGTTTTTTTGACTTTTTTATAAAGGTTTTTTGCCATGCACATTTTTTTTATTTTAGAAAGCGGTGAAATTCTTATATAACTTAAGTAGTAAATTTGGATTACTAAGTAGTGGCATTCTTATAAAACTTAAGATTTCCTATAAAGATTAACATTATTTCATTGCCCGAGGGGAAAAGGCCTGGACCAAAGTATGAGAAACACTGTTGGAGCTGTCTGCTCAACTGAATTCTTTTAATTTTCTATACTCATTAATTTATTCATTCAACAATATTTCTTGAGTTCCTAATCTGTGCTGGGAGTCCTGAGAGCAGAATTAGCTGCATCTAAAGTCAAGGCCTCCTGTCTCAGACTGGGTCTTGAGACATGTGATTTTGGCAATGGCTGCCTTGACATCCTTGTTTCTCAGCGTGTAGATGAGAGGGTTGAGGATTGGTGTGAGAATAGCATATGCTACATTGCCCATGATGTGGAAGTCGAGGGGCAGGTCAGCTCTATAGGCCATGTAGGCTATGGCAATGGATGAGTAGTAGGTGCCAACCACCAGGAGGTGGGAGCTGCAGGTGGAGAAGGCTTTTGAGCGTCCTTCTCGGGAGCTGATGCGAAGCACTGAGGCCAGGATGTGGGCATAGGAGAGAAGCACCAGGAGAAGGGGCAGGAAGGACACCACCATGGCGATGCAGAAGCCCATGAAGGTCTGGGGGGTAGTGTCAGAGCAAGAGGCCTGAACTAGAGCCAGATGATCACAGAAGCAATGCTGGATGTAAGCAATGCTGTCATACACCATCTGAGAGGTCTTCACTACAGCTGGGATGGGCAGGAGGAGGGCAGTGAGCCAGGCAGTGGCTGCCAGGGCAGCGTTGGTCTGTGGGGTCATGTGTACAGGGTAGTGCAGTGGGCGGCAGATAGCCACGTAGCGGTCATAGGCCATGACCACCAGGATGAAGGCTTCAGAGCATGTAAAGCTTTGGAAGAGGTACATCTGCAATAAGCAGGCAGGGAAGCTAAGGAAGTGGTCTCCAAGAAGGAATAGGGACAACATCTTGGGGACAGTGGTTGTGGTGAAGAGGATGTCCAGAGCAGAGAGGTTGATTAGAAAGAAGTACATGGGCTTGTGGAGGCTGGGCTTTACCACCACAGCCATCAGGATCAGGGTGTTACCCATAAGGGTGAGAAGATAGAAGAGGAGGAAAATAAAAAACATAGGGAGGAAGAGGGACTTTGGCAGAGAGGGAATGCCCACCAGGTAGATGATTGGTGAGCCATCCACTGATCCATTACAAGTCATGGCCTCCATAGTGAGACAGAGCTGGATTTCTGGCAGATGGGAAGCTGGAACATCTGGACACTGTTAACATCTGGAATCCATTGAAGCAAAATATTCTGGAGTGAGAATTCTATAACGTTTACTCTATGGTTAATATAAGCACAATTACTCGCAACCGACTCTAGACAACTAATGGTGGGCTGTGGTATTGACTTCTCCCATGTGAACTCAAAATTTCTACCTTTCTTCTTTTGTGAAATATAATAACTAATTAACTAATAACCTACCAAGTGGAAGCCCCAGACAAGAGGGTACTATGGTAATCTGGAACCTTAGGAGTCTGGGGAGCCGTTGTTGCTAGAGAGGAACACAGTCTTCCTGTGACAAGTGCCAAAGGCAAAAGGTTGTTCTCCCCTTGTCAAGGAAGGGGACATGTGAGCTTCTGTCCACCCACAGGACTGGAGGTCTTCAACTGGGGGACAATAATGACTCCTCTACTATGTCGCGGGTGTCCCTCCGAATGAACAATCCGGGAGTGATCATGCTTATATCACTGCCTCCTCAAGCCTGATGATTCTAAGATTACTCCCTCTCTAATTTTTCCAGAACTGTCCTGTTTCTCTTGCTTCTAATAAAACATCTCTCATGCCGTTGAATCATAAAGATGCCAACCCTGGAGACATCCAGCCAGCTTTTTCCTCTCTAGACAAAAAGGGCAAGGGCTTACCCAAGATCCCAAGGCACGTCAGCCACAGAGCTGGAACCGGGACCCAGGCCTCCGACTCCCAGACCAGGGCTCTTTCTCCATATCACGCTCCCTGGAGAATCTGGAAGCTTAAGTTTTCATGTGGGGAGAAATTGGAGGCAAAGCTTTTCTCTTTCCTTCTCCATTTCTAAGCAGATATTGTCAGCAACAACTATAAATTGCAGTTTGTTCTTTAGTCTCTTAAGTGTGGTGGGTGGCCTGGGTCCCCGTTAGGGAGTGAAGGCTGGTAAAATGTCTTTCTAAAAGACACCTGGAACAGACCCCTCCATTGTGAATGCTCCCTTGAAAGAAAAAAAAAGTGTTCCAGAGCTTAGTCCTACCCGAGTAGGAAAGCAAACAGCTGTACCTCAACGTGAAAGAATTAATTAACCCTCAGCCAACCAGACCCAACCTGCCTAAGCCAGCCGCCAGGTTTCCCAAACCCAAATGGAGACAAACTACATTTTCCTGCATGTTGTTACAGCTCAAAGAAGTCAATTTTGGATTGAATGTCACCAAGTTAAGCTGAATTGGGGTTTGAGGGGCAGAAATTCAGATCCATGGAGTCTGGTTGTACCCCTCCTCCTGCCTCCTCTCCTCCACTTCTATTAAACAACAGGGAAGACAGATGCTGAGTCTGACGTCCAGAAATAGTGTCTTCCCAAGGTCAACCAACAAGCTTATAGCAGAGTTGGGTCCCGGACCCGGTGTTCTGGCTCCTACCCAGTGTTCGTAAGGATATTACATGAGAGAAGATGGTTCCTTAGCCTGTCTTCAAAGCCCATCTTCTTGCAGCTTTATTTCTCTTTACTGTAGGAAATGGCATCTCCTTGCTCCTGCCCGCTCTTCTGTCAAACTCAGCTCAAACTTTCCCTCCTCTTAGAGGCTGTCACTTGTCTTGGCTGGTGCAGGGGCCTCTTTTCTGGGCTCTCACTTTGTCCTGTGCTTTCCTTTGTCATCACCATGATCACACTGGGTTGTCCCTGTCTATCTGTGTGTCCATGGCTCCGCCAGACCAGGGGAACATGCAGGGCTGCAAAGGGGCCTCATTGTTTCTGTTTAATAATGCCCTGCCACTCTCCACGCCAGGAGTAGACAGGAGCCAGAATGCAGCTCTCTCTACTGGCCTCATTTTGCTGCAAACCTGGGACCACAGGACACACCAACCAGTTGAGGTTTGTTTACTCACCTCAAAAGCTCTGAAGCACGTCGCTTTCCTAAACTTCCATGTGGCAGTGGGCCTGTGCTGTGGACAAATAAAGCACATGCTTAGGGCACCAGCTAGATAAGAGTGCCAAAAAATATTTTTGAAAGAATTTAGTGTTTGATTTTTTTTAAGGCTTTATTTTCTTATTTAATTTTCTTTTTTGAGAAAGATTAGCACTGAGCTAACACCTTCCACCAATCCTCCCCTTTTTGCCAAGAAAGACTCGCCCTGAGCTAACATCCGTGTCCTTCTTCCTCTACTTTATATGTGGGATGCCTGCCACAGCATGGCTTGCCAAGCGGTGCCATATCCACACCCGGGATCTGAACCGGCGAACCCCGGGCCACCAAAGCGGAACGTGTACACTTAACCGCTATGCCACCGGGCTGGCCCAGTATTTGATACTTTTAAAAAGCATTGGTGTAGCGTCTCAGTAAAAATCAAAAACTTTTAGGACTTCCTTACATTTATCTTGTGGTTTAGATTAAATGACTTTCTTTCGAATGCCTATTACAGGGGTGTTTTCAGTGCTTCAGGACTCTGAAGTTACCGTTAGGGAACGGTTCCTTGGTCAGGATTGTCTACCAGCTGGTTACCGTGCTGGTGGAGGACAGAGAAGGACAGAAAAACAATCACCCAAATGTCCGAGCTGACCCCGCACTTCATGTACATCACCTCCTCCCGTCTCACCCAACCGTGCCACAGGCAGGTGGCACATTCTCTTCCACTAATGAGAAGCCGAGGGCTGGAGAAGGCAGGCCCTTGTCCACAGCTGGTGGGAGTGAGAGCAGAGGTTGTTCTGGAGCCTGCCTGCTGCAAAGGACTGAGCCCCGCCTGGCAACAAAGAGTCCTGGCTCCTGGACCAGCTCTGCCACTCATTTGCTGTGTGATTTGGGGCCCCTGATCCTCAGTTTCCCCATCTGTAAAGTGGGGGCTTTGGAAGGGACGATCTCCTCCAGCTCAAAACACATTTTTGAGTGTCCCCTCTGTGTTTGGCCCAGTGAGGGGTCATAGTGGATGCTTCAGGGCCCAAGCCTGTAAGTAGGGAGAGCGCGGGCTCTCCCATTTATAAAGCCCCTATTCCGTGCTTGATTCCTTACAGTCGTTGTGTCATTACACTTCACAACAACTCCCAAACCCATGCCACTCTCTCATGATATTTCCACTACCCTGTGTTTTTCCCTTAGAAAAGGAGCAGAATATGTGTAAATTATAGAATCCGGGTTCATTAACTTGGGTTAGAAAGACCTGGGTTTCCATTCTGACTCCACCACCCTCCACTTTCCCTCTCTGAACTACAATTCCCTCATCCGTGACTCATAGTGTTGACAGACACCTCATTAAATACTCCCATTTCTTTCACTGTCATCGGCTTTGCCTCTTTATGAGAAATTCTCTTAGAAGATCCTCAGCCTCTTGCTTGTGACCGCACATCCCTGCTCGTCCTGCCGGTGTATCTGACCCAGAGTCACCCAGACCACCTGTGCACACTGGGACCCTGATGTTCACACATCAGGTGTGTGCTACTGGGCTTCTCACCACGGTTCTCCATACCCCCGGCCAACCTGAGCTTATCTGCCCACCCCAGCCTTTGCCTGCTTCTGGGCACTCACTGCACGCCCAGCCCAGCTCACCTGCCACACCCTATTCACCTTGGTGTCTTCTGTGGAGTCCCCACACTCGGCCTTGGGGGGAAAGAATTAGGTAGGGGCTGAGCCACAGCCCATTAAACCCTGGAGCCAGGGCCTGCTGGGGCCCTTTCTCTCAAGTTGGCTCCCCTAGGGGACCCCACACTTGCCAGCTGGGAACAACTTCCTAGGGCGAGGTGGGGACTTGGCCCTGGGCTTTGCTCATAATGAAAACAACACCATTAACAACCCTTGTGGGTCCCAGAACTTTATCACCTATGGAGTAGATTGATTCCTGTTTTTCTATCTGGGCTCACAATAGCCAGGGAAGATAGGCAAAGTCATGATCGTTCCTACTACTCGACACTTGATGAAACCAAGATCTAGAGAAATGAAGTGACTCGCCCAAGGTCACATGAGTGACTGGTGGCAGAGCTGGGATTTGAACCCAAGGTTCCAATTCCAGTTCAGCAGGACATTGTCTAATGGCTGAGACATGAGTTCTTTCCACTATGTCACCTTGGACAATCCCTTAACTTCACTGAGACTTCCTTCCTTTCCTTATCTGTAAAAAGGGTGTAACTGTCTGGCCTGGTGGTGTGCGGGTTAAGTGCGCACGTTCAGCTTCTCTGCGGTCCGGGGTTTGCTGGTTCGGATCCCGGGTGCGGACATGGCACCGCTTGGCAAGCCATGCCGTGGTAGGCATCCCACATATAAAGCAGAGGAAGATGGGCATGGATGTTAGCTCAGGGCCAGTCTTCCTCAGCAAAAAGAGGAGGATTGGTGGCAGATGTTAGCTCAGGGCTAATCTTCCTCAAAAAAAAAAGGGTGTAACAACACTGCCGATCTCAGGGACCACTGGGAAGGTTTAGGTGCTCAGCCCAGCGCCCACCACACAGTTAACATTCAATAAGTGAGAGCTATTATTTTAATAAACCCAAAGAGTAAAGCCCTATGGCATGACTGGGATACACCACTGCTGTTGTGCAATGAGGAACGTGCAAAGATTCTGTGGGAAGAATGTGCGGTGGATGTCAGTGCCCCAACCCCAGGCGGGGCCAAAGCCGAGTCACAGACCGGTCCTGCCTCAGTCTTGCGGATTCTCTCCTTTGGCTCCACAGCTCTCTATGTCTGACTCTGCCACTCTTTCACTAACATGTATAAAATCTAAACAATTTTTAAAAATTTCCCGAGTAATAAACAGATCCTATTGTAAAACATTTTGATCAACACAGAGCTTTATTGAGGAAGAAGTGAAAGTTTTCTTCACACCATCCCTTTTCCATATTCCCTCTCCCCTCTCCAGACATAATCACTTACTGATTTAGTCTGTTCCTTGCAGACCTTTTCTAAGCATGTGTGTGTGGTTTTGTTTTTCTTTTCACATAAACTGAATCATTTTGTACTTATTGCATCATTTATATTCGAACTTAGTGAGTCTTGGAAGCTTTCTATGTCCGATCTACTTCATTGTTTTTATCTGATATTTGGTAGAACGGATATGATATAGTTTGTCTAATAATTTCCCTGCTGATGGACATTTGAGTTTTATCTAATTATTGTTATTATGAATAATGTTATAATTAACGTCTTTTTCACATGCATTTTGGGGCATATGTGCCCAAATATTTCTCTGAAATAGATGGATCCTTAGAAGTAGAACTTCTGGGCCAAGCAGTAAGCACATTTTTAAATGGAAGAGATGTGCATGTGAGGGCACCATCCCAGCTCCAGACCTAGAGACCTTGAGAACACCAAACCACAGCAGGGACTGAGATGACCCTGTTGCACCAGTGCCTGATGCTGCTGTCCGGAACCAGCAGAAAACCATGCATGAGTGATTCATTTCGGCCCACAGAAAAGATTTCCGTATTAGATCTCTACCAACTGTAGATCTATGACTACAGACGCAAGATCACTAAGCCATTGGCAGCCGAGTCCAAAACTTTACAGAAACCAAAAAATGGTACTGCAGAGGCTGCAGCCCCTCCTGGTCTAATGAACTTCGTGATGGCGCTAACGGTGGTTTTGGAAGTTTCTTTGGATTCCGAAAAGGAACTAAATGGGCCATCTCCTCCTCTCCAGATGTGCTCCCTCTGATGGAAGACAGGAATTTCGTTTAGGGATAAATTTGTATCTGTGGATCTTTGCTTCGGTACCATGAAGGTAAATGCTGAAGGTGTTCCTGGGGGAGAAGACGTGTCCACTCTTAAGTTGAAGGCAAAGAATCCTGCAGAATGACCAGGGTGCTAGGTGGATTCTTCTGTTCTGCTTTCTGTCTCTCAGACACTGCAGAGAACCTCGATAAACATCCAGAGCCAGCTTCAGGCAGCATGAGCATGACTGGAGGCTCTCTGGGATGCTATGGATGAAACTAATGAAAAGACTTGGGTGTTGGGGCCAGAAGACCCCACATAGGGTGCAACAGTTGGTAGAATTGCAGTTAAGTAGAGGGAAACAAACACAAGACAGATTCCTTTTAGGTCTCTAATTTTATTTTGTTTTACTGAAGAAAATGAATCTAAACAGGAGAGCTAAAGTATTGGCTGAGATTTCTTCACAAAAAGCCAACATTGTAAGACTTCCTATTATAACAGTATGATGAGATGAAATACAATTTATTTCATTACCTCTGAGAATAAAAATGTTCCCATACTTCTAGGAAATGACTAGTTGTTCTATAGCCATGGTAACAAATAGTCATCAGAACTTGTTTTAAACCTATTTAATTGTTCAGTGACAGCTTTGCACCAGTACACACATTCCTGAAAGCCAGCCAGTCTAAACATCAGTACCCAGCAACAGCTTCACTTCAGTAACCACTTCCACGGCTAAAGGCACACCAATCCCAGATGCTCCTACCTCTGAGAGTCCCCCAGCCCCCACTCTCCACATTTTCCACAGCCCTATAAAGGATCAGCTCCCTGTGTTGCTCAGAAACAGACTGTGCCATAACTCACAGCATTCTCATGCTACAGCTAGTAATAAATTCAGCCTTTTGTTTCAGATATTGTGTGGTGATCTCTTCCTTTAACATTTCTTATTTATGTCTCTATAGTTGGTAGTAATGTCCCCTCTTTCATTTTCGATTTTAGTAAGTGAGGTCTTCTTTCTTTTTTCATGCTCAATCTAGCAAAAGTTTTGACAATTTTTTATTTTTTTAATTTTTTCTTTTGGCAAGGAAGATTTTCCCTGAGCTCTTGCTCTCACTCCTCCCCCCGTTTTTGTTTTGTTTTTTTTTTTGTGCTTAAGGAAGATTAACCCTAAGCTAATATCTCTGCCAATCTTCCTCTATTTTGTATATGGGATACCTCCAAAGCATGGCTGACAAGTGGAGTAGGTCTGCTCCTGGGATACAAACCTGTGACCCCTGGCCACCAAAGGAGAGCACGTGGAACTTTAACCACTCAGCCATGGGGCCAACTCCAAGCTAAAGGTTTATCAGTTTTGTTGATACATTCAAAGAACAAATTTTGGTTTTGTGAGTTTTCTCTGTTGCTTTTTTAATTCTCTTTTCATTTATTTCTGTTCTAATTTTTATCATTATTTCATGCCTACTGCTTGCTTTGAGTTTAGTTTGCTTTCTTTTCTAATTTCTTAAAGTTAAACATTAGGTTATTGAGGGGCCAGCCCGGTGGCACAGTGGTTAAGTGCGCACGTTCCAGTTTGGCGGCCTGGGGTTCACCAGTTTGGATCCCAGGTGTGGACATGGCACTGCTTGGCAAGCCATGCTGTGGTAGGCGTCCCACATATAAAAAAGTAGAGGAAGATGGGCACGGATGTTAGCTCAGGGCCAGTCTTCCTCAGCAAAAAGAGAAGGATTGACAGCAGATGTTAGCTCAGGGCTAATCTTCCTCAAAAAAAAAAAAATAGGTTATTGATTTGAGATTTTTCTTCTTTTTTAACACAGGCATTTATGGCTATAAATTTCCCTCTAAGCACTGTTTTAGCTGCATCCCATAAGTTTTGCTGTGTTGTCTTTTCATTTTCATTTATCTCAAAATATTTTCAGATCTCTCTTGTGATTTTTTTTTTGACCTACTGGTTATTTAGGAATGTGCTGTTTAATTTCCACATATTTGTAGAAGTAGCATTCAGTGATAGAGCATTTATTATTTTAAAGATAGCATAGAAAAAGTGATCAGGTTATTTAAAACATATATTGCCTAGAACCAAAAAAATCTAGTTTAGAAGTAATAAAGTCTTCAAAGGTGACACTAGACAAGGTTAGTGTGAATAATTCTGGGAATATATTTGAAGAAAACATAAGGGGAGGATAAAAGAAATAGAAGTGAACCATGTTACTTGAAATATAAACAGAAAACACAACAAAAATTTAGTATACTACAAGCATTTTATTTATCATCAAGAATATATGAAATTAATATGGAAAAAATGTATTGCCATAAATGTTACTCTTGTAATGGAATCATAATCTCATGACCACGTAAGTATTTTCACTATGTGTAAGTGATAACTCAAGTCGTTTTAGAGGTCATCATTTTAAGTGAGTTTAGAAGTATTTTAAACTAGCTTTTAAAATCTTAGAATTCATTTTAAAATTTTTCTTCTTCCTTCCCCTCCCAATAACTTTGAAATATAAACTATAGCACCCAACAGGCTCATGATATAAGCACTTGATATATGAATGACACGTTGTGTCATTTAGCCAACAGGTTTTATTTTTTTTATGAGAAGCTTAGGTACCCATTTGTGAGGACAGATAAATGATTAGGTGAAAAACTCAGATCATCACTGCCAGTAAAATAATTGGCTTATGTAGTCACCCCAATGCTTGGTTTAAAAAAAAAATACTCCACTGGGAAGAATTAGGAACATTAGGACCATTAGTCACACATAGTATGACTCAGGATGAGCACTGTACCCTTAGGTAAAAGTGAGATCGATTTTAAGAAAGCGTTTTTTCTGATGTAAGTGTACCTTACATGGGTTTAGGGCAGGAGGGCTCCGCAGACAATAAACCTAACTCAAGTAGGACCTTACTGCTGGAAGGCAGTCATCTTATATGTCCCTGGTTTCTTCCCTCGTCTCTACTTCTAGATGACTTTTCACACCTTCTCTTCTCTCCTCAATCCACCAACCCCTCTTCCTGTTGTCACTCCAGCCAATCAGAAGAGAAGGCCCAGACTCCCGTCCCACATTCACCCACTTGCCAGCATCTCCGCTCACACGCTCTTCCTTCCCACCTGTTCCACGGGTGAACTCTTTATGCCTCCAGCTAAAGCCAGTCACACCAAGAATTCTTTCCCTCATCCAGCTACAAGTTTTTACTCTCCACTGGATTATCCCCACCAGTGTACGAATATGCCGTTATTTCTTTCATCTTAAACAAAAACTTTATAAACTGCTGACAAGATTTTTAAAATCAAGGTGCAGAACAGTAATATAATATGCTACTACTTCTCTAAGAAGTAATGGAAACATGGCTACCTAGCCATATTTTTGTATAATATAGCCATATGTATGTATTATTCATATATGCGTAACTATGTGGATTTGCTTATATTAAAAATGGAAAGAAAAGCCAATAAAAAGGAATAAAAGTGATTTCTTTAAAGGGGATGCAACAGGTGGAGGGAGCAGGGATGGAGGCTAGGATTCACTAAAAATTGTTGTTTCATAATTTTGACTTAAAATTCTTATAATTGTGACTTTAAAAGTCATGTATGAAGACCCTAATTACTATTGGCTGAAATTTTCACACCCTGCTAGCGCCCTTGATTAAAATTCCATATAAGTGGTGCGTCTTTATCACAATTTGCTAAGGAAGATTTTTTTGTTTTAACATATTCAACAAAAATTTCACTGCCTGCTCCATTCTCTTTTCTGAGAACGGTTTTCCTTTCTGCCTGTGTGGGGGACACCGTAGTCTGTCCATCCTGACTCTTTTGACGCGTGTGATTCCTGAAGGGGACTGAGTGTGAAAGTCCAGTAGGTTTAGTTGCGCGTTAACTCCGTTTCTAGAGAGGGAGACGCGGTCCAAGCTAAATCGGTCCCTCCTGACAAGTAGCCACAGGGATGCCATCCCACCTCCTGGTCAGCACTAGAGTGAAACCTCTCCTTCTCTGATGGGAGCAGCTCAAGGCTTCTGTTCTATCCGTCCACGTCCACCATGTTGTTAACTCCATGAGGACTCCCAAACAAGAAGTAGTGGGTACCATAGATCAAAAATATTTATGGGAGGGGCCGGCCCCGTGGCCGAGTGGTTAAGGTGGCCCAGGGTTTCGCTGGTTTGGATCCTGGGCACGGACATGGCAACGCTCATCAGGCCACATTGAGGCGGCATCCCACATGCCACAACTAGAAGGACCTGCAACTAAGATATACAACTATGTACCAGGGAGGATTTGGAGAGATAAAGCAGGAAAAAAAAAGAAAAAAAAAGATTGGCCACAGTTGTTAGCTCAGGTGCCAATCTTTAAAAAAAAAAAAATATATATATATATATATATATATTTATGGGAGACATTTTTACCTTGAGTTAAATAGCCTCCGTGCTCCCATCACCCCCTGTGCCTCCCTCTGAAACAGTACTCAACACACTGTGCTGTTTCTGCCCATGTCTGTCTCTCTGACTAGACCGTGAGCAAATTGAGGACAGAGACTATCCTGATTTGTCTCTCTCTCTTTAGCTTCTACTGCACGGTCTAGCACCTCCCAAATGCTGAGTAAAGGCTGCTTAAATGAATGAACAAATTGGGGAAATTATATTCAGCATCTTGATTCTTACCGTGAAGGTGAAAACCACAATTCATTATGGGAAGACACGGACCAAACTTGGAGAACGACTATTGCAGCCTCTGCCCAATGGAATGACGCCTTGTACGAGTTTATTATGAAATACAATATTCATATAGAGCAAAACATATAAAGCCTAAATATACAGTTTAACTGTAAAATAAACACCATGTCATCAGCGTTCAGGAGAGAATGAAACATTGACAACTCCACATAAGGCCCTCGATGTCCCTCCCTGCTTACAACCCTCTCCCTTTCCTACAGAAATAATCATGATTCTGATTTTTATAATAAATATGCCTTCTCTTTTTGTCACAGCTTATGACATCTGTTTGCATTGATAAAAACTATAGTTTAGCTTTGCCTGTCTTTAAACTTTACATAACTGGAAACATACTATGTGTATCTTTTCGAGTTGTGATTCTTTCCCTCAACACTATGTGAGATTCCTCCACGTTGTTGCATGTATATATAATTCCTCCATATTTTATTGACATGTATGTTACATTTTATGAACATTTCACAAATTAGAGAAATGCTGCTGTGCTAGATCATAGAGTATGTGTATCTTTAACATTATAACATAGTGATACAGTGTTCTCCAGAGTGGTTGTACCAATTAACACTCCCACCATCAATGTGTGAGAGCTCCACTGACCCACCTCCTCACCAATGTGGGTATTGTCAGTCTTTGACATTTTAGCCAGTCAGATTGGTTTCTAGTGCTAACTATTTGTTGTTTTAATGTGCACTTCTCCAATTACTAAAGAGGTTGAGCACGTTTTCTTATATTTATTGGACGTTTGTTTATTTCCTCTTGTGAAGTATTTTGCTCATTTTTCTAAGGCTTGACTACCTTTTTAAAAATGATTTGAAGTGATTCTCTCTATATTCTCCCTAGGAATCCTGAATCCTTTAGTTGGTCATATGCATTGCAAATAGCTTCTTTTGTTCTGTAGCTTGGCTTTCCACTCTCTTTTTGGTGACTTTTGATGAACAGAAATTCTACATTTTAAAGCAGTCAAATTTATATTTTTCTTCTCTAGGTTTAGAACTTTTCAAAAATCTTGTTTAAGAAATATTTCCCCATCCAGGCCAGCCCCTTGGCAGAGTGGGTAAGTTTGTGTGCTCTGCTTCGGTGGCCCGGGGTTCACCGGTTCAGATCCTGGGCGTGGACCTACACATCGCTGGTCAAGCCGTGCTGTGGCAGCATCCCACACAGAAGAACTAGAGTGACCTACATCTAGGATATACAACTATGTACTGGGGCTTTGGGGAGAAAAAAACTGAGGAGGATTGGCAACAGATGTTCGCTCAGGGCCAATTTTCCTTATCAAAAAAAAAAAAAAGAAAGAAAGCAAGAAAGAAAAGAAAAGAAATATATCCTATCCAAAGATCAGGACTATAGACTCCTGTATGGTTTTATAGTTTTGCCTTTAATATTTAGGTATTTAATGAGATTGCTTGAGGTAAGAGACAAATTTTGTTTTTGACATATGGATAGCTTATAGTACTAATATTATTTATTTTATGTGCATCTTCCACACTCATCTACAGTATCATTTCCTTCGTAGATCAATTGTCCGTGTATTTAGGGGTCTGTTTCTGGGCTCTCTATTCTATTTCATTGATCTACATGTCTATCCATGCCTTAATAACTAACCTCTCTGTGTTCTCATCTTTATTACTATTTTAACCTTACTGTATTGAAAAATCTATTAGGTACTTTTAAGAAGATGCTTTTTATATTTTATCTGACATTTTTATTTCTTTCCACAGAAGGGTTGATTTCATAACCCAGCCTATCATTAATGGAAATAGAAGTCCCAATGGTATATTTTTGGCCTTGCTGTAAGTCATTCTTTCTTTCTAAAAATTTTTTGATGATGTTCTCTGTTCTCAGCACACTGGTATCCTGGGAGAAGAATTAACTACATCTAAGGATCAAGGACCCCGACAACACCCTGGGTCCTGGGGATGTGCCATTTTGGTGATGACTGCTTTGACATCCTTGTTCCTCAGCGTGTAGATGAGAGGGTTGAGGACAGGTGTGAGAATAGCATACACCACATTGCCCGTGATGTGAAAGTCGAGGGGCAGGTCAGCTCTATAGGCCACGTAGGCTATGGCAATGGATGAGTAGTATGTGCCAACCACCAGGAGGTGGGAGCTGCAGGTGGAGAAGGCTTTTGAGCGTCCTTCTCGGGAGCTGATGCGAAGCACCGAGGCCAGGATGTGGGCATAGGAGAGAAGCACCAGGAGAAGGGGCAGGAAGGACACCACCATGGCGATGCAGAAGCCCATGAAGGTCTGGGGCGTGGTGTCAGAGCAGGAGGCCTGGACCACAGCTAAGTGGTCACAGAAGCAGTTGTATATGTGAACAGCACTGTCAAAAGCCATGTGGGAGGTCTGCACCACTGCCGGGATGGGCAGGAGGAGGGCAATGAGCCAGGCAGTGGCTGCCAGGGCAGCGTTGGTCTGTGGGGCCATGAGGACAGGGTAGTGCAGTGGGCGGCAGATAGCTACATAGCAGGCATAGGCCATGACCACCAGGATGAAGGCTTCGGAGCAGGAGAAGCTGTGGAAGAGGTACATCTGCAGGAAGCAGGCAGGGAAGCTGAGGAGGCGGTCCCCAAGCAAGAGTAGGGACAGCATCTTGGGGACAGTGGACGTGGTGAAAATGATGTCCAAGGCAGAGAGGTTGATCAGGAAGAAGTACATGGGCTTGTGGAGGCTGGGCTCTATCACCACGGCCACCAGGATCAGCGTGTTCCCCACCAGGATGAACAGGTAGAAGAACAGGAAGATGAAGAAGACAGGGAGGAGGAGGACTCCTGCAGGGAGGGGATGCCCACCAGGTAGAAGATGGGTGAAGAATCTTCTGATCCATCACAGGCTGTAGTGTTCATGGTGTGACAGAGCGGCATGCCAGGATGACATACAGTCAGAGCATCTGGAAACCAGAAAAACCAGGAATTTGGAATGAAATTCTGTACAGGTCACTGTGCAATTATTACAATCCACATCGTTTATGACCAAGTTTCGGGGACTGGTGGTACCATCCAACACTGACTCTTCCACTTTAACCCACAATTTCCTCCTCCCTTCTTCCATCAAGTAATGAGTCAGCACCTACAATGTGCAAGGTTGTGAGAAGGTACACAGGCTTCACAGGGCTTAAATCCTAATAGAAGGATGGCACATTTAAAAGCCAGTCAGGCAGTTGGTTATCTAGTTACAGCTCTGATAACGCATTGAAGGAGCTTCTGTCCCTTGTCTGCTCCATGTCCCACACTATCTTTTGGGCATCAGATCTTAGACGAGCTCTTAGACACTCACGTTCCTGTATTTTCTTCTACTCTTGCTTAAAGTTATACTAAGTGACATCACAATCATCACTTTGCTATAAAGAGGTGATTTTTTCACGGTTTTCTGCAACAAACTGCTTGTTCACTCTACTTAGTACCCAGGGGATGGTTCCTCTCTCATTCTCCGGGTGCAGCATCTCCACCTCCCTCTCTCTCTACTGAGTTCTCTGGGTGCCCTCCCACCCAGGTGTCAGTGATGGGTGGATCCACTCACTTCCTGATGGGGTCTGGGCTGAAGGCGAATCTTCCCACCACTCAGGGCACGGCCTGGGTCTCCTTCTTCCTTCCTCCTGGGAAGGAGGACACTGCAGGCCAGCAGGTGTTCTGTTTAGTTCTTTTATGCCCACTCAGCCGTTAGCTCCTCTCATATCAACTCAGGAGAAGCACAAGGACCTGCCATGAGAGCCATTGTTGCTGGAGAACTGAAAAACTGCCCAAAGACAAAAGAACCCTCCAACAGAGGTTATTCACTAGATGTGTGCGGGGGGTAACTCTGGGACTCGGTGGATTAAGCTGAGGACATGTTGGCTCGTCCCACCCTAAGGATGAGCCTGTCATGAGCCTTCGGGCAGCTCCAGGTTTGCATCTGCTTCACTGCTCTTGAACCCCAGTGATGCCACAAGCGGTCTTCCTTTGAATTACTTGGATCGCACCTATCTTCTTTCTTTTCTAAAAAAATTAGCAAAACAAACAAAAAACCCTCTTATGTCCAAGAATCATCAGATGTCAGAATTGGGAAAAAAGGTTTTTTTAATTTTTAATTCCCACCTGACTCCCCTCTGCCCACCTCCTCACTGCCTTTTACGAATGTCCTGGTGGCCCTGTGATCGGTTTGGTTCGCGCAGCCCCGCTCCTAGATTCAGACGTGGTGACTGGGAAATGCTTTGTCTGAAACATGCGTGGGACAGACACCGTCCTGTGTGTGCTCCTTGAAAGAGAACCTCCCTCAGAAGTCACCCCATGACCCAGCCAAGAAGGTGACCCGGGATGGTCTCCATTTTAAAGGGTTATCCCTCAGTTAACCAAACCCCATCCCGACAAATTTGGTTGGGGATTTTTTCTCATCACCCAAAGACTGTGATGCAAACTACACTACCCTGGACCCTTCTGCCCCCAGAGAGGCGGTCAAGGCTGACGGTGCTGGGTGAGGCGGAGTAGGAGAGTTTGAGGGGCAGAGACGCAGAAGACCAAAGCAAGAGGGGCCCTAAGAGGCCGAAAGTCCAGGTGCCCCTCCTCCCTGCTCTATCCCAACACTCTGCAGACGGAGGTAGGGACGCTGAGAGCTCAGTGAGAGGTGGCACATGGCTTTTCACTGCCGGGAGGTGATGGACTATCCCACACGCACGCCAGGCGCACCACAAATACTTCCTGAAAGAATTCAACCTTTGCTATTTCAAAGCACCGTTCAACTAGCCCATCATAGGAAATGTACAAATTTGGCTGGACTTTCTCACAATTATTTTACAGGTTAGGGTTCTGGTTTTACTTTGAGTTACACACTACGTGTGAGGGATGCAGCCGTGTGCTTAGGGCCTAAAGGGTGCTGTTTCCCAGGGCAAGGAACGGATTCTCCCTGTCAGGATTGTCTACAAGCAGTTACAGTGCTAGTGGGGGACACAGAAAGACAGAACAACCAATCACCCGGATGTCCAACCTGACGCTGTACTTTACGTCTGTCATCTCCTCCCACCATCCAACGGGCCAGGGAACGCTTATGCCCCCTCCACAGGTGAGAATCTGAGAGTCAGTTGAAGGCCACGGCTGGTGAGGTTGTTCTGGTGCCAGCCTGCTCTGAGGCCCACCTGGCAACCAAGAGTCCTGGCTCCTGGACCAGCTCCGCCACTCACTTGCCGTGACTTTGGGCCCCTGAGCCTTGGTTTCTCACCTGGGCAGTGAGGGGATTGGAGGAAGAGATCTCTGAGGGGTTTCCAAGCCAATGAGCCCTTTTCTGAGGGCCCCCTCTGTGTTTGGCAGAGCAGTGTCACAGGGTCCGTGCCCAAAGGGAGAGGGCGCGGGCTCTCCCACCTGGTGACACCTGCTGCCAGCCGGGTTCCTCACCTTCATTATGTCATGTGGACCTTAGTGGTTAAGGGTGTGGACGTGTGCATCAGAAAAGACTGGATTCTAATCCCACCCCTACCCCCAGCTGTGTCACCTTGGGCCTTTTCCCTTTATCTGTGACCTCCTGGGGCTGAGTCCTTGCAGAGAGAATGCTTAGATGATGCTTACACAAGAGCCTGGAACACGTAAGAGCTCAAAGTGTGCAAGTGTTTCCAATGGTTATTACTGTCATAAGCCTTGCTTTCATATGAGGTGGCCTTTGCCAAGATCATTTGAATCTCACCTGTGAGTGCACCCCTTGCCCAGACCTGCCAAGACACGTGGCCCAAAGTCCCATAGCCCATCTGTGCATAGCCAACCTGGATCCTGGGCTCCTGCCTCTTGTGCACACCGCATCAATCTCTCTGGGCCCCTGACCAGGTTTATATGCCCCCTACATCCTTGCCTCTGTCTCCCCACTCTGGTCTTTGCTGAGCTTTGGTACTTTGCCCCCAGCACACTCACCTGTCAAGCCCTGTTTACCTTGGTGTCTCCCGTGGTGTCCCCTTTGTGTCTGCAAACCAGGCCCAGCAGGGAAGAACCAGGCAGGAGCCGAGCTGTTACGCCCGCTAACCCCTCTCTTCAGCCAGGCCTGCTGGGGCCCTCTCCCTCAAGATGGGCCTCCTCTGGGGCAATGTGTCCCCCCAGTCACCCAGGATCCGCTTCTCGCCTCCTCCTGCATGCATTGGGAGGGACTTGCCTCTGGGATTCTCTGATAATGAGAACAGCACTGTTAACAGCCCTCCTGGGTTCCAGAACTTTACAACCATTGGGACTGCTTTTACTGACATTATTCCTCTGGTCTCCAGAACAGCAAGGGGAGACAGGCAGCCCAAGAGGTGGAGACTCACGTCCAGAGAAGTGAACTGACTTGCCAATGCTTATGCTGTGTTTAGTATCTGAGCTACAAGTCAGACCAGGGCTTCCTTCCCAGGCCTGTGCTCTGCAGTATTCCATTGTGGGTTAGGGTGTAGGGACTGGAGTGACAAAGTCCTGGCTTTGAATACAAGTTCTAATGTATTTTAGCCACGTCACCTTAGGCAAGTTACTTAACCTCTCTGAGTCTGAGTTTCTCCGTCCATAAAATAGAACATAACTATATTACCTATCTCATAGAGTTTTTGAGAGGATTTAGTGAGATAAAAGATATAGGGTGCTTGGAGTGAAACATGATTATTCAAAAATTACGCCAGGAGTTTTGTTTGCGTCACCTGGTAATAGCCAGGGAACAGGCTGCCTGCATATCTTCAATTTCCCAGGGGACTGGTGGTGTCCATCTCCTGCGAGAGAGTGTGCAACTTTCATGGGTTCTCAGGGTCTCTAGATGCCAACCACCCTGCTTTACCAGGACGGTAGTCAACAGCTGGCATCTAAGCTTAGATGCCTTAGTACCAGTAGCTAGTTTATTCTGCTTATAAAGCTACTCTCTTGCTCCCTTTCCACCCAAAAGGAAAGCAATAAGGTAAGGACAGTTATACCCATATCTAGGGTGTATGTGTGTGAGCTGTTAGCAGCCAACGTGCAGCTGCTAGAGGGCAGGCCACCAACTGTGTCTGCTACAGTCTACCCCTTGAACCTCTCGGATTCATTCACTTATCATGAGAATGTCACTCCATTTGGACACAGAGCTTCTGATTACTCACAATTTGGGGGGAAATTTCTAAAAGAAGTGCGATTAATTACTGCCCCTGCTGCTACAGTCAGTCCCAAGGCTGCAAGTGACACTCATCAACCCTCTCCTCTGCCGCCCATTCTAGATGCCCTTCTCCTTTCCCTTCACGTTCCATCACTGCAGTGGTCTAGATGGATCCCCTTCCAGCATGACCCAGACCTCATCCCTGACGGTTCTGAGCCCCTGGTCACTATGCCTCACCAGGCTGTGGTGGCTTTAATTGTTCATTTACAGTTAAAGTTGGTCATGGAAGAAACAAGAAATGCTCCTGTGCCTGAGTGCCAACCTTCCAGCCCCCGTTACATAAGAGCAGTCTTACTTCCTCTGGAAGATCAGGGTCAGCTACCCTTGAGAGCATGGTGACTCCTTTTTCTGACTGCTGGTCTACCTCCCTGGTGGGCTGACAATGACCAGGTAACAACTGTAGCTTTCAATTTAGTGAGACTTACTGTGTCTCTTGCGGAGTCAGAACTGCTTAATCTACACAGGCTAAAATCATCGAGACTGGGGGCACAGATTCCCCCAGGTGGGTCACTGCAGGTAACGGTGAGTAGAGCCACTCTAACTTCCGCCTCCTGGTTCTTGGCAGGAAGCATCACTTTTTAATGGGCATCCAAGCCCATTAATGCGATCCAGCTAAAAATAGATCCTCCTCATCAGACAGGAGCATGGACCCCGTTACCACTCCCTGATTGGAGCAGCTAGTGGATTTCTTACGCAGTCATTTCAAGCCTCTGGCCCACCCCTGACAATATTGCTGATAAACCAGTGCTTGGTAACAAACAAGTGATATCAACATCAAAAATATAAGGATTTCTGGAGAAAATATTAACATTGAATTAAATGCTAATTTCTTGGCTCCCACAGCCCCTTTGTGTCTCTCCATCCTATCACCCAATGTTGTTTCTCTGGGTCTGAAGCTCTCACTAGACTGTGGATACCTCAAGGGCAACAACTGCGTCTGGTTCATTTCTGTCTCTAGCACCTAATAAAGACTGGTATGAGTGACTGAACGATCAAATTTTATTCATCACATTAACAATTGATGAAAACTGTGAAAACTACAATTATATAGTGAAAACTATAGCACCAGTGGGAAGCCTTCTTAATCCAGTATTTGAGGACCACGTTTGAGCTGTCTGCTCAACAGAATTAAGCATATTTAGGCTGCTGTAATTCACTTAAAATATTTATTGTGTTTCTATTCTGTGCTAGGCATTGTCATTGGTGTCCAGGGAGCTGAATGAGTTGCATCTAAGGATCAAGGACCCCGAGAATGCCCTGGGTCCCGGGGACATGCTACTTTGATGATGACTGCTTTGATATCCTTGTTCCTCAGCGTGTAGATGAGAGGGTTGAGGATTGGTGTGAGAATAGCATACACCACCTTGCCCATGATATGGAAGTTGAGGGGCAGGTCAGCTCTATAGGCCACGTAGGCTATGGCAATGGATGAGTAGTAGGTGCCAACCACCAGGAGGTGGGAACTGCAGGTGGAGAAGGCTTTTGAGCGTCCTTCTCGGGAGCTGATGTGCAGCACCGAGGCCAGGATGTGGGCATAGGAGAGAAGCACCAGGAGAAGGGGCAGGAAGGACACCACCATGGCGATGCAGAAGCCCATGAGGGTCTGGGGTATGGTGTCAGAGCAGGAGGCCTGGACCACAGCTAAGTGGTCACAGAAGCAGTGGTAGACCTGGGCCACAGGACTAAAAGCCATGTGGGAGGTCTGCACCACTGCCGGGATGGGCAGGAGGAGGGCAGTGAGCCAGGCACCAGCTGCCAGGGCAGCGTTGGTCTGTGGGGCCATGAGGACAGGGTAGTGCAGTGGGCGGCAGATAGCTACATAGCGGTCATAGGCCATGACCACCAGGATGAAGGCTTCAGAGCAGGAGAAGCTGTGGAAGAGGTACATCTGCAGGAAGCAGGCAGGGAAGCTGAGGAGGCGGTCCCCAAGCAAGAGTAGGGACAGCATCTTGGGGACAGTGGTTGTAGTGGAGACGATGTCCAGGGCCTAGAGGTTGATCAGGAAGAAGTACACGGGCTTATGGAGGCTGGGCTCTGCCACCACAGCCATGAGGATCAAGGCATTCCCCACCAGGATGAGCAGGTAGATTAAGAGGAAAATCAAGAAGACAGGGAAGAAGAGGGATTTGGGAAGAGAGGGGATGCCCACCAGGTAGAAGATGGGTGAGGAGTCCTCTGCTCCGTTACGGGTGGCTTCCATAGCGAGTCAGGGCTGAACGTCTGCAGACAGACACTGGGAACATCAGCACATACCTGGAAACCAGAACAACCAGGGAAACATTAACTAGAACATGCATCTTTTTCTCTCCAACCATGGTCTCAATCCCAACAGTTTCTTTGTTCTTGGAATTTCATAGCACAACCAAGATGCCCAGGATGGTGAGGTGTCTAATGAGCAATGGTCGAAATAGCTGGTCCTGTCTGGTGGGAAAGAGAGGTGGACACAAACACCGGACGGGCTGGCACAGGGCAGGAACACTTACAAAGAACTAGGGCCAGTATCAGTGGCTGCAGGGCCCGGAGATCATCCTCACATATGGAATAAGTTTCTTACGATTAAAACTATCCCATAAAGCAAACGACTGGCTTGAAAAGTAGTGCATTCCGTCTAACAAGAGGTGTGCAATGCTGGGGCCTTTGGCTGAAACATTACAGGGGAGGTTTAATGTTTGGATAGGAGCTAGATTGAAAACCTTTAAGCTGCCTTCTAATCCTAGATCCTTGCTTCTTAATAAAAAAAAAGTATCGTAAATGAACCACATCAATCAGACAGCAGGGTTTGGGGGCAAATTTATTCCACGTGAGAGAAAAAGTCTTGAGAAGCATCCATTTATGTTCAAATAATTAAAAAATCAAGTAGTTTTTTTATTATTTTAAGTAGCTCCTTTAAGGATGTCTCTTGTGGCAGCCTCGCTCCTGCTACCACAAGTGAAGGAAGATTCTGGGTGTGGTAACGTTGATGAAACACTTACCAGCTTTCGCCCACTGTCAGCAGCAGAATCTTGACCGCAGTCATTCGGCGCAAGCCCATCCAGCCCATCAGCAGGTCCTGAGCGGAGTTCCTTCACCTGAGACCTTGTGAAGACAACAGGATCACTGGCCGAGAGTGACGAAGCTAAACCCTGGAGGGAAAACTTACCTACTTTACTCGAAGGTTCCCCCAACTCTACTTACATCCCTCTGAGCCTAGAGGATCGTCAATGGCCCCTGGGAAAGACTTCCAGCTCCTGAGCTCCAAGGAAGTGGTGGGAACCCTTCTTCAGGGATGGCTGAAGGAACCGTTTCTGTACAGCTCTGGCTCCAATTCCTCTTCCATGACTCACTCCCTTCTCATCTCACTCCATGTGGGCTGGGATGCTGTGTCTCCTGAATCAGTGTTCTTTGTCGCTACACTTCCACACACGGAGGATTCCCCTTCTGTGATATCGTGTCTTGGGACTGATAGGGAGAGCTGCTTCCTCCCAGGCGCGCTACGGAATGCCGTCTGCTTGACCCAAGAATGGCTTCCCTTTCTGTGTAGCTGCTGCTGGGGCTCTCTGTTGTCTCCGTCTAACGTGGGTGCCCTGTGACCTATCTTTGTATCCTGTCTCTTGGTCAGACCCAGAGACCAACCATCCTGATTTGCCCAGAACTGCCTGGTTTTAGCACTGAGAGTCCCATGTCCCAGAGAATCCTTCAGTCCCAGGCAAACCTGGACGTTGATCACCCTATGAAGGCAGAGGCATGGCATATGCTTTGGCAGAAGGAGGCATTTCCCAAATGGAATCCAAGTTGAAGACAGATTCTCCCCCTGTTGGGAAAAAACAGACTCCAGGGTACTTCCTGGGTCACTCCACTTGTCTTTTCTCCTCCTGGCTGCTGCAGCTCGGCAGGTGTCACTGTTTAGCATCTCATGTCCCCTGCCCTGGAGCCTGCCTTCCTTCCTTGGCCCCAGTTCAGAGGGCACCACAGAGAACTGAGAAGTCTCAGAAGCAGTGTCAGGGGAGAAGACCAAGTGCTCTGCAGACAGTAACTCCGCTCCCCAGAGGCTGTCGAAGGAGGTCACCGTGCATCTGTGGCAGCCCAAGCCCCGTGAAGTGAGACTTTCCAACCCACAGAACTGAGCTGAGGGAAGCGTTGGCTCGCTCTCTACCTTGACTAAGTGATCCAGGCCCAGGTTATGTGGACATTCAGATCACTGCCCCTCTCCCCCATGACCCCTTGAGCAATTCCACTTGGTTTTCCAAAACCACCTGCAGCTTCTTCCTCTTCTGAAAAAACCCTTCTCACGTCGCGGAATATGTAAGAGTAGAAAGGTCCCTGCAGATCGCTGAGCTCCTGGTGCTTCTTCACAAACGAAGAATCGGGCTGAGACAGGGATGGGGAGCAGCCCAGCTCAACAGCAGCTCAGCGTCAGACCTGGTCCTGGAAAGCACGCCTCCTGCCTCTGGCCTTGGCCTCGTTCCACCAAGCAAGGCCACTTGGAGAATTCAGAAGCTCTGGTTTCCACATGGGGAGAAATTTGGACAAAGGTTTTATTTTCCTCTCTTCATTTCTTAGGCTAATGTCAGAGAAAACTATAAATTGCTGTTTTGTCCTGAGGGATTTTCAAAGAGTTTCAGATGGACTGCTTACTAAATAGAGGTTCTACACGGCTAGAAAAATGCTCTTTTCAAGAAATGACTTAAGGAAGAGGTGGATGGGGCCCATCTGAATGGGCAAAGGTCATGGCAGCTGGGCCCCGTGGAGCGTCGTACACCTGGTGCCCAAGAAAACCCAGCTCACAGGAAACCCTCAACAAATGTTGTTTAAGAAATGAATTAGTGAATGAAAGGGCTAAACTGAACTATTTCCCCATAACAGACTAGTAGGCAGGGATTTTTATTTTCTTTTATTTTGGCATCTAATTTACACAAACTGCATCTCCCTGAAAGTTGCTGCAATTCTGAGAGGCTGGTCCCTCTGCTGCTTAGACCCACGTGAGCTGGTTGTGTGAGGTTTGCTGGGCAATCACAGAACTTCAGAGCCAGAAGCGTCCTTAAAAGCACGCAATGTAGTCCAATCCCCATTTCCCCCTCTTTTTTGAATAAAAAAGCCCAGAGAAGGGAGTGACTTGCTCAAGGTCACACAGGGAGTTGGTGGCAGAGCTGCCCTAGAAGCCAGACTCCTGCCTCCCTGCCTGGGGCTCCTCAGGGTCTGCCACAGGAGAGGCGCTGACACGTCCATGTCTGGCGGCCGCGGAGGTCTGGCAGCCACCCAGATCATTCTGGGTATTGTTGTCCATGTTTCCCTCACCGGCCTGGGGGTTCCCTGGGACTGGAGATCGGCTCTGACTCCTCTCCTATAAAACCAGCATGTCGATCCAGTCCAGCACCTTCCTTCTTGGTGTGTCCACAGGCAGAGATTGGAACATGGCTGTGCTGACAAACTCAAGGCTTTCTCTCCAGCATTCCTGCAGAAGCAGACAACGCTTGACTCTATGAGAGCTTCTGGCCCTGCTCCCTTCTTGTTGCCAATGGGAAGGGGGAGGCCCAGAGAAGGACCGTGACCTGGCCAAAGTCACACGTTAGCAAACCAGCAGCAGAGCCAGCCAGCCCCGAATGCTACACATTGGGGCAGAAAAATTTTAGCCCATCTCCCTTCTCTTAGAGCCCCTCTCATGGTGGGGTGAGAGACCCTAACTGCTTGACCCCCTAACCCTGCTGTCCCAGAACCTTGTCCCTCCTTGGGTTCTGACCGGCTCCTGGCACTTCCTTTGTAGCCTTCCCACCCACGACCTCTGCAGGACAGCCCAGCTCACCTGCAGCCCAGGCCACTCCAGCTGCTCCCTCCTCTCCATGGAACTGTGCTACCTCAATGGGGAGGACCTGGTTGGGGCTGAGCTTGGTCCCATTAAACCCCCAGACCCTGCCTGTTCGTAGCCTGCAGGGGCCCTGCTCCCTAAGGTCCCCTGCTACTGGGGTCCTGAGTAATGCTTTTCTGGGAACTCCCAAGTGGCTGATTAGCAGCTCCCACTGGTCTTTGCTCATATTAGAACGACAGGATTAATAGTCCTCACTGGGGCGCAGAGCGCTGCGGTCTGTGGAGGCTTTCCCACTCGCTGAGCAACAAGTGGTATCCCCACGTGACAGATGAGGAAACTGAGGCTCAAAGGTGTAAGGGACTGCCCGAGTCACACAGAGAACCAAGGACAAGGCAGGATCTGAGGTCTGAGATTTGCTAATCCAGTCTAACCTCTGAGACAACTGACCCCACTAACGAGAAAAAGGTTGTGAAAATTCTCTCTGTAGATTAAAGTGCTGTGCTGTTGCCCGGGGGATGGGGAGGTGGCGGGAGCTTTGAGTGTTTTGAGGGTAGAGGATCAAGGATGACAGAGCAGAGAGCCACTCAGTTCCCCAAATCTTCACACTCTCTCTCTTGCTTGCTCTCTCCTGCTCGCTCTGGCTCTTTCTTAGATGTCTTATAACTCGAAGTCCAGCCTCCTCCAGGGGGCCTCCTGTGACTTCATCTTCCTCCAGCCTCCAGTGCTCTTGCTTTGGATTAACCAGGCCTGGCTGCCTAGGCTGCCCATTTTAAAGATTAGGAGAACTGAGGCTCATCTTTCATTCCACATTGAATGAAGCTGCCTTTGCACTGGGTGCCTGATCCCAGTGAATTGACACAGCCTAGTGGGGGCAGCCAGTGAAAAAACTGACCAACAGTCATATCCAGTGATCTGTGCTCCTGTAGAGTTGAAGGCCTCAGAGGAGGGGACAAAGCAGGCTTGCATCGCAGAAGACATCTTTCAGCTGGATTGTGAATTATAAGCAGATGAGGAGAGCTCTCCAGGCCAATAAGGCAGGGACAAAGTCAGGAAAGGGTGAAAAAGCAGGCGGTATGTTAGAGAGGCAGATAGAAGTGTGCAGTATATAGGGAGAGACCAGGAATCTCAAAAAATCAGGCAAAAGAGGTCGGCAGGGACCAGAGCGAGAAAGGTCTCGAACTCTAGGCCAAGGAGTAAGAACTCAGCACAAGGACACTGGAGAGCAAGGGCCGGCCTTCAGGCAGGGGACTAACAGTCAGCTGCATGTTTTGGGAAGATCACACCCGCCACCACGTGGAGAACCGATTCCAGTGGGAGAGGCTAGAGGCAGGGCGGCCAGCCAGAGAGCTGGATGGCAAGAGTACTGGGGAGAAGTAACAATGATACTGATGATGGAAGCCGCTGCCCTTTACTGAGCACTTACTTGTGCCAGTGACAGTGCCCAGGTGGTCACACACTTCATTTCAGTTCATCTGAGCAGAGGTTTTACTACCCTTGCTTTATAAATGAGGAAGCTCAGAGAGGTTAAGTAACTAAGCCTGCTTCAGTCCCTCCTCTCGGCCATCAGTGAGTTGCTGTTAGAATCCCATCCTTCTCCAAGGCCCACATCTTTTAACTATCAAGGATTAGAGAAATCTTCAAGAGGCAGAATAGTCGGAAGATGATGCTCAGCATTCCGGCTCAGGTGATAAGGCAGATGGCAGTGATGTTGACTGAGCTGGAGAACATGGTGGTGGGTGGTGGGCAGGGTAGGTAGGAAGAAGGTTTTGGAGGAAGACAACGAGTTTAGTTTGGGACATGTTGCATTTGAGGAGCCCATGGGACATCCAAGTGGGGGTGTCCACAGAGTTTTGAGGGTTTAAGTCTGGAGCTCAGGAGAGACAGAGCTGAACCGCAGATAAAGACTGGGAGGTCTCTGCGGTGTGGGGTTAGGGAGAGGGTGTAGAGTGGGAGAGACAGAACCTTGAAGGAAACCAGCATGACACTGAGGCAGGATACAAAGAGTCTGCAAAAGATGCTGAGAAAAAATCCAGACGAGTGAAGCAAAGGCGGGAGAGTATAATATCACAGAGGAGCTCCAAAGGGCACGTGTGGCCAGCAGCAGTAAAAGCCGCTGATGAGACCAGAAGGATGAGAGGTGAAGGTGTCCAGCAGATCCAGCAAGGAAGAGGTCACTGGTGACCTCAGGGTGAACGGTCCAGCAGAAGAGAGGGTGTGGAAGGTTGTGGGCTGGGTAAGTGGAGAGAGAGAGGACAACATTTTCGAGATGTTTGCTGTGAAGAGAAGTGGATGGCTGGAGGGCGAGGAGGGGTCAGGGAGGATTTTGTTGTATTTTTAAACTAGAGATATTTGAGCAGATTCCCCACCATTTGTTGGTGGGAATTAGCCAGGAGAGAGGGAGAGGCGGAAGGAATGGGAGAGGAAGGGATGGTCAACAGAGGAGGAGAAGAGGAGCCTCTGAGCCCAGGGTCTGGACTCCTGGTGAGTCAGATGGGAGAGAAGGAGGTGAAAAGAAAAAAGAGAGAGAGAGAGTGGATAGAAGAAAGACTGCAGATTTATGGTGCAGGTAGTGGGACAAGTTGCATGCAAGACAAGTGTGGTGGGAGAATTTTCGGAAGACGTTGAGGTTGGGGAGAGTTTGTTCTCTACCGAATGCGACTGGGAGGCTGCATGGTGGATCCGTGCTCAGATCTTGGTGCTGGACCAGTTTGGATTCAAGCCTGGCTTTTAGCTCTGAGACTCTGTTTCCTCTTCTGCAGAACGGGGTTCGTTCATTGAGTAAGTACCTCTCGAGTGCAAGCTCTGTGCTAGTGTGCTGCACATAGAGAAGAGGTAAAGGGTGAGAGCAGGTGTCGTTAGCATCTCCGCCTAGACTGCACAAGCCCTGCGCCTCTCTCCTGGGACCGGGGCAGGGAGGCCATAACATTCACATTCCAGGTCTCTGCCTTCTCTCCTTAGAAAGTGGGGGGCGGGGAGGTGTCCAGAAACATCTCCAGGAGGGGCCCGCGTATCTCAGGCACATGTTTGAGCTCAGAACATAAGCCGGCCCAAGGCAGTTCCCCGCAGAGCAGGGCCAGCCGCCCTGCGCCCTCCACTCTGGAAAGTCGGCAGTGGCGTCTCTCTGTCTCACCCCCCTGCTCCTCACCCTCACGGTGCGAGGCTCCGACAGACGCGAGACTGGAAAGGGAAAGTGCCAAGGAAGAAAGGGAAGTTATAAATACGTCCAAGGAGAGCCTAGGCTGCCTTCCTGGCCAGGGCAGGAGGCCCATGGAGCTCTGGGGAGCAGAGTCCAGACTCAGGGCCCACTTTGGGGACCTCCAGCATGTTCATCACCATCACCATCCTTCCCGCCACCAGGAGGCAGTACGACATCAGCTTTGGAGACCAAATGCACTTGGGTTCAAATTCCAGCTCCTCCACTTACCACTCCACGTGGGCAAGTGACTTCCCTTCCCTCTGCCTCTGTCTCCCTTTGTGAAGGGGGCTAGCAGCACCAGCAATATTGGCTGGAGTGCACGTCTAGTGAGAAACTAGGTGAGAGGACTTTGCAAACTGTGAAGTGCTGTGAAAAACTTTTCTATTGCCATCATCACCATAGTCACAGAAAGCCACCCCCTGGATATCTTCCCCTCTGAGGTTTCTCACCCTGGAAGACTGGAGGCAGAGGAACTGGCTGATGGAAAGTTCCCTGAGGGTATGCCCGGCCTGGTCAGTGCTCACTGACCGAGGTCATCTAGGGAACTAGGATATGATCCTGACCACATCCATTTTCTCCTGGAGGGGTCAGGAAACACTTGAGATGGAGGGTTGGAGGTGGTCCTTGATGGATGACTGCTAATGCTGTGACAAAGGGACGGAGGGCAATTGACCATGGGGAATCACACATACGAAGGCTCCAAGACATGAGCATGAAGAGGAAGCGAGGCTGGTAAGGCAGGTTGTAGGTATGTGATGAGGAGCATCCAACGTTAGGCTAAGAAATAAACTGGGCTCTGAGGAGCAGGGTTAGCTTCCATACGGTTAGGGCTTAGAAAGATGACTCTGGTAGAATGTGGAGGATGGATTGGAACAGGGAAACTGGAGTCACAGCAGAGTTAGGAGGTTTTCCGAAGGTCCAGGAGAGATGAGGAGTGGGCTCTGAATTAAGGGGGAGGGGGAGGGGGAGACAGAGGAATGTGAAGGACAGAAGAGGTGCCACACCGGCCACGGGGATGGAGAGGGGGGGAGGAAGGGTCAGGGAGGGGCCTGACTCCAATGAGAGCAGGGACGCAGAGCAGGGACTGGGAGGGGCAGGTTTCCAGGCCCATGAGGAGCTCCTTGCTGAGCCGGAAACGCCTGAGGGACCCCCAGGAAGAGGTGAACATCAAGAGGGCGTCTGGACTGGAGCCGAATCTAGGAGTCACCAGCTGGGGTTCAAGCCCTTCCAGATGTGGGAGGGAAACCTGAGAGTTGAGGAGGAAAGTGACACACTCAAGGTCACTTGGACGGTCATTAGGAGAACAGGCCTGGAACCCAGCCAAAGGGGCTTAGCTCAGTTCTTGACAGATGACTGAGTCCTTGAACTCGCCCTTGGAGGCAGTCATGTGACATGGTTCAGGATGTGAGTTCTGGGGCCAGACTGTGTAGGTGAAATCCCGGTGCTGCCTGTTCCCAGCTGTGTAACCTTGGTTAAGTCTCCTAATCTCTTTGTGCCTCAGCTTCCTCATCTGTAAACAGGAGGTTACAGTGGGTAGCTGGGAACATGAACTGAGTCAACGCAAGTAAAGGACTTAGAACAGTGCTTGGCATGGAATGAATGCTGCTCATAATTGTCACGTCCACTTTATAGTTCAGGAAACTGAGGTTTAGAAAAACGAAGTAACTGCCCAAGCCCGCACAGCTGGATGTTAGCAGGCTCAGGCACAGGGGACTCCAAAGACGGGCTTGGTTTGCTGAACCTTCCCCTGTGGCTATTTCTGGAAGATGGTTGATGTTTTGTAACTAAAGAGACAGGAGTGCCCCTCCTGAGGACCCTTAGGAGGAGGTGCTGTGGCCCTCCAGGCTCCCTGTGTGGGCCCAGCTCTGGTTCTGACAGCACCATGCAGCCCGTCTGCTGGAGAGCTCCACCCTGCCCTCACCAGACCCAGGCCAGATCCCTCCGCTGCCCCAGGCAGATACATCTGTGTCCCACCCAGAGGACAAAAAAAGGACAGACATTTAAATAAGCATGGCACCACTTGGTTGGTGACAGAATTTTAGACTTGAGTGTCAGGAACAGTTGGAGGGAGGGAGTCTAGGAAAAGTGTGTGTGGAGTGGAGGGAGTAGGTGTGTTTGGGGTGGAATGTGAGAAGGAGAGAACCAAGCAAAATGCAAACCGACGTCGCTCTGAATAAACAGCAGTGATGAAAACCAGGGAACCTGTTCTAGCCCTTCCCAGGACAGCTGGAACAGAGGCAAGCGGGGCGTCCTACTCTGGCCCAGACTGGCCCTGACGCCAGACAGAATTCCCCTTGCCTGTGCACTTCCCACAGGAGCATCTCTGGAGGGCCAGCCTGGCCGGGAAGCCGCTGGCCGAACTCACTCTGCTCCCTGCCCTCCCGTCTCCAGGCTCATAACCCGTCAGGAGAGGAAGTGACTCATCTTCCTAGATGCAGCTCAGGCGAGCTTCCCCAGCAACTGTCACAAACTCTGCCCAAGTCACAGACATGAATCTGGGCCATAACGGGCCCGTGGGTTTCTGCAGATAACCCACACGGTGCGGCTGCTTTTACTTTCCAGAGCAGTTTCCTCAAGAGAAGAAAAGCGTAGTAAGATTTGTTGAGTGCTTATGACCCACCTACCAGGCACCGTGCAGAGCAAGTGCATTTCTCAGCTCCATCCTACAGCTGAGAAAACAGAGGCGGAAAGAATTAAGTAACACATGGGCACGGAGTTTCAGTTTCAGAAGATGAAAAAGTTCTGGAGAGGGATGGTGGCGATGGTTGCACAACAATGTGAATGTGCTTTAATGCCACTGAACTGTACGCTTAAAATGGTAAATTTTGTCTTGTAGATATTTTACCACAATAAAAAGAAAAACCAACCCACAAACAAAGAATTCAGTAACACAGCTTCCCAAGTGAAGAAGCCAGGAGTCACAGCCATGCAGTCCTGCCCCAAAGCCTTGCTCTTGACCTCCTGCTATTTCACCTCACTTGCAAGTGGAGATACTGATCTGGCAGAAGACAGAGAGACAGGGGCACTCCACGTCAGGCTGAGAAAAGTGGGTTGATCCTGAGCATGCTCAGGGGGCAGGGTTTAAGCAAGGAGGGGCATGGTCAGATTTAACGCTTGGGAAGTTCTCTCCGGCTTACAAGAAGGTGGGCTGGAGGGTGAGGCTGGAGGTGGGAAGGAGCGGCCCAGACAAGAACTGCTGGTGGCCTAGACCAGGGCAGTGACTGCACTCACGGGATCCTTCTGGCCGGTCTATTTCAACCTCCTCTGACAGTGGTCCTTCCAGCCCCCTTTCCCTGACTGCTGTCTTGGAGGACAAGCGGGTGGCCCAGACCTCCTCTCTGGTCCCCAGGGGGCAGTGTTGCAAAGCCTTCAGAGAGTTGAGGCCCAGGTCCCAACTACCTGCCGCTGAGGGGGCGGATGCTCGCTCCCCTCTGTGTCCTCTCCCAGCCTTCACCGCACCCCCTCCCCCACATCCTCTCTCCCAGGAGCCAAATTATTAATAACTGTAATCTCTCATGCCCCACACTTGACGCTTTACAAAGGCAGTGGTACATCCATTAGCTCACGTGATCCTTCCCCAAAGACAGGGGCACCGCAGAATGAGATCCTTCCTCTTACCCCTCAACATCATTTTACAATAAGGAAACCAAGGGCCAGGCAGGAAATTGGACCTGACCAACGCCAGTGTGTTGGTGGCAGAGCCAGGCTGGGGACCGTGGGCCAGCCAGTGCTCAGCCTGGACCTCGTGAGAGGGCACAGCCCTGCGGCACTCACGGACAGCAGCTGCTAACGCCAGCACCTGCCTGCCGAGCCCCGATTTTGCCCTTGAGCTCCCTCCCACCTCAGGGGGCCCTCCCACTGATTTATTCCCACAGCGTTGTCAGTCAGGTCAGACGGAACTGGTACACACCTAATTTAGTTCCTCCTCATCCTCTGCCTCCAGAATTATGAGAGTCATTGCCATTGCCATCATCACCATATCAATAATGGCTCGTGTGTGCTCAGCTGTCTGAATTTAGCAAGCAATAATCCATCCATCAGCTCATCTGAGCCTCATGATAGCCCTGGGAAGGTATTTCACAGACAAGGGCACTGAGGATCAGAGAGGGCAAGTGACTAGCCTCAGGTCACCCAGCTAGACCTCAGGGAAGTTTACAGTCTCCCAGGAGAGAGAACTATGCACATACCGACTTGAAGACAGGGCGAGGTGATCCAGTTTAGTGCAGCCCCACCAGGAGGATTCCTGTCATCACAATTTTACAGATGAGGAAACAGTCTCAGAGATCTTCTTACTGGGTCAGGATTGAACTGCCTGACCCCCAAGCTCATGCTCTTTCTAGGGCACAGGGCTGCCACTGTCAGGGGGCGATGCAGAGTTTCTGGCAGAGTAGTTTTCTCTCCAGTCTGGAGGTTGAGGCTGGTGGGAGGTGGAGGCAGCTGGACTCAGAGGAAGGCTGCTGTCGGGCAAAAAGGCTCCCCGAGGATGAGGCTCCAGGTGGAATTTAAGCTGTAGAGAAAGTGCAGCACGGACCATGCGAGGCTGGGTGGGCTGGGGGAGACAGGGGCTGTACTGAGGCCAAGTGAGTGGGGCTGAGAAGCCAGGCGCACTCCCAGCTGCTTGCAGACCTGTGCTTCTCCTCAGCTGGTGGGGAAATTTGCTGTATTTTGGCCCAGGAGCCACGCCAACAAAGAAAGGGAAAGTCCTGAACCCTCGGCAGGATGAAGTCTGTTTCTCATCTACCAACGAGAGAAACTACAGCCCAGGGAGAGACAGTGACTTCCCTGTGGTCATGACACAGCAGAGCCTGCCCCTCTCCCAGCTCAGTCTCCTAATCTGGAAAAGGGAAGGGTTGAATTAAATGAGCCCAAGTTCCTTCCCGCTCTGACCTTCTGAGGATCAGGCGTCCATCTTTGCCATCCTTGGCTCAGATCCCAGCCCTTGCTGTATACTCGACACATAGCCCTGGGCAAGTCACGTGGCCTCTCTGAGTGTCTGCATCAGTGTCAGTGTCATGGCGGAAATAAGTATGACATGTCTTCCTTGGGCAGATTAAATGGGCCCTGCATGGGAGCATGTCTGCACAGCTTGGGGTCTGGCCCCCAGGCAGCATCTGGGGATGGAGACGGCTGCGGCTCTGCCTGAGGCCCTCGCTTGACTGCCTGGCCTAGCGCTCATTTATAGATATCCGCTCCCCAGCTGCCAGGCCAAAGGGAAGTGGGAGCAAAGGTGCTGAGGTGGCGGTTTGGAGCCTCGCTCAGGAACGAGCCTCTGGCCACTCTTCCCCTTCGCGCCCCTGCCCCCTCTCCTGGGCATCCTCACAGCGGTCCTCCCGACAGTCCTGAAGGGGGGCGGGTTGATGTCACAATCTCCATTTAACAGATGAGAAGACTGAGACTCAGGGAGGAGAAAACACTTGCTCGAGGTCCCAGAGCAAGGTCACAACAGAACTGGCACCAGAACTGAGGTCGTTAGTCTGGAGCCCAGGACTTCCCTTGTACCCAAACTCAGAGAGTTCTATAAAATGAAGTCTCTAATTTTGCCTGGTTTGCAAAAAGGCATTTCCCTACGTGGGTTGACATAAAGAGGGGGAGGAGGGCTTGGCTTCTGCAAACAGCCCTGGGTTCTACGAACAGCGCCAGGCTCGGCATGAGACCCAGGACTGTGCGAACAACTTGCAGCCTGGAAGCTACAGAGCGCTGCAAACCATGCCAGGCTTGCCGACAGCATGGGACTCTCCAAAAGAAGTCAGGTTTCGCACACTGCGGGAATCCACAGATGGGGATGCGATCCACACACATCGTGGGACTGTGTAAAATGCACAGGGCCCAGCAAACACCATGCTGGCAAGTGGCAAGGATGCTTGCAGACTGGCTTGGTCGAACCTCCAGCCTGGGCCACCTGGACCTCACGGCAGGATTAGCCCAAGCATTAGCCTAAGTCCCAGGGCTCCCAGGTACCTGGCCCCTGCTCCAATTCCACAGCTGAGTTCCGGAATATTCTTGGACCAGGTTCTGTCAGCCTAGGGAGGCTGAGGTGATAAATGAGGACCACTCCTGCCTGAGGTTCCCGTATGTTCCATGCCCTGTGGGGTGTTGTGCGTTGTTGCACTCAAAGATTGATGAGATGAACTTAGCCAGCAAGCTGGTCCTAGCACGTACCCAGACCAATCTAGGTGTAGAACGTCGTCAGCCTCTGAGGCCAAGATGGAGGCAACTGAGCTTCCAGAAGGTCTAAAGGGACCTTCCCTGTCTCAGCCGTGCACCTGCACTCTGGAAGTTTGCAGCTCTGCCAACCTCTGTGAGGATGTGCCGTGCTGACTTCAGTCTGAAGGATTTAGAGAGACTCCATTTGATTTTCTCAAGCAGGATCAGGGGCTGGTCTTTCCATCAACCCAAGCCAACCATTGACCTTCCCCAGGGCGGTGTTCACGCATTCACACATCTGATTTCTCAAAGACTCATTCACCCAAAAGCATCTATTGAGTGCCTACCCTGTGCCAGCCTGGTCTGCGATTGTTTCAGATACTACCCGCTTCCTACTAACACCCTCACACAGCCATGAGAGCCAAGTGGGGCTGATGCGTATTTCTCTAGCATAGCACCCCAAAAGTGGGACCTCAAACCCACACCCCCGTTGCATGCGAAGACCCTAGTCCTGGATCTGGGTCAGGTTCACTTCTGTGTCTTGGATTTGGGGAAATCCAGAGGTCTTCCTCAGAAAATATAGCCTGGTTGGAGGAAAAAACCTGATTCTAGTATCAGAGGTTCAAAGTTCATCATGGTCCCACCTACGACGAGCTGGGTGAGCTCTGGGCAGTTTCCAAGAATCAACGCCTTATCTGTGAAATGGCATAAATAACTCACCTAGGGGCCAGCAGGAGGGCCTCAGGTGGGAAAGCGCTGGGGCAGCTGGGCTTTCTTTCCTGCCACCCTGTTTGGAGCCCCGCCTCAGCCGCTCCCTTCTCGGAACCCCAGGCCTTCAGGCTTGGCTTCTGTCTCGCTCACTGAACTCACACAGCAGCCCCGCAGGTGAGGAATGTTATCCTTCTTTGTAGATGAGGGAACTGACTTTCAGAGAGGTGCAGGGACCTGCCTCAGGTCTCTCGGCCAGTGATTGACAGGGCTGAGATGGGATCTAGGTCTGTCTGGCTCCAAGGCCTCCATCCTCAGTCCTCAGTCCAGAAAACTGCGAATTTCATGTTTGCTCTTCTGCACTCCCCTCCCCATCACCGAGATGGAGTCTCCCCAAGGCGGGCTGGCCTTTGTGATTCCAGTAGTCAGAGTCCCTCTTTGCTCTGGATCCTTGGAGCTCAAAGAGGAGACGAGGTTCAGTGAGAAAGGATGAGAGCTCAAGAGGGACAGTGGTTCAGTGAAGGATGGCAGTGGGGGAACAGGGACTCACCATGGGGCTCATGGAAGGTGACAAAAGTTCTGTGAGGGGACAAGAGCTTAGTGGGAGAGGAGCTCAGATCAAGAATGGGAACACAGTGAGGAGACTGGAGAATCAGGACTGAACGATCCCAGGGCTTGAGGAGACCCAAGACATTCCCTCTACTCCCGCCTCTCCACTGCCAACAGAGCAGGAGAAAATATCCCAGCCAAGAGGCTGGAAGGAACTGGCTGAGCGGGGGAGACAGCAGCCTCCTCCCATCAGTGGGGCTGGATCTAAACAAACCCAGCCTCCTATTCAACTCTGCCCCAGCTGCCCCCGCCAGAGATCAGAGGGATTCACAGAGAGGGAAGGAACAAGTGACCGAGGGAGACAGGCGCTTGGAGAGTAGGGTCAAGTTGAACAGGACTTCCTAACCCAAACCTGGGAGAGGTGGCTGCTATCCAGCGTGGCCCAAGAGGCACCAGCCTAGCGTGTGGAGTCCCCACGTTCGCACAGCCCTGCGCTGTGGCTCGCGGCTGCTGTCTCCAGGAGCTCCCGATAAGGTCTCACTCCATTTCTCCTGCTCAGCTCCTGTCTTGAAACTGCAATAGGGGCTGGAACTCACTGCACGCAGTGGTCATGGGACCCAGGATAGGTAAGTGTGGATGAAGTAAGGGAGGGGTGTTGGGAGGGAGTCTGGGGACCATGTTCCCAGCGTAGAGGGAGAGGCTTCAGAGCCAAAATGGGTGTCTTGGGTGGAGAAGGGGGTCCCCCAGTGTCCTACACAGAGTCAGGAATATGGCCGGACCCAGTGAAGGTACATTGCATGAATGAGTGAATGCCCTGAGAGGCAGGAAGGGACGCTGTTTACTCAGCTGGAGGCAAGGAACCCAGCCTAACCTCTCCGATGAGACAGAGAGGGTGATGGAAAGGGAGGCTCCCGAGCCCCTCACCACCCCTGTTCTCCCTCTCTGAAGACAGCAGATAGAGACAGACAAAGCAGAGAAAAACAGAGAGAGAGAGAAGAATAGTCAGAGACAGAGCAAGTTCGGAGACGTGCAGAGTCAGACAAAGGCCTGGATGGAAGGAGGAAACAGTGAGAAGACGAGGACCAACAGGTGTCTGCAGGAGCATGCTGGAGAAGGAAATGAGAGCAGCCCAGAGAGAGGGCTGCAGGAGAGACCGGGAGCACTAAAGAGAAGCAGAGACAGTGCGAGAGAGAACCAGACAGAGACAGAGAAGGAGAAAGACAGACAGACAGACCTGCAGACGGAGAAACAGGAACATCAGCACAGAAGAGAAGTGGAGTCAGAGAGAGACCTGCAGAGACCTCTGTGCATGCGTTGGCCGTGGGGTGGAGAGGAGGCCAGAGGGGAAATGTCTTAAAGTCTTGAGGAGCCAGGCCTGGAGCCTGGCCAAAGCACCATGTGGAGAGGGCGGTGGTTCTGGGAGCGGAGCGCCCAGCTGAGCATTTCTTGGGCAGGCGGAGGGAAGTAGAAGAAACAAAGGGTGTTTAGACAGAGTGGCCTTCTGGGCTGGACACCCTGCGGCCATCACCTCTGGCCTTCCTCCAGCTGCCTGTCCTCCGCTGCCTGAGTTAGACTCACACCCACTCAGACAGGGCCAGACTTGCACCCCTGAGCGTGGCAGTCAGGGCTTCATGGGCGGAGCAGGCAGACACAGCTGTGTTGCAGCCATAACTTGGGGATGGTGACATGGCAGGAAAGGTGGGAGTGGATGCTTCCTCTGGGGGCCTAGCAGGAGAGATGACAATGAGGTCAGATTTGGGTGGGTTGATTTGGAGATTGACCACTGACAAACCAAACTCCGGATCCACCTTGGCTTGCTACAGGATGGGAGGGTTGATGATCCTATGGGTATGGAAGAAACAAGACTTTGGCTGTACTGCATCTGTCCCCTGTCTCCTGTCCCCAAGACTGTTATTCTGACCTCTGCAGAGCTCATCTCTGCAATATTCTCTAGCTGCCCCCTACCTCCCATACACACAGCAGGAGGCTGACCCCAGTGTCTGCCCACCAGCCACCAGAAGCCACCTCTGGCCTGGCTTCCTGAGCCCTGCCCTGAGCGGTGGCCAGGTTTCCCCTGTTCTCCCTTTCTGGTGTGAGGGCGCTCTGAGGAATGTGGGAACTCAGTCAGGCAGGATACAGAGCCTGGAGCCTGGGAAGAGTCCTGGGCTCAGCTCCCAACCCCAGAGAGAGGGGCCAGCTGTCCCAGCCCGGGGGCAGTCAGATCTGGCACCCAGCGGGGCCCCACCGTCAACTCACCACGTGCCCTTAGGCAACAGGCAGAGCTTCCTTGTCTGTGGGGGAGGGGCTGGAGAAAATGGTTTCCCAAGGCCCTTCTCATCCCCTTTGGTGATTCCGAGCACGTGCTCTCCCACCTCAGCACCTTTGCTCAGCTTTACCTCCACCAGGAAAGCACCTGCCCACATCCCCTTCTGGGGAAATTTGCCCTGTTTTCCAACTCTTCCGAGCACCAGCTCCTCCAGGAAGCCTTCCAGAGGGATTCTCCAAACTGAAAGTCACCTCTCCCCCGTATGCTATTTGACCCCTATTTGCGGCTCATCCTTCCTTTTCCTGGTGTTGCCTCTATTGTTCTCTCCGGCCTTTCTGGGTTCAAATGTGAGCCCATCCAGGTGGGGCGAGGGAAAGAACCAGCA
The DNA here is from genome assembly GCF_041296235.1 of Equus asinus. NCBI lineage: Eukaryota > Metazoa > Chordata > Mammalia > Perissodactyla > Equidae > Equus > Equus asinus. The sequence goes on along the minus strand of NC_091809.1, from coordinate 82,766,750 downwards.
GTGCTAGGTTCAAATTTCGGCTCTGCATCACTGGCTTTAGGAGAATGCAGTGACAAGCTCTAACGCTTTATAAAAGGGGAGGAAACATGCTCAGAGGGCAAGTGACTCAGCGAGGTCACCCAGCAAACAAGCAGGAGAGTGGGGGCCAGAATCCAGATCTGCCTGATGCCGAAGCTCTTTCCTCTTTGTGCCATTGCCCTTGGGGCTTCCCCTTTCCTTCCGCAGACCTCACACTGGTGAGGGGCCACCTGCCTTGGGTGCTTCTCCACTGGCTCCAGGCAAAGCAAGCTGTTCTCTGGGTGTTACAACTGGGGAGTGGGCAGGGGGAGGCTGAGTTATTTTCTCCCAGCTGGGACTTGCCGGCTGGGCCAGAACACAAGCAGCTGTGAACCAGTTGGTGAGCTTGCCTAAACCCCACAGTTGGGTGCCAGGCATCCACTCCCCAGTCCACTTCTGTCCCTTCCTGGGTCTCCCTTTCTCCATCTGTGCAGTAGATGGACAGGTTGGCCAAGGCAGTCACTTGGTCCCTTTCAGTGCTGAGAAGCCCTGTCTTCTGTCTCTAGAGGGAGCCGTGGAGCAGAGGCCTCTCTGTAGGGGCAGGGCCGGGTCTCCTCATCAGTGTTACGGGGCCTTGGCTATCTCCAGGTGCCAGCCTGGGCCTCAGCCACACCCTGGGGGTGCGGAAGAAGTAACCTTGGTCCCTGCCACCCCTCAGGGGCTGCAGCCCAGAGCCCGAAGCACTAATGCTTGAAAGGATGGAGAGAGAACAATGCCCGCCTCACCAGCCTGGGAGCTCCCTGGGAGCAGGGCTTGATTTGATCCATTCCTGAGGCCCCAGAACTCACACAGGCTGGGCAGAGGTGGCGCATTGAGTGCATAAGTCCTCCTTCCTCTCCAAGCCCCCCATGACATTCCTTCCCTCCCTCCAGCTGTTTTGGAAGCCTCTAATCTAGGACTGGAGACTCCTGATATGGTGCTAGGTGGGGCACAATGGGGCCCTTAGGGAGTAAACGTGAGCATAGAGCAGATGAGCTGGGACTAGTGGCTGGGGGAGGTGACACGGCCTTGGCCGATGCCTCCTATCTCTGAGCCTCAGGCTCCACATTTAGGCCTAAGGACACTGGCCTGCATCCCTTATGGGCTCAGGGCTCACCCTCCCCCCAGGTTCTCATCATTTTTTAGGGTCATCTTGGGTCTAGATGGGGTAACTGGGGCCAGAACCAGGAACAGAAAGTCCCAGCACAGGGTCCCTGACCCAGCCTGGAAACCACCAGAAAGTGCTTGGCCTCCTCCTCCCCCCTACACACATCTCCCTCAAGAAGCAGCGCCTGGGAGGCCTGCAACAGCTGGCCCTCAAGCATGCGACTGTCTTCCCAAGAGACCACCCAAGGGTCCTGCCAGGAGGAATTTCCCAAAGATGACAGCCAAGCCCAAGACCGGAGACCCCCCTGCCTGCATTTGACTCTTCCTCCTCCAGAAGCCCCTCCAGGCCACTCTGGGAATGGGAGCACTTGGCCCCACCCTGCAGCGCTCCACCCCAGCAGGCCTCCTGCCACCCCTGCTAGACACCTCAAGGAGGTCACGCCCACCCCTACTAAACGTTATTCTCTGGCCCCAGTAGATGCTCGCCATTCCCCAAATTCATCCTGTTCTTTTCCACCCTCAGCCTGTGCACATGCTGTTCTCTCCGCCTGGAGCGTCCATCCTTCCAGCAAACCACTTCTCATCTTTCAGGGCCTGACCCAGCTTAGAAACACGATTGTTGAATTGAGCTAAACGGAATGAGGGAGAAGAGAAGGCCGGGCGGGGGAGGCCTGCTGGGGTGGAGCGCTGCAGGGTGGGGCCAAGTGCTCCCCTTCCCAGAGTGGCCTGGAGGGGCTTCTGGAGGAGGAAGAGTCAAATGCAGGCAGGGGGGTCTCCGGTCTTGGGCTTGGCTGTCATCTTTGGGAAATTCCTCCTGGCAGGACCCTTGGGTGGTCTCTTGGGAAGACAGTCGCATGCTTGAGGGCCAGCTGTTGCAGGCCTCCCAGGCGCTGCTTCTTGAGGGAGATGTGGTTAACCATTGTGGAGGACTGAAGTGTACTGGGCAGGGCATTTCCTCTAATCCTGCCAAAAACGCTGTGAGACGGCCCTCTTCTCCCACTTCCAGAGAAGGAAGCTGAGGCTCAGAGAGGCTAAACAAGCTGGCCAAGGTCACACAGCTACAATAAGGCAAAACAAACATTTGAATCCAAACTCCTCTGGCCTAGAGGGTTTCAAGCAGGGACATGACATGGTCCATCCAACACAGGACCAGGCAGCCTCTGCCCCGGGGCATTCGTGCCCGAATCGGGCAGATAAGAGGGGGACATAAATGATGCAGGAGAGTAACCAGCCCTGTGGCCCAGGGAAAGGGCGGAGGGAACTGACCTAGTAGGGGGTTATGGAGGGATAGACAGTGGGCATGGGCCACAGGAGCTGGGCAGGGAGACCAGCAGGCTGAGGGAACCCTGGGCAATCCAGGAGGTAGGAGGTGCTCAAGGCAGGGTTGGCCATGCCGAGGCTGGCCTCCTCCCACCGCAGCACCTCCAGAGAGAGGTGCGTGCCATCACCATGAGGGGGGCCTTGCCCAATATCTGCTGCTGGGAATATTGCCCTTCCCAGCCTCGGGCTGTGGGTGTGTTAGTGCCTGAGTCTGGTCGGTTTTCCAGAAACATCTTGACTCCTTTGTGACACTGCCCCCACCCCGCCCACCGTGGCACCTGAACACAGTTCCAGGGTGAGTTCCCCTTTCGCTCTGTTCTACTCAGCTGGTGCTCACGGTGGGGCTTCTCACTCCCGCTGGGCAAGTCTGCCCACTTGTGGCTTCTGTTACCTTCTCTCCACTCATGTCTCCCAGATGCCCACAGGCTGGGCTCCACCCCACAGCCTCTCGTGGGCTCTCCTGGAGCCCACAGCCTCCTAGGAATCTCCCCTTGGCTGCCCCACTGCCACCCCAAACTCACCACATCTAAGGCTGACCTCACCACACCATACGATCCTGGCCCTCGATGGTGGGACACCTAGACAGAAAACTGGGCCTCTCCCAACTCCATTCCCCTGCCTCCAGGACCCCTGGCCTCCTGCACTCCCCACAGCTGGTTTTTCACTAAGCCCTGTTGATCCCCGCTCCCTACGGTGGTATATCTGCTCATTCCTCTCCATCCCTACTCCCCACTGGGCCCCATTATCACTCTCTCCCCTGGACCCCACTCCTGCCTTCTCCCTGGTCTCTGTCTGCAGCCTGACTTCTCCACTCTCCCCTCATAGGCATGGAGGTCTCAGGAGGCCAGATTGGACCTTACCACTGGGCTCAGACAGAGCCCAGCCCTTCAGCCTGGCATTCAAGGCTCCTAGCCCCTCCAACCACTGAAGCCTCACCCTCGACCTTGACCCCAGCACTCCAGCCTTTCTAGACTATTTGCTCCCTGAGCGTTCTCTGCTCTTTCATACTTTTGCCCTTCTCTCTGATGTTCCTTCCTCTAGGAAGCCTTCCAGAACCTTCCGATCTAGACTAGGGCCTCTCCACTGTGTTTCTATAGTCTTGAAACTTCTTGTATCACAGAGTGAGCACCTGTTATTGTGAGTCTGTGTTAGATGTTTGCCCCACCACACACACACACTCACATACACAGTCACACACAAATGGGAGCTCCCCGAGGGCAGGGACTGGGGCTAATTGCCTCTGGGGCCCCAGCAGCCTGCCTCGAAGAGCTGTCAGTGTGTGGAACTAATCTTCGTTCTCATTCCCAAACCAGCAGAGACCAGCTCTGACCCGCTGTGGTGACCCTGGGCAAGTCACAGCCTCTCTCGCCCTGTTTCCTCACGCCTCAAAGGGTTAACCAGCCCTGGCTTCCTGTCCAGTGGGCTCCCCAGGCCCAGTGTTGCTGTGGGATTGCAGACAGGGAAGCCTACAGGCAGGTGAGGAGGGTCCATGAAGTGGGCCAGACACGCTCCCCCAAAGAGCCTTCAACATGGCAAATGGCCACGTGCAGGCCAGCGTCCCGGACCAGCTGAGTGTTACCGTATGGGAACGCAGGCCTAGTGTTGCTGGATCTGCTAATCTGTCAAGAAAAAACAAAAATCTGGAGTTTTATGTGATAGTTCCCAATTTTTAAATAGTAGCAGCTAACTTAAAAACTCTCGGCGAGCCAGCATTGTGCAGGCCCCCAAAAATGTCTAGGAGTTAGATGTGCCCCCACGCAGGACTACCATGCAGTGCACAACTCCAGGGGGCGCCATTCACCTCATGGTGCACAGCCCATGCAGCTGCGCATGGTGTCTTGGGCCAGGGCCTCTCAGCCATAACCTCTACCTCATATTCCATCTCTGCCTTATACTCTGTCCTTTGATGGCCTCGGCAAAGTGTGTGTGGTAGCAGGTGTGAGGGGAAGGCCTTCCCTTCTCTTGTACAGGGAAATTATTAGGAGAAAAAAAAAAAACCCAAGAAGGCCTTGGAACGTACAGGCCTTTTTGGCCTGTGGTGGGTGAGGAGGGTGGGGTGGGGGGCGGGGGGGACAAGAGAGCAGAGGGAGGCATCCAGAGGGATCTGAGCCACTTCAGGGATCAGGAGGAAGGGAGAGAGCAATGCTGGGGCTGAGTCACCCACAGGAGGGAAAACAAGTTATTCTGAGGCCTGGTGGTCAGACCTCAAATAGACTCCCTCCCTGGCGAGGTGGGATGGAAAGCTGACAAAACTGACTCTTGTGAGGCATCTTGTGGTGGACAAAGGACATCGTCCTGTGTGATTCATGCAAGCTTGAGAAGAGAGTCTTATTATTCCTCTTTTGCAGAGGCTCAGAGGTCCAATTGCTGGCCCAAGGCCACACCAGGTCTAAGTGATCCTACATCTTGCTCTCTCTGCTGAGGCACAGGCCAGAACATTCTGAAGAGACAGTGTCGTTGCCTTGCCCCTCCTTGGTCCAGGCACTCCTCTTCTGCCCTCAGGACGCGAGAACTCTCCCAGGCCCTCTCGGGCGTTTCTCAGCACATCCCTCCTGAAAGTTCAAATCTGGACCTTGGTTATGAGTCCTGAACTCTCGCCACACTCATGTCCTCTGGACTGGGGGCCACATGTCCTTCTCGCTGCATTTCTCTTTCCAGCCTTGCCTGCCCCGACTTGGCGCTCTCTGAGGCCATCAGAGGAGGGTGTTGACTGAACAATGAACTGACTGACTGACTGGTTAGCTAAAGAATCAGCTGGTGGAATGCTAGACTGTCACCATATAACCACCTTTGACAATTCACAGGCGGCCAGGCCAGAATAAGAAATGGCTACGTGGGGATTGTTTTTCATTTGTTCTAAGGCCATCAATGCAGCCGCCATCTTGTGGCTGCTGTTGGGGGCTCAGGAGTCAGACAGATCTGGGTTCCAGCCCATGCTTTGCCATTTACCAGCTCCTGGACCCTAGATAAGTCATCTCTCCTCTCTGTGCCTCAGTTTCCTCATCTGTCAGAGTCACAGCACCTACCTCAAAAGGTTGCTAGGAGGACCAGTGAGTGTGCCCAGCCCAGCACGTAGTGTTGTTGGGTCTATAGTAGCCCCTAGGACAAACTCCTCCATCTGGGCCACTTCCTGTAGTGGGGGAGGGTGACCCAGAGCTGGGTGTCCCAGCCCCCTGACCTCCCCAGCCCTCTGGGGTTGAGCTTTCTCCAGATTCTCAGGTTCTAGGTGTGGCAATGCTCCTTCCTGTCACAAAGTAAGTATGGAGGCAGGCGGGGTGTTTGTGGAAGGACAGACAGCTGACAGAAAGACTGGCAGGCTGATGGGGAAGGAAACACCGTTCATTGCACTCGGGCTACGCATTGTGTCGTGCTGCCTCCCCACACATTACTGACACAGCCTGTTGATAAGACGAAGTGTATTGTCTACCACGAGACGGGACAACACCTCTTCTCAAAGCTCTGGCAGTGTCTCAGAGCAGGGAGAAAAGGTCAATATTTGTTGAGAATTGAGAGTGTGTTTTGAGGCCGGCCGTTCAGTGAGGAGAGGGGGTGGGTGAGAGAGGCTGGACTAGGATTGGGTGAGAATCATGACCCCACAGTCCAGATTTGTTGGTGGAAACAGCAAGGGGGAGGATTTGGGGGTGCAGAGAGTCAAAGAATCGAGGGCGCACCCTCTGTCGATGGTTCCCCCTGAAGAGTCGATCCATCTTTCAGGAAGTTCCCATAAGAACAATCAAGCCATTGGCTTGGGCTGGTTAGTCTGGGAAGAGTAAAAAGAAAAAAGCCTAACGAAGACAGTGGAATTGCAGAGTCAAGCGAATGTAGACGGTAAGGTGTGGTTTGGGGCTTTTAGCGTCCGGGCCGCCCGTGGGGTGGAGGTTCTGGTCCTCTGCGCTGGAAAGCAGGGATTTCCGTCCTGCCATTGCCGATGAGGACACAGCAGGCTACTGGTCTAAGGCCACGCAGAGGACTGCAGCTGGGGGCGCTCAGACCGGGGCAAGTGCCGCCAAAGCTAGTGAGTGTGCACGGAGGGAATGGATCCAGGCCCTCAGGTCTGTGGTTGGCTGAGGCTTGGATGACAGGGCGAGAGAGAACCCAGAGTCGGAAGGATGGTGCTGTCAGAGGGAGAAGTGACCTTGGAGGAGCCAGGTGTGCGTGGAAGGGGCTGGGTTCAGCTGGGCCTTGTAGCCTCAGAGGTACTTGAAGGTTCTTCAGGAAAGGGGAGGGCAGTGGTCCTCAGTGGGGCCAACTGGGAGCCAGGCCTGGGCCAGGCACCCTACATGCCTTTCTTCCTTGAGGTAGCTGCTGTATCCTCACCTTACAGATGAGGAAACAGGCTCAGAAAGACGGAGGGGCATGTCTGGGCTCACGCAGCAGATGCAGGGAGCCAGGGTTCAGACCCGGCTTTGAGGACTTTGAAACCTACACTCAGCCCCACAGCTGTCTGGGATTTGCTGTTTGCAGCTGGGAGGTGGCTGGAGGAGGCAGGAAACTTTCCAGCAAATAACAGGCAGAGAAAGGCGGCCCTCGCTGTCAGGCTGCTCTCTGAAACCTTGGCCTTCATCACCCTGGATGCAGCTGGTGTGGGGAAGGCCGACTCCTGTCCGTGGAGGGGTAGCTAGAGGCATACCCTCTGCCTCTCAGGCCTCCAGCGTCTCTGACTGAACTGGTAAACAAGGTCTCTAGCTGGGCGGACTTTCAGGGTGACTGGCCCACTTGCTGAGCAGCTGCAGGGCACGTGGCCAACCAACAGCCACAACAGACAGGTCTCCTGAAAGACAGCCAGACCAACGACTTACCAGCTGCTGGACATGAGAGCATCTGTGTGAATCACTAGCCACGTAACCCACTGACGGGCACACAGACCCCTTGCCTGCCAGCTCTGGAGCTGTGGGCTCCCAGCCCTTGGAACCATCTGGTCTACCTGGGGCCCTAAAACTTGGTTGACCACCTGGGAGAGAAAGGGACTAAGAGGCTGGGATTTTTTCCTGGGGCCTGGCTCCCTGCCCCTCCTCTCACTCCCACAGGCCATCCAAGCCCCAGTCTACTCCCACAGCGGCCCCCTCTGCTGTCAGGACCAGAAGGATGGGAAGGGCCTCAGAGGCATCCTGTGAGGAGGGCACACAGCCCTGGACTCAGGACCCTGCTTCTAGGGGGAGTGCTATCACCAATCAGGGAGTCAGACTGTTTGCTGCCAGCCCCTCAGCAGAGGCCTCAGCCCACAGGAAGGGCTCAGGGAACTGACAAGCTGCCTGACCAGCCCCTGTCAGTGACCCACTCACCACCCAATGCACTGACAGCTGCTCTCAGAGCCCTGGGGCATGGGGCCAGGGCTTCCCTCCTCCACACGAGGCTGAGGCTGATGACTGGGCCATGGGAAGATAGGAGGTTCTGAGCTGATCCACCGACTTTCTGTCCCCCTCTCTCACCCATCCTCTGGGTTTCTTTCACAGTTGGGGCTCCAAGTCAGTGACTTCTGCCCTTCTAGCCTCAGCTCCAGCCCCATCACCTGGCTGGCCTGTCCCCTAGGTGGGTGGGCACTGTTGCCCTTCAGGTGACCTGGGTAGGTTTGGTTGGGCCAAGACAGAGAAGAGCATTGTGGTTCTTCCCCTCATCAAACCTGTGCAAGGAGCACGAAGTGATGCTGAGGTTAACGCCCAGGCTTGAAGTCCTGCACCCATGTCAACCAGTCCACTGGTCACCTCTAACCCTCAGTGTCTTCATCTGAAGCACAGGGATGATAAAATAAGCACCAAATAAAGCACCAAAGGCATGGAGTTGTGGAGAGGTCATGGGCATGTTGAGGATGCGCAGAAAGGCTCACCTGCATAGACAGCATGTAGCCCGGCATCTATGCTACAGTATGTGACCCGTCTCTGCTGGTGAGGGGACCTGGGGCTCAGACTGTGTCCCGTCAATCTCCTCTGGGTGAGCTCCTTCCCCTCCTCTTCTCCCTCAAAGTGAGTCCGGCCCACGGCCCTTTACTAGCCCAACCCCTTGCTAGGTCAACCTCTCCTCCATCAGGTGTCGCTTTGGTTTCCATATCTCCTTGTTTCCTCTGAATGTTTATGCCCCCAAAAGGGACTCCTCGGCAGCCACACACACACTTGCATTTCCTCAGTCAAATTCCTCAAGCTATTTGAGTAGACATTTCCACAAAGAAGATAGACAAATGGCCAATCAGCACACGAAAAGATGCTCAGCATCATTAGTTATTGGGGAAACCCAAGTCAAAACCACGTGAGATATCACTTCACAGTCACTCTATGGCTATAACCAAAAAGACAGACAATAGGAAGTATTAGCAAGAATGGGGAGAAATTGGAACCATCATACACTGCTGGTGGGAGTATAAAGTGGTGTAGCTGCTTTGGAAAACAGTTTGGCAGTTCCCCAAAAAGTTAAACATGGAGTTACCATATGACCCAGTTCCACTCCTGGCTGTCTACCCAAGAGAACTGAGAATGTATGTCTACATGAAACTTTGCATATGAATGTTCATAATGTCCATTAACAGATGAATGGATCAACAGAATGTGAGATATATATATGTATGTCCATCCATACAGTGGAATGCTATGCAGTCATAGAAAGCAGTGAAGTACTGAGACATGCTACCACATGGATGAACCTTCAAAACATTATGCTAAGTGAGAGAAGCCAGACACAAAAGGCCAAATTTGATTTGTATGAATTTATGTGAAATATCCAGAACAAGCAAACCCAGAGAGCCAGCAAACAGATTAGTGGTTGCCAGGAGCTGGCGGAGGGAAGAGTGGGGAGTGACTGCCAATGGGTATAGGATTTCCAACTGGGGTGATGAAAGTGTTCTGGAATTAGATAGCGGTGATGGTGTGTAACTTTTTGAATATACTAAAAACCCCTGAATTGTATACTTAAAAAGAGTGGATTTTATGGTATGTGCATTGTATCTCAACTGAAAAAAATCCCTCAGGCTCCCAGTTACCCTGTGTGAGGAGCACAAAACCTTCACTGTGGAGGCTCCAGGCCTCTTCAGCACCTCCCAGAGTTTGCCTTCCAGGTCTGGAGATGGAGGGCGAGTCCCCACCCCCCTCCCTGGGTCAGAAGTGTCCTTGGGTCAGTTTTTAGGCTCCAGAAGGATCTTGTTGAATGGGGGGAAACTCCTGCCAGGTTGAGAGGTACACGAAACAATGGAGAAGGCTTCCGCAGGAAGCGGGGCCCCAGGAGGGGAGGAAGGCCAAGGAGATGCAGGTGGTTTCTAACTATGCAGAGGGGTGGAGACTCCCAAGGCTGGACTTCCAGGCTCCTCGCTGAGATTTGGCGTCAGGAGACCCTGGGAGATGCCTCTGAAGGGCCTCAGCTTTCCTCTCACTGCAGTGAGTGGCAGAGTGACATGGTTCCCGTGGTCACCATAGGAGAAAACCGGCAAGCGTAACTGGGGACAAGGGTTCAGGTTCTGCCACAGCTCTGCCTCCTGAGTCATTGCCCAGCTTGGGACCTCAGTTTATCAGTGCAGGGAGTTAAATGGATGAACTCTGAGGGCCCTTTCTGTACTGACCAGCAACACAGCTTGATGGTGTGATTTGGGGCTTGGGCTGGTCGGCTCTGTGATTACACGCAGGGTGATGCCGTTTGGGGTGTTGGTAACTACCCCCGGGAAAAGCTTTTATGCCTGATATAGATCAAGCCTTGACCCTACACCTGGCCCCAGACCTCTGATCCTAGCCTAAGCCAGACAGACCCAGACTCAGCCTCCGGGAGCACAGATGTCTCACATGGGCCCAGGACTAAGGCTGTGCACCTTACCGCTGGGTCCACTGCTCAGAGTGTGTGTGACGGGTCAGCAGCTTCTGCCTAGGAGGAAGGAACAGACTGAAGGTGTGAAATAGGTGGTCCCCGTTAGGATCTGGCCAGCGCGGGCACATGGAGCACACACCCTCTTAGGAAGGACCCTTCTGCCGCCTGGGACTCAGGAAGGCTGAAGGTGCCTTGACTCAGATTCCCTCCAACCCCTGAAATACCCTAGGCTACCTGGGTCAGGACCATTCTCTGGGATTCCATCTCCACTCTCACTCCCTGGCTGGCTGTCCCACAGGGCCGGTGAGTGAGGAGCCCCAGATGCCAGACAAGGACATCAAGGCCATGATGGGCACAGAAGACACACCTGGAGGCAAAGCCAGCCCAGACCCTCAGGACTCGCGGCCAAGTGTGTTCCACAGCATCAAGGTACCTCTGGGGTCTGGTAGAGGCAAGGCCATCTGAGTCCAGCAGAGCAGGATCTGCCACTTACTGGCTGTGTAACACCAAGCAAGTTGCTGCCTTTCTCTGAGCCTCAGTTTACTCATCTGTAGAATGGGTGGCTCTGAGTGTCAAAGGACTTAGCTTGGTTTCTGGCACATGAAAGATGCCCAGCACATGTTCTCTCCTTCCAGAGAGGATAAAGGGGCTGCCCTATGGGCAGTGGGAGACCAGTCTCCTTGCCTCCTGTTTCCATAGAAGGAAAGAGAAGGATCCCAGTGACCCTGCACCTGTATGAACACCAGGAGTTCTGGTTCTACCACGGGCAGCCCTAAACATCCCAGCACCCACTGGGTGCCAGGCCCTGGGCCAGGTGCTGTTCCCGCATGATCTTTTTTAATTCTACCAGTAACCCTGGGAGGTGGGGATGGGGACGTCATCCTTGTTGTCCAGATGAGCAAACGGAGACTCAGAAGAACAGAGTGAATGTTATTAAGCTCTGGCATAAACACTCTTTTTTAATTCTTTGAAGCAAGTTTTCCTTCTCTTAGGAAGTCTGCCCGTTTTTTAGGAGGAAGACTACAGGCGGGCGGGGATGTGTGGTTGGGAGGCCCAGTGGGGTGGCGTGGGCAGCCCGGAGATTCAGTCTGTGCAGGTGGTCTCCCAGAGAGCTCTAGGGGAAGACAAGGTTGGGGCTGGGAGGGAGAAGGATTTGGAATAGCTTCCTGGAGAAAGGGGAGGACGGTGGAACCGGGAGGGAGGTCCAGTCTAGCCCAGGGAAGCTCTGAGGGTCAGAGGGGCTCCTGCCATTTTCAGCCCCATGAAGACCCTGCTCTTAGTCATGTGGCTCTTGGGTAGCCCCCAGGCCCCAGAGTGTGCCCAAGACAGCTTTTCTAGCTTTTAGGCCTGTGGGAGAAGCCATGGGCTACTCTCATAACCTTCTCCCTCCCTCTGTCCCTCTCTCCTCTCCTTCCTCCCCTCTCTCTCCTCCTGTGCATCTGTCTCCTCTGACTCTGTTTCTCCATCTCTATTCCTTGCTCTTCTCGTGGCCTCACGCTCCCTCTCTTTCCCCAACTCCTCTCTGGCTCCCCGCCTGTCTCCCCATCCCTCTGCCCACTGCCATCCCCACGGCCCCTCCGACAGGTCTTCGTCCTGTGCCACAGCCTGCTGCAGCTGGCGCAGCTCATGATCTCCGGCTACCTCAAGGGTTCCATCTCCACAGTGGAGAAACGCTTCGGCCTCTCCAGTCAGACCTCTGGGCTGCTGGCCGCCTTCAACGAGGTACGGGCCCTGGGCGCCATCACGGTGGGGGAACGTCGAGAGAGCCTCACACCCACCTCTGCCCATCCTCCTCTCTCACTACCCTTCCCCTCCCAGTGCCCTCAGGCAACCCCCATCGCAGCTCTGCAGGCGGTGTCCTGGCCAGAGGCTGACCAGCCCTGTGTTAGGACAAGGTCCAGAGGAGACCTCTCCCTCCCTGTGCTGTCAGAGCGCCAGGGACTCCTGCCCTCGGGGCCACCCTGTTGAGGGTGGTGGGGTATTTTAGATATGGCCAGATCCCCACAGCCACCCACTCTCCCACTGGTTCCTTTACTTTTTCGGGCACCTGGCCGTGGGCTGTCCCAGGACGGAATCAGAGGGAGTCACTTCAACAGCAGTGAGGGAGGTTCACACTAGATCAGAGGCTGAAAGCTCAGACCTTGGGGCGGCGGGGGAGGGAGAGATACCACGGCATGTCGTCCTCAGAGCTGCCCAGCCATCCTCAGGCCTCTGCCCCGGGGCCAGCAGCCAAGCAATGAGGAGCGGACAAGCCGCTTTGGGCGGATCTGGGGATCAGAGTCCAGCTATGCCCGGCCCCTCCCCCACCAGATGTTTTCACCAGCCAAGAAGGCCACTGTCTAGAGAGCAGAGACCACCCTCCCCCACCCCCAGCAGATTTCTGTGAAGTTCTCTCCACCTTGGGTGATGTGTCACGTTGCTCCCAACCCAAGGCTTGCCAGCTACACAGAGTCCCCAGATGTTCCTCAGACCCCACCTCCAGAGCCCAGAGGTGGGAACGCAATGTCATTACCTAGCTCTGGGACCTAGCAAGTCACTCCCCATCTTCAGGCCTTGGTGCCCATCTATGAAATGGAGAGTGGCTGTTCTTCCCAGGGTCAGTCCTCCCACCGCCCCTCTGCTGGTCCTGCCCCACTCCACCAGCAGGGAGTCTGGGGCTCAGGGGTGAGGACTTGACTGGTCACCAGCCAGTAGGCACTGGAAAGGGGTGCACAGCCCAGCTTCTGACAGCAGAGCCTGCCCCTTCTCTGCAAGCCTTCAGGTCTCCTCCGAACCCAGCCCGGGATTTTGATTGTAAGTCTCAAAATTCCAAGCCTTAGTCCTCCGGCTTTAGAGTTTGTTCCTGTCATCCCTGCCATCCCAGAAACATTCATGCACCCCTTCCTTGATAGCCACCCCTCACGTTCTATCATGGGGTCCAACCCATGTTCCAGAATGAAATTGAACTTCTAGCCTTGTCTACTCTGCCTTCATTTCTCTCTCCTAAAGGGGTGGTGGAGCCCTTCCTAGGAGGACCCAGAATCTACATTTATAAGAGGGACCCAGATGATTCTTATTCAGCCAGCTTGTCCGTTATACAGATGGGAACACTGAGAGTGGTGATGGAGACAAGGATGATGCAGGCCACCGGCCCTGGGCTCTGCTCCACTTTAACGGGTCCCCTTGTCCTTTTGCAGGTGGGGAACACAGCCCTGATTGTGTTTGTGAGCTATTTTGGCAGCCGGGTGCATCGGCCCCGACTGATCGGCTGTGGGGCTATCCTTGTAGCCCTGGCGGGCCTGCTCATGGCTCTCCCACACTTCATTTCGGAGCCATACCGCTTCGACAACACCAGTCCTGGTAAGAGCAGGAGGGGCTGGGCTGGAGGCAGACATGATCTGCTGCATTACTGGGCACCAGGGCCCATCCCCAGGCTTCTATCAGTCAGGGTGGGCCCAGCTTCCCAGGACACTTGCTGGTCTTCCCCACCCTACCTCCACAGCCTCCCTCAGTCCCAGCCCAGGTGGCCTCTGGCTCCTGGGCAGTAACATAGGGTATCGTCCTGGGGCAGAGGGGTGACGCCCAGAGGGTCACAGTGAGGGCCTGCTTGTGTGTCACTGCTTTTTTTTGAAGTGGAGGTGAATTTACAACACAGCCTATTTTAGGGCCTAGCATGTGTAGGTCCCCAGGAAATGTTTGTGCAATAATAATAATAGTGTCACACACCACTTACTACACACCAGACACTGTTGTAAGCACTTTATGTACATTGATGCATTTAATCCTCACAAGAAGACGGGACGATGAAGAAAGAAAGAACGAATGAGTGGATAACAAAAAGAAAATGAAAGGATTCTAGACAGGAATAGTGAAGCCCCTGTTCAGCCCAGTGGGATTTTGTTGGGGCTTACTTGACAGATGGCTGCCTGTCCCTCAGAGAACGATGCAAGCAGCCTGAGCATTCACTTCATTCCTTCCCATCTCCCATCCACCCATTTACCCATCTATCTACCCACCCACCCATCTACCTACCCATAAACCTACTCACCCACTCATCTATCTACCTGTATACCCAGCCATCCACCCATATACCTACTCACCCACTCATCTATCCACCTATACACCCACCCACCCACCCATTCACCCACTCATCTACCCACCCATCCACCCATCCATCCATCCATCTGGTGGTCCACCCAACAAACCCTTAGGGCTGCCCACTTTGTGCCAGACTCTCTCCAGGGGACTCAGTCCTTGCCTCCAGAGAGTTCCCAGTCTGGGAGATAGAGACAACAAAAACCCCCCAGTGAGTCAACTGTGTGAGGAGGGAAGCACAGGGGCCTAAGGAGCCCAGGGAAGGAGACCACGCCCTAGCCTGGCATCATAGAAGTCTTCCCATGGGGAGAGGGGTGTCAGGGAGCATCCTCCCTCCCTTCCACTCCCGTCAGTTAATACCCTGGAGCCCCCACTCCATGCCAGGACCAGGGGCGGAAAGATGGAGCAGATAGGACCAGCCCTGAGAAGCTCCCAGGGGAGTACAGGTTGGAGTGAGCATGGGCAACTCTGCCACAGGGTAGGGTAGAGTCCAGCACCTTGGGAGACGGCCAGAGGGAGCTGGTAGAGCCCGGAGTAGGGGAAGGACTCTCAAGGCTGGAGGGAGCTGGAGGAGGTGTCATCTGAGCAGCAGTGTAGGGAGAAGGTGGGCATTTCAGGTGGAGGGAGCTGCATGGCAACGGTGGGGAAGTGGGGAGGTTCAGAGGGTATGTGAAGGCGAGGTGGTTATCCAGGCTGAGTCAAGAGGCCTGACTGGAATGCTGAAAAACAATGCTTCCTCTCATTTCTGTGTCCAGAACGTTCACTTGAACAGAGGTTTTTCTGTGCAGGGTCACAAACGGTCTTCTCTATCCTCACTATCATACAACACCCTTCTGTCGTAGGCTCCCCGTGAAACCCTGGGCAAAGCCCTTCTCCTGGCTGAGCCTCAGTCTCCACATCTGAGCGATAAGTAGACTAGACTCGGTGCCCTCCAAGCACCCGTCCTGCTCTGACATTTCAGGCTATTTCACTCACTCATTCTCCTCCCAGTGTTAAATAATTTACTTATTAATGCTTGTGTGCCAGGCCCTCTGCTATGCACTGGGGACACGAGTGGAAAAGGAAGCCAGAGCATTATAACAACCATCGCCTCTGATGTTGGGCAGGCGCCGTGTGCAGGCCCCACTCACCACTCTTCACGTCCATGACCCTATGAGGCAGGTCTCCTCATTATCCTATTTTACAAGTCAGGAAACTGAGGCTCAGAGAGGGAAGGCCTCCCCAAGGCCCGCAGCTAGGGGAACCAGAACATGCCCGGGTGTTGTAGCTCTAGAACCGCTGCTCTGAACTACTGAACTATTTTGCTTCTGAATTCTGTACTTCTGGAGAACTTCCAACCTAGGGGACTTGTATGAGAGATGAGGAAACCGAGACGCAGAGGGGCTGAGGGCCTCTGTCAAAGCCTCACGGTCTTCAACCCCGGCCACCTCGGTTGAAGGTCCAGGTCCTTGACCTTGGGCCACATGGCTTTTTCCAGAGGGTGGACATGGGTCAGAGCCCTAGCTCCTGGAAAGGGCTGGGCGGGCCGCAGAAAGACGGCCACTTCTCCACCCGCATTTGGGATAATAATAGCGTGAGGGTCTCCTGAAGTTTGTTCACCAAATATTGGTGAGCTACGAGAACGAATGTCTGGCACTATATTAAGAAATTCCCCTTTACTGAGCTCTGCAGCTGCGTCCTGAGCTGACACGGAGCACTCCCCAGAAGGAAGGCCAAGGGCACTATAGCACACCACAGGCCAGGTCCAGCAGTCCTCCCTGGCCCAGTCCTGTCCCTCCCACACTGAACTTAGGCCCCTGGGTTTGCACGTGCAGTGACCTCCCCCTGGAACACGGCTCCCAGCCTCTTTCGGGAAAGTCTTGTTTGTTCTTCTAAACCCAGTTCAAACTCTACCTCCATGGACGGCGCCACCCCACCCAAGAGCCGCCGTGGCCATGACACTTCCACATACCTCTGCCAGAAAGGTGGCATAGGGACCTTTAAGAGCGTGGACTCAAAGATGGACCTCCTGGGTTCCCATCCTAGCTCTACCCTTGCTAGCTGCTGCCTGAGCATCAGTTTTCTCATCTGTGAAGTGGGAGTAATAAGAGCTCCCATCCCCTAGGTTTGTTGCAGTGGTGGGGGTGGGGGGACTCCAAATGATTTATACACGCATCACGTAGAACAGTACTTCTCATCTGGTAAGTGCTACATAAGCTTAGCTATGGCCATAATATTTTTTATCCTCTCTCAGCGGACATGCCACAGGATTCCGAGGCTTCCCTGTGCCTGCCCTCAACCTCTGCCCGGGCCCCAGCCTCCTCCAACAGCAGCTGCTCAAGCCACACGCAGGCCCAGCATCTGGTCGCGGTGGGGATCATGTTCACGGCACAGACCGTGCTTGGCGTGGGCGGGGTGCCCATTCAGCCCTTCGGCATCTCCTACATTGATGACTTTGCCCACAACAGCAACTCGCCCCTCTACCTTGGTGAGGACAGGTCCCAGCCCTCGGGCTCTGAGGGAGGGCCAGCCTCAGGTAGGAGGATGAGAGGCCCACGTCGGGGCTGGGCACAAGTCCCTGACCTCTGCCCCATGTGGCCAGTAGAGGTCTGGAGAAGCCCTGGAGGGGAGACGGCCTGCTCTTGCCCTTTGGAGCCTGGGCAGGCACTGACCTGCGGGGGGAAGCCAGGGCAGAGGGGCCTGACCTCGGCTTTGTGTTGCAGGCATCCTGTTTGCAGTGACCATGTTGGGACCAGGCATGGCCTACGGGCTGGGTGGCCTCATGCTACGCCTTTATGTGGACATTAACCGAATGCCAGAAGGTGAGCCTCAAGAGCACACAGTTGTCCCAGGGGCACACAGACTGTACTAACTGACCACTGGTCTCATGGGAGACATGGAGCCAGGGGACCTGGGTTCAAATCCCAGCAATCCCACTGAGCTTAGACATGCCTTTTAACCTTCCAGAGCCTTAACTTTCCCATCTTTGAGATGCACTCTGTCTTGTCCACCTCCCAAAGCTGCAATCTGCGTCCAATGAGATGATGGAGATAAGCTGTAAAGCGCCATCTGATGGGAGCTGTGGTTGTTGTCACTGCCATTATTATGAGCCTTCATCTTGTTCCATCCCTGAGCCCCACCCAGACCCCCTGGTGCGTGCTCAGATACACTGTGGGGCAGACAGGGTCACATACTCTCTTGGCCTGTAGGGAACTCCCATCTTTAGGAGGATCAAGACCCAGGTGAAACAGGGAAGACACTGGCAGGCAGGAGAGAACTTTGGAGCAGGACTCAGTTACCTTGGGCCTCTCTCAGATGGGAAATCTACTGGGTGACCTCTAAGGACCCTTCTAGTGCTGACCACCTCAGAGTCTGGTAACCTGGGCTGAGAGCACCATTTGGGAAACAGCGGTCTCTGATCCAGGTAGTGGTCACGGTAGGCCTGGGAGTAGGACTGAAGCTTGGTCCGAAGGCAGCCAGGAGGGAGGAACGTTGGAGGTCCCAGAGCTCTGGCGCCCTCTGGGGAGTCGGAGGGGATTCCTTTTAGACCAGGTCACTGTGGCATCTCAGCTTTCTGCTTGTCACACCTAGCAGCTCTGAGCCCCCATCTATGCCTTCGGCTTCCTGCTCCTCAGAAGTCCCATCCCTCACCTGGAGATTTTCCAGCCAGCCCTAGAAATCTCAGGTGACACCTGTACAGATAGATGGGCATGCAGATTCTGCTTCTTGATCTCCGGTTTTTGGCCAAGGACAGGTCTGGGCAGCTCTGAACAAGAGTCACAAGGGACAGCCCTGCCCCAAGCATCCTTCCTTCTAGAAAGGTGGGCCCAGGAGCCCAGTGTGAGCTCTGGTTGCAGCTCCACTCTCCCTTGAAGGAAAAGTCCTGGCAGTCAGGGCTTCCCTAAGTTTCCCAGACACACCCAGCTAGGGGAAGGGATGTGTTTGGCTCTGTTGATATCATCCTGGCATATGTGACACCTCCACAGGCAGATGTGGCATCCTTATGGATCGATGTGCCACCACCTTAGTCCTTCTTTCTCTATGGGGAATTTCATGGGGTTGGCAGCTCATGTCCACTGCAGGTGCAGACTGGTATGAGAAGCGGGGGAGTTGGGGAGACATATGCGTGAGCTCTCCCCAGGCTGGCACAGAAGCAAGGTGAATAATAGGTGGGGGAGGGAATCAGTGCAAAAGCCAGCTCCACCCCAGCTTTACAGATACGTTTGCTGAGTGCCAACTGTGTACTCTGGCCCCTGGCCAGAAGGAGCTCAGGATCGAGCCTGGGAACTGGCCCCACCGGCCCCACTCTGGGTTGGTACCATTACGCATCTGAACTGTTACAAAGTGTTTGCAGATGCCCTGGCGACTGAAGGAGGCGGTAGCCCCCTCAGCCTTGGGGTCAACAGGTTTGATGGGAGATGCAGGCCCTCCAGCCAGGAGGTACATCTGGGGTAATCTGGTTCTAATGACACCTGGTGGGGGACCAAAATCACCTAGGGAACTTGTGAAAGGTACAGATTCTTTGGTCACCTTCCCACCCCACCCTGTGGTGGTTCTAAGTTGGTCTTGGGTAAGGTCAGATATTTTCGACAAGCACCTCTGGTGATTTTAATCATCACGCAGGTCTGAGAACCACAAGGGTAGTCCCAACCATCAATTTAATAATAATCAGCACTACCATGATGGTAAATGAAGAAGAGCCAACGCCTAGACAGCAAGTTCCATGTGCCAGCACTATTGTAAGGGCTTTGCGTGGTCTAGTTTCTATGATTCTCACAACAACCCTCTGATGAATGTATACTAATATCTGTATTTTACAGAGGAAGAAGCTGAGGCACAAGGAGGTTAAGTAACTTGCCCAGGGTTAGGTTAGTAGTGGAATTCAGACCCAACAGTTCATTTCTAAAGTCCATGGCCTTGCCCACTACACACAGTTCATTAGTGGTTGAAAAAGCCAAGGCCCGGAAAGGGTTAGAGACTTGCCCAAGGTCACACAGGACATAACTGGCAGAGCCACGAGTGGAGCCCAGGTCTCCTGATTCCTGGCCCAGGCCATGCCATATCTCAGAGGCCAGCCCCAGAGTGGTGGCCAAGAAGTGATGGCCCATCCTGATCCTAACATCCCCATGGTATTCTCTTCCAGGAGGTATCAACTTGACATCGAAGGACCCCCGATGGGTGGGTGCCTGGTGGCTGGGCTTCCTCATCTCGGCTGGAGTCGTGGCCCTGGCTGCCGTCCCCTACTTCTTCTTCCCCAGAGAGATGCCCAAGGAGAAACACGAGCTTCGCTTCCGGCGAAGGGTCTTGGCAGTTTCAGCCTCACCTGTCAGCAAAGTAAGCCCCCTCCAGGTCCTTATCCTAGTCCAGGCTCCAGCCCCCAACACTTGTCCTCCTCTGTGACGTTAACCCTCATCCCTCCGGGGCACTGCACTTCACAGCTTACAGAGCCATTGCCTCCCTCAACATCCCTGCACAGTGAGTATGTCCTGCCCCCTCCACAGCTGAGGGGATCCAGGCCCAGAGGTGGAAGTGACCTACCCAAGATCACAAGGCCAGCAAGGGCCGTGCTGGGACGAGAACCCAAGCCTGCCTGAGCCCATGCTCCTCGCTCTAACCACTACACTACTGCCTCTCTGCCTGTCACTTCAAGTTTTGTGTACACTCTGAACATGCTGTGGCAATGTTGAGAAGTGGGAGGGGGAGGGTGTGCGGAGGGTCTGGGAAGAGCAGAGGAGGGGTTTAAGCTGGACTTTGCAGGATGTTGGGAAGCGCAGAAAGCAGGTGGGGGTGCATTCTAGGTGTGAAAACAGCCTGGGTAAAGGATGTGGTTGTAGGAATGAATCTGGCCTTTTCAGGGACAGTGAGGGGACAAACAAGTACTGAGTGCCTCCCTGGCCAGCCATCGGGACACTGGAGCTCAGTACATCATCTCTACCCTTAAAATAGGCACAGCCTAGTGAGGACAAAGACTCATTGACAAGTAACAACTGGCGAGGTACTCACTGAATCCCCTGCTCGGCTCATGGGGTAGGTGGTCTTTCCTCAAGGAGGACACTGTGGCCCAGCAGGTGCAGGGAGGTGCCCAAGGTCACAGCTGGCAAGAGAGGGCAAGACCATTTGAGGCACTGGGCAGGAGACATGGTCCTGGGCCAGGGGTCTCCAAGTTTTCCAGGGACCCACAAAAACATGAGGCCTGAAAAACAATAAATTGGCTCTGAAATATAAAAGAAAATGACAAAATAGAAATGTTTTACACAAGTTCAATTTTATGTCAACTTCATTAGTTTTTCTCTAACGCTCATACACATTTTATTACATTATGAAAATTTACGCATTAGATTTTCTCTTCCCAAGTATGGGAGTGTAAAGGAAACATACTCTTGTGTTTCTCTTTTACTCACACACAGTATTTCACACCAGATGTGTGGGATTATTCCCACATTGAACAAGTCCCTGCAATGTGTCCTACAGTTTATCTCCCTTCTGATGCCATCGACACGGTGATAGCATCAGATCCAGAGGGTAAGGGCTCAGTCCTGCGAGACTGCCCCTGCTTCAGACGCCAATCACAAGTAATGGGTCCCCTGGTTACCCATAACTTCTGTCCAACTTGGCTACAAATCCGAGGTCCCCCAAACCACCTCCTTGGATTCCATTATTTGCTAGAAAAGCTCACAGAACTCAGGGAAACATTTGCTTATGTTTGCAAGTTAGCAATATAAGAAGGGATTTGATAAAGGATACAGATGAAGAGATACATAGGGTGAGGTCTGGGAGAGTCCCAAGCACAGAAGCTTCTGTCCCCATGCAGTTGGGGTGCGTCATCCTCCTGGCACGTGCATGTGTTCACCAACCTGGAAGCTCCCCAAATCCCATACTATTGGGGTTCTTATGGAAGCTTCCTCACATAGGCGTGATCGATCATTAACTCCATTCCAGCCCCTCTCCCCTCTCTGGAGAATGAGGGATGGGGCTGAAATCTCCAAGCGTCTAATCATGGCTTGGTCTTTCTGGTGACCAGCCCCCATCCAGGAGGCACCCAGAGTCACCTCTTAGAACAAAAGATGTTCCTCTCACCCAGGAAATTCCAAGGGATTTAGGAGCTCAGTGTTAGACGCTCCTCACACTCAGGAAATTACAAGGATCTTATGAGCCCTGTGTCAGGAACCGGCAGGAGACAAATATATACATATATAAATTTCTTATCATTTCACAAGGAGGTAATCGTTGAGAAATCACAGACAATCATAAATTAAGTAAGCTAGTTGTTGCTGAGTAATTCTAATTTCAAAGGGACAATTTATAAAAATCCTGTCGAATATTTTGCGGCAAGAATAATTCTATTTAACGGCAAGTTGGTGTATTTGAATATGTTTGCTATGATGTGAGAAAGGGCCTCCTTCTTAGAGCAAGAGAGTTTGGGCCTCGCAGGAAGGGCTGAAAATGTCTCTGCCTAGAAAAGCTGGGGTTTGAACCCATGTCTGTCTGACCCCAGACCCAGCTGCCTCACAAACCTCACCAGCCTATCTCCCCGCTGGAGCAGAGGAAATGTCCATGGGGGAACCAGAGAAAAATGATGTTGGAACAGCCAGCAGGGGCCAGAATAGGAAAAACTTGCCTGCCAGCCTCAAGAGCAGTGGGTAGCCCAGGAAGAAGGGTAAGAAGGGGGTCCCGGGACTCTATCACCAGGGGCTAGGCAGAGAAAGGACGGCGAGGGACAAGGGGAATGTGGCAGGTATGGCTATGTCCAGGCAGGAGCCAGCACGTTGGCAGTGAGGCGGGGCGTTGGGATGAGTCCAGGAACCAGCCAGGAGGGGAAGTGCGCAGAACTGGGTGCTGCTCTGCTGTGGGATGTCCCAGAGACGGTGAAGGGCTGGGCTGATGCTGGCTCAGAGGCGGGAGGAGGCAGGCACTGGAGAGGGACCAATTTCAGGGAAAGAAGAAGACAGCTTGGAACCACAGATGGTCCTTCCCGGTTCTGCCTATCTCAGGCCAAAATTTGAATGAGCTGGAATTCCTGGAACTTGGGGAAGAGTTCTTAGAAGTGGGGGTGATCATGGAGGAGGGGGAGAGCAACTGGGTTGCTGGTTATGGGTAATCTCCAAGTCACGTCCTAAATTTGAACAGAGAACAGCCACTTGGGCCTTGGAGTTCAATCAGTGGAAGAAGCCAGGACGAGACTTGTCTATGCTGAGCTCGGTCACATGTCAGCCGTGTGACCTTGAGCAAGTCACATCCCCATTCCATCCTGTTGTGCAAGACGCTGAGGTTAGATTCCTGGAGCAATATGCTGTGTGCCTCAGATTCCGAGAATGCACAGTCCCTTGAGTTGAAGCTGCTGTGATGCAGAGATTCTGATTTTAAGACCTGTGTCTCTGTGATGCCTTGAAACCCTGGCTCCCCGGCTGTGAACCTGTCTGGCTGTCTGGATTCATTCTGTCAGCACACTGGGGATGAGGAGTGGAGAGAGAAGGGGGTGAGAGGTTCTTAAAAAAGAACTGAAGGCTGAGAACATGATGATCTGCTTCCAGCAGCTCTCAGGCAATAAATATTGATGTGGGAGGAACTGTTCCCCACCTCCTTGAGGCTGCCTTGGCTGGGTCTGCCTGCAGTTATACTGGCTGGCCCATCCCATTGAGGCCACTCACGGGGAGGTGGATGGACCAGGAGGAAGAGCCAATTAGGCAGAAAGTCCAGGTGCCCAGACATGGGATGTGTATCTTCTGCAGGGAGAGGGAGCAGGCAGGGGGAGAAAGGAAAGGGAGAGCTATTTCTGAAATCCCTTCCAACACCCCCTCCCAGCTCAGGGGTCCCCTAATACCCTCCTAGAAGTACATGCAGTTTTTCATGGTATCCAGGAGATGGTGGTATGTAATACAAGGATTGTGTGACCCAGAGAAGGGCTCTGGCCTCAGTCTACCTTATCTGTACAATGGGCAGAAGGTTGGACAAGGTCTGCCAGCTCTTACAGGTTCAGTGATGCTTCTCTACATGGCTCCCCATCTCTGGAGCAGTACACGAGCACTTGCACTGGGGGACACAGGGGTGCATCCCACACCCCCGCCCCAAGGCACTCTCAGATGGTGAAGGAAGGTCAGAGGCAGGCGATGGAGGATGACTGAATGACAGCTCCGGTTTCTCCCATGGCCAGTGCTTAGAATTCTCAGCCTGGTGCAGGTGGGGAGGGGGGCACATTAACAGTCTCCACAGAGAAGATTCGGAGATGCGGATGGGGAGGCCATACCTGGCACAGGAGGGGCAGGAGCTCCGCTTTCCCGCCTTTGGCTCTGCCCTGTATCTGTGACCTCAGAGCTCAGAGGGCCACCCAGACATCCTTGCAGGAGTGAACAGGGCAGGTCTCACCTCTCTTTAGGCCTCAGTCTCCCCATCTACACTCAGCCGATCTCTAAGGTCCTGTCAGGCCCCAGGACTCCTGGCCAATGGCTCTGCAGAGCCCCTGGAGTAGTGATGGTCTCTTAGGGGCTCCCTAACCCGTCATCTGGCCCCAGCTGCCCTTGTGGTGCTGGGACCCCATTTAGCCGGCAACCCCCCGTGCCCTCCAAGCCTTCATGTCCTTCTTGGGGCTGGGCCAGGGCTGGGAAGGCCTCATCCATCCAGATCCCCCGTCCCTGCCCAGCCTCTGAGCACCACCGGCTCCTCTCCCCTCCCATGGTTCATGTTTCCCAGGAGTCCACGTGTCTCTTATTCTGGGGTGTCTGCTGGAGTCTGGGTTCTAAGATTATATGGTTTTAAAGTTCTGTGTTTCTGATAGTTGGAGATTCTCAAGTACTTGTGTTCTATGGTTCTAAGATTCTATGCCTGTGACTCCCAGAATTCACCTTTCTAAATGGTTACAATTTTGGCCTAAGAATCTATGAAATCCACTGTCTCCCTGGCATTATCCTTGATGTGCTGCTTTGGGAGGATGGTCACAGATGGTGACGGGAGTGGGCAATGGCAGTGGCGCTTAAACCCAGGACTTGAGGCTGGTCTATTGGGGTCTGCCCAGCTGGCAGTTCCCCTGGGACTCTCTGCCCCCTCTGCGGTCCTGTGAAGTCGGAGGGGACACAGGTCCTCCTTACGCCCCGTGCCTCTCCCTCGCAGGCGCTGCCTCCAGTCCCCTCCTCGCAGGCTGGGAGCTCTCCTGTGTTCTTCCCTTTCCCCACAACCCAGGCCTTGTGATTCCACCCTCACCCCACCTCGACTCTCTAAGGTAGAAGGTCCTGAGTGATTATCTGGTTTACCCTCTCTCCAGCTTACAGGTGGAGGGATTGAGGCCCAGAGAGGGTCAAGGTTGTGCCCAGAGCTTGGCCAGCACCACTGGCCTCTGCACCAGTTTGCACAAGGCCAGGTCCTGGCCCCAAAGGGCTGACGAAAGTCAGGGGGGTCAGGGAAAAGGGACCTAGTGCAGATCAGAGCTTCCTCAATCACCAGTGCTGAAGGACTCTTTGGGGTGAGCTGCTTGATTGATTTTCAAACTGGACCCCACAGAACCCCAAGGGTGCCACCATAGGGGGATCGAGGGGAAGGATCCCCCAGCAGGGCTAAGGCCCTTCCCCCCACAACACACACTTTAATCAGACTCCCCACCATGCACAAGCACAGACACACACACATACGCACACACACATGCACTTCAATCAGACCAGTTCTACTTTTACAGGTTTTTATACCAGTCTTTTGAGATTTCCATTGGGAAAAGGGTTCTGTTGCCAAAAACCAGTTTTAAAAACACTGATCCAGTCCAATATTCCCATTTAACAGAGGAGGAGACTGAGGCTAAAGAAGAGAGGGGATTGGTAGCTGATCTGTTCCAAGAGGCACCATGCACGGGTTTCCGGGTGTGTGTGGGTGCAGGCGGGGTGGGGGGGGTGGCCCGCAGCAGCAGGGGTTGGACTCGCGGTGTCTGCACCATCCCAGCCTGGGTGTGAATCTCGGCTCTGCCAACTACTAGTTCTGAAATCTGTAAAATGGGTATAACCGTAACATCTATGTCTTGGGGTCTTTGTAAGAACGAAAAGAGGCCAAGCGGGGAGGTGCGTGGCTTAATGCCTGACATGCAGGATCAGTCACCGGGAGTGCTTGTTCTCAGCATCTTTCTCTGACCAGGCCAGCTCTTAAGAAGAAAAATAATGGAAAAATTACCTTTTTTCTAATATTCTTCTTATGTGCTTTTCTATATCCTACTTCCATTGTATTCCGTAAAAGTTTCCAGGGAGCTCACACCAAGCACATGCACAGTGCTAGTCAAAGAGAGGAAATTAGGCTAAGGTTCATTGCTTACTCTGTTCCACGCACTGTTCCAGGCCCTTTGTATGCGTTAGCTCATTTAGTCTTCATAGCGCACCTGTGGAGTAGGGTCACTTACTACCCCCATTTCCACCTGAGGGCCTGAGTTACAGAGAAATAGCCCGATCATGTGGCTAGTGAGTGGTGGAGCCGGGATTCAGACCCAGGAAGGGCTGTTCCAGGAGTTGTTCAATCAAGATGAAGAAGCAGGAAAATGGAAAGAACAGCAAAAGGCTAATGCATGGACCATAAAGAAGAATTCTGTTGATGTAGTTGAACGGCTTGTTTGGTTCTGAGCTTCTGAGAGCCACAGGGAAAAGGCATGGCCAGTTGCATGAATTTCATTGTGAGAAAGCCAGAGCGTGGACTCACTCCTCACAGAGGCTCAGGTCTCCAAGCATGCTGCTAGAAAGCACCATCCCCCAGGAGAGGATGGGAAGTTCACAGATAACCCCCACCCCCCGCCCCCCTGGCTGCTTCCCGTGGCTATGTGTGGACAAGCTGAGGGCTGGCAGAGAGTTCCACCTCACCCAGCAGGGTCAGCGCTAGTTCCGCGGGGCTGGGGACACAGCCCCGGGATGGTGCCTTCTAGGAACCCAGCTTGCTCTGAGGACAGCTCCTGGATCCCTGGAGGCTCCACAGATAGGGAGGCCTTTCGTGCACCAGACCACACACAGCGTCGGGTGTCCTGCAGGCCTGCTGCAGTCAGCACACAGCCCCGAGAGGGGAAGTGCTACCCAGCTCCCTCGGCCCAGGCCTGCTGACCTGGGCAAACCACAGCCCAGATGGGTCAAACTCTCTTCCTTGAGCTGAGCAGAGGAGTGATGTTTCCCGTTTCTGGAGCCCACTATTAGTCAGGAGTCCACAAAACAGATCTGGGGAGAGAGGCGGAAGCCTGCGGAGATCACGGAGACAGGAGCTGGAGACGGTTAGTGCTCCCGGGGCCCACAGGATAAAGTCCAAGTCCCTTTGCCTGGCCCTCCGAACCGCCTAGTTCCTGCCTTGGAGGCCCTTGGCCACAGTCAGGCTGGTTTCCCCATAACGTCGCTGTTCACGACGGGCCCCTTCCCACCGCCACAGCTGCTGTACTGCACCCCGGCTTAAATCATCTCCCCCTTCCTGTGCACCCAAATCCCAAACTGCTTCTCCCTGGGGCCTTCCCTGCACCCCAGCCCCGAAGGCCTGTCTGTCCCCTCCCATCTCCAGTCTCCATGCTCTTTGTCACAGCAGGAGACAGGGGTGAGACGGGGCTCCTCGAGGACCTGGGCTTGAGAGCCTGCTCTCCCCATTACTCCCTGCATAACACTCCCTTTTGGGGGCCTCAGTTTCCCCCTCTGTGAAATAGGGGCAGTATAACTCCTGCCTCAGGCTGTTGTGGGAATTAGAGGATGCGGTGGATGTGACAGTGCAGAGTAGGCCATGTAGGGTTGTGCATGTGGCAGCAGATGACATTGCAGTGGTTTTTACTGTTCCCATGAGGACAAGGAGCCCCAGGCGAGGGACTCTCAAGACTCTGCCTGTCCAAAGAACGAGCCTGGCCCTCCCTGAAGAGGCAAGCTAGAAGTTAGCAGTCTCTCCCCTCCTCCTACCGCCTTTCCTGGGCAGCACTCCCCTCCTTGTCCCCCTCCCCCAGGTACCCAGGATGCCCCCAGCATGCTGGGCTGTGCCCCCACACCACCTCCCAGAGCTCGGCTAGGTGGGGAAAGGAGCAAGGAGATTCTCTCATTCTCTGTAAGGCAGCCTGTCCGAAAGGAATATTCTGTGAGCCACGTATGTAATTCTAAACCTTCCCGTAGCCACGTTCAAAAGTAAAAGAAATTAATTTTAATAATATACTTTAACCCACTCTATCCAAAATATTCTCATTTTAGTATATCGTAAACATAAAGAACTAACAATGGGATATTTTCCAGTCTTTTTTTTTCATACCAAATCTTTGAAATGCAACGTGTATTTTATCCTTTTGGCACATCCCATTCTACTGGCCCTACTTCCAGTGCTCAGTGGCCACGTGTGGCTGGTGGCTGCTGCATCCCACAGCCCAGCTCTAAGGTCTAAACGAGCGATAGACACCCGGCGCCTCACCCAGAGAAATTAGTGCAGTGGTGGAATTTCAGGCCCCCTGCACGTCATACCGCAAAGGTGCCTCCTCATCCTGCCGGTCCCACACCAGGGCCTCTCGCTCACAGGGTTTAGTTGATAAATCATGAGTTTTCCCCTCGGGCAGGCTGGAACTCTGATCCTGGTCCTGCCACTTTCTAGTTGTGGATGTCAAGCAAGTTCCCTACCCTCGCAGCTTGTTTGCTCGTGTGCGGAGTGTAAGTCCCCTGCCTTTGCAGGTCTCAGCGAGGATGGAGCAGGAGCACGCATGCAGAGCCAGCAGCCCACATAGCAGTGACCTGGCGTGCCTGGAATCTCCGAGCCGCGAGGCGCCCGGTGCTCAGTGTGGCCCAGTTGCCCACTCTGACCCAGCAGCAGTCTAAGAGCTTGTTTGCAGCGCGATAGCATCTCCTGTTGATGTTCTCATTTTCCTTCCAGGAGCCTGGCGCTGGCTGCACCCACTGCCTGTCGGAGCCATCTCTTGCACTCATCTGTTCATAGATATTTATCAAATACCTACTATTTTGCCCCAGGCCCCCTGCTAGGCACCAAAGTTTCGACAGAGAACAAGATAAATATGATCTCTGCTCTTACAGAGCTCAGTGACCAGCAGGGGATAGAGACACTGGACAAAGCATGACTCAGACCTAAATGTGTATAAGATAGATAGTTCCTTATTTTCTCTAAAACTCAACTTAACTTCTACTCTGAATGCCTGTCCTGCTGGGTCAGCAAGACATTCAACCTCAGCCTCTCTCAGGGCTCCCTCACCAAGGTGAAGCAAAGGTCCTGCAGTCTTACAGGGTGCCAAAATACTAGGGACATCCCTCCCCCACCCAACAGGCATCAGCCTCAATCCATTCTGGCCCATGTGGTGTCCCTTAACTTGCTCGGAGCAGAGGAGCTTTGTGTGTCTGGGAACATGGGAGCACGGCCGCCCTAGGTCAGCCTGCTGCCTGCCCCCCGGGGGGGACTGCTTCCTTGGGCACTGTCTCAGAGGCTGTGTGGCTCCTCTTGGAATCCCCAGGCCACTCAGTCCCCGTTCTCTTCCCCTCGTTCTCAGAGGCCTCCCTCTCTCCTCACAACCTCCACCCCCAATATCCAGCATGATCTTCTCAGTGGACTCAGGCTTTGGAAACCAAAGCCAGGAAGGAAAACATTACGGCCAATGACTGCTTTCTGCCCTGCCACAACCCTCCCCTGAGGCCAGGAAACCCAGAGCCCACTACCTGCTGGAATAAGAGAAGAGAGGAGAAAGGGAAAGCCCTGGTGGTGTAGTGGTTAAGTTTATGTGCTCTGCTTTGGCGGTCTGGGGTTCGCAGATTTGGGTCCTGGGTGCAGACCTACACACTGCTCATCAAGCCATGCTGTGGCAGTGTCCCACATGTAAAATAGAGGAAGATTGGCACTGATGTTAGCTAAGGGACAATCTTCCTCAAGCAGAAAGAGGAAGATTGGCAACACAGTTTAGCTCAGGGCCACTCTTCCTCACCAAAAAAAAAATAATAATAATAATATTTGAATGAATTTCCCTCCTAGGGCAAGGCCAGCACTGAGCCAGCCAGCACCAGGGAGTGAACTGGAGGAAGCTTGGAACAGGGCACCCCTGGGGTGGGTGTGGGCGTGAAGGTTCTCAAAGGTGGGAAAATCCAGTATTTGACTTATGAGGCTCCCTAAAAAAAAAGAATCAGATAGGAGAGGAAAGAGAAGGTGTGAGACATTGACCAGAGGGTGAGGGGCCCATAGGGACCTCTCAGAGGCTCCACAGGCAGAGAAGAGGCAGAAGCAGAGGACCGCGGATGAGCTCTCGAGTCCAACCCACCCTCCCCCATGGCATACAGCACCCCAGAACCCAGGGGAGGCCAGCCCCTGCTTGCATGCTCCTAGTTTGGGGGAACTCACTCCCTCCTAGGGCAGCCTTGGCCAAACTGCTGGTTACATTGGGCTTCAGTCTTCCTCCACGGAACTTGTTGCTTCTAATCCTGGTCTTAGGCTGCATAGAAAAATGTAGTAAAATCAGACCCCACTCGATCACTTAAATTCAAATGACCCTATGCCAGTAGCAACTTGTCCAAGACTTAGTTCCTCATCTAAAAAATGTGCACAGTAATAGTACCTGCCTGAAAGCACTGTGGTATTAGAGCAAGGCAGGTAGAATACCCAGCACTTAGGGGCCGTGGTCCCCGTCCCTCAGGGTGAGCCAGCTAAGTGCACACAGGCTCTGGAGTCAAGCTATCTAGGTTCAAACCCTAGCCGGACCTCTTACCAGTCATGTGACTGGGCAAGCCACTTCATCTCCCTGGGTCTCAGGCGGTTTTTTTTTTTGAGGAAGATTAGCCCTGAGCTAACATCTGCTGCCCATCCTCTTTTTGCTGAGGAAGATTGGCCCTGAGCTAACATCTGTGCCCATCTTCCTCCACTTTAGTTGTGGGACGCCTACCACAGCATGGCTTGCCAAGTGGTGCCATTTCTGCACCCGGGATCCAAACCAGCGAACCTCAGGCCGCCAAAGTGGAACGTGCGAACTTAACCACTGCGCCAGCAAGCCAGCCCCTGGGTCTCAGTTTTATCCCCTGAAAAACAGGGATTATAATGGCATCTACTTGAGAAAGTCACTGGGAGGTCGAGTTAGCGGATTAGTCATTAGAACAGCGCTGGGCTGGTAGTAAGTACTTAGTAACCAATAACCATTATTATCATGATTTCCTTCCTTCTCTCTGACAATCAGAAGACTGTGATTGTGCCCCCCCACAAGTCTTCTCTTTCCCGGGGTAAAAGGCCTTTCCTTCAGGAGTCGCACGTCGGCCTTCCTCACCCCGATGGGGGGACACACTCCAGAGTGTCCGTGAGCTTCCTCCTCATGTGGTCGCAGAGCTGAGCTCCTCTCTGGGTGTGGCCTGACTTATCTGAAAGGAGGAGGGGTCTGTTGCCTTGGCCACCCCAGTTCCCTTCCTGTCATAGCAGACGGCACAGAACAAGAGTGGTCTGGAGGCCCACAGCACCCCAACCTCTAGGAAGGCCCAGCTCACTGAAGGCTCCTGCTCATGGCCGCCCCCACGTGATGACGGCCATGAGTGATTATAACTGAAGGTAGCAGTGTGGTGATGACCTCGGATAGAGATGGGGGATGCTGATGGTGGTGAAGACAGTGATAGAGATAACGAGGATGTTAGAGACAGTGATAATGGTTTTGGTGATTCTGATAACCGTGTTGTTTCTGGTGATCCTGAAGGGTCAGGTGTCACAGATGGTGATTATGATTGTGCTGGTGGTGGGTGACCATGACAGAGACA
The DNA here is from genome assembly GCF_041296235.1 of Equus asinus. Lineage (NCBI taxonomy): Eukaryota > Metazoa > Chordata > Mammalia > Perissodactyla > Equidae > Equus > Equus asinus. Next base: position 82,735,773 of record NC_091809.1, on the reverse strand, counting down.
ATGATGATAGTAAGGATATCAGTCATTTATTCACGATGATATTGGTGATGTGAGTGATGATATTTAAGGTGATGGGGATAATGATGATGGCAGCTATGGTGGTAATTTTCATGGTAATGTTGGTGATTATTATGATGTTAATGATGGTGATACAAAGTTTAACCACTGGAATTTCATCCATCCTTTCAAACCACTTGTTGAGTACCTATAGGGCCAAGAACAAATGAAACACTGCTGGCCCCTGTTCCTCCTGATGAAATGACAGACCCCCACCCTCTCCTCTCCCAGAGCTCCCCTCCCAGCCCACAGCATCTCCGAGCAGAATGTCTGGCACCCAGCTGACTGTCCTTGGTTGTGTGTCTTCCCAGGGTGAGGATTCCTCCTCTGAGCAGAGCACTGAGGTGTCCCCAGAAAAGAAGGCTGGCCTAGCCCAGATTGCACCAAACCTGACTGTGGTCCAGTTCATCAAAGGTAAGTGAGCTGCAGCCAGGATATAGGGACATGGGGCCAGGAGGGCATTGGAAGCTGCACAGGATCCAGCCCCTTCCTGCCTTTCTTGATTCATCATCCCCACCTACAGGCCCCTCATGGGCACCATACGCTCCTTGTAAGTCTTCATTCATATGATCTCCTCCACCTGGCGCACCATTTTTTTTTTTTTTTTGAGGAAGATTTAGCCCTGAGCTAACATCTGCTGCCAATCCTTCTCTTTTTGCTGAGGAAGACTGGCTCTGAGCTAACATCCATGCCCATCTCCCTCTACTTTATATGTGGGATGCCTACCACAGCATGGTTTGACAAGCGGTGCCATGTTCGCACCTGGGATCCGAACTGGCGAACCCAGGGCCACCGAAGCTGAACATGCGCACTTAACCACCTCACCACTGGGCCGGCCCCTGGCACACCATTTTTTATTGCTATCTATGAAAATCTTTCTTGTCCCTCTAGGCCAAGTTCAAGGGCCACTTCTCTCCTTCCTCAGAAGGCCTGGCTCTCCCTCCTCTCAGCTCTCCGAACCCTCAGGGCTTCTATGTTGATTCAGACCTGTGCCATGTTCTTGTCCAGCCCTTCCCTCAAGCAGAGGGCTCCTGAAGGCTGGCTCACCCGAGACCCTACTTCTTCCCCCATCCAGCTCCGAGCCTGCGAGCAGAGGCTCTCAGTAAATATTTACTAAATTACCAGGCGGTTGCCTGGGTGGAGGGAACTCTGGGCTGAAGTCCAGAAACCCAGGCTTTTGTCCTGAGTCCTTGCTCCTCTCTGGGCCTCAATTTCCCCATCTGTACAGTGAGTAGACTCAATGAGCTAAGATCCTTGTCTCTCTGATCCGGAGACTATGAACTCAGTCGACCAGTAACCAGGGTCTATGTTGTGACCAGACTGTCCTTTCTGAAGATTCAGGTCCCATGAACATTGATTGAGGGCCTACTGTGTGCACAGGCGCTTGTAGAGCCTGGACAACAAGTCAGAGACCTGGGTGTGAATCCCGCCCCCGACATGACCAGCGTACAATCTTTTAGAAGTTATTTTCCTTCCTTGACCTGAGATTCCTCCTCTGAAAGACTAGGTCAGGGACCCTCGCTCCACCTCGCCAGAACTATTAGGAGACTCAGATAGGGTGATGAGTGGAGAGCCCTTTGTATGCTATCAAACACTGTACTGATATAAGGTACCATTTCTATTTCAATCGCTCCTGCCCTCCTGTTATCATTCTGACCATGTCCCGGGACAGTAAATTGAGCTGCCTGTGGTTTAGGAGGGTGATAGCCCCTCTAACCTTTCTCCCCATGCACTGAGGACTTTTACAACAAGAAGTTAATTAGGCCCAATTCTTGGGAAGAGTTTCCTAAGACTTGATGCTGGGATACCAGACTCTAGAGCCTGGTTCTCCAGCATCCTCAGGGAAAGGGGGCCTGGACCCCATGGGGCTGGGCCTAGAGGCAGGAGCCTGGACTCCCTAACCTCAGGGGCCCCCAGCTGCTGGAAAGCCCCAGCACACTGCTCCATGGAGGAGCTTATTAATCACTGCTTTGGCTCCTGCCCAAAGGGAAGCTGGGGCCAGTTGCTGAATTGGATCCTGGAGCTGGAGTCCTGGGCCAGACTGTGTCAGTTTCTATATGAGCCTAGAAGAGACCAAGGCAGGGCTGGCCACAGGCCCTGTGGCTGGTCAGCCAACTTGGCTTCTGGGCTTTCTGCTGAGCACCAGAGGGACTAGCCTGCCCCTGAGGCTTGGCCTTGACCACTCTGGACCATGGGGGAGGAAAAGGGAGGAGGAACCATGGGGCTTCAGCTGGAGGAGCCCTAAACTCTTAGGAGAAGACATCCCTGAGCTAAGGAAGGCCCCTGTCTAAGGGGGGAGACATAGCCCCTGAGCAGGGAGAGGCCCTGTTTGATGGGAGAGACCAGACTCTGTGCCAGGGGGATGTCCCTGTCTGATGGAGGATAATAGTCTCTGAATGGAGGGAGAACCTGCCTTGTCTCATGGAGGAGACCTGGCCCCTGGGCTGCAGGAGGCCCCTGTCTGATGGGGGAGATATTGTCTTTGAGTTAAGGGAGGTCCCTGTCACATGGAAGAAACATAGTCCCCGAACTGAGGGAGGACCTGTCCTATTGGAGGCAGGAGACCTGGCCTCTGAGCTGCGGGAGGCCCCTGTCTGAGAAGGGAGACATAGTCTCTGAGTGGAGAGAGGCCTCAGCTTGTCTGATGGGGGAGACGTGCGAAGCTAAGGGCAGCCCCTGTCTGATGGAGAAGACCTGCCTCTGAGCTAGAGACACGCCCTGGAGTTCCTGGTCAGGGATCCCTATCGAAGTGAAAGGCTTAACCCTGCCCTCCAGGAATTTTCCACCTGTTCTGGACACAGGCTGCAGACGCAGAAGAGAGAGAAAGGACAGAGGACGGGTACACACGCACTGCAGTGATGGGCACAGGAGAGAGGGTGCCCTCTGGAGTCAGGCAGCCAGAGGACCAGGATGCGGGGTGGGCCACCCAGGGGGAATGGCCTTTACTAGGAGTCAGGAAACCCCTGGCAACTCCTGGCCTTGCTTTGGCCTCCGTGAATGAACTTGGGTGAGTCGCTGCCCCTCTTGAGACCCCACCTGTCCAATGAGGGCACCTGTACAGCTTGGGCCAAGGCCAGGCCAATCCTGGCCAGGGCAGTGCACGGAGGGAGGGAGGCTGGAGCAGCTACCTGGGGTGAAGGCCAGTGTCACACCTACCCACCCTCAATGCTGGCTGGATGCACTGCGTGTGTGGCAGGGGACTAGGGACAGGAGGCAGGCCTGGGACGTGAAGGAGGGGGAATTCCATAGCCCCGGCTCCCCCCACCCTGCCTGGATTATTTATCTTTATTTTCTGGCTTCCAAGGAAATAGCTTCTGGCCTGGCCCAGGGGGAAAGGGAACCAGCTGGCTTGGCTCTAGCCATGCTCTAGGGACACAGAGAAATCTCCCATGCCAGAGGCCCTGGTCCTGCTTCTGCAGGAACAGAAGGGACCCCGCAGTTGGCCAGGAGGAGCCAACTCTCCCCACCAGCCCAGCCCGGCAGTGGTTTGCTCCTCTGAGCCTCCTCTTAGAAAGGCCTTTCCTCCCCTCTCCCCCACACCTTCTGCCTCACTGCCATCTTGCCTCCCACAGGCGGAAACACGTGTCTCTCTCTTTTGTCATTAGAGGAGAGAGCGCCACTCATGTCAGCACGGAAAGCATTCTTGGCCGTCACCTTGGCCACCCCTGCTGAGGACGACCCTGAAGCCCAGAGCTCAGGACTGGCCCAATGTCACGTGCCCTTTAGTTTAGCAGACTTGCAGTGAGGGACCCCTGCCCACAGGCACCGGTTTAGGGGGCTGGCAGAGATTGGTGATCAAAGCCAGAACCCCAGAGCCGTCGCTTCCCTTCTGGTCTCGACACTTTTGCTCCTGCTCTGCCCTCCACCAGGAATTCCCTCCCCTCCCCACCCCTCCCTCAGGATCCTCCCGTTCTTCAGGCCCTGCCTCTGTCCGACCCCCAGGAAGCTGCCCAGCACCAAGCCTGCCCAGGTCTCACCGTCTCCGGAGGCCTTAGATTCTGCCCCAACATTTGGGTATCTGACCATATATGAGTCTGTGTCTCCCTTCCTTCCTTCCTTCCTTCATTCCATAAATATTTAGTGAGTGCCTCCCATGCTCTGGGCTCTGGCAATTCAGCAATTAACACAACAGACAAACATCCCCGCTCCGAATGAAGCTCACCTTCGGGCGGGGTGACAATAAAATGGCTAAATGAGTAAGATGTGTAGTATTTAAGTAAAGTGCTCTGGAGAAACATAGACTAGAGATGAGGAGAGCAGGGGAGGGGACACTGTCCCATGTCGGGGACACAGAGGGAGGAGCAAGGCCTCGGTCAGCTTGGAAAGAGCTATAGCAGGACGGCGGGAGAGGGCTGAATGAAAAAAACAAAATGAGGTGAATAAGCAGAACAGAAGAAATGACATGAGATGGGATGGGATGAATGAAATAGAATCAAATCTGAAGTATGGAACAGAAGTTTATGGAATCAAGTTTTCAATAGAATTGAATGGAAAGAAACACAGTTGAATAAAATGCTATCTAACTCAATGGAATGGAAGGAAACAGAATTTCAAAAACGGAATGGAATTAAGTGGAAAGGAGTCAAATGTAATGAGAAGACTGAATGCAATAGAATTAAATGGAATGAGATGGGATGGAAGGGATGGAACAGTTTAGCCTGTTTAGGGCGGGATGGGACAAACAAATGCCATGGCTGCCCTGCCCACTCTGACCTTCTCCTCACTCACCCCAACAGTCTTCCCCAGGGTGCTGCTGCGGACCCTGCGCCACCCCATCTTCCTGTTGGTGGTCCTGTCCCAGGTGTGCACATCGTCCATGGTGGCGGGCATGGCCACCTTCCTGCCCAAGTTCTTGGAGCGCCAGTTTTCAGTCACAGCATCCTTTGCCAACCTGCTCATAGGCTGTGTCACCATCCCCTTGGCCATCATGGGCATCGTGACGGGGGGCTTCCTGGTCAAGCGCCTCCGCCTGGGCCCCATGCGCTGCAGCATCCTTTGCCTACTGGGGATGCTGTTCTGCCTCCTTCTCAGCCTGCCCCTCTTCTTCATGGGCTGCTCCACCCACCACATCGCAGGCATCATCCACCAGCCTGGGTAAGTGAGTGCGAGAGCGCGTGAGCATGAGCATGGGGGGATGGAGGGGTGGGACAGGGCAAGGGGTGGCCCAGACAAGGCCAGGTCAATGGGGCACCCACCTGTCTCAAACCTTACCTCCCCAAGAGCACTATCTCCTTCCATCTCACTTGGCACAGTTGTGAGACTGGGACTTCTCTCTCCAGTGAAGGTGTCAGGCCACTGGAAGGGGCAGGGATGGAACCTCACGGACGGGGCAGCTCAGCCCTGGGGAGGGACGGAGGCTGAGGCAGGGCAAAGCCCCTTGTGGGGATGGCATCTGCAAAGTGACCAAGCCCTGTGTGCCCAGCAGAGGTGGTGCTGAGGCCTCACCATAGAAGCAGGACCCAGCTCAGCCTGAGGACACTTTGCTCCCAGGCAGAGGAAAGCCCTGCCCAGGAGGAAGCGTGCTCTCCATCCCTGGGGGGGGGTGAGAAAGGGGGTAACCAAGGCTGGCAAGCCCCTAACAGGGACACTACAGTACAGAGGGGACTGATGCCTTGGGAAGGGATTGGCCTGGAGACGTTGAGGATTCTTGGTTCTTAGAGCCTAGGAGCTAAAACTCTGTTGTTCCATGACCCTAAACTTCCAAAGCTCTTTCCATGCCAGTGGGGCACCACCTGCCTCCACCCTCTAAGAGGAAAGTCTCTCACGCCCATCTCCAACCCCCGCTGCTGCCATACCCTCTCCTCTTGGGAGCCTTCTTGGAGAGCATGCTGGAAGTTACATGCCACCGCTTCTCCAGAGTGATTTCATTTTTCCTGGGAATGCTCCAGGTTGAGGCTGGCCCAACACCCAGCTAGAATTCCCCAGCTTTCTCATTCTGGTCTCTCCCTGGGCATCTTCTCCCTCCACCCAGGTGCCAGCTTTCCACAGCTAGAGCTCCCTCTGTGTGACATGGGGGCCTCATCTCAGGGCCCAGCCATGCTCATCCCTTACCCTCTCTGTCCCGGGCCCACCTCCCCTACCTCCCTCCAACTCCCCTCCTCCCCTCCTTCCTTGTCCCTTTTCCTTTCCCAACAGTGAGGCAACTCTGCTGTGCAGGGTGGGGCCGGGGTCTAGGCACAGCTGGTGGGGCTGCAGCCAGGCCCTCGAGAATCCCCTGGTCTGAGGACAGAGCCAGGGCCTTGAAATGATTTTTAGAGTAAAAAGTGCATGGATATTTTACCACAATCTTTTGAAAAAGCAAATGGAGAAAAAGTCAGCCTACGCCTTATGCCCTATTTCTCTTCTCTTCTGCCTCTCTCCGTGACTCTGCCATCCCATCTCACTCGTTTTCATCTCTATGCCTGCAATAGTGAGTGGTGGGTTCTAATCCATTGAAGTAACCTTTCTGGACCAAGTGAGCAAACTGAGAATTTCTCATCCTCCAGCGCAGCTAACGATCCTGACAGCTGCCCAGAACCCAGGTCTCCCACTTGCCCAACACCGCGTCCCGCTCTTCCCATGTTCTGTCTCGTTGGACCCTCACGGGATCGCATTCCATAGATAAGGATAGCGAGGCTCAGAGAGGTGAAATTGCTCACCCAGGGTTGCCCAGCTGGGAGGACCAGAGCCTGGAGGCAGGGCTCTCCCCACAGAAGCAAGGGGCTGAGGAAGAGCCCCCAGCTCTCACCTGCTCAGCCTTCTAGCTGCTTTAGGGGGCCTCTGAGAGGTGCCTCCCCCTGGCCAGAGGCCCCTGGCATAGCCTTCTGATGGGCCCTCAGCTCAGATTGTGCCAGCCTGTTCCCCCTCCTGCGGGAGACAGTGTCACATATACAGCTCTACCCGGCAGGTGAGGAGAGGACTATGCTGGCCGACGACCTTCCTCCCCATCAGATGGAGACCCCCACCTCCCCACCCCCAGCTCTGGCTGCACTTGTCCCTCCCACCTCCCCCGCCCCTGCTAACCCTCTTCTCCAAGGAGCTGAGACTCACCAAGCTGGCCAGGCCTGCCACTCTGTCTGCCCCGCCCCCACCCGAAGCCCACAGGGCCTCCAGCTTCCCCCTCTGGCCTCCTCTGCATCCTGGCCATGGCTGCCTGGCAGGTTTTCTTTCCTAGCTGTGAAGCCCGGTCCTACTCTGAGTCTCAGGAGCCACCTGCCCCCTCGGACTCAGCCTCTCTTTTGATCTCCTGGCCCTGTCCACCCCATCTTGCCCTGGCAGACTAGAATGGGGACATTCCTGGGACTTGGGGACAGGTCCTCAGGAGGGAGATGGGTGGGACTAAAATGTGCCCTAGACACAGAGAGCAAGCAGTGTAGTGAGAGTGAATGAGAGGTCATGAGACTGCAGCATGGCAATGGGGAGAGGGAACCCCAGCCGAGCTGACAGACAGGGAAACTGAGGCCCAGAGAGAGGCGTGAACAGGTGGGAGATCCCACAGCTAGTCAGGCTTCCTGACTGGGTCCCACATGCCTAGCTTGAATTTTCTAAGAAAAGGAAGCAAACCAGCTCATCAAGAAAAAGGCAGTTTTCATTGGAGTGCCTCACTAAATTCTGGGAGGAATTTATCTTGTGTTCCCTAAAGGAGGGCCATTGAGAACAGAGACGTTTGCAGAAGTGGCTCAAAGACTCGTAGGGTCTTAGGGCTGGAAGGGGTCTCAGAGGCCTCTGATCCAGACTCCACTCCCCACTCCCACGTCTCCCATTGGGGGGCCTCCTGCAGTTTCCAGCCCATCTCCCTGCTTGCACACCTCCATTGCAAGGAGCTCACCACTGCACCATCACAGAGCAGCCCTGACAGTGAAAAACTCCTGTATGGAGCTGAACTCTCTGGCCACTGCTCTCAGGGGTAAAGATGCGGGCTGAGGGCAGAGCTGGCCCCAGCTCGCGGCCTGAGGGACAGAAAGCCAAGTCAACCCTCCCAACCTTCTCTCTCGTCAGCGCGCAGCCTGGGCTGGAGCGGTTTCCAGGCTGCATGGAGCCCTGCTCCTGCCCATCGGATGACTTTAACCCTGTCTGCGAGCCCAGCAGCCGTGTGGAGTACCTCACGCCCTGCCACGCGGGCTGCACAAGCCGGATGGTCCAGGACGCTCTGGACAAAAGCCAGGTGGGTGAGGCCTCTGGCTTCCTCCTCTGCCTCTCACTTCTCTGCCCTTCCCTGTCTCAGTGCCTGTGTCTCTCACCCTCTCCACCTCTGAACGTTCTCACTGTCTGGCTCTGCTCTGTCTCCTTCTGTTGGCAGATGTAGAACATTATTCTTTCCATAAACTTTTGTTGCCAGCCAGGGCCCAGCCACATGTGAAGGCCCAGGGCACAGAGGTGAACCAGATCTGGCCCCGCTGTCCATGCAGGGGAGATGCAGAAGGAAACAGCTCCAGAGGTCCACGGGTGGTGATAAGTGGGAGAAGTGGTCCCCACAAGTACAGACAAGGATGGAAGGAGATGCATCCCACCTGGGAGGGCCCCAAAAGGCTTCACAGGATGTGGTATTTGTGCTGGATCTTCAAGAGTGAATAGGCACATTGGGGGAGGGCCTTCCAGGCAGGGGGAAGGGCAGAAGCAGAGAATCCAGAAGCAAGCACCTGCACATGACACACACACACACACACACACACACAGTGTTTCAAGAAACTGCAAAGAACTTGTTGGAGAAGAAGCACAAGGGTTCATGGAGGGAAAGCAAGGCCTAGACAAGGAAGAGCCTTGAATGTCAGGCTGTGAGTGGGGACTTTATCTAGAGAGCAACGGGGAGTCTTGGATGGGTTATAGGCAGGGGAGTGACAGGGTCAGATCTGTGTTTAATCACACTTGAGGCCATAGTGTGGAGGAAGGTGAGCAAAGTGCAGGCAAGAGGCAGGGACACCAGTGAGGAGGTTGACGCGATGAGCCCACTCAGTCAGTCAGTCAACAAACCTTCACAGAGCACCTCCTCTGTGCCAGGCCCTGTGCTGGGGGCTGAGGACCCAGATCCAAGGGACCTTGCCCTCAGGGAACTCCTGGGGGCGGAAATGAGGGCAGCGTGACTAGCGGCAGTGCATTCTGTGTCAACCTTGGAAAGGCCACCAAGAACAGCTAGTTCCTCCTCCACTGTCTCCTCAGTACCCCCAAATGACAAATGGGGATAGTACCCGCCTTCCTCAGGCTCCTAGGCTGTAGTAAAGCATGTGTGGTGGGGGTGTGGTGTCAGGCTGGTTGTTATGACAGCACCTGCCTCTCCAGAGTCCCCTGCTGCCATGGAATTAGATGCACGTGAATGAAGGGCTGGGAAAACCCCCGAGAAAGGCCTCTGGCTTTCATGTCCATCCCAGCGAGCTCGTGCCCTCAGGAAAGCAACAGGAGCAGCAGGTTTCTCTTCCAGGAAGCTGGCCTCGCAGACAGGACTTCTCCCCCAACCTGTCCCTCCTCGGTATCTCCACCCCAGCGGGTTGCACAGCCTGCAGGTGAGGGTCCAGGTGGTGTGTGCACAGGGGGTCACACACAGGTGGCAGCACCACCTTGTCAGGCACAGGCGCTGCGCACACACGACAGAGCTCAGGGCAATGGAAAGAGCGCCTGGTCACCCGAGCCCCTCACACTGTCAGCTCTCTCTCTCTGTGCTGCCAATCTTTCCAAGGCTCCCGGCATCCCCCTCAGGGCTTCCCAACCCTTGTCACATTGGAAAGCTTCCAAGGCTGCCAGGCAGGGCTGGAGGTGAGAGTTCCAGAACATTCCAGCTGCTCCAGGGCCGCCAGGCCACCTCGAGGGCTGATGGGACCCATCCCTGCACACCTGTCTCTCAGCCGAGGGAGGGTCCCTGGGGCACACTGGTCAGGGAGACTCTCCTCTGAGGAGAAGAAAAGCAAAGCCTGGGCTTCCTGGCCTGGCTTTGTTCCTGCAGGCGCCCATGGGCACTGACTTCTGGAGCACCTCTGAAAGAACCCTCTGAAGGAGGTTTTCCAGGTCACTTAGGGGATGGCAATGCGGCAATCAAACACACTCCCGGGCCAGCCGGGGGGCATTTGCCTGCAGTTTGGAAACAGCTCAGCTTTTACTCAGACTTCCGCCTTTGGAGGGGCCCCAGTTTTCTGGGGTCTCCTGTTAGACTTTTCACCAGGCAGAAGGGAGGGCTAGGACTTGTCCACTGGCCCTGTAGCCTCTGAACCTCTGAAAGCTGTACTCCATTGTGCGAGTTTCTGTGAACACCCAGGGCCAAAGCTTGCTCCAGACCCTGCTCTCCACCCTCCGTCCCACCTCGCTTAGTACTGAAGCTGAGTACTTTTTACTTTCTGCCAACACGTAGGTGCATTCAGAACAGTTTTCAGTACTTTATCCAGCATTTTAAGTTGTTGTCAGCAAGATGATTGGCAGGGCGCCTGGTCCACCGAGTTTCTGGAAACAGCAGTCCAGGTTCTTCTTTCGTGCCCAAGGCTCTGCACGATGTTGCCCCCGCGTACCCCTAAAGTGCCTCCCTCTGCCCCTCGCGAGTGCACTCTCTGCCCCGGGCAGGAGGAAGGGTTTGCTGGGTTCTTTCATGCCACTGTGGTTTTACATTTGACGCTCCCTCTGCTCATTCCAATTTTCCTCTTGGCAAACTCCTATTCGTTCCTCAAGACCCAAATCCAACACCCCTCTCTGGTGAAGCCTTCCTTGCCCCTCACCTGCCGAATCAGGTCTCCTCTAGTGCTGTCTGCATCTCTCCATCCTGTGCTTGAATCTCTCCTTGAGAGTCCCTTCTAGAATCCAATGCCCTGAAAGACTGCAGGGAAGTGGAAGGCAAAGACACTAGGCTGGAGAATCCAGTTCCTTCCCCAAAACACTCTTTGTTGCTTTGATTCCTTGCACAGACGTTCAGGAAGTCGGAGCACTCTGACATCACCATGTGAAAGAACGAGTGAGTGTGTGGTGTGTGAGTGTGTGGTATGTATGAGCATGTGTGTGGATGTGTGGTGTGTGTGAGTGTGTTGGTTGTGTGTGCGAGTGCATATATATGTGAGTGTGCGTATATGTGGGTGTGCGGTGTGTGTGAGTGTGTGTGTGTGAGCATGTGTGCATGTGGTGCATTATAGGGGTCATGCTCTTCTAGGCTCCTCTCCCTTTTCCCCACTTCCCTCTCTCCGCACAGCCTCGACCTGGGCTCAGCCCATTTGTGTGCAAATAGCCTGTGTCCAGGTACCTGCCTGGCTGTTCGAGCCCTCGGGCGAGCCAGCATGCAGCCAGCTCTGCCCAGCTGCTTTGAGCCCTTGGGTGTCTCACAAGCCTTCCTCCTGGAGCCTCAGGCCCTTGGCCAGCTGCTTGCCTTTGGAGGTTCCTGAAGGCTCTTCTCCTTGCCCGCCCCCCAGGTTTTCTACACCAACTGCAGCTGCGTGGCAGGGGGCAGCCCTGTGCTGGCGGGCTCCTGCGACTCAGCCTGCAGCCACCTGGTGCTGCCCTTCATGATCCTGGTCGGCCTGGGTGCAACACTGGCCAGTGTCACCCACACACCCTCCTTCATGCTCATCCTAAGGTGAAAGCAGAGGCGGGCCAGAACTGGTGGATACCAAGAGGTCCTTAACCCCAGGCAGGACAGGGAATCCTGAGGGAGGAGTTCAAAGAAGGAGGCCACTCGGGTGTCCTGGGCCCCCACAACAGACCATGCTCTCCCTGTCCTGTCTTCATGGCAACCTGCTGAGATGAAGTTTTCTCCCCATCTTGCAGATAAGAGAAGTTTTCTTGTAGATAAGAGAAGTTTTCTCCCCATCTTGCAGAGAAATTCAGGAGCTGACCCCAGGTCACATAGCAAATGTTGTGTGGAACAGTACTGACCGAGAGCCCATGACCCGACCTGCCCCAGGGGAGGGGAGGCCACTCCTAAGGCCCTTCCCTGGCCTTGCAATCACTGTGAGGAGTGTCACCTGACTCCCCGCCCCCACCCCACCTGCAGTGGGCGGGCCACAGCAGGTGCGCCCAGAAACCCAAATCCTCTCAGTGTGGCCCATGATTCCGAATGTCACTTCAAGCACTTATTAAGTGCCAACTGTGGACCCAGCCCGTGCTGAGCACTGCCTCCTGGTCCAAGATCTTTCTGGCCATTGTCCTGAGGTGCCTGCTGGGACTGATAATTGTCACCTGAGGCCAAAGTCAGCATCTCTTGGGGTGGTGGCTTGAATAAAGAGACCTCAGAGCAGAATCATTCCAATATTTTATTACACCGGGATTATTTTATTGCCTATTTTCCAGAAAATTAGAAGAGGGGTGGAGCCCCTCACAAATATTAGAAGACACGTAGATCTGTAAGACAGGCCGGCCACAAGAGGGAAAGCAGAGGAATCAGATCCCCAGCGGGCAGCCTGATGAGGAGGCCTCGCGCAGGCCGTGTGCCGCACGAATTCTGGCTCTTGATGCCCAGCGGCCTGGGACCTTAGCCGAGGCACCTAACCTGTCTCGGCGTCCGTCAGTCTCACCTGCAGAATGGGGCTAAGGACATGCCTGCCTCATGGGGTGAGGTGGGGCTTGTAGTGCAGAAGGACAGAGCCCGCAGTAAGCGCTCCATGAGGGCCGGGTGCTGGTGTTCCCCAGGACGGGAAGCAGGGCGCCCCAGGCTGCGGCAGGACAGTGCTTGGGGAAGTTAGAAGGCTCATCTGGCTGTTCAGCTTCAGGTTTTGCCAAATATAGGAGGAAGGGAGAGAGGGGAGGGGTCTGTGACCAGGAGCACAGGGAAGCCAGCATGGGACCCTGATGGGCAGTGGGTGCACCTGGTGCATGGGGACCAGGCTCTGCAGGGTGAAGGGAAATGGGGTGTGGGGCCTGAGCTCCCCGCCCCCAAGGACCTGCAGACTCAGGGAAGAGGAGGGGAGGACCAGAGCCCCTGGGGGGCTGGAACCCTCTCAGTCCTCATGTCGCTCGTGTCCCTGCTTTAGGGGAGTGAAGAAAGAAGACAAGACTTTGGCTGTGGGGATCCAGTTCATGCTCCAGAGAGTTTTGGGTAAAGAACCTGTTTGGGACCGCTGGTCCAGATAGCCACTGTGTGCTGGGCCCAGGGGGGCACAGGGGTGTGTGGGTCCCAGTTCCTTACCTTAGGGTTCACAGGTCCCTGTGGCAACAGATCCAACCTAGGTGCCCTGGGGGTGGGTGTGAAGAGGCTGAACAGCCCGGCAGGGAGGCCGCAGCTGCCCCCAGGGAAAGGGTGGTCTTGGGAGCCAAAGACTTACAGACCAAGAGGCCCCAATTGCTAAGGGGTTGTGTAAGGCAGGGAGTAAGGTGGGGGCGGGCGCGGGAATGCCAGGCGCCGTTGTCCCCTGAGCACCTCCTCCTCCAGCCTGGATGCCCAGCCCTGTGATCCACGGCACTGCCATTGACACCACCTGTGTGCACTGGGCCCAGAGCTGCGGGCGTCGGGCCGTCTGCCGCTACTATGACAACGACCTGCTCCGAAACCGGTGAGACCTGGGGTGGGGGCTGCCAGGGGGGTGTGGGAAGGGTGCTAGAAATACCCTCGGGGTCCTGGGAGGGACATGGCGGGGGGCGGGTGGGCAGATCCATTTACATCCACTGACAGGTGCCAGGTGCCATATCCTGTCCTGAACTCACCAGGCCTGTGAGCAAGATACCGTCTCCCCCTTTTAGGGGTGAGGAACGTGAGAGAGAAAGAGAGAGGCCCAAGGTCACGGAGCTGGTGCCTGGCAAAGCTGGGCCTTGAACCCAAGCTGTCTGACTGCAGCCTTTGCAGGAACACGTGTCTCCACAGCTGAGCGTGGGGGGATTCGGGAGCAGCCCAACTGTGAGAGAGACGGGGAGGCGAGGTGGAGTGGGGAAGAGGCCCTGTCTAGGACACAGGAGGCCTGGGTTCCTGGCCCAGCTCTGCCTCCCTCGTCATGAGAGCTGCCTGTTCTGGGACTCAATCCTCCCTTGTGTACAATGGGGAGCCCCAAAGAATTTGGAGGCAGAGAGGCTGCTGGCCTGGACGGATGGGGAGGCTGGGAGGGACTTGCTGGCAGGGCTGGGAGCAGGAGCTGATCACTTCCAGCTCTGAGGAGGGCGTGGTCCCTGTGGGCTGGGACCCCCCGGGGGGCTTCCTGGAAGAGGAAAAGTCAAACAAGAGCTTTGGTGAGTCAGACAAAAGGAGAGAGGGAATCCTCTTTTCTTCGTGGTGGGTGGGGCGATCCATAGTTGCCATGGTCAGGCCCCCTGAGTCCTTAGCAAGACCTGGAGAGAGGCAGGGCTGGCCCAGGACACAGGCAGTCAGGGACAGGGTGGGGAGCATGCCCAGGCTTCTGTGTCCACCCCCCACCCCACCACCAGGGCTCCTTCTGCAGAGGCTCTCCCCCTCTTCCAGGGATGTGGCCCCATGTGGATCAACTCCAGGGGTTCCCCCATCTCCCCAGCCGAGGCCATGGTGACAGGGTACACTGCCCTGGGGCTGGAGGCCTCTCCTCCCCCCAAGAACTCAGTGTCTTGGACTGCATGAGTGATGATCGCTGACGCCTGAGCCCTGGATGGGGAGCTCCTGAGTTCAAGGGTCCCATGTTCTTTCCCAGGTTTATCGGCCTCCAGTTCTTCTTCAAGACGAGCTCCCTGGCCTGCTTCGCCTTGATTTTGGCCATCCTAAGGCAGCAGAACAAAGAGGAGGGGACCAAGGCGACGGTATCCAGCCCTGGCCTACAGCAGCAGCTGTTAGCATCAGGGCGAGAAAAGAAGCCTGAAGAATCCAGAGTGTGAGCTGTCCCAGGGCCCCACCCTAGGCAAGAGTGATGGCCACAGCGAGGATCTCCTCTGGTCCCTTTGCCCGAGATTGGGTGTTGGGAGCCCTGTTTCCCAATTTTGACTCCTCCACTAACTTGCTGTGTGACTTCGGGCAAGTCACTGACCCTCTCTGGGCCTTTGCTCATCTGAACCAAGGAGTTCCTTGGGGGACTGCTGTGTTGGCTACTTCTAAAGCAAGAGGGTCTTCCCCCTTCCTTCCTCAGCCAGACGGGCTGACCCGAAACCAGGCTTTCCTGGGTGGAAGGACCACGTATCTTTCTCCCGGGCCCAGGGATAGAGAAGTGGACAAGAGTAGGCCACACTGCCCTGCACACAGGATCCTAGCCCGGCTCTGCCGTTCTCCTGGAGCACCCTCTCTGAGCCTCAGCCACCATCTCTGTTAGGGGGAAGTGGACTTGCCAGCATTGCGGCCCCTTCCAGCTGTGACCATCTGTGTGGTCGGGATGGACTCAGGCCTCGTCCCAGCCCCGCTCAGCCTGGAGGTGGGGCCAGGACAGCCTTTGTCAAGAAGTGTCCATTTGGCGCCCCCTGGAGGCAGAGTCCTGAGCTCTGAGGGAGGAGGAAAGGGAGGTGGAGTCACTCTCAGGACATCCAGGCTGGGCAGGGCCTTCGGGAAAGCTGGTGTGACAGCCCAAGGGCCTTAGCTGAGGCAGGAGGCTCACTCTCTGGGCTCAGGAAGTCCAGCCCTTGCCCTCGGGGAGCCACGGTCTGGGAGAGGCCTAGTGTCTGCCGTAGGGGCTCTGGTGGGGAGGAAGACCCAGGTCCCACACTTAGACACCGTCTAACCCCAAAGACCAAACACGCTCAGCACACACTCCCTGGGACCTGTGCATCGCCACGATTTCACACGTTTGACCAGGGCCCACCAAACTCACTGTGACTTTCGGGACTAAAATTATAATTTCACCATTTGCTCTTAAAGTGCCTGAAATTTTGTCACCTGGGGCTATGTAGATAATCTAGCTCTTTGACACTCAAGTTTTGGAGGTAACATCTGGTTCTCCGTGATGCCTGGGTTGGTCTAAGGACCTGTTCTTTGTAATGCTCGGGCCTGTTACACTGGGAGCAGTAACGCCTGGCTCTGTGGAATGAGTGGGTCTGTGGGACGCTTGGATCTGAACAAACTGGTCCTTGTCTACATCAGGCCTTGTCTTGTTTTGTGGCCAGTCTTATCTGACTTGGTTGTCTCCCTGGGATGGGGAGAGAGTTTCCTGATCTGCTCCCAGCCCATTCTGCTGCCACCACATACCCCACCTGGCTGGGACCTGCTGCTCAGGAGGCAGGAGATGGAGCCGACAGTAGTGGTTTCCCAAGCCCTGTGTCCAGCCCTGTGCTGGGGGCCAGGGGAGAAGCTGAGGGGGGTGGGGGGGGGCACACGCGGCTCTGGCCCTCTGAGCAGCTCCCAAGGGCAGGGCTTTGAGGCCAGCCCACATGAAAGAAGCGGGTACAGAAGTTCTAACTCCCATTTTTATTCCACTGGCTGATACCTTTAAACATTTAACAACTATCTGAGCCTGTATTGGTCAATGCCAAGAATTTCAAAGTGTCCTGCAACAAGATGATGCTGTTCACATGTTTATATTCCTTCTCCTTCCATTCGTATGTTTATATTCCTTCTCCTTCACTCCTGTTTCCCAGGTTGTGCAGAAATAATCTGGAATTATAGATACAGCTTATTATTAAATTTGTTCTTGCATAATGTCTCTTCTATTACAAAAATCCTTTCTAACAAACTGCATTAGAGTTTGCGACAACCGCATTATTTCCAGTTATTGAGATTTAAGTTTTACTGGATTCGTTGCTCACCATTATTTCTTGTATATTACATCTTTCCCTATCTGTATATTCTGGTCTAATTTTCATTTGGCTGGGCTACTTCCTCTAGTAATGGTTTCAGAAATGGAATAAGGTCACAAGGCTTTCTGAGTCCTCACCTGTCCAAACTGTCATGTATGTTTCGTAGAAGACAAAACAGTTCAGAACGGATAAGCAACTTGCCCAAGATCACACAGAAAATAAAGGGTAGAGCCAGGGTGAGAGCCAGATTTTGTGGGAACTGAAGCTTATACAATTTGGGGAGCCCTCTTTAAGGAAAAGACCACAAAATTAGGACAGGAAGTAAATATTTACGCATAATGAGAAGTCGAAACAAATACACCGCACAATTCAGAAAAACAACATAATATTTTTTACCAACTGCTGCGCATGCCTCTAAAATGTTTTTCCTCTGATGATCGGAAGTATTTTCCTCAGACTAGCTTCTGGTTCTGTACATTTCAAATCTGTTTCTGCTGTTTCTCCTCTGTTGCCTATTCACTTTCAGGACCAGGCAGCATAAAACACATTCAGGTCACAAGATGACCTCTGGATGTGACAGCTTGATGTCACAATGCCGAAGAAGTTGGACAGCGAGTAGGAAGATTTCTACCAGTCATTCTCTACACAGAGGTGGCCAGCAATGATTTATCTATACTCAGAGGTGACTCAGAACCGCATAAATATGTCCCACTGAACCCAAAGCAAATTGATCCCGAACTCAACTTCCCCATAGCCAGATCCCAGAAATACCCATGGCGCCTCCAACCACCTCACATAAACGGAAACTGGGACACAAGGGAAGTTGGAGTAGAAAGAACTAGCAATCTTAACTGATTGTGGATAAAACATCTTACCTTCGCAAATTTCCCAAGAACATGAAGAGATGAACACACTGCAGAGGCCCCTCCCTGGGCCTGAGGAGAGGCCCTGATGCTCAGGAAGCTTTAGCTTCATGCTGAGTCTGCCTCTGCGTTGAGCTGAGATTTGAAGAGAAGATCAGATTCTTGTGCTTAAAACCTCCCAGGCTGGTCAGGGCCAGGAGACTCCAGGAGTCATCACAAGAGATTAATGAGGTTGAGAGCCAGGGGCAGAGCAGGTAAGGGCCAGAGGGGTTCCCAGGGACTGAGGGGGTCCCGGGAGCAGCCCTCTTCCCTAACATGGCATCTGGCCAATGAGGAGCCGAGAGCTATTGCATCTGTGAGCTTACCATCTTCTCATCCTGTACCCGCTGTACCCTGGAGCGGGGAGGAGAAGGTGTCAGGTCTCCCTGCTGGATTCTACTGGTGGTAAAACCCAGCAGAGTACAAGACTGGGACCAGAATGGACATCCCGATGCCTGGCCCAGAGTTCTTTTGGCCTGTAGACTCAGGCAGATGCCCCTGAGGAGACGGGAGCCAGGAGCCATGACTGGAGCACAAATAAATGAACCCACGGCACCCTCACTGTTCTTAGGATGTGTTGAATCCTTTCCCCTACCAGGCCCCTGGACAAGTGATTTTACTTCTCTGAGATCTGTTTCTTCATCTGTCTCCCAAAGGTTGTGAAGATCGAATAATAACATACTCGCTCACAGGCAGTGCACCTGACGATCAGCGTCTGTAAGCGCCCTTCCCTTGCCCTGGCCCTGAAAGGAGCACAGAGAGCATGCGGACCGGGTGGCGGTGGAGGCAGAGGGAGGAGGCACCACTGAGGGCAGACCCACTCTTTGCCCTGCCCCGGCTGCAGCTCCTCTCGCCCCTAATCTCTCTTCCACTGTCAGCCAGGGCTCAGTCAGGCCAGTCTTATCTCTCCCCACAGCCAGCCTGGGACAGCTTTTCTCAACCAGATTTACATTTTTATTGATTTTCTTTCTCCCTTCCAGAGCAGTCCCCTCCTTCTGCTTCCCCTTTTGCTATAAAATGGGCTTACCCTGGGAAATAGCAGTTCTGGGGCTGGCCAAGAAGTGATGGTTCGAGGATGGATTCATTCACCATTCATTCATTGATTCATTCATCAACCTCCCAACCAACCAACAAATCCTACATGGCTGCCCTATGCCCCTGTGCTGGTGCTGCTGGGGACAGAGCCAAGTATCAGACTCAGGAAGCTCCCGGTGTAAGCAGACAAGCTGACAAACAGCAACTAAAGATGAGCAGTCATACAGGAGAGAGAAGAAGGGAAAGCCATGGACTCATCCTGGGGCCACCAGGGGAAGGCTTTCCATAAGAGGTTAAATCAGAGCTGGCCTTAAAGATTAGGCAGGAAGTTCCCAGGTGGAGAACACGGGAATGGGCCCAAGAAACAATGGGGTGAGCAAAGATTGGAAGGCATGAGAAAGCGAGGTGTACAAGATATGGTACAAGAGCAATGTGGCTGGGGTGTATCACATGTGCAGAGTGACCAGGAGAGAGAAGAGCTGAGGCTGGAGACACCAGTGGGGACAATGCCTTGAGTTCCAGCTGAAGACTTTGGATGTCTTCCTGAGGGCAAGGAGGAGCCCTTGAAGCATTGATTGATGGATTATTCTATTGACCAGTTATTTTAAGCAGGGAGTGACATGACAAGATTTGTGCTTTAGAAAGGCTGCTGGCTGCACCTTGGGGGTTTTGAGTGGAAAAGGGAAGCTGGAGGCCAAGAGATCAGACAGTAGGCTGTGCACTAATCAAGAGAAGTAGGAGGCCTTGAACCAGCTTAAGAGAGGCATCCTAGAAGTGGAGACATCTAAGCTGAGTCTTGAAAGATGAGTAGGAACACACCAGGTGGAGGAGCTGGGAAGCATGTCCAGGGAGAAGAAACTGCACAGATAAAGGCTCAGCACACAGAAAGTTCCTGGCAGGCTTGGGGAATTTCCACTAGTCCAGCAGGCCTGCAGTGTGGCCTGAGAGAGTCACGGTGAGGGATGAGGCTGAAGAAGTGGTCGGGACCCCGATTTCTCTCAGTATTCTGTCTCCTGGACCCACACTCAGGTGGGAGAGGAGAGGAAGCATGGCTTCTTGTACAGAGGTGGCTGTGTGCGGCTGCCTCCGCTACAGACTTCGAGAGTCCTGGGTCAGGGGCCCTCCTTACTCAAAGCAAATCTTTCCACGATCATGCACTTTACCTTTCACGAAGTCCCTTCACACCCGATCTTCATGGTCTCCAGATGAGGAGTGTGCAATAGGGATTATTATCCCCATATGGTAGATAAGAAACTGAGGCCTAGAAAAGTACAGGAATTGGTCCAAGGTCACTCAAGAGCCCAGGTATCCCCCTCTGAAAACTTCATTGTTTTTTCTAATAAATCTACCTGTCCCTGAACCACATATACACAATAGATGTAGTAGCTGCTAACTAATGTGATTGGAATGAAAAAAGGGAGAGAAAACACATTAGAGAAAGAGGCCGCCTCCTCCTGTTTCCGAGTCCTCAGCCTTCACCCCAGAGCTGGAGACACTCCAGCTAAGAAAACAGAACCAGGCTCCCTCTGCTTTGAAATCCAACAGACATGAGGGCACATCCCAGCTCTGCCACTTTGCAGATGTGGGAAGTCACTGCACTCATCTCAGCCTTGGTTTTCTCATCTGAAAAAATTGGAGAAACAAACTCCACCTTTCAGGGTTGTTGTGAGGATGTAATGTGATAACAGAGCACCGCAGCAGTTAACTATTACTGAGTAACAAATCACTCCAAAACTTAGCAGTGTAAGACAGCAAATACTTATTATCTCACACAATTTATGAGGACCAAGAACACAGAAGTAGTTTAACTGGGAGATTCTGGCTCAGGATCTCTCAGGAGGTTGTAGTCAAACGCCAGCCAGGGCTGCAGTAATCAGAAGGCTCAACTGGGGCTGGAGGATTGACTTCCAAGCTCACTCTGCGGCCATTGTCAGGCCTCCAGTCTTTGCTCGCAGTTGGTCAAAGGTTTCAGCTTTTTACACAAGCCTCTCCATAAGGCTGCTCATGGCATGGTGGCTAAGTTCCCCTAGAATGAATGACCCAAGAAAGAGAATGTATGCTACCAAGATGGAGGCCATGGTGTCTTTTATAATTGAATCTTGGAAGTGACATACCATAACTTTTGCCATATGCTATTGGTTACACAGACCAAGCCTGGTACAATGTGGGAGAGGAATACAAAAGCGTATGAATACCAGGAGGTATGGGTCATGGGAGCCATCTGGAAGCTGGCTACAAGTGCCAAGAACAGTGCCTGGAACACAATAGGTCCATATTCATTAGTAACTGCTATTATTCTCCCCCTGTTCACAGACTGGCTGGGAAGACAAGATTTGGACATGAAAAGATGAGAGATCTACACTGTGACCTGAATTGGGCAATGCTCAGTTACACAGTAGAGGAGGGTATGCTGGACAAAGGGGTGGAAATCAGGGAAGTCTCCCTGGCAGAGATGGAGAGGAAAGGGGAGGCCAATCCAGAGAGGAGACAGAGGGTCTGCACTATTGGTTACGTTCCCACAGTCAACTGCCTTTTCCTCATTCCAGTGGGAGGTGCCCAGTCACAAGGATGATCCAAGTCATTCATGGAAACACCTTCCCCTTTGCCAGTGAGTGGTCTAAGAGTGACCTCATAATGGTACATTAGATATAAGGGGGATAGTCTGCTTGGAAAGCTCCCCTCTTGGATAAGAAAGAGGCATGAGAGGAGAAGACCCTTTGTGCTCCCATGTCCCTTCTCCCTGCTTGGGAGGACATGGTGCTTGGTGCCACATCAGCCATTTTGCAATCACAAGAGGACTCTTCCTCAAGGCTTAGAATATGAAAAGCCTACGTCATCAGAGACATGGTTGAATCACCAGACAAACCCTGGGTCCACCTTCCTCTGGCCTCCTTGTTAAAGAAACAAAAGGTTTAAGCCCCTCTAAACCAGCTTTTCTCTTACTTGCATTCTAACTGATTCAGTGAGCAAAGTATTCCATTTCCCTCTGGGGTTATTTCCTTTTCTCGAGGAAGGTAGAGTGGAAATGTGGAACAGAAAAGGGCCCTGGGCTGGGAGGCGGGAGTCCTTGGTCTAACCCTAGCTTAGCTCTGAGTTGTTCTGTGATCTTGAGCAAGTCCCTGCCCCCTCTGGGCCTCCAATAATTGTAGGTAATATTTATTGACTGCTTGCTGTGTGCCAAGCACTCTGCTAAGAGCTTCCCTTGCATTATCTCATTCAATCCTCATACCAACTCTGCCATGTCAATGTTATTATTCTCTTTATTTTATGGGTAAGGAGACTTGAGGCCCAGAGACATTAGGTAATTTGCCCAAGGTTACACAGCAAGTTAGTGCTGAATCTCTGGATTCGGAATTCAGGCTCATCTCTCTCTAAAGCCCAGGCTCCTGATTATAATGCTATACTGCTTGGCGGTAAAAGGAAGTCTCTGGACAAGATGACCTCTGAAGGCCTTTCCAGCTCAACTATTCTTTGATTTGCTGTCCCATTTCTAGCTATATGATGAATAAACCAGCTTATCCTCGAGAAGAAAGAAATAAGGACTGTCTTTAGCCGTCTGAAAAGCTGTCATGTGAGTGGGAGATTAGACTTAGTGTCACTCCGAGGGCATGAACTGGACCAGTGTGGGGACTCTACAGGGAGAAAGAGTTCAGCTTATATAAGGGAGAACTTCGTAGCTGTCATTCAGCAGGGGTCAGACGTATGCACAGAGGTAATGACTCCCCTGTCATGAAGCTTATACAAGCCTGTGTTTGATAAACCTTTGTGAGAAGTACTGCTTTGAGTAGGGATGGGACAAAATGGCTTAAAACTTGTGGTACAAATTAAATGGGATAATATCCTAGAGTACTCCCAGCACCATAACCGATACAAATAGAGGGAGTCAATAAACTGTTATTTCTTTTCCCACTCGGCACTGAGATTCTTGGATTTTAAGATCCTCTAATAGGGATTTTCAGCTCTTTGGCCCTAATATTTTGCAGTTCTAAAATTTCAACACACTGTGATTCTGCCCCGCTAAGATGCTGTGATTTTAATACTCTAACTTTGCACAATTGTGTGGCTCTAGAAGCTGAGCAGTGGATGACTTTGTAATTTGATAGTCTCTAGCTTTAACAATCCAAGATTCAATAAAGTGTCTCTCACCAGCTCCAGAAACACAAGGGAGTTGCCCCACATGCTGTGCTTCAGTGGCCTGGACACACATTAGACTACTCCCTCTGCCCATCTTTTCACTCTGCTGCCATCCCCTCACCCTAGCCTCAGACTCTCCATTCCAACCACCCTCTGCCCTAATCCCCACCCCATCCCCACTCTCTGTCTCCCAACCCACCAAGTAGTTACATTCACTCTCTATTTGCTGATGATTGTTCATTAAACAAGAGCCTTCTATGTGCCCAGCCCTGTGCTTATTCCAAAGGGAATAGAAGGGAATGAGAAGGCATAGTTGTGATTCTCAGGGGGCCTAAGATCTAGAGACCAAATTTCCTTGATTTCCTTTAAGCTCAACTCAAGCTCACTTCTACCAGGAAGGCTTCCTTGATTGACACTAAGTATCTAGCACCAATAACCTCAAACACAAGTGTGAAGATCTGGGCTCTTTCTTGGTTATTTTGCACATTTTAATTTATCTGTCCATCCTGTGTCCCTAATTATAATTGAGGTTTCCCCCTAAATCAAGAGTATGTCTCCTCAAGCAGACTGAGAGTTTTCCAGAGGAAGACCATGTCTTCCCCATCAGACTGGAGGCTCCATGTAGACATGGGTTATGCCTCCCTTATAT
This sequence comes from Equus asinus, assembly GCF_041296235.1. Taxonomy (NCBI): domain Eukaryota; kingdom Metazoa; phylum Chordata; class Mammalia; order Perissodactyla; family Equidae; genus Equus; species Equus asinus. The sequence continues at coordinate 82,712,445 of NC_091809.1, read as the reverse complement.
CACACTTGAGTTAGAGTTAAAGGTAGAGTGATGTTCCTCCACCAGATTAATAAATTCCCAAAGGCAAGTTCATGTCTCTGTCATTGGACTAAGGATTTTATAAAAGCAGAAGCAGCATCTCTCCTTAAGATGGAGAAGTCCCCAAGGCTAAGAATGGGGCTTCCATCCTCATACTGGGGGCCATCTCCCTCATAGCAGAGTCGAGGGCTCTCCTTTCTCTTTCCGTTCCTTCAATTCCAGCCCAGGTCTCCGGCCATAAGAAGAGATATTTTCCCCTAAGGCAGATAGATGAATGGAAAAGGGAAGATTCATGAGGCAGAGTAGGAACCCAAGCCTCTCCCCAACATGTCCAGACCCTTTCTTGCTCTATTCTGGGCCATATTCTAAAAGCTGCCCTCCCTCTGCCCAGATTGGGCCCCTCCCAGCTCCTCCCAGCCATTCGGAGCAGTAAGTGAAGATGTCAGCACCTTGGACAGAGCCCAACGCATTACAGTACTCGAAGCCAGAGGAAGCCAAGCTCTCCAACTCCTTTAGCCTCGGGGTGATGGATTTCCTCGTTTCTCAATTTGATTAAAGCCCAGTAGATAACCAGAGCACCTTGTTCCTTTCTCTTCTCTCTTCCTAATGAACATAATTAACTCCGTCAGGCTGGGAATACTTGCTCTTAAATACTGCCTGCCCAGCCCCCACCCAGGAATGAATCAGTAACACACAGGCAGAATACTTGGAAGACTCACAAGTTTCTTCCTGGGGACTGGAGGGAGAGGAAGCTCTCTCCAAGATATATACAGGCTGTGAATAAAGACTGAAATGTGGTGACTGAGTAAAGAAAACCCTGAGCTGAAAGTCAGGAGATTTGAAGTTTAGTTCTGGCTTTGCCACTAACCCAGATATGAGCTAGAGCAAGTCACATGCCCTTTACGAGCCTGTTTTTCCATTTTTAAGATGAGAATGTTGGACTAGGCAATCTCAAATGCTGCGTTCAGTGCAAGATTCTATGGGGGAAACCTTTAAAACAGAGAGGGAGGGGCTGGCCCTGTGGCCGAGTGGTTAAGTTCGCGCACTCCGTAGCAGGCGGCCCAGTGTTTCGTTAGTTCGAATCCTGGGTGCGGACATGGCACTGCTCATCAGACCACACTGAGGCAGCGTCCCACATGCCACAACTAGAAGAACCCACAACGAAGAATACACAACTATGTACCGGGGGGCTTTAGGGAGAAAAAGGAAAAAATAAAATCTTTAAAAAAAATAAAAAATAAAAATAAAAATAAACAGAGAGGGAAAGAGACTAGCCCAAGGTCACATAGCAACCTCATGGCAAAGCTGGGTTTGAATTCATGGCTCCTGGCTTCTACTTCAGTGTTATTTCTCTTGCACAGAACTTCCCCCTTCATCATCCACATCACAGACTTTCTTACCGGGATGGGGCTGAGGAAGTTGAAGACAGGTGGGATTAAGTTCATTGGTGCCAACAAAAGAAAATTTAAGATATCTGGAAATGCTGATCTCTCTGCAGAAAGCATAGTAGAAATCATTAAAATTAGGAGAAAAGCACCACCTTATGAAGACATAAATTCGACCCCAAACTCAGAGAAGCCCAGCAAAGTTTTGTGATTTGCCCAAGGCCATCCAGCAAGGCAACTGTAGAATCCTCTTAAAGAGAAAGAGTAAACTCTTATCCTGATTAAGTGTTTGGGTGGGGGGTGCCCTTGTCAGAGAAGAGAAGGGAAAATATCAATCAGCAAGTATGTATTACATCACTAAAGTGTGCCGTGCTCTGTACTAGGCACTTTGGCAGGGATATAAAGAATAAGACATGAATTCTCTCTATATCTTTGAAGTGCTACTTCTTCTACTTGGAATTACTTCCAATGCATCTATGTATGTCCAAATACCGCTGTTCCATCAAGCCTTGAACCAAAAGTCTCCACCGTGGGAAGGCACCCCTAATCTTATCCAGATGCCACTTCTCCTTCCTCCAAATCCCCAAAGCATTTTCTTTATTCCTGCTTTCCTTATTCCTTATTGCTTTATTCCTTATTCAGCATCATCTGCCTTACCTGCTCCCATCCCCTCCCCTAAGAAGAGTGAAGAGAGAGAGAGACAGAGCACCTGTGTTTTATCCAACTTTGAATCACTTAGAATACTCAACACAAGATTTGAAATGTAATAGAATCTCAGTGAGTATTGGGTGGGTGAATGGATAGATGAATATAGATGTACTGGTGACTAGGAGAGAGACTAGATGAAGGGATGGATGTGTGGATGGGTGAGTGAGCATATGGGTGGATGGTGGATGAATGGATGGATGGAGAGATAAATATATGGTCAAATAGGTGGATAGAAAATGCATAAATGGGTAAATGTGTTGGTAGGTAGGTGGGTGGGTAGACAGACGATGAATGCATGAGTGAGTTTATGGACAGTTGAAGGCAAGGATAGATAGTGGTGTTGATGAATGGATGGATTAATATATAGTTAAATAGTTGTGTGGGTGAAGGAGGGGATGGATAATTACATGATTGGAAAGACAAATGTCAGGGTAGATGGAAAGAAGAATTATGGGAAAGAAAGATGGAGATGTTCCTAATATCACAAAGATCATTTTCATGGAGACTTTCCATTGCTAGTGTCAGAAACATTACTATGGGAGTTAGCTGACTCTGTGCCTAAGCTGAGTCAAAGTGTGTTAAGGTCTAAAGTGTTCAGACAATTTCAGGCTGTACCAATGGAAGTCTAATATCAAGACAAAAAAAGATGATGGTCTTGCCCTGACCTGAGCTATTCACACCAGCCTGGAGTCTGTGTTCTGCTCTGTGCATCTGGAGGCATGATTGACATCCATGGCTTGCCCACACATGAGATAGAGTGAAGTATCTGTAAAGTCTACCAAATAAGGAGCTGGTCAAAGAACCAGAGGTGTTCAGTCTGGAGAAGAGCAAGGTCAGGGGTGACAATTGCCATGTCTCAATATCTGGCTCGCTGTCCTAGGGCATACCCTGTGGCCCCAGAGGCAAAGCTGGGTCCGAGAGAAAGTCACAAGGCTGATATCTCAGCCCCATGTGAGAAAGGCCATCATACAAGGGAAGGACTATCTTCGGGGAGTGAGCTCCCCATATCTAGGGGTGCATAAGTAGGATCTGACATCCTCCATCAGAGAAGCTGCAAGGTGGAGACTTGGCTTGGTTTGGAAAGTAAATAAAGGCAACCCTAAGGTCTCTTCCCACCCCCGAATTAAATCATCTGTTCACCTCTTCATTCTTCAACAAATTAGGTTTAGCTGTGTCCTGTGCTCAGATTGGAATGCAGGGCATTTCTGCCCAGAGCTGAGGGTTTGGGGAGGTTTGAGAGACACACAGGGTCTTACAGAGCCCTCAACTTTCTCTCCATGTAAGACTTGGGTTTGAGGAAGGAGGAGGAGCTGAAAATGTCCTTTCAGAGACCCAAATGACTGGGGAGGAGGAGAATCAGAGCTACTCAGAGCCAATCCGTGACCTAGATTCCCAGTAATTAATGAGCCTACGTCACTAATGTGTGCTGGCTTCTGATCAACACTGTCTCCCCAACCCCGCCCAGCTCTCTGGTATGAGAAGATTAAATCAATTAGGAGGAGGAGGCGATCTGGCTGGCGCTGGTTGGGAACAGTGGATAATTCACTTACATAACAGGGGATTGAGGTTTGCACTTGGCCTTTGAGTAGTGGGGGTGGACCTCAGACTCCAGGCCTTCGGGGAGAGACTTCAGGACTTGGGAGTGAATGCAGAGGGGGAAAGGGAGTCCAGAGGAGGGGGAAGTGGTGACCCCAGGAAGAGGCCCATCTTCCGTCTTCCCACTAAGAACTAACCCCCTGTTCTCTGGTCTGGGAGAAGGCCAAATTGAAAAACCACTCTTCTTTCCCCAAATGAGAGGTTCCCAGCCACCAGGATCATTCAACAATGAAAATCTGACCAAGGCCCTCTCCTTAGCCTGGCATTCAAGGACCTCTAAACTCTCCAGCCACATCTCTTGCCTCCAAGGGGAGGGGGTGGGTGGAGAAGAAACTAACACGTCCAGGTTTTCCCTCTGTGCCAGGTTCCTGGCTAGGCACTGGAGGTACAGAAAGAAGCAGACCCAGCTCCCTTGGAAGTGTTGCCTAGTGAGGGGACACACACTCGCAACACTCTGTCCAAGTGGTATAATAGAGGCCTGCATGGGCAAAGCCCAGAAAGGGCACAATGAGGGAAGCCTCATGGGGCCAGTTCCAGAAGGCTTCCCAGAGGAGGCAGTGTTTGCACTCTCTGAGCCTTAACAGAAGGATGGATTAGTGGGAGTTCATTGGGCTGACCTGGTTGAGGGAGGGCCTTGGGTGGAAGGAACAGCATGTACAAAGGCGTGGCAGTGAGACAGCTTGGCACACATTCAGGAAATGAGCTGGTGTAGATGGAGCCTAGAGCATGAGGTAGGAATGGGGGAGATGAGGCAGGAGAAGGAACAGGCTCTGGTCTTGCTTTTGATGGCATGCTAAGAAAGGACTGAGGCAATGATCCCAGAGTCTCTGATCAGTCCACGCTTCCTGAGCACTGAGAACATGCCAGGCCCTGTGCTGAAACCGGTGGTGGGTGGGAGCGGGGGAAACAGAGACGAACCAGACTCAGGCCCTGCCCTCCAGGAGTTCTAGAAGGGGAAGTAAATATTTCCCCTTGCCAAGCTGAATAGTCCCAGCCTGGTTCCAGGTGGGATTCAGTCATGGCTGGTGTCTGGAGCTCTGCTAGTTGGCTGGGCCCACCCACAGCCCCTTGCCTAAGGACTGAGAAACCCAGGCAAGCAGTCTTGCTAGTCAAAAGGGAGCTGGCCTCTGGGAGCCCTCTCCTGCCACTTAACTGGGCTCCTGAAGATCAGTCCTATGGTGAGCAAGGTCCTCAGGAGCAAATTCAGACAGATGAGAGATAATGATGGGCTGAGCTGGTATCCTGGGGATGGAGGCAAGGCGTGGATTAAGAAATGTTTAGGAGGTGGACTGGGAGGGTCTTGGGAGACACCCAGGGTTCTCATCTTGAGTCATGACATCCAAGGGGAAACACAGGAGAAGGTAAGGTGGGGAGAGGAAGAAGGTGAGTTGCAACAGTTTCAGGCTGCTCGAGTCACAGGATTCGTCACGTAGAGGCCCAAGGAGCCTTAGGTATTCAAGTGGACCACACACAAGCTGCCCACAGGCATATGGAAATCCCTCCCTCCCTTGCCCGCTCCCTTCCTTCGTTCTTTCCTCCAGCAGCTTTGAGTACCTCTCTCTTTAGGCAGGCTCTGGGCTGAGCTGTGAGGCACAGATCTAGGTTCACTCTGTTCTTTGTCCAAAAGGCCAGCATGAAGAACAACCCTTCTGGCACATCCAGGACTTGTCTGCACTAAAACTTTGGCTGGGAATTGAAGCTAGTGCCTGAGATTTATTCTACTATTGAAAAGATTTAGGAACCAACCTTTGTGGTTGCAAGCAACAGAAACTGACTCAAACTAAGCAAAACAGAAAAAAATTATTGGCAGTTCCACCAGGCAGTTCAAAATGGATGAGAAAGCTGGAGAACCAAATGAGAGGGCAGCTGGATCGCAGCCAAGGTCATACCATAGGAACAGCTGGTCCCGATGTCCCCCTGGAACATCGCCACCCAGACTTCGCACACCCTGACGTGGCACTGCTACATGACACAAGCACAAATGAATTCTAACGAATCTTCCTTTCAGCCTCACTAATTGTCACATCAAAGTCCTGAGCCAGGTACAGCTGGCCAAAGTGCCAGGGGCTGGCAGTGGGAGAATATCCAGCCCCCTTTGGCTTTGAAGTGGAAGGTGGGGTCCTAGTTTCCATAAGGACAGACCTAGTGGGATAGTCACTCAAAATATAAAGCAATGGGTTAGTCTTAGGCAGCAAAAAAAGTGACAAATGTCCACTACACCTTTATTGAGGACTCCCTAAGTGCTGGATGCATTGCCAGCAGTTTTATATACACAAATCTGCCAAGCAACTCTCTAACTGGGTAATGGTTGATTCCATTTATAGCTGAGGAAATCAACGTTTTAGAAGCAAGGTAACTTTCCCAAAGTCACTCAGCTAGTCAGTGAGGATTCAAATACAGGTGGGCGGTATTTTGTTATTATAAATACATTATGCTGTCTCCCAAATTGTAAACACAGAGTGCTGTACTTATGGTTCCTAATATGTTAAAAAAAAAAACTGCAGGGAACAAAAAAATGACTAAAAAATATTCCAACGTCTTCATGTAACGATTGATGGGATGATGCGATTATGAGTAATTTTTTCCTGCTTTTTTTATGTTTTTCTGTACTTTTTTTTTAAACAAAGAGCACTCTTTATCTTACTAATCATCAGAAAAAACAAAGTAAAACAGTTTTAAAGGTTATAGCTGTGGTAACACAATTACGGAGGAGATATGCGTAGAAAAAAGACCGGAAGTCTCTGGATAATGGGATTATGGGTGTGTCTATTTTTCTTTCACCTTCTAGTTTTCAAATTTTCTCTAGTGAGCACACTTTAAAAAAAAGAGTAAAATAAGTTTATTTTAAAACCAAGCGTAAAAGTGGTATTAACAAAGAGACGGTACTGCCGTGTCTTGGTGTTCTTAAGTTCCTATAGTAGGTCCTGTAGAGGTTTGGAAGCCAAGGTAATTCTGGGTTTTCTGGGACAGCCTGGCAGTCCCCTGCAGAGTTTGCTGCCAGAGCTGGCACAGCTGGTGTGAATTACAGTGACCAATTATCTCAGGCCGAACACTCTGAGCCAGGGTGGGAATAACCCCGTGTTCCCACCTCTTGTAACAACGTGTGTGTTATCAGGCCTGCTACACTGTAAGGAGGCAGCTCCGGAGGCTGGAATCCTCCTCTCTGCTGGTTTTATCTCTCATTTCCCAGGCTCCGAGGTTCACCTTCTCCTCCATGAATGGGGCAAGGCCCAGTGATGTGACAGCTAGGCCTCTCTGAGGCCTCATCTGCATCCCCTTGTCTGAGTTGCAAGCCCCCAGCCCCCTCTCCTCCCTGCGCTGCCCCAATGCCCAGTGCCGTGGATGGACAGCGGATGGACCTGCGCTCCTATCCCGGTCCCAGTCCGCCGGGGGAACCAGTCTTCCAACCTCAGACTATTCCCTGTGTGAGGAAGGTCCCAATCAGATGGAAAAAGCAGTCCCTACTTTCCAGAAGCCCCCAGAGTGATGGGAAGACAAGACAGGAGAGAGTGGGGGCTGATTTGTACAGGAAGAAATCAGTTTCAGCCAACCTCGACTCCTGAACCTTCTGCCCCAGGAGCCCCACAGCACCCCACACCCTCCTTTAAGTGGGACAGTCACTGTCGTGGCCTCCAGGGCCCTCTACTCCCTCCCATCCCCAACCTCCTCAAGCACAGGAAGGTTTCTTGTGCCCTGTGCATCCTCTGGCAAGTCAGCGCCCCACCCCCCCTCCGCTCTTCAATTTCTCCCTGGGCAAAGCCAGGGAACTGGATAATCTTGAAGGTCCTCCAACCCAGCAGGGACAGTCTGCGTTTCCTTAGCCCCTTTCCAGGCCCCTCCCCTTCCCTCTCCCTTCCCAGCTTCTTCACCCATCTGCTCCCTCTCCTCCTCCTTCCAGGTATACCCCCTTTCTGCCAAGCCCCCAGAATCTCCAGGCCAAGGCCCACATTGGCTCCCGCAGCGGCCCAGCTGCTGCAGTAAGGGATGCAGTGGGGTGGAGGCCAAGGCAGAGATCGAGGAGGCTGGGCAGGGCAGCCAGCCAGCCAGAACAGCCCAGGCCAAAGCTGCCTCAGCAGCTTCTGCTAAACTCTAGCAAGGCATCTAGGCTCAGGTGGCAGCTCCAGGGCTGAGAGGCTTGTGGGGGAGGAGGGCACCTGCTGAGGTCAGCACAGACTCCAGAAACCTCTCCACAGGAGGAAGAGGCCACAGAGAGTCCCAGCCCAAGCCCTGGACTCGGGGATAACAGGAAATGACACTTCCTCCTCCCTAGGGGAGGTGACTCAGGTCCTGAAAAGCTAGAATCCAGGGCTGACAGGGTCGCCTACTGGGTATAGGCACCTCCTTTACTCTCCCATGGGCTGCAGAGGCCCTGGTTACATGCCTTTTGGGACAGGAAGCTCATTCCCTTCTATGGAGCCCACTTCACTGGGAGTTGATTCATGCGTCAATTATCAAACTGCCACCCATGTCTCCTCTGTGCCAAGACCCGTTCTGGGCTCTGGGGCTGCAGAGATGAATGCGGTTCCCGCCCTCAAGGAGCTCGCCATCTAAGGGGGGAGGCAGACACTGGCCACACACTGCGATGGGGAAGTTTGGGGAGCCAAGAGGTGGCCCTGAGCCAGCACTGCAGAAGGCTGAGGGTCAGGACCTGCTTCCCAGAGCAGGCAACAGACCCAGGGGAGCCCTGAATAAGTGGGCAGCTCCAATTACCACCCAAACCTGGCAACTCCCCGCTTTGCCCCTCCAGCCCTGACACGGCTCCTGAACTTCAGACTTAAATGTACAACTGCCCACTCAACATCTCCACTTGGATGTCTCAGGATCTCTCACTCATCAGGACCAAGGCCGAGTTCACCATCTCCATGCACCCCGCACCTGGTTTTCCCTCTCTCAGCAGCCAGTTCCATCCTTCACAAGCCAGACACCCCGGATCCATCCCTTCCCCTCACCCCGGTATATACAGTCCGTCACCAGGTCCCGAGTGACAAACTCACTGCTCCTCCCCACCTGCACACCACCACCCAGCCCAAGAGCTGCCATCTGCCACCTGTACTCCTCCAGGCCTCTCCTAGTTTGTCTCTCGCACTCGGCCCCTTTAATCATGCAGTGACAGTGGTCTTTACAAAAAGCAAATAAAATTGTCACCTCTCTGCTTAAAAGCCTTCAGTGGCTTCTCCTTGTCTTTGAGATAAAGGTTAAAATCTCAAACAAGGCCTGCAGGGCCCAGCATGGCCTGGCCTTTGCAGACCTCACCAACCGTATCTCAGCAATCCCCTCCTCCATCTCTTGGCCCACCTCCCCTGTCCCCCCACCTCAGAGACCTTTGTACATGTTATCGGCACTGTCTCCCCCATGGGGACAAAGACTGGGGCTGCCCCCCTTTCCTCTTCCAAATGACTCCCAGGACATCTGTTCTTCGCACATTCACTGCCCCTGAAGACCAGTCTCTGGGCCTCCTCACTCCAGGGGACAGCTGTGGGACACAGCCAGTGGTTACAAAATCACCCGCATGCTCGGAGCCCAAAGCCCCAGAACCTCCCAGGGTTCCCAGAGGCACATCCCTGGCTCCAGCTCCCAGATGCCTTCCAGAACTCCCACTCCCCCCGTGCACACTTCTATTTCTGGGCTGGGGGCTGGGAGAGCAGATTAGCAAACCTGCCCATCCCCTGGGCCCAGACCCTTCCTGAGCTTTATAGTGGAACCCAGAGCTGAGGGGCAGAAAGAAGTGCCCAGGATGGTGCACTCGCCCTGGGCCCACACCCCACGGCTCCCTGGGCTCCAGACAAGCCAGCCATGCCCAGGCCTCACGCCAGGCACTGCCTCCTCTGTGCAGCTGGCCAGGACTCCCCGAAGCAGGAGGCCCTGGTTTTCCCTGGGCTCCCAGAGCATTCAGTGTGCCCGGCACTGTCCATTCACCTGTTGTCACGTCGGTTTCTCTCCCCAGACCAGGAGGTCAGCTTGCTCAGGGTCTGTGCATTTTTGTCTCTGCACCCTGAGCCTGGCTCAAGGGTGGTCCCAAAAGAGAGGCTCAGAAAAGGCTTGGCATTAGAATCTGGGACTAACCTCACATAAGTGGGTGTTTTTGTTTTCTTTTCACATAAACTGCTATTAAGCTCTGTCTCCTCTGTCCAGAACCTTCTGTGAGAATGCAGTCCTATGAGTCTGACCAGCCTCAGTTTTGATCTCAGCTCCACTCCTACTGGCAGCGACCTAGAGCAAATTCTTAGCTTCTCAGAACCTCAGTTTCTTCTCCTATAAAATGAGAACAACATCCTCCTCCGAGGATTTTCATAATTATGTGAGCTATCTCATGCAAAGGGTATGCCATACAGCATGTGCTCAGTAACTCCTTTCCCTCTCCCCAACCCCAACATCTGAGTCCTGACAGGGACTTGGCATGTACCTCCATGAACTTGAACCTAGTTGGTCACCTATAGGTCAAGTCAATCCAGATCATTTTGAAACCCAGTGCAGCCGTCTGATACAGAGGCCCTCCTGCTCTCAGATTTGATACACGTTTCATTTGGCCTCGTCCAAGTCCTTCAAAAATACACCAGACAGAGCAAATCAGCAGGAGGACGGAGCCCTGGGCAGGGCTCTCGTCTGCCCTCCAGGTGGCCATTGATCCGCTAATCAATTCTCCGCCGCCAGCTGTCCGGGCAGCTAGGGATTCCCCTGGAGCATCACTACTCGATCCGCCCCTCATCTTGCCATAAAGATACCTTGGGAGATGCTCCAAACGCCTTTTGGAAACCAAGATTCTCAGGACTCCCACAGAGCCCTGATCTGTTTCCCAGGTTCTCCCAAAGGAGCAGAGATGGGAGATTAGCCTGACTGCCTTTAAGTAAAGCTATGCTGGGTCATGGCGACCACTACATTGTCCTCCTCTTGATTTTTTTGCTGATATAAATCATTCTTTTTCTGCTGTCTTTGTTAGGGCTGTTAAATCTGAAGAATTTTCAGTCCTCAGTGAAAAGTCTCGCTTAGAAATGATCAAATTAACAGACTACTTGCCTACAATAGTTGGTTGGCTGTTGGCTGAAAACAAATCAAAACACTTAAATGAGAACCTCCCTCTGCCACAGGAAATGTGCTTTCTGAATGAATGAAGGTTTTCGATAGGAAGGTAAACTTCCGTCCTGCTCTTCTGACTCATTATAAATGTGGAATCGTGAAATTCAAATAACTGCTGTCTTCTTGGAATATTGAGTCAAACATTCACTTGTTAAAAATATAACAACACTGTGTCTTAATAAAAGCTTAGCTGTATATTTTAAGACCTAGAAAACAAGCTTGGCCGGCAATGATTTTCAAAGTTTTATAAGATTGAGAACACAAAAATCCAGTACAAGAGGGAGCATAATGAAATCCAGCAGGAATAATTTGTAATTAGAAAACCCCATGCAATTCTTCAGCCAAAGATAATGGTGATCCATCTTAACAACACATGTGTCCCATGCTGGGCACTGATGAGCCTAATCAGACACACTCCATCGGCATTTTTCACAATACCAAGGGGCCCCTAATTGCTGGCGGGTGCAGACAGGCAAGCTTCTTGCTGCTCCTCTCAGGAGATCATGATGATGAAGAGCAGGCCTGGAGCCAAGGGCCAGGGGCGGAATCCCTGCCCTCATCCTAGCCACTCTGTGACCTCAGGCAAGTTACTTACCCTCTCTGTACCTCAGTTTCCTCATCTTTAAAATCAGGACTGAGAATCACTCCCTTTCAGGGTAGTGGTTGTGAAGACTAACTCAGCTGCTCTGTGATGTCTGCCTGACCCAAAATGTGTCTCTCCTTCTCTCCTGCTGGGGTGCTCGCAGGCAGGACCAAACGAGGGTCCCCGTCCCCCTCCCCATCCTTCTGCCCCTGCCAGAAGACCCACCCTGTGTGGAGGGGCCCCCTGCCCACAGTGGCCCTGCCCTGAGGCCTAGTATGTCCTTTCCGATGCTCCCACCCTACTCTGGACCACGTTCTGGCCCTGGCCCAGCTGGCCTGCTGGTGATCTGCCCAGGCTAAGCAGTGGTGGCTTGGCTCCAGCAAGAGCTAAAGGTTCTTCATTTTGTTTTCTGCTTCAGCTTAACCATCTGGGGCAGGGGGTGGGGGAGTAGGAGGAGCGGCAAGGAGGGGAGAGAAATGCACTGCTCCCGCGCTTCTTCCTCCCCTGCCTCCCCCAGGGCTGGCACAAGCTGGGTGCGGTCCAGCATTGTCCTCAGCCCCAGGAGAGCTCCCCCCAGAGGTCCCCCGCACCGTGTCACAGCGCATGGGAGTGATCTGCCTCTGTCTCTGTGGCACCTCCACCATCCCTCCATCTGTCCCCCTCCTGCGATGGCCTTCTCTGGTTCAGCCTATCCTGCCTGTTGTGTTCACAGCTCTTCCCAGCACTCGCCATGCACCTGCCCCTCCCTGGGCTGAGCACTGGGGCACAGAGATGACGCAGGAAGGGGCTCTGCCCTCCTAGCCCTGATTTTATTGCACCAAGAGCACAAGCTGCAGAGCACACTGCCTGAGCTGGACCCTCCACTCGGCCCCTTTTAAGCTGTGTGATCTTGGGTCAACTACTTAACCTAAAGTGTCTACTTCTTTATTTAAAAAGTGGGGCCAAAGTACCTCTGTTTCAGGGCCACTGTGAGAATCAAATACAATTATGTATGTAAAGCTCTCAACTTAGCACACTTCATACTGGGGATCCTCAGTCAAGTCGGCCTGCCTTCCCTCCCTCCTGCCTCCCTCCTTCCCTCCTTCCGCCCTGCTCTATAGGCAGCTGCCTCTTCCAGAGGGGAGGGCCATGACAGGGCCTGTGGGCAGATGGTAGAGCCCTCCCCCAGCTGGGGGGCCTAAGAGACACAGTCAGATGGGCCTGTGTGGCGCCAAACCCCTGCTGGGCGGTGTGGGGCATGGACCAGCCATGGCTCTGCTTGCCAGGTGCTTTCATTCAGAAGTAGACTCAGTCCTCTGACCTCCTTTTCTCCCTCCCAGTGGCTAATTAGGGCCAATTGAGGGCTTCTTTTTAGCCTTTCCTTTTCTGAACTTCCAACTAGCTTCTTTTTTCCTTTCCCAGAGCAGGGCTGGGGACACACTGGCAGGGCCAAGCTAAAGCACCAGCAACAGCCAGGCCCTGCACTAGAGAGCGGGTGAGAGCTGTTTATCCTGGGTGTGCCATGGGGGCTGCTGACGCACAGAGTTTGGGGTTGCCCCAACAGCGAACTGCTTCCTGACTGCAAAGGCTGCTGTCCACCCGTCTGTCCTGAGGCTTCTGTCCTAAGTCCAGGAATACGTGGGGCAGCCAATAATCCATGTTCTGGTCAGCCTTCAAGGTCTTCCTGCCCACCCACAGCCTTCCAGTGATGAGTGATGAGAGTGACAAGCTCATAGAGACCCCCAGGGATATCATGCCCTTATTGGTGTGGAGGGAAGCTCCCCCAACCTCACCTGAGGCTGAACGCTTTCTCTACCATCTTGAGACACAGTTAGGGAAATCCAGGGACCCAGAACCAGACCCACTAGGGGAAATCAGCGTAAATAATAAATGGCTAACATGAGGCTGGGAAGGGAGAAGAGACTCTGGGGTGGCAGGGGACCTCCAGTTCTTGAGGTCTATGCTCCTGGTAGCAGATATTCTGTCGGCAAAGAGCAGGGCTCTCTGGGGGCTCCTTCATGAGCTGGGAGATCCAGCACTCCGGGGGTGGGAAATGAGTCAGTCATGAGTCCCAGGGTCAATGCTGAGACCCAAGCTGGGACCCAAACATCTTCAATCACTAAGAAAGGACTGAAACCACAGTGCAATAGAGCTGCTCCAGCCCGGCAGAGAGGAGGAGGGCCACGGCAGCTGAAGCCAGGCAAGGCTGCCACTTACAAAGAGGCACAGATCAATGAAAAGGGTAGGCAGTCAGGGTCATGTCATATAGGAGCTCTGAGCAGAAATAGAGAAAGAAAGAGACTAAGGGTCGGGGAGGGAGGAGCAGAGGAGTCATCAGGAAGGCCTCCTGGAAGAGGAGTATCACTACGAAGATCAGGAAATCTGGTGTCAAAGTTTTGGGAGGTGAACTGGAGGTGGGCTCACCAACCATCTTGAGCGCCAGGGCCTGTGCTGTGGCTACCTTGCGTTCCAGGTGGGTGCTAGGGGAGCGAGGTTGGAACCACTCAGGCCAAGGTGTCCTCCAGGCTCCAGCTCCAGCGGGTGGGAGGCTGCCACATGTTCTCATCACGCCTTCTCACCTGGAGCCAGAGCCTGATGCCTGATGGCTCCTCTGCTAATGGCTTCCAGGTGTGTCCTTGGGCCCCTGGGGGGAGACATGCTGGAGGACAGCCCCCCTCCTACCCGAGTCCCACCTCTCTGGTCACCTTCAGCCACAGAACCGCATAACAGAGGCTGGCCTAGGGCAGGCCACGGTGCACTGGTGCAATGTCACCCCAGGTGGGAGGGGTATTAAAGCTTAGACTGCCTCCATCTTTGATTGGCAACTGAGCTCTGAGCCCCCTCATCACTGTCATTTCTGGCTCCTTGGGATCTTCAGTGTGTGGGACCCAGGGGTAGCATGAAAATTACCCTATAGAATAAGATGGCCGGATGGCCTGCATCTCTTTGGGGAGAGGGGTTGGCCCGGCTCCTCCTTATGAAAGTGTGTCTGTGCCTGTGGGTCTCCTTGACTATAGGTCTGTTTCTTTCTGCATATCTGTAACTTTCTCTGAAAGGATGTCTTTGTAACCATTTGTCTCTATTTCTGAGACTATGTGTCATGTGTATCTCTGTGTATTTCACAGCAAAGCTTTCCTTGACTGTAACAACAAATGCCATCAGTGTTTATTGTCTAATAAATGGAAGTCCAATATCGCCCTTCCTGCTTCACCTCCCTAAGGCCTGAAGTTTTCATTCCAGAGTTATTTCCAGCCTAAATGGGGGGAGTCTGATTCATGCTTTGCTGGGTGTGACTTGAACTCAAGAAAGTGGGAAGTACATGGCTGATGAACTGCAAAGTAACAGGGGTGCCAGAAATCACTCCCCTGCGGCTTAGAGCAGGCCCCGAGTGCCAAACACCTTTTAGTCACTGGGTTCATCTCCTGGCATTCTCCTGGTCCAGGCTGATTCTTGAGTGCGTCTGTGCTCCTGAACAAGAGCTTTATCATCACCATCCTCACCATTACCTCCTCCTTCATCACCATCACTACTATCATCACCACTACTATCATTATCACCCCCTCTACCAACATCAACACCATCACCATTACTATTGATTTCACCATCAAGACCACAACCAGTATACCATAGTCACTGTCACCATCAACACCACTATTTCATTACTAATGTCAGAGATTTCTAGTTACTTTTCAATAGCTTTTTCTCCTTCTTCCTCAATAATAAGGACCTTTGCTGGGCACATTGCTTCCCAGTTAAAAGACTATATTTCTCAGGCCCTTTGAAGCTAGTTAGATGAAGCCATGCAAGTAAAAGTGTTGAGTGAAATTATGGGAAGCGCCCGTAAAGAGAAGGGGCACCCTTATTTATTCTTTGCCTTCATCTGATGCTTGATCTGATGGCTGGTGCTCTAGCAGCCATTTTATAGCAGAAGAATAAGGACTACACCCTAGGGAAGGCAGAGTGTGAGTCTGGAAGGAGTGTTGGTTTCTCATGACTGTGGAGAAAGCACTCAGGCTCTGGACTGCTACATACGGACTTTCTTTTATTTACGAGAGAAAAAAATGAACTCCTATTTCTAGATCATTTAAGAGATTGTTGTCTGGGCACTCTAATGCGTACAGCTGCACCTAATGCTAATTAGTATACATCACCACATATTAGTTTGCATTAAAAAATCCAGGCCAAGGATCCGTATATGAGAGATTTAGGGGGGATGGGATGGGGGAGGGGAGAGAGAGGTTGATTGAGGGATTGAATTCCAGGACATGGGAATGATTCCTACCCTTGGGAAGTAGCCATTCTGAGGCAGACAGAGGCAAGAAAGATTAGGACGTTCAGCACCATGGACAGATCAAGGGACGGCGCAGCGAGGCGCCGTGCAGGAAAAGGGGAAGAGTTCAGCGATGGCGGTGCTGGTGGTGGTGGTGGCGGCGGTAGCGGTTTTCTTCAAGATACGTTCACTAACCCCTACTCTGTGCCACGCACTGTGCCAGTAGCAGGCATAAATACCATGACAAATTTCCACCAAGTCGACCCTCAACTCCCCAGACCAGAGCAAGCTGACCGACACGGGAAGGCTGCCTAAAGCAGAAGGAAGGCTTGAAAAGCCACTGAGGGGTCAAATGAGGACGTGTGACAGAATGCCGAAGAACAAGGGACCTTGTGGGTGGCGGGAGGGCTCACGTTGGAAAAGGGTGACAGGGTCAATCAGTCTGTGAATTAAAGGAGAGTCTAGCACTGGGTGGGAGTTAAGGAAGTGAGTTCTAAGGACTCTTCTGTTCCTCAGATTCTACATCAAAGATTCCAGTTTCTGGTCCCAGGAATCTATGATACTGTGATTGTCGGGGCATGTGGAATCTATGACTAAGATTCTCCAATTCTAATTCTAAAGCTCTGAATCAGTTATCTACTGTTGTGTAACAAACCCCTCCCCCAACTTAATGGTTTAAGACAGCAACCATTTTACTTGTTCACAATTCTGTGAGTCAGCAATTTGGGCTTGGGTCAGCTGGGTAGTTCTCCTGGGCTTCTGTGGGGTCACTCAGGCAGCGGGAGCCAGCCGGAAGATCATCTGGGAGCTGCTTGATCCAGAGGGCTTCAGCTGGGATGGCTCATTTCTGGTCTCTTCTACTAAGAGGCTTGCTTGGGTTGCTACACATGGAGATCTCAGTGGGGCAAGAAGAGGGGAGCCCCAATGCACAAGCACTTTGTAATCCTCTGCTTGCATCACATTTGCTGATGTCTCAATAGCCAAGGGAATTTACACGGCCAAACCAAAGTCAGCATGGGAAGGGACACCATAAAAGCTTGGATACAGATGGTCAGGAGTCATTGAAGAACATTAATACAACAACCCACTGCAGGCTCTAAGTGTTTCAGTCATCACCATTCACACCACCAACACCATAAGAGTTTTACGTTCTGATTCATACATACCATGGTTCTACGGCTCTCTGAGTCTGCCGTTCTTAGAATTCAATGTTTTGATTCTAAGATCCTATAATTCTAGAAGTAGAAGGCTTGGTACAGCTGAGCAGGATCATGAGGACCCAAGAGGATGCTAAGGAAGTCAAGCAAACTAAGGTCATTCCTCGATCTAAGCAGGAACCCACCTGCCTCTCCTGTTCCCATCCCTCTGCCCCCAACTTTCTGTCTGGAGCAGGACAGTGGCATGAGCACCAAGTCGGGATCAGAAAACCTAGATTCTAGGCCCTGTTCCATCATTAATCTGGGTGACCCCGAGAACAGCTCTTAACCTCCCAGTGTTCTCATACAACGGACTAGAATGGCAATCCTCATCTTCCAAATGACGCAGAACAGTGGTGAAGCCAGGAGAATTGGGCCCACTGACCTCCCTTATCAGATGCCTGACCCTGGCGCAGCTGAGGAAGAGGGTTTTGCTCCCACCTCCTCAAACTGCATCTACAGCTGCTGAGACCCTGAGTTTTAAGGAAACCGAGGTTTAAAATCGGTTATTACCCTTGGTCTGTGCTGACCTCTACCAGCAAAAGAAAGGAAGGAGGGGAGGGGAGGAGAGGGAAGGAGTCCAACTCTGCTCCTTCCCCTCTCCTGCACCCACTCTTGCCTCTGACTCCATTGAGTTAACACTGAAATCCTGGGCCAGACCCTTCCCGGCTTTGAGCCTCAGTCTGCTGTGCCATGTTGCTTCTCCTGGAGGAGGAGTGTGGAGGCAAAAAGTACCCCATGAGAGGGGACCTAGACCAAGGCAGCTAGGGGGACCAAAGACAACCCACTGGCTGAACCACCGTGTAGCAAAAGTGAGCAACTAGAAGCCCAGAGAGAGACAGGGATCCACTCACAGTCACACAGCCAGCCAGCAGTAGACCAAGACCAAAAGCCAGATGGGGTCATTCTCTTTTTCCAAACTTCAGTTTCAAATTCTAAACTGGGGATAACAAACCCAGCCTGGGGCACCACTTAGAAACTGTCAAGTGCGGTGCAAAGGCAGTAAAGAAGGAATCAGGGTTTTCCTGAGGGCCTCGGAGTCTGGGTGGGGGAGGATGCATTGAGGAAGCACTTACACTTTCAGAGGACTCATCCAGCTCATTTATTTTAGCCTTTCCCCAGAGGCCCAGGCCACAGAGTGGAAGAGGAGGGTATTAAATATCGGAGAGTTATTTAAAAGCCACTCACCCGCCCCTCAGAAGCAGAGCATGGCCTCTGCTGACTCAATGGAGAAAATGAGTCTGGGCCTATGGATTCTCCTGTGGTTCATGGCGATGGGGGAAGGAGAGAGTGAGAAATGGGAGAGGCAAGGCCTGCAGTGGCATTTTCCCCTCCCCGCTCGCTGGTGCAGAAGCCACACAGAAGAGAGAACCCAGGGCCTCCGCCACCACCTAATGATTGAGCCTCCCTGTCAGCCGTGGCCCGCTGCTCTCCCACTTGCATCAGAGGAAGGGGGAGCAGAGGGAAAGGGAGGACGCCAGGATAAAGGGACCCTGGATGGCAGGCCGCCACAGACCCGACTTAGGACAACCCTGCAGACCATCCTACGGCCACGTGAAAGTTGGGGGGGGGGGGTCAAGTTCAAGGTCACACATTGAGAAGGTGGGGGCACCAACTTGTGAAAATCACAGTATTACCTTCCCCCCAAGACCCCCATCCCTAAAAGGCCAAGGGCACAGGACGCAAAAGCCCCCAAGATCACCCATCTGCACACACACCTTTGCAGACAGGGAAACTGAGATCTGGAAAGGGAGACTTGCCCAACGACTTCAGCAACACGGAGACACCTCTGATGGACAAATTTTGGAGCTGGAGGTGACCGGGAAGGGGCCACCTGCTGGGTGACCTCAGGGAAGTCGCCAAACATCTCCAGCCTCCCCACCAAGGCTCAGTGGAGCTTACAGAGGGCAGGGCCTCTGGGAGAGCAAAGGAGCCCAGCGAAGGAGCTGGAGTTTCAGGGAGGGGACAGTGCCTTGGAAGACTCAGAGAGGGGCTCTGGGGCCTAGTGGGGCAATAAATTCGAGAACTGGGGCCCAGTGTGCCTGACATGGGGCATTCTCAACCCAGCACAGGGCAGGCGGTCACTCTGCTTGGGTGGGGCTGGGGTGACTCACTTGCCGAGTCCTAAGGAAATCCTGAGGGCTGGAGCTCTCTGCCCACAGGCTCCCTTGGGATCTGACCCAGTCATACTCCCCAGAGAACGAGCCTAGGACAGGGAGGGCTGCGGCAAAGGAGATGAGCAGGAAACCTGAGCTCCTGTCAGACTCCGTCCCAGGCAGCTGTGCAACCTTGGGGAAAGCACTTAACCTTTTTGGGTGGCTGTCTCCTGGTGTAAAGTGTAGATGGAGGATTCTCACCTCGCCTGCCTCACAGGGATAGAAGGATGGAGCCAGAGATTTTTAAATCATTATTTCATTCAATAAATGTACCCCAGTGCCTTCTCCCTGCTGAGCTCTGAGCTGTGTGCTGACCACACAGGAAATCAGTGCAGTCCTGAACTCCATCTGTGACCATCACGGGGCTGAGGGTAGCTTTAGCCCTCTGATCCCTAAGTGAAGTTCAAAGGAGAGAGAAGGAAGCCAGGAAGACTTCCTGGAGGGGGCAGAACTCAGGCTGAGCCCTGAGGGACAGTGGGCTGGCCTGGAGAGACAGAGTCGAGGGGAGAGAGCACCCCAGGCAGGGCAAACAGTCTGAGCAAAGATACTTCCACCAGATATATCAGGGAATAAACACACGGCCTCAGATGCAATCAGACGTACATTTATTGAACATCTACTGCATGCCGAACACCGACAACCCCAAGATGGAAAGGGTTTTCTCCAGAGAACAGAGACCCCAAAGGCTTGCAGACTTGGTTCCAGGGAAACTTGGACAAAGAAGGGGAACACCAGCACAGAGAGGGACGGCGGGAGGCGGCTGGGCGGGGCAGACACAGGGACAGCAAGTGGACTCACTCCTTTCACTACCAACCCGGAATTTGCTGTCAGGGTAGAGAGGAAGATGGAACAGAGAGAAATGACATGGGAGCTAATTAGCCCCAGGAAACGGCAATGCCTCTTCCAGAGTCACAGGGCGAACGTGCAGCAGATGCGGGCCAGGCCCCCGGCCCCTAGGTGACAGGGCTTTTCTTGTTTCGAAGCACTTGCCACTCCCTTTATCACAACAGCTCTGAGAGGACTAGGAAGGAGAGCAATTCAGAAGCCCACCTACTTTCCAGAAGTAGAAGCTGACAGCCCAGAGGGGAAAGAGGTCCAGGGTCACACCAGACCCTTGCCAGCGTCTGTTCCTGGCCTCAGCCTCCTGGGGTCAGGATGAGATTGCCCTTGGCCTGGGCTCTGTCAGCCGCAGCCATACCTTGGACAAAGCCCTGAGCAAGGGCCCTGGGGCCAGGTTTCCAAAGTCCCGACAACCACTGTCTTGGGGGCAAGTCCCCGGCCCTCTGCCTCAGTTTGCCCATTTTTAAAAACATGGCCATTGCATTATTCTCTGGTACCTGACAGTTCTAGGCTCTCTCGGGGCCTCCTTTCCCCAATTGAGGTGTCTAGCACCCCCCAATCTAGGCTGCCTACTGCCCTGCAGCCCTTTCCGAAGGGGGCCATCAGCCAACCAGGAACCAGCCACCATGGGAGCCTGGGGAGGGGGCTCTGGATCCTCAGAGGCTGGAGTTACTCTGGAATTAGAGAACTTGCCACTCGTTCATTCACCCACAAACATGTACTGCACACACTCTTGTGCTAGTCTGTGTACTGGAAACACAGGGAAGAGCCAGCGCCTCCACTGGGGGAGACGTCAGACGTGGGGCCTGGCACTGACGTGGGCCAGGGCTAGGGCGAGCGCCATAGCCGAGGGCCCAGCCCCCGTGGCATCTGTTTGAGTACTTGTGCCCATACAAGAAAAGACACCACAGCCGGTTACCTCCACAGACCACCGGCATGGTGGAGGACGGGGGTGTTCAGTGTGGCGGCCAATCCTGGACGCACATGCTTGCACGCACGGGTCTGTAAGCCTGCCCATCTGAGAACGCACCCAGGAACCTGCATGGGCCCAGAGCATGAATGTTCACGTATGTATGTGCTTGTGAATCTACGGACGCATACTGAGGATGGACTCAAATCTATGTTCACATGTGCGCATGTATGAACGAGCCTGCGTATACACGCACGGTGTGCACCCAAGCCTGCCTGGAACTGTGCACAAGCTTCTGCAAGCTTCCCCCTGTGTGTATATGCACACCCAAGTGAGCATGAGTCTGTTTGTGCTCACAAGTGGACACACCTAGGTCTATCTGTGTCAAGCTTGACTCTGCATGTACAAGTGCATGCACATCTGTCCAGACACGCCCAATCCTGCATGTGCAAGTTACTGTTCTCATCTGCCAATACCTGGGAGTGAGGATGGGGACAGGGGAGAGGGGGAAGCAGGAGGGGAGGGCCAGTGCTCCCTCAGCATCAACCACCCCGGTTTTTAACATTGGTCCTTGCCCGAGACCCAGGCCACTGCAGGGTCTGCCTCTCCTCCTTAAGTGATATTGATCTGTTGGTCGATCTGTTAAATATAACCTCAGGGAAGGAGTCAACCCCACAACTGTCCCTAATTCAGGAGAAAGAGGCTAACTGATTCTTGGGGGCAGTGGGGGGGGGGGGGGGCCTCTATCCCAACCAGCTCTGCTGATACCAGAATGGCCTGCAGATCAAGTGTCAGCCTCTCCAGCCTGAATAATTCATGCCAAGGCCAGGAGTGCTCCCTTCTCAGGAGCCTGTCTCTTTAAATCAGGTCTGAAGCTTCCCAGTTCTGCCAAAAAAAAAAAAAAAATCCAGAACAAAACAAACCTATACGCAGCTCAGCCCTGGCCCCCTCTGAGACGCCCCCCAACTCCATACTACAAAATCTGCTCCTGTTCTCCCAACTTCTAGAACCCAAAGCCCTCCCTTCACCATTCACAGGTGGGGAACCCTGGAGGGCAAGAGGGGCAGTTGATGGTGTCCATCAACCCCAGGGTCCTGAGACCCAGCAGAACAGTCCAGTGGGGTGCCCAGGGGCTGGGGCAGGAAGACAGCAAAGAGCTGAATCACCACACCCACCGGGTCCCAGGGCCTGGGAGGGTGGTTGGGGGAGGAGTCTAGCGTGGCAGAAGAAACCAGATGGAGGAACTCCTCTGCCTTGAGTTGGGGGGAGGAGAGGGAGGAGCGTTGGGAAAGGAGGAGGGGGTGTCGTTGACTTCCCCGGGGTGGATGGGGGGATTGGGATGGGGTCGCGAAAACGCTGATCCCACAGGACTTGCAGGGGTGGTGACCCAGCCAGGCCTAACTAACTTGGGATCGCAGAGGAGGGGGCCGAGGCTGGGGATTTTCCAGTCTCTCCTTGATCACAGAGATTAGAAGAGCTTGAAAAAGAAGTAACTTTCTCAGCCCACCTCTCACCCCTGTCCGCGCTTGCAGGGGGAACTCTCAAGTCCTCTCCCCAAATTCTGGCTCCGTGGTGCTGACCCACCTGCCTGCTCTCCCGGCCCGGCCCCGCCCCACACGTGCCAGAGAGGGAGGAGGCAGGAAGCAGCTTAAACGTGGGGGATGGGGGGAGATGAGGGGGAAGCGAGTCAGAACCTCGGAGAGCCAAACTTCTCAGCAGCCCCGAAGCCGGAGAGGGAGGAAGAGAAATCGCAGCAGCCGAAAGCCCTGATCCTCGGGAGCCTCCCACCCCGCCTCTCGGCAAGGAGGGCTCGGAGACTCCGCAGGGGGCGGAGGAGGAGGCCGGGAGGCGGGGAGGGGGGAGGCAAACCCTGCCCACTCGGCTCCGAGCCCGGAACGGCCGCGGAAGTCGGAGGCCGGCGCGCAGGGCGAGGAGGGCACCGGGGGCGGGGGGCTCAGCTCCCCGCCTGACCCCTCTCGCCCCAGCCAGCAAAGTGAAGGCTCCTCGGACTTCAGAGCCAGCGGACGCGCCGACAGCGACTGCCAGCCGCTCCGAGCCAAGGACTCGCCCCACCCGCCCCCTCCCCGCCCCCAAGGCGCTCCGAACTCACTGGTGAGCGCGGCGGCCCGGGCGCTGGATGCGGGGGCAGCCGCGATGGCCCCGCGCGCGGGACGGCCGGAGCAGAGGGGGCCGCTGCTGCCGGCGCTGCTGCTCGTGGCGGCGGCGCTGAGCCGGCCCGCCGCGCCCTGTCCCTTCCAGTGCTACTGCTTCGGCGGCCCCAAGCTGCTGTTGCGCTGCGCGTCGGGCGCCGAGCTCCGGCAGCCGCCGCGGGATGTGCCGCCCGACGCGCGCAACCTCACCATCGTGGGCGCCAACCTGACGGTGCTGCGCGCGGCCGCCTTCGCCGGCGGGGACGCGGACGGGGAGGAGGCGGCGGCGGGCGGCGTACGCCTGCCGCTCCTGAGCGCGCTGCGCCTCACGCACAACAACATCGAGGTGGTGGAGGACGGCGCCTTCGACGGGCTGCCCAGCCTGGCGGCGCTCGACCTGAGCCACAACCCGCTGCGCGCCCTGGGCGGCGGCGCCTTCCGCGGGCTGCCCGCGCTGCGCTCGCTGCAGCTCAACCACGCGCTGGCGCGGGGCGGCCCCGCGCTGCTGGCCGCGCTGGACGCCGCGCTCGCCCCGCTGGACGAGCTGCGCTTCCTGGGCCTGGCGGGCAACGCGCTGAGCCGCCTGCCGCCCGCTGCGCTGCGCAGGCCGCGCCTCGAGCAGCTGGACGCGCGCCTCAACGCGCTGGCCGGCCTGGGCCCCGACGAGCTGCGCGCGCTCGAGCGCGATGGCGGCCTCCCCGCGCCGCGCCTGCTGCTCGCCGACAACCCCCTGCGCTGCGGCTGCGCCGCGCGCCCCCTGCTGGCCTGGCTGCGCAACGCCACGGAGCGCGTGCCCGACGCGCGGCGCCTGCGCTGCGCCGCCCCGCGGGCCCTGCACGACCGGCCGCTCCTGGACCTGGACGAGGCCCGGCTGCGTTGCGCCGACGGCGACGCAGAGGGTCGCGGGGAAGAAGTGGAAGTCGCCGGCCCGGAGCTGGAAGCCTCCTACGTCTTCTTCGGGCTCGTGCTGGCGCTCATCGGCCTCATCTTCCTAATGGTGCTCTACCTAAACCGCCGCGGCATCCAGCGCTGGATGCGCAACTTGCGCGAGGCCTGCCGGGACCAGATGGAGGGCTACCACTACCGCTACGAGCAGGACGCCGACCCGCGCCGCGCGCCCGCCCCGGCCGTCCCCGCCGGCTCCAGCGCCACCTCCCCGGGCTCGGGCCTCTGAGCTTCGCCTGTTCGGGGTTGGGAGCTGCCCCTGCCAGCGGATCACCTTATCAGGGCTTCCTAGCCTGAAGCCGTGGGTCTGAGACACCCGCGAGCTTGGGGCTTTGAGACCTGCCCCTGACCGGCCTGAGACCTTTGGATTACGGCACCCCCCTCCCCGGAGGCCCCAAGCTGTACCCGCTCTCCGCAGCCTCTGAGAGCTCTCATCATCAAAGGCCTAGAGACCCCCCCTTCTGATTCCGGAAACCCTAGCAGCCCATCCCAGGCTCTGACACATCCCTCCTGAACCATCAAAAGCCCCCACGCCCCCTTTCAAGACTCACCCGGAGACCCTGCCCTTCAACCCGAAAGCCCAGAGACTACCTCCGCCACCTGTGCTTCGAGCCCAGCCCTCTCAGCGGGAAACATCGCTCTAGACTTCGCTGACCGCCATCTCCCGCTTGGAGCCCTCAGCTCTCTTCCCGGGAATCAGGGGCCCTCACATCCCATCCTGGTCTCAGAAGCAGAGCACGCCCGCCAGAAGGGTTTTGTGGCCTTTGAGCCTTTTTTCTCATTCCGAAGCTCTGAGCTCTCCATCCTGGGTAGAGCCCCACATCCCCCCCGCTCTGAGGGTTGGGCACCCACCCCTAAACTGAGGATGTATCTCATACCACCCCCTACTCCAGCTGCGGCTCCAGCCCCTCCCTTCCTTGGCCCAGGCTTGGGGCTCAGCTCCCATCTGTCTCTCCCATCCCAGGGACCGGCACACCCTGTGATAGCCTTAGTGTGGAGCCGATCCTCAGCCTTTCCCATCGAGGCTTTGACCCCCCCCAATACTCAGTGCTTGTCCCCAGCCTCAGACTCTCAGCTCTTCACCCCGATCTGAGTTTCATCCCCCTGCCTGAGTCTTAGGCTCTCGGTTCCCCAACACCCATCACTTGCTCTCAGTACCGTCCCCTGCCACTCACTGGGTCAGGGACCAGGGAGGACTCCATCCCTGGGATGTGCCCATCCCCCTGTCCGCCTAGGATGAGCTCTCCAACCCTGCAAGACAGGTGCAGGTGCACCCCCAACCATCCTAGCAGATCCCCATGGGGAAGGAGAGAGTCCTAGGGGTGCAGAGTAGATGGCCGGGCCTCAGAACCAGGGTCATCCGTCCATCGTGGCCTCAGAGAGGGGTCGGGGAAGGAGCTCTGAAGGTCTGGGAGCTGCTGCCCACATGCTCTTTCCCACCCACATGACTCTTCTCCCTGGGGATTCCTTGCTGCTGTGCACCCCCCTTTCCCATATGCCTTCTAGAAGAGGAAGGGGGCCTTGCCTCCTGTCTCAGACACAAGCCCTCCTGATCAGGGTCAGAGCCACAGAGCCCTGCCTTCTGCATGATCCCAAAGCACAATTGGTGAGTGGGGAGGGGGCTGCCTCTCCCTGACTCCCACCCCCTAGGTCAGGCAGAAAGGCTGGCCTGTGCTGCTCTGCACACAGGAAGCCACCCTCCTTCAACGTTCTGGCTTGAGGCCTGCCTTCCCACACCTACCCAAGAAATCTGGAACTCCCTTGGGCAGTTTTCTATAAAGTCTGCAATAATCTCGGATACTCTCCTCTTGTAAGTGATGCCGTGTCATTCCTGCTGACCTTGGGGCATTGAAGGGAGGGTGGGAGGGGACACTTGGGAGGGCATTTTGGACCTCCCTGAGGTGAGGGGTGACCCTTGGTATCTTCCCCTGGACTATGGGAGAAGAAATGGGCTCTGACTGCACGCAGCAGGATTGGGGCTAGACACAAGGAGGGACTTCCCATTGGGACGGCATTGCTCTCCAAACCAGTCTGCCTTTGATCCTTTGTGATGGGGTTGTCCACAGCCAGGATGGGACCCTCTGCTTCCTCGCCGTCCTCTTACCCTTCCACTCTCCATCACTGCACTGGGCGTGGTTGTGGGGGAGATGTTGTTAGACTGACCAACACTGGCGTCAGGGAGGAGATCCAGCTACAGAGAATCAGAGGCGGTTTTCAGACAGGACAGAGGAGGGATCATTATTTGCTGCTTTGGCATCATCCCCTGTGATGAATTACCTGACACTCCCTCCTGTCTCTTGTCACTCCACGCTCTCCCGGCCAGAGGGGTAAGAGCTGCACCTTGAGTATGTGGGAGGCTGAGAGGAGAGGCAGCCTAGAGCGGGGGTAGATGACCCCTTGAGATGTGTGGAGCAGGAGGCAGGTGGGTTCTGGGCTGGCGGGGCTGGGGTAAGAGGCTTATCTCCTGCCTCAAGGTCCCCGGG
Organism: Equus asinus; assembly: GCF_041296235.1. NCBI lineage: Eukaryota > Metazoa > Chordata > Mammalia > Perissodactyla > Equidae > Equus > Equus asinus. The sequence continues at coordinate 82,686,152 of NC_091809.1, read as the reverse complement.
CTGGATTATTTTGTATTTAGGGTCTCAGAGCCCTGGAACCATGTGGCGGAAGTCTAGAATTCTGGCATTTTCGAATTTTCGGGCCACTGGAATGTGTGCCTTCTAAACATTGACAAGCAGCTCAGAGGTAATGTGGGAAGCCTCTAAGCCGCCCCAACAAGGAGCACCCTCCCTCGATGAGCAGCTTCCTCCCTCCCTTCCTGGGAGCATCCCTTTCAGGGCCAGAGGGATCGACCTGGGAATCGATGACGGTCCCAGCTTTGCCGTAGGGCCAGGAGCGCACCTCAGCCCAGGACAGCCCTTCACAGAGTTGGAGACAGCGCATGGGTCTCCTTCTCTTCTCCCAGAAAGTTCCCTCCCCCTTCTCCTAGCCATTCCTCATGGGAAGGGGTTAAAGTCTCTTGGAGCATTCCCATCTGTCAGTGACCTCTGAAGGGTGCTCTGCCAGTCCTCCAGGATAGAATAGTGATGATCTCTCTAACACAGAGCACTGTGTCTCTAACAGGTCACCTCCCGGGTTCCAAAGACATGTCCTCTGGTAATGTTGCCTAAGACTGCAATAAGTCCTGGCAAATAAAACATGCTATTAGCTGTGGGTTCATTGTCAGCAAACGTCTTTGAGGGTTTTGTATGAGAGCTGCTGCTAAGCTAAGTATCAAATCAATAGCTGTCAACTAATTCAGTGCCTAATGTATGCCAGTTGATATTTAACTTTAGTGTCATTCACCGATTCCCATTAAATGTCTTCTCTGGGCTGCCACTCTTCTTGCGGCCTGTCAGTGGCCTTTGGCCTTATGGGAGTATCAACAGGTCCCCAGGGCCCCCAGCCTAGCCTCCTCCACAAATCCAGCCATTCATTCAGCCTCTGCTGAATACAGTGTTGCCAGTCCTAGAGAAGCTAATGACCCAGGGGAAGAAACATTTACTGGAGGTCTAGAGAAAAGAAGTCCCAGGAAACTGTGAGAGCTCGGGGTAAGGGCCCCTGACCCAGCCTAGGGAGACTTCTTAGAGGAAGTCACATTTGAATGGGTTTTGAAGGATGACTAGGAGTTTGCAGAACAGAAAAGATCAGAAGCGTCAGCTTGTGCAAACACCTGGAGGCAGGAAGATCTTGTTAGTCTGAGAACTGAAGAAGACCGTTAATGCTGGGAGTAGATTGGAGGATGTGTGTGGGTAAGACAGATCTGTGTTCCCCACAGTCTCCACTGGGGGGCACTAGAGGGACCTCCACCTTCGGAGGCGAGGTCAGGGAAGTGGAGAGCGACACGCCGGGTAGGAGAGCTGTGCGGAGCCTCTTACCTGTTCCTTCCTTTTGCCCGTCCTTTTTGTGCCTCAGTCTGGGCACCGGAGGCAGAGAGGAATCAGACCCAAGCTGTGCCCACAGGAGGCCAGATGGGCAGGGGGATAAGGGAAGGGACCACTGGAGGAGTCCGGAAGAGACCTTGCAGGAAAAGGTGAGCTGGAGGGGTCTGGCTGGCCCTGCCCTGACACTCTGATGTGACCCACCCACTCCAGACCCTCCCTCAAGAGTGCCAAGGCCCCACCGAATGGCCAGCCTCCTCTTCTGATCGTATGCTGTGAAGGCCGCTGGAAGTCTGAGGTGGGCAGGGGACTGCGGGGGCCCAGAGCCAGGGGGAAAACTCGGCCAGGATGTCCCCTTAAAGAGCAGGTACACTAGAGAGCAGGAGAGGGAGAGAGGAGATGTCAGAAATGTGATAGACACAAAACCAGCGACACACTTTGAGAACATGTCAGACTTCCTGGGGTAAAAGCTGTGAGATTTCCTCTCAAGAACAGAGGGGAGCCATGATCACCGTCTCCTTGAGGAGCCTTTTCTTTCCACGACCCCTTTCCCACCCACGCCCCTCAGGTCTGGGGCGGGAAGTGGTGAGGGCCCAGCTAGAGTCCAGAAGTCTGGGTTTCAGTCTGAGCTCAGCAGACTTGCCATGTCAGTTGGTCCTTAGTCAGAAATTCTGGTTGAGACCCTACTGTGTGCTGGATGCTGGGGATCCAGCAGTGACCACAGCACAGCTGGCTCCTGCCTTCCTGGCCCAGTTGACGCTGACCTTGAGCACCCCTGCCGCTCCCTGGCTCCAGGTTCCTTCCGTCCAGGCTGGGGCTGGACCTGTGACCTCCAGAGGCACTGCCTGCTCTCACTGAAGCCCTTCTTCTTCATTAGGTTTCTGCCTTTCAGACTCTTGGCCCTAATTTATGGGTATGGCCTTTCCTGGACGGGGAGAAGTGACAGGGGCAGTTAATATTCCTATGGTAATGCGTTCGGCTGCCTTTGGAGTCCCCATCTCCACCCCTCTCCCCTCCCTCGCTGCCTCCCCTCCCTGAGTGCTGCCTCAGGGCAGTTTACCCTGGCGCTGGCCAGTCCCATGCAGACCACTTCAACTAACCCTTCATTGTACTAGTGGGGAAACTGAGGCCCAGAGAGTGCAGGAGTCTGTCCAGGTCACACAGGTGTCAGGAGCAGAGCAGATCCAGAGCCAGGATGCCCCCTGGGGCCATCCCTGCCCTGCTCTGGGTCTGAGTATCTGGCTAGGCTGCCCTACCTCTTAACTCTGCATCTGCACCCCTGTGGCCATTGCCTCCTGCAACCAGACCTGGGCCTGTGGTGGCCTGGAGATGGGAAGGTGAACAAGGAGGGAGTGCAAGGACTCTTCAGCTTCCGTGGGCAGCTTCAATAGGCCTCGGGAACCTGCTCCAGCCTCCTGCAGGCAGAAACCCTGCTGGGGGATCCTTCTTGAGGGAGAGGCATCGCTGAGAGGAGAAAGGTTTGTTCTGGAAGCCCAGGCTCTGAGTTCCCACACACGAAAGTCATTCCTCCTGAGTTTCTGTGCTCCGCTGAGCACCTGCTGAGATGGGCCAGACCTGCTCTCTCCTCAGTAAAGCTGGGGTCACTGTGATAATGGAAGCCCAGGGGGCCCTAACTAAGGTAACCACCCAAACTAGGAAAATTTGGAGCGAGAAAGGGGCCACTATTAATAATTATATCAGGACAAGTATAAGCTTGGCTTACGGGCCCTGGACTCCAGTGACTTTTGACAAGACTTGGAGGGGAAGAGAAAAAGTGCTAGACTGCTAGGCCAGCTCATCTGCCAGCACTAGATGATTAACACACCCCTGTCCTTGACCCTGTCCTCCAGCCCCCTGAACAACTCCTTGAACCCTATTCTCCAGCCACACCAAGCTACTCAGATCCTAGTAACTGAGCCTCGCTATTCCAGGTGGGGGTACCTTTGCTCACACATGCCCTCTGCCTGGGACGCCCTCCCCACACAGAGAGCGTCAGGCTGCTCAGCTCATGCCCTCTGCTTTCCTGACTCATCTCTTCCTCCTGTCGCTGGACCCTCAGACCTTTACTTGTCCTGATTGTTTTTCTGGCCCATTGTGCCCACCACACCAGAAGCTCCCCACAGGGGCTAGCCCAGATCCCTTTGAGTCCCCAGTCCTGGTGCACAGACTTGTGCGCACTGGCCCTGCCCCACACACATCCAAAGCACAGGGGAAGGGGCCTCACGCAGGGCCGGTGGCCTCCCTCTGCTGCACGTGAGATGCCCACTCCCTTTGACTCCCACAACTCCCACCTCATGGAAATGGGGAGGCCGTTATGCAAGACGCCTGCATGGCCGGCTCCTCGTTACTGTTCAATCAAGTGAGAAAACAGAAAGTGCGGCTTTAGAATATGTAATCATGTAAAACATAATTTTCCTTAGCTTCTCAACTTTGAGTTTTTAATACAGTTAGACCTTTCTGGCCCTCCATTTGGAATACTTGTCCAGCGTCCTACCTGGGCGACGTCGGCCACCAGCTCCACCTGTCGCGGGCCTTGGTTCCTTGACCTAGGGAACTGCAGCGACATCTGGTGGCCAATGTGTGTCAGAGCAGAACCAGCTGTAACTTTTCTTTGCCTGCGTGCGTCATCTGCTGGTGAACGTGGGAAAGTTCCTTCTTTTATTTAGTCACAAGTACAAGTATTTTATAAAGCGCCTAGTATGTGCCAAGCACTGTGCTAGGAAGAAGCTGGGGATTATTCCAGGCACTTTACATATATTAACCCATTTTAGCCTGATGACAATTCTATGAAGTAGATATTATTATTATTCCTACTTTACGAATGAAGAAACTAAGGCACATAAAGATGAATAATTTGGTCAAGGTCACACTGCTAATAAAGGGCCAGTTTGGGCTTAGAACCCAAAGCTCATGTGCTTAGACCATAAACAAGTAAATAAACAAGCAAGATACTTCTTATGAGAGAAAGAAACAGAGCGATGTGAGAGCAATGGGGAAGGGTGACCTTTGAGTGGTGTCGTTGGGCAGACCCCTCTGAGAAGATGGCTTACTCTGAAGAATGAGAAGGAATGAGCCCTGTAAAGAGCCTAGAAAGGTCACTCTAGGCAGAAACAGTGAGTGCAAAGGTGCAGAGACAGTATTTTATCGGATGGAGGCCAGCTCTGGCTATTCTACCCCTGAACACCTCTCCAATCTGTCCTTCTTTTGCTTCCCCTCCTGGTCCCAGCCTCCACGTCTCTCAGCTGGATCCCTGCCTCCAGCCTCCCCCTCTGGTTCATCCTCCACAATGCAGCCAGAGCAATCCTAAAAATGCATGAATCTGATCCTGAGGCTGCCCTGCTTAAAACCTGTCCCACTGTCTTCTGGATAAAAACCAAGCTCTTCTGACCGATCATCCTGTAACCTCCCTCCCCAGGGCATGGTCTGCTTCCACCTCCTGCCAGCTCTTCCGGTTCCCTTCATCCTAGACACACCAAAGTCCTTACAGTTCCCTGAAGGTACCAGGCTGTCACCCCCTGAGGCTTCCCACATGCCATCCCTTCTTCCTAGAATGTCCCTAGCCTCTCCTCACCTCCCTAATTCCTTCTCATCCTTCAAAACTCTGTTGAAGCAACTCCTCCTCTGGGAAGCCTGCCTTACTCTCCTTCTCACCCGCCCCAGCTGAGCACGATGGCCCCTCCTTAGTGGTTTCATGGCATGAGTACACGTCAGCCCCCACCTCCAACATCCATCAACTGCCATCCCAAGCCTTTGTTGTCACACCTTATCCTCCTATGAATCTGAAATCTCCTTCAGGGAAGAGATCATCTTATTTGTGTCTGCCGGGCCCAGCATACTCCTCGGCAAAGGGTACCTGCCCAGTAAATATTATTTGCTGTTGGTGAGCTTTCAATTGCTTAGATTTTTTTTTTTTTGCTTTTTTATTGAGATAGATATTTGCATTGAATAACACTCTTTTTGGTGTACAGTTGATTTTGACAATCAAGATATGGAACAGTTCCACCACTCCCAAAATCCATCCTGCTGCCCCTTTGTACCCAGCCCACCCTCAAACACAGCCACTGGCAACTAGTGATCTGTTTTCTGTCCCCATAGTTTTGCCTTTTCCAGAATGTCATATGAATAGGATTATCCGTATTTGTCCTTTTAAGTCTGGCTTATTTCACTTAACCTAATGTATTTGAGATTCATCCATGCTGTCGCAGGTATGGCTAGTTTGTTCATTTTATTGCTGAGTAGTATTCCGCTGTATGGCTGTACGATAGTTTATCCATTCATACCAGTCGAAGAACATTTGGGTTGTTCCCAGTTTTTAAGAATTATAAATACAGCCATTATTAAACTTCATGTACTGGTTTACTCTTCATTTCTTTTGGAAATGGAACGCAAAGTCTTATAGTAAGTATGTTTACATTTATAAGAAACTGCCAAACTGTTTTCCAAAGTGTCTGTACCATTTTGCATTCCCAGTGGCACTGTATGAGGGTTCCAGTTCCTCCACATCCTCACCAGCACTATTTATTGAAAAGACAGCAATTGGATTGCCTTTGCACCTTTTTGGAAAATCAATTGACAGTATCCTTGCAGGTCTACTTCTGGATTCTGGATTCCATTCCATCTACGCAGGCGTCTGTTTCACCGCTACCACACTGTCTTGATTGCTGTAGCTTCTAGCAAGTCTTGAGTTCAGGTAGTGGAGAATTCCAACTTTGTTCTTCCTTTTAAAAATCGCTTGGCTATTATAGTTCCTTTATCTTACCATATAAATTTTAGAATCAGCTTGTCTATCTACATTTTAAAAATCCTGCAGAGATCTTGACTTAGACTGCACTGAATCTATAGTCAGTTTGGAGAGAACTGATATCTTAACAATATTGAACCTTCCAATCCATGAACATAGTACATGTCTTGATTTGTTTAGGTCTTCTTTGATTTCTTTCATCAATATTTTGCACTTTAGAGATGTGCATAGGGAATATTCACATATTTTATTATATTTATACCAAGTAATTTCATTTTGATGCTATCATAGATGGTATCATCTTTTTATTTGGCATGTCTTTTTAAATTCAATTTCCAACTGTTTGATGTTAATTATACGGAAATACAATTGATTTTTCTATATTGATCATGTATCCTGCAACCTATGTTAACTCATTTATTTGCTCTATTAGCTTTTTTGTAGATTTCTTGGGATTTTCTATGTAAATAATTATGTTGTCTGTGAATAGAGACTGTTTTATCTCTTCCTTTATAGTTGGCAGACCTTTTATATCTTTTTCTTGCTTTATTGCACTGGCCAGGGTCTTCAGTAGGATGTTAAATAGGAGTGGTGAGAACTGTGATCCTTGCCTTGTTCCCAATTTTAGAGGAAAAACATTCAGTCACCACTAAATACAGTGTTAGCTATAGGCTTTTTGTAGATTCCCTTTATCAAATTAAGGAAGTTTACTGAGAGTTAGTTTTTTTGTTTCATCATGATTGGATGTTGAATTTTGCAAAATTCCATTTCTTCATCTATTGAAATAATTTAGCTGCATCCCATAAATTTAGTTATTTGTGTTTTCATTTTTATTAATTCACAATATTTTCTAATTTCCCTTGTGGTTTTTTTCTTTGCCTCATTTAGCAATGTGTTGCTTGACTTCCAAGTATTTGTGAATTTTCCAGATACTTTTCTGTTATTAATTTCTAGTTTAATTCTGTTATGGTCAGAAAACATATTTTTTATGATTTAAATTCTTTTAAATTTATTAAGATTTTTTTTAGTCCCAGAAAATGGTCTTTCTTGGTGAATGTTCCACATGCACTTGAAAAAAATGCCTCTTTTATAGTTTTGAGGTGAAATGTTCTATTGATGTTAACTCGGTCGAGTTAGTTGATAGTGCTGTTCAGGTCTTCTCTATCCTTACTAATTTTCTGTCTTCTCGCTCTGTTGATCACTGAGAGAGGAGTGTTGCAGATTTGTTTATTTCTCGTTTCAGTTCCATCAGGTTTTGCTTCATGTATTTGAAAACACCATTATTAGATACATATACATTTAGGATTGTTATGTCTTCTTGGTAAATTGATGCTTTTATTTTCTATATTATGTCCTTCTTTATTCCTGGTAACATTCCTTGTTCTGAAGTCTGCTTTGTTTAATATTAATATAACCTCCTCAGCTTTCTTTTTATTATTGTTTGCATAGTTACCTCTTCCATCTTTTCACTTCTAACTCATCTTTGTCTTTATATTTAAAGTGAGTTTCTTGCAGACAGCATATGGTTGGATCTTGTTTCTTTAATCCGGTCTAACAATGTATCTTTTCATTGTTGGGGGGTTTTTTTGTTTGGTTTTTCGTATGTTGAGGAATTTCAGATTGTATTCTGGACGTTCTGAATGTTATTTTGTGTAGACTCTGGCTTGGTGGTGATGGTACTAACCTCAGCACAAATCCGCAAGAGAAAAGAGGGGGGAAAACGGCAATTCAGCCCATGCAGATTACTGCTCCAAATTTTGACTCCCCCACACCATCTGCCTGCTTTTGTTTAGTTTTCAGAGTCGTTGTTATGTTTTGTATTTTTTTCCAGAGTTTTTATGTAATCGGCAGGAAAGAGGCTGAAGTGAACTTACTCTGTCTTGGCCAAAATTTGAAATTGCTCTCCAGTTTATTTTGATTTACTGGAGTTTAAAAAAGCTAAGAGAAATGAAGTCTCAAAGCACCACAAAGACGGTGACAGCAGGGGAAAAGCCCAAAGCTGGAGAGGCAACAACAAAGACCCATGTTTATAACCCTGTTTAGATGTCAGGGCACTCCTTCTAAATTGCAAGTATCCGGGCCAATATGATTACTTCCATTTTTTGGATAAGAAGGTTAAGGAAGAGCTGGTGATTTGCCTGTTTGGTCTCCGATCTAATTCCCTAGCCTCCTACTCTGTATTTCAGAGCACCGACCATTGCCAACTACATTACCCAAGATTCCTCGAAAATTAGCTTTTAATTAGATTCTGCCAACAGGAGGCACAGGCATGAAACTGGAGGGCAGGAGGAAAGGAGAAACCAGACTGTTTCTCCCACTCTCTCTACTTTGGGCAGCATCCCCAGCAACAGCTGTGTTGCTTCTGTGGTCTGGAGTCCTCTCCCTCGATGACCCTGCTGCTCTGCCCTGGTTCCTCAGCTCCATAACACCTCCTCCACCCCTGTCCTTCCCCCTACAGGTAGTAGTGGTTTCCTCTTCTACCTGATCTCTGGGTTGCCTCACATCCCATTTGCCCTTTCAACTCTTGCAACTTTTTTGTTTTGTTTTTGAGGAAGATCAGCCCTGAGCTAACTACTGCCAATCCTCCTCTTTTTGCTGAGGAAGGCTGACCCTGAGCTAACATCCGTGCCCATCTTCCTCTACTTTACATGTGGGACACCGACCACAGCATAGTGTGCCAAGCAGTGCCACGTCCGCACCCGCGATCGGAACCGGTGAACCCCGGGCCACCGAAGCGGAATTTGCGAACTTAACCAATGCACCACAGGGCCGGCCTCCTCTTGCAACATTTTGAGAACTGGTTTCTTCTATTAAGTTCCTGCTACTGAAATACCCGCATAGCCTCTGTTTATCTGGACTCGGACAGATACAGTCCACGTGGGAGGGCAGAACAAAAGCTCTCATTCAAGTCTCCTGATTCAAACATCAGTGTCTTCCCACTACCCTTCTCTGGCTGGAAGAGGGCATCAGAGGAAACAGCACACCTTCTAGTCAACCAGGAGGGCAATGCTTTGGTCTAAGTTGCCCATTATTTTACAGGGATGTAAAAAAAAAAAAAAGTTTTTCATATATAATTAATTTTCTAGGGAAGTCTTACATTCATGGGCATGCTACTTTTGTGTTAATACAGTACATTATCACTTATAACTTTGCATTTTCCTCACCTGTATCCTCACTCTCCCATATGTTCTTTTGGAACGGGGAGTAGGTAAGCCAGAGAAAACTGAAGTGACTTCGGAGAGACCCAGCAGAGCAGGATACGAGAACTGAATGAGAACCAGGGCTGGGACTGAGGCAGGACTCCAGCTGAAGTGGTCAGTAGTGCCAAACAGAAGATGGGATGGCTTCACCCCAGGAGCAAACCAGGGGTCATGGACCCAGTGGTGTCTGAGAGGGATCAGAGGCTTGGCAAAATCCTCAAGGCCATAAGGTAAATAGCAAAGAGGGGAGGACAAAGCTTCTTGGCAGTCTCCAGAAGCGGGTGCAGGAACCAGGTTGGGCTTGGGGCTACAGACAAGGGAAGAAAATGCCTGACCCAGCCACGGACCCCATCCGCCAGTCCAGGGCAGCAGGACAGCATTTGCTGGTCTATGTCCTGCCATGGGCTTATGAGACAGAAATAAAAGCAGAGGCAGCATCTGTCACAAAAGACCTTTAATGGCCTCCTATTTATGGTTCTTTAGTTCATTTGTCCTGTTAGAGTTGAATAAACTGTAATAACTTATCTGACATAATAAGGAATGCCACATGTACAACAGATACACCTGGCTGGTGGCCCAGGCATGAGGGTGTCACAAAATAATCACTTAACAGAAGGGCCATAGACCTGGAGACCTGTCCCAGCCACCTGTCACTCCTTGTGCCCGGGATCCACACACAGTCACTGTGCCTGGCTGAGCACCAGTTCCCATGGGTAGGAAGAGGCAGGCCCCTCACAGCCTCTGTGGCTGGACTCTAACACTGAGCAGAGATGCCCAGGGAAGACAGTGCATCCTACAGTCATTCCCCTGAGGACTCACGTTCTGCAGTGCAGGCCAGGACTGCACCCCGAGTGGTGAGGCTCCCCACCCCTCCTATGACCCTCCCTTGCAGTAATATCTGAGAGGTGGGCAGAGCCTGGCACTACCCCTAAATTATGCAAGGGGAAACTGAGATCAGGTTCTCAAGGGCACACTCAGACTGAACAGAGAACACCAGTTGGCACTCTTTCTCCCATGCCACGTGGCTTGCTGTGCCCTGAGCCTCACATCCCACCTAGAATACCCTGGGTGGGGGTCCCAGGTAAGATTCTTAACCAAGGGCTGTCCCGGTCTCCCAAAGTGCCCAACCCATTAGTCATCCCTGGTGAGGGGTCTGGGCAGAGGGGCAGGCAAGCAAGGAGAAAATTCGGGGAACTGCAGGTAAGGGACCAACCTCTCTTCAGGTACCCTCCTGTTGCCCCCACACCTGGTTGTTCACAGATGTGGGAGTGGAAGCCTATTAGAACCACTCGAAGGAAACTGTCTACCTGAAAGGTCTCTGGGGAGATCGTGCCCTCACAGGAGGGACTTCTGTCACAAGGTCCTCCCTCAACGTGTCTTTGATGGAAGCCCGGACTTCCATCCATGTGTCTGTATGTAAGGAAGACCCTGACTCTAGTTTCTCCTCCATCACACTGCTCCTTCTGTCATCCCGGGGTCTGGGCCAGGGAAGTGAGGTGTCATCCTGGGGTGCAGACACGAGTCCTGGGGTGGGGCTGGGGCTGTTTCCTTGCTTCATGTCCCCCACGCGACATGGGCCCATATCAGGGTCAAGACCCATCCTCACTGAGCACCAGACCCCTGCCCGAATCAACCCAGGCCAGAGCTTCAGGGTCAGTGGGCCACAAAGCCATCAAATGTGTACACGAGGGCGTGTGTGCGTGTGAATAAGCAAATGCTTGGGCCTGGGCCTGTAACCCAAGCTCCAATACAAAGATCCTTTGTATTGGGACGCTGGAGCCATTCCTACATGAAAAGCAAGAATAGAACCTGTGCTTGCTGGTCTTAAGATCAAACCTCAGAATGGTGGTTTGAAGGTTTTCTTCAAAAGAAAGTTTGAAGGAGAAACCTCAACAGGCAAGACAGATAAAAGCAGAGTTGTTCCGGTGGAAGTGGGAGTGGGGGTAGGGCTGGAGACCTAGCCTTTGCCTCCACCCCCACCTTCCCACCTTAGCAGCCCCTGACAGAGCTCTGTGGAACACCAGAGGTGCCACAGCACTTGGTTTGAAAACCAGTGTGTCAGAGTGTCTACAGATCATGGGTCCTGGGGACCTGTGCTTTGACTTCCCTTTCGGGGTGAGGAGTTGGGAGACAGTGATGGGGGGAGGGTGCTCCCCCTTCAACGGGCCTCTCTTTGAAGCCACTGGGCAGTGACCCTGCAGGGGAGTGGTAGAGCTGGGGACCCTGCCCCACGGGTAGGCCATTTCAGTCCTAGAGGGAGGACAAAAGTGATGGAGCTGCGTGGCCCAGGATGGCAAAATGCCTGGCCCGATGCAGGCTTAGGAACAAGGGGGAGTCTGTTTTGGTCCTTGTTGACTTTAAAAGGAAAAACATCAGAACAGGTATAGGCCTACATCCATGAGACCCTGTAAGAGTTCAATATTGGGGCCTAATGCCTTCCTGTGGGCTGGGTGGGAATGTCCAGTCCCCAGTCCCTGGCAGGAGAGAAGCTGCCTTTGTGGGCCGCTGAGTCCACTGGGGAACGGGTCAGCTGGGGCTCAGCTCTCAGGGGAGGAGGCCTGGGTTCTCCGTGGCCCAAATCCCTCCCAAGTGTTACCAGGAAGAATTGTAGGTTCTGGTTGACCCTGGAGGGGGCCTTAGACTTTGAAGGGAAAGGTCAGGCAATTTCTATTCCACCTCACCTTTGGGGTTCTTTGATGGAGCAGTGGTTCAGCCCTCTCTGGGCTGGGGGGCTGGTGGCTCTCCTTCACTTGGGATCAGAGCCAAGGCTTCCTGTGGGGTCTGAGAGATGGGAGATGTGGGTGACATCGGGCCTAGGAGGGTCCAAGATGCCCTGTCCCAATCACTGACAATACCCACTTGTCTCTCTGTCCTGGTTGCTGGGACCACTCTCTGTGGGCACAACTTTCCTGAATAGTGTGAATTTCCCTCTCGGCTGGGCCACCAAACCCTAACTGGCTGCTTCTCATTCTGGCTGACATCCGCCTACGTGGGAAGGGGGCAAGAGATGAGGATGGGTGGGAGGAGGGTTCAGCCCACAGCAAACTTCCTGTGTGACCCTGGGCGACTCCCCTGCAGTGGCAGTGCCGTGGCCTGTGCGGCCATTTGCGACTTAACAGAGCCAACCTTCATCTCCACTGACTTTCAGCTCATCCGGGCCTCACAATTCCTTGAGTCAGGTGGGAAAGAGATTACTGTCCCATTTTATAGTTAGGGAGCTCGAGCCCAAGAGGTTGAGTGCCTTCTCAAGGCTACGTAGCTGGTTGGTGACAGCCAGGACTGAGGGGCACTGGGCACCCGCAGGCCAGCACGCTCTTCACTGCACTACGTGAGAAGCAGCTTGTCAGCAACTCCCCAGCTGAGCCAACACCCCTAGGGATCCCACTCTCGCGTGTCTGGGCTTTGAGACTAAGGAGGCCCGTGGAGTCAAGCCAAATAACCCAGTCCTCAGCTTCACAGGGACTGAACTCTTCTCGTGATGGGAATGCTGAGGAAGTCCAGCTGGCCCTCTGCCTGGGGGTTTTCACCAGAGCTGTGCTCTTCCTTTCTGCCCAGACTGCCACCTACATGCCACCTCCACGGCCGGCCGGAAAGTCCCAGGGTGGAGCTGCATGGCCAGCACAGGCCCCAAATGTGTGCACAGAAAGAGCCAAGACTGTGGGCTGGTGCCTGGGGCCCTGTGGGGCTCCCTACCCTCAGTTTCACTCCAAGGCCTCACCTGACTGCAGACAGGCTGAGTCCAGCTGGAGAGGGGCCTACAGAGAAGGACTCTGTAGGGGGCTGCAGCGGGAGTGGGGTCAGGAGCCAACCAGAAGCTTGGAAAGATGATCTGGGCCTTTCTCTCAGGAAGAGGCCAAAGAAAACTCTCTGGCCTGAGTGCCCCACCCACTGGGCTGCATCGCCCAGCTGTGCAGGAGGGTGCCCGGCCCAGGGGAAAGTGGGGCTAACCTCCAGCCTGAGCACCATTCACAAAGCTGTACTTTCTAACACGGGCTGAATCCACCTAGAAGGGGCACCGTTTCTACATCACGTCAAGGCACTATAAGGACGAGCAGCAGCCATGGAGCCCTGAATGCCATGGCTCCCTGTTACTCCCCCCGTAACTTTCCTCTGACCATAAGCTTCCTGAGGACAGGGGCTGGGACTGGTCATCTCTGTGTCTCCAGTGCTTGTCACTGAGCAGAGAAGCTGTCAGCCAAGGGATGGTTAAGCCATATTCAAATGAACGTGACCACTGCCCTTCTGTACTCCTGCACCCCGAGACTGAAAGGCTGGATGGGGCTACGATGCTTCTTGCAAGTGGACGCTTCAAGTCAACACTGGGATAAACCCAAAAGGGTGAGTGAGATGTTGAGATGGAGGAAGTGCAAGAAACCAGCCTGACAATCTTTTGTGTGCGTGGGTTAGGGATGGCGAAAGAGGTTTGAGGGGAGTGGCCGCCCCAAATCCTAAAGGATCTTGTACCAGCCCCAAAGGTTCCAGGGGACAACGATGGAGAGCATATGCTTGCCACGTGTTGTTCCAGCATTTCCTCAACTCTACAGCGGCCCAAAGGAGGTGCAAACTGCCCCGCAAGCTCTCACAGGGGCTACGACTGCAGGACTGGCCTGGGGAGTGTGGCTGCCCGAGCTGACTTGCTTCTGACCTGGGGTAGAGGTCCCCAGGGCTGAGTCTTCGTGAGATTCAGAAGGGACGGCTGGGTGCAGTGTCAGGCCCGGGCAGGGTAATATCACCACAGGAAATGACTACAGAGTCCACCCCAGGTGGGGCTGGGCTGAAAAGGGCTGAGACCCCCACCTGTATGATGACATTCGTGGTCTCCCTTTTCAGGCGAGTGTGGGATAGAGATAGAAGGAAGCAGGCATTGAGGACAGATCCTCATAGTTGCTTGGGTATCAGGTGAACCTCAGGGAGTCTGCATCCACAGGGGGCTGTGAGGTACTGGAGGCCCTATCACAAGCCCCCACCCCCACCCCCAAGCCTTAGCTGATACAAGCTCTGTCCTTCTCTAACACTCGGGCCCCAGGGCCGAGAGTCCTGCTAGCTCTGGCCACAGGCAACCCCCCAGGGGCCCAAGAAGGGCCCTTCCCTGGAGGGGGTAGGGCAGGGGCAGTGGGCTAGGAGCTCTCCAAGGCCTTGCCACCTCCGGGGTCCAGTGAATCCCCTCTGGAGGCAGATGTAACAGTCAGCAGCCCTGGCTCTGCTCACCAGGCCAGAAGCTCTAATATTCACAAATTCTTAGAGATCGGGAGGGCCTTTTGTGATCATCTGGTCAATCCCATTGGTTTTCTAGGTGAAGAACTGAGGCCCAGAGAGGGAAAGAAACTTGCCCAAGGTCACACAGTAAGTGAGCATCAAAAGGCCAGACAAGAACAGATACCTTTTAACACTTTCTACCTCACCCTCTGCCTGCCCTGTTGCCCTGGAAATGCCCAGGGCCCAGTCACACCAATACCAGCCCAGAGATCACTGGGTACCCATGACACTGGGAATTACTGGAAGGTCATCACCTCCCCAAGGAAACAAAAGGCTCCTTGCTATCCAGCAGTCCCCTTCCTTTTGGGTCAGGGTATCCTGATGGACCCTACTGCCTTCTGAGAAAGGACCCCTTTGACTGTGGGCGCGGTGGCCTCAGGTGCTCTCTCAGCCTGCAGGGCCAGCCCCACCCTGGAGAACTGCAAGGAGAGGAGAGAGGATGCCAGTGACCCTGGCCCGTGGGATGGCTGATTGCTCTTAAGTCTACAAAGGAAGCGAACAGGGCAGATGCTCATCTTTCCGCCCCTGCCCCCATCCCTCAGAGCCACCCTTCAGGAAACCTCCTCAGGAGCTTCAGCTCCCTCTGCCGGGTCCAGGTCCGTGCATTCTGAAGGCCCCTCCCTTCTCTCTCTCTCTCTCTCTCTCTCTGCATATTATAGACAGGACACACGCATAAGATACAAGGTAGCTAGGATGTTACATCCTGGCGATGCTGAAACAGACTTGAGCTAGTTCACACTGCTTGCCTTCGACTAGGTAACTGCTGGTAAGAAAGTCAGTCCAGTTGCTTTTCTGCACTCCTGGGGTCTACAGACCAGTGTCACTGTCAGACACAGAGGGACATGGGGCGGGGACGGGGGTGGGAGGGTAGAGGTGTTTGGTGGGTCCGAACTGCAAAAAGGCATTGAGAATCTGTCCGCAGGTCTGCCCTGCCCAGCCAGAAGAGGGTGACCTTCAACCTGGTCATCTTTTAGCTGCCAGAACTGTGTTATCCACCTGCGACTGTGGACATCCTCTCACGTGTCGTGAGCCCTCATCCCCACCCTCCAAGCCCTCATGCCCCATCCTCCCCATCCCAAGACAAATTCCAAGGCCAGAGCCGTGGTGGCCTTTCTGGGGGGTCAGCAGGAAAAGAGGGGGGATGGAGACTGCAGTGAGGGGGTGAAAGGGGTGCATGTGGCCCTGTCGGCATGGTGATGTGGGGCCAATCCTGAGGCCAGAGGTTCCCCACGGTGACCTGGAAGACCTCTGGGGCCCCCTGGTAGAAACTGGAAGAACAAAGGGGAGGGGGAACGGGAACAGGAAGAAGACAAGTAAGCATCCTAGTGCGTGAGAGTGGACCTGGGCTGCCCACAGGGGGCTGGCCCCGTCTATCTGTCGTTGAGCTGTGGAGAGCCGGTACCATCCTCCTCCTCCTCCTTGTCATCCTTCATGCCCTTCAGTCTTTGGCGGGCAAAGTCCTCAAACACAATGTCGTCATCGCTGGTAGGAGACACAAGGAAAACAGGGCATGTTTGCAGGGCGGGGAGAATAGGCTTGTCCAGAGGGGTCAGAGGCTGGCCTCTGGGGCCGGCCTTGGGCAGAAAGGCCTGCCAGGCTGGCACATCTGGATGCCCACCAGTGGCACTGGGACTGGCCACATCTGGACTCCTAAGGGCTGGAAAGTGACCCAGTTCTTGAGGGGTTGAGGGGGGTATTTGGGGGGCAGTGTGGCTGGGGCCAGAGGAAGAACATACTCCCACTGAGAGGCCAGGCCACCAGTAGTTTCACAGCATATTCTGAATCCCCCAAGAACAAGCCCAAGAAACCCCACCCACAGAACTACCCTCAGAAGGCGTTCCTGTTTCTGCACAGGAAGGAGTGGGCTCAGCTTACTGGAAAAGAAAACCTTGAAGCCTTTTTCTGTGAGGAAGTGTCAGCTCACATTCCCCACTCAGGGATCTGTGATGGGGCGGGGCAGCTAATCTAAGTAGAGGGGCAGAGGAAGGGTGGGCGGGGAAGGGGGTGTGGAGCCGGGTTTCAGAATGAAGGACTGCTTCTAAGAACAAGGAGTTCCCTACTGCCATAAAACATGTCCACTCAGGCCCACCGAGTCCCCTGCCCCACAGAATTCAGCCAGCTGCATGGGGTGTCCTCATGGGGTGATCTGAGACCCTAATCCCGAATATCTCCCCCCTGGGACAAGGGAAGTGTGCATCTGAAGCTGGAGTGAGAAAGCTGCTTGGCCCTGGAAGTGATTAGTGAGCTGGCCCAGGTCCTCCCCCTCTGGCCACTGTCCAGTGACATGATGGCCTTTGATTGCAGGGAGATCCGCAACGGTCCTGGGGAGTCAGAAGCAACAAGATCCCCGGAACCATCCCCACCCCACAGCCTGATTCCACTGGTTGGGCGCTGGCGGGTCAGGACAGCCCCAGGCCAGGGCCCCGAACCAGCCCTGTGTGAGCCGAGCAGGCGCTGTGGATGGACGAACGGACTGACGGACGGACGTGCAAGGACGAGGGAGGAAGACAGACCCCACCAAGGCAGGAGGAAGAGGAACAGGCACGGAGGGTCCTTCAAGTCACATGCAGGCAAGCGGGCTGCTGAAGAGGCGAGCAGAGGCAGCTCTCAGCAGGCGGGGTTAGACCTGCGACTCCTCAGGGTTAATAAGCATATATGCAAATGACCCCCGTCGCCCCGCCCACCGCCCGAGGCCCGCCCCCCCAGAACTCGGCAGGCAGGGTGTGGCTTACTTTGTGTCCAGTTCTATGAGATTGGTATCCACAGGCGCCTCGTTCTCTGGAACTAAACACAGGGCGGGCAGGCGCCCACAGGTTAGTGGTGAGTGGGCGTGAGGGCAGGTAGGCACAGGTCCCCACCCCGGGACATCCCAGCTAAGATGGGGAGGGCAAAGGAGGACGGGGAGTGGGGAGGGAGGGCTGATCCCTGGTCTGGAAGAACCCCAAATCATCCTAAAGGCAGGGAGAAGGGTCCAGGGAGGACCCGGGAGATGCACTGCAGCCCCAGGAGGACAGCTAGACTTTAGGACCCTGCTCCTTCGGGCATGTCGCCAACATGATTTAGATTAATTTCCTGCCTGCATGATTTTCGCTAACTCTAAGACAACCATTTTTCACATTTCCACATCTCTGAACTTGGGGTCTCTTTTACAATCAATGGCATTTCAGTTTAACTGAGGGAACATATTTCTTTTCTTGTGGCTCATACTACGATGTTGCCTCTTCCAAATGAAACAGTCCTAGATTTAAGGAAGTATGACCCATCTGGTATCACTTAGAAAAATGATGGGAATGGTGTGTCCAGGGTCCATCTTATCTATGCAACCCCTTCCTCCGCACCTGGATGCAAGACAAGGGCTCCAAGCATGGCCAGTGCCCCCACCTCCACTCCCAGCCTCCCCACCCCATGGAGGACGGAGGCAGACCCTCTGTCTCCTGGGGGGTCAGATGCAAATCACAAAAGATCCTGCGGGGCTGGGGAAGAGTGGTGACCCTGGGCTCAGGCTGACCCAGAGGGAGGTGGGTGATGGGGAAACATGGCAGCTGGCAGAGAAGGAGGTCAGCTGTCTGGAAACCCCCACCCCAGTGACCCACAGACCCTGCTCACCTTCCCGATGTGGGGGTTCCTCTTTGGGCTTGGGGTGCATTAGGGTGAATGGCAGTTCCACGGCCACATCACTGCAGAAACAGAGGCCCAGACCCAGTGAGCCTCGAGCGAATCAGGCTCTGAGACACACTGCCCTGTCGGTCTGAGGACTGAGAGGCTTTTATGGTTAGAGGAGGTGGCTCTGGGCCTCAAGCCCCAGCTCCGCCATTCTCTGAGCCTCAGTCTCTCTAGCAGTTGAACTAGGAGATCCCTTCTCCTGGCTCCAAAAAGAAATGGAAACCTCCCCTCTCCTGAGAAGCATTCCTGGATTCCCACGAGCTGGGAGGAAGCACAGGGGTGGGAAAAGCATTGCCCAGGACAGTGTGCACCTTGGTCACTGGTGGCCCCAGAGGTGCCCTGGGACCCTGCCGACCTCACAACGCCACAGCCAGCCCAGCCTTCTCTGACACTGCCCTTCCCACTCCCTGGTTGGAACTCCCTCACCCTCAGTCCATCCCATTTCCCAGCATCTCCAGGAGCCTCCTGTAAGAGTGCTCAGGTGGCCTTAGCCTCCTGCCATCTGGATGACACACTGCTGAGGTCAGTTTAATCAAATTTGAGTTGGATGGGCCCCAGGCCACAGGGCTGTCTACCCTGTGCATAGAGCCTTGAGGCCATGCGGGGACGGAGGGTGGGGGCCGTGGGGTACAGGGGAGGTGCTGCCACCAGCCAGTGCTCCTGCCTGGGCCTTCTCTCCCCTTGGACCTGATGGACAGAATGATAACAAGAGCAGACACTTACATAATGCTGACTCTGTGCCAAAGACTATTCTAGAGTAACTTACTTAATCTTCATAACACCCTATTATTATACCCAATGCACAGATTGGGAAACAGGCACAAGGAGAAGAAGTATCTTGCCCAAGGCCACACAGCTATTATTGGGAAGTGAAAGACAGGATTCTGACTCCATAATTCACACCCTTAGCCACTGTGTCAGAACAGCTCAGAACTGGGATGGTGATTCCCACCCACCCTCTCCTCTCCACTCGGACAAAAGCAGCCCTGAGAGCTCCCCCTCTCAGCGTGGGGTGGCGGGGGGGCATCACCTAGGAGGCCCTGCCAACTGTGAGCGACTCCAGGAACAGCCTCGTCTTACTGATCTTGCTGCCCAGGGCCCGCTCAGGGGAGGAAAGGACAGGGGAACAGAGCAGTCGGAGGCACAAGCTGTGCAGCCAGAAAGGTCTGTTCCACCAGCCCCATCGTTCACTGGGGGGTTTACACCCTCAGGTCTCACCGAGCTCATCTGGAAAATGGGGAGAACACCACCCACCTTCAAGAACCACTTCCAGGAGATGACGTAGGAAAAAGCCTGGGTTAAACTGTGACACAGTGCCTGCCAGAATCATTACTTCCCCTCAATAGGAACGTGGGGGCTTCATAAGGCTGTTGAAACAATTTGGCTTTATTTTTGCTTTCAAAGGGGATTGCTTCTGCAGGTTCACTTGGAAGAGTGAGCCATCAGAATGGAAGCTAGTGGAAGATTGAGTTTGCCCACCTTCACTAAAGCCGTGTAGGATATAGATGGAAGAATCTGGACCTTAAAACGGTCTACCAGGCCATGAGCGATCAAGGGCAGGGGGCATGTCTAATTCCTCTCTGGGACCTAGACACCCAGCACAAGGCTGAGCATGAGTCGAGTTCAGAAGGTCTTTACTGAATTATATTGAACTGAACTGCATTGAATTAATTTCACCTCTCCAAATGGACTAAGATTTCTTAGGGTGAGCAATAGTGCCATCTTGTGACAGGAGGAAGCAAAACCACCACATTTGGGGCACATGCATTTTTGGAATGTACATGGAGCCAGCTGGCTTTTTGTCTACAAGTTTCTTCTTGTCCAAGGAATCTTGTCTACAAAAGCATATCTCCTCAGGACCTCTCCTTAGCAACACTCAGCCAGCAGTTAATCCTCATTAATGTAGAAGTTTGAAAGCCAGGAAGCCTGCATTTCTCTAAAACACCCCGTAATTCAGGCTGATTGGGGGCCACTCCCTGATCAATGAAGCCGGGGTTTGCTGTCTGCAAAGATCCTTGTCATTTCGGGGGGATGGAAGAGCAGGGCAACGTTTTTTTGTTTTTTTGTTTTGTTTTGTTTTTAGGAAGATTAGCCCTGAGCTAACATTTGCCACCAATCCTCCTCTTTTTGCTGAGGAAGATTGGCCCTGAGCTAACATCCGTGCCCATCTTCCTCTACTTTATATGTGGGACGCCTGCCACAGCATGGCTTGCCAAGCAGTGCCGTGTCCGCACCCGGGATCCAAACTGGCGAACCCTCGGCCGCTGAAGCAGAACGTGTGCACTTAACCCGCTGAGCCACCAGAAGGCCCCAGGGCAAGGTTTTTAAAGGAGAAACTGCCTCTCCTCAGTCCCTCTGGAGAGGGTTCTGGTCTGGGCACACGCCTGAGCCTGGCAATCAAGTGACCACCAAGAATCCTTCCAGCCCGGGGCCCTGTGGATCTGGAAGTCAGACCAATGGTCTCTGGGCCCTCTAGGAAGGTGGGTGGATCAGGCCAAAGGGAGGGACTTTACCTGGACGCAAGATCTCCCAGCAGGCTGGGTGGGTCAGAGGAGGCGGGAGAGGTGGTCAGGAGAGAGTTCAGAGAGGAAGAAAACAGAAAGCACGTTCATTCACCGCCTCGGCTGGCTGCCCACTGGGGTAGAGAAGACCCTGGGATGCACTCCTACCCAACCCCTGCACAGCTGTGACCCTCACTCAGGGATACCGACATGGCATTAGCCCTGCCCGGGGGACTGAGATCCAGGCCGGTGTGGCCAAACCCCTGGCAAGGCCATGCTGAGCCCCAGGATCCTCATCTGTGAAGGAGACACAGACGCTAGGCCCTGTGCCGGTCGCCAGGGAAGCCCTGACTCTCCCATGGCAGAAGGAAGCAGTTTGCATTCCCCGAGGACGCCCCAGAGAAGGCGCTGGAGGCAGCCTGTGGGTCCCACAAGAGTCACAGGAATGCAATCCTGTAACACGTGCTCAGTCCTACCCGCTGCCACCTGCACAAAGCATTATTCTAATAATAAAGGGGAATCTGTCTAATGCTGTTGAGCTTTTCAGTATCCTCATACAAATTTATGAATTAGACAAACTAGCAATCCTAATTTTAGGTTTGTAGCAACATGTAGACCCAATATATGGGGAAGTGTGAGAGTTCTTTCTGAGCCTCCAGCAGACTCTGCAGCAGGCAGGGAGAGCGTCCGGCCCACTGCTGGGACATTAACAACCAGCCTGCGACCTGAGATTAGGGGAGGAGAGTTCAGGAAATGTTTGGGGAACTGTTTGGACCTGTGTCTCCCCATCTGTCAGATGGGGGAGTCAGAACATCCCCACCCCAGCTCTGGGACTCCAAGCCCCTTTAGCCACTTCCCCAGCAGACCAGCCTGGGCATGAGCTGGGTGGGTGCTGTGCCGGAGCCATGAGGAGGGGCACAGCACCCCCTGGATAGCCCATAGCACAGACCTGTCGTCCGTGTCTCCCACCCCCCCCCCCCCACGAGGGATAGGGAAGAGGAGGAGTGGGAGGGGAGAAGGATGGGAGGGACAAGGGAGGGGCTGGAGGTCCCTGAAGGGGAGAGGGAAAGGGGTGGAGGGGAGGAAGCGAAGGACAGGAAGTCCTCAAGCCCGGTTCACCCTCAAGGTGGATGCAGCGAAAAGGTTGGGCAACCAGGCAGAATGGGGCAGCCAGCTGCAAGGCGGCAGGGTGGCGGGGCTGTGCATCGTCAGGGACATGCCCCTCT
Source organism: Equus asinus (assembly GCF_041296235.1). Classification (NCBI taxonomy): domain Eukaryota; kingdom Metazoa; phylum Chordata; class Mammalia; order Perissodactyla; family Equidae; genus Equus; species Equus asinus. Next base: position 82,664,263 of record NC_091809.1, on the reverse strand, counting down.
GCACTCAGGGGTCTTGGGCGGGGCTAGAGCACTCACCCGCCCCGCGACACCACCAGCTTCACTTTCACTTTGTAGGAAACAATGATGCCCAGGATCTCTCTGTTGGCTCCTTCCCTCAACCTGCACAGTGACATAGGAAAGCCGGTTCAGGGGTGGAGGAGACACGGCGGGAGTGGGGTGCAGTGGGGAGCAGCAGCCATCTGTCCTGCTCCTGGGCCACTCGACCACCACGTGCAAGCAAAGCCCCGTGCGTGAGAAGGGTGAACTCTGCCCTCAGGGAGTGGGACCCTGAGCAGTTCCGTAGAGGCTGTGAGCCCCCAGGCCCCTTTCCTCCCTGGGTCTGCATCCCAGCAGTTCAGACGGGCATCAGGCCCTTCCTGCTCTCAATTTCTCTGACTCGGCTTCTCTCTCTGCTCAGCACCCTGCAGGTCACAAGGGGCTGGCCTGGGAGGTCAGAGAGGGCCAGGCGGTGGGCAAAGACGAGGGGTCTCAGGGAAGACCCTGGAGCAAGTGGAGCCTCCATAACTAGGTCTGGAAGGCAGGGTGGCCTTGAGCCAGGGTGGAGGAAGAGGACAAATGCCCAAGGTGAGCAGGCAGCCTGTGCAGGGGCTGGTGGAAGAGCGTGTGGGCTGGAGCACAGGGTCTGTGCTGGGAGTGGAGGCAGGGATGCTGCTGAGGAGGCCAAAGGCCCGTGGAAGGGCCAGACTTCAGCAGGTAGGGCAAGACGGGTTCCCCACACACCCAGGGTTCTGCTGGAGTGGGGTGGCCTCAGAGAATCAGTGGCGACCATGGGGCAGGAGTGAAGACATGGCCTTGGAATCCCTGCCTTTGAGGGGTACCCCCACATCTGGTCCAGCCCAGCTCACTTCCCTCATCTCTGCAGACTCCCCAAGCCACCCGATTCATCCTCTCCTGCTGGGACCCTTCCAGGAGCCACTCCCGTCCTTCCAGTCTTGCTCTGCCTCAGGGACGCAGCCTGTCTGACTGAAGACACCAGGTCAGGAGCTACTGCCTCTTGCAGGAAGTCTCTCCAGGTTGCCCTCCCCGAGGCAAGCCAGCAGAGCCCGGCACTGACCAAGGGAGCAGGGTCTCAGGGTCCCTCTTGTTCTCTGGGTCACCCCTGGATAGGGAGGCAGTAGGGGACAGCTTCCCTGGCAGTTCAAGCTCCTGATGATGGGCCCTGGACAACACGGGGGGAGGGTGGCCCGAGCCTGTACTGGCACTGCTGGGACCAAGGTGGGCGTGGACCCCTTGGCATGGGGGGGCATCCAAAAGCCTGGAACCAGGGAGGGCGGGTCCTCACAGGGTGCTGGAGGCCAGGTTCGTGTCTTCGTGCTTGAGCTTCCCATCCAGGGCAAGGCCCCGCTTCTCTCGGTTGTTGGCCAGGAAGGGGGTCAGTGTGTAGACCTTGCAGAACGTCGAGCTGGGTGCCACTGTGTCACTAGGAAGAAGAAGGCAGGTGTGGACATGCAACCCCCCCACCCTACCCCCGAGCCAACCCCAGCCCTCACTCCCAGCCAAGCCAGGTCATCCAGCCTGGCCCTGCTCCCAGCCTCCCACCCATTGCAGGGGCCTCTGGGCCAGACCCAGCTCTGGCAGAGAGACCACTGCCACCCAACAGAGGCACATCTCTGCTCCGCACGCAAACAGCAGAGACTCTGGGATGATCCAACAACTTCATTCATGGTGCGTCAGCAGCTGCAAGTTTTAAATAGTTCAATGTGCTGCTTGACTAGGATAATGCTTTAGTGGAGAGGGCACGGACTTTATGTTTCTCTAACATTTTATTATGAAAAAATTTTAAACATCCAGAAAAGCTGAAAGAATTGTGCAGTGAACACCCTTACACCCACCACCTAGATTCCACCATGAAAGCCCTACTCCCTTGATCTCAGATCCATCCTTCACGCGTCGGGTGTTCCAACTGCTCCGTTTTTACCTGCTTTTGTTCTGTCCCTAGCACCCTGTTCAACAATGAGAGGGCTGGCATGCAGCCGACACCGGCAACCTTGCACTCAGCCGGCTTGGGTTCCAGCCCCAGCTCTGACACTTGCTGCCTCTGTGAGACTGAGCAAGTCCCACCTCTCTGGCCCCACGTCCTCCTCTGGGGTCCATAGTGGGGGCGGCGGCAACCCCCACCCCACAGGGCTTCGTGAGGACCAAGCAGGACCCTGAGTGTGAATGCCTCCCGGATCACCCAGGCGGATGTTTGTTACGAGCTGGGGCCATCTGCGAACTTTGGGATTTCCCGCTCTTTGGGGACTATGTGTTCCTCTGGCTCTAGACTCACTTCATATTGTCCCCCACCCCTTGCCAAGAATCTGTGCCTTGTGGCTTTGATTTTTTTTAAACCAAGAATGGATATCCAACAACAGTGAAATGTTTGATCCAGTCATAGCGTGTTCAGCTATAGGCATTAAAAACGATCTCAAAGACCACATGGTAACATTTTAAAAATGTTTTTAAGTTGCAAAAATACTGCTGGCTATTATATGTCAATTAACACACACATACATGAAAAATTACATGAAATGCAATTGCCCCTCAAAATTATTTGCAGGCCCCCATAACTAGAAGGACCTGCAACTAAGATATACAACTGTGTATGGGGTGGGGGGGAGGTTGGGGAGATAAAGCAGGAAAAAAAAAAGTTATTTGCAGGCCCAAGAGAGAAAACAGGTGTATCTTCTAGTGGGAGCATCTATTTCCTTTAGGGGAGAAAACATGTTTCACTTGAGATCGCTCCTCTTGCTTTAGCTGCTAACAAGCTTGAGACAATTTTCCATGCTCAACCATAGTAGCTCTTCTCAAACCCAGATTTTTTGTGTGTGTATAATTATTATCGACTCTCCCTCACACCCACCTTCTACCCAGTGAGTTGGCTTATTCCTTTATCAGATAAGAAATGCTGTGTATCTCGTGTCTTGCCCTCTTTGCCTTGGCTGCCAGGAAGCTCAGAGTAAAGTATGTCCTTTCAATCTAGGTTTCTGGTACAGTCTAATTATTCTTTTCTCTCCATGACTCTAGTTCCCTCAGATTCCTTAGCTCTTATTTTGTCATTCTAGTTGTAGTGGGTCTTTTCCCTGACTGTAGCATGCATTTCTTTGTAGCTAAATCAAGTGGATGGCTTCTAAAAGGTTGGTCGGGATCATATACTCTGAGTGGCAAGGAAGTCTGAGGTCCAGCCCTCGCCAGGTGGAGAAGAACCATCTGGGCCTGGAGCTGGACCCAGGCTTCTCTTTTCCCCACCCCATCCCATGCATCCAAGGCCGGGCATGTGCTCACTTACTCAGCCTCCTCCATGGCCACAGGGCACTTGTACTGGGCTGTGTTGAAAAGGCAGATGTCCGCATACTGGCGCACTGGGGGAGAAGAGGCAACCAAGGTGGTGTGAGCCAGGGGTGCAGCTCCCAGGCATCCCCCGAGTTGGGGACATTTGGCCCCAGGCAATGGCCAGAGTCCACAGGGGCTTCTGCAGGAGATGCCCGCATCCTCCACCCAAAGGGCAGTCCCAAGCACACCCATTCCCTCTCATAGCCAAAAATCTTCCCCTCAAGGACAGCTCTGCCCGGAAACAAGGGGACCTAAGAGAAGAGGCAGCTTAAACAGTAAACTCATTACCTGGCCAATAAGCCGCCTGTGTTACCAGCCTCGAAAGCCTTATCCTTTGGCTTGGAGCAGGCCCTGGGTTTCCCCGTGGGCCACTAGTTATTTACAAGGCTGTTGACAAGAGGAGAGCCTGCAGCTACCCCAACCCTTGGGAGGACTGCCTCTTGCCCACCCCCTGGGCTGGCCCTCTGCCCACGATACCTGAGATCTTGATCTTCTTCACTGTCTTGTTGGTGTTGTTGGTGACGTGGACGTTGACACTAATGGGTTCTCCGTGGTAGTAGATCTAGGAGGCGTAAGAAGGGAGAAGGGTTGGACTGACGGGTCCCAAAGCTCCAGGTAAGGGGGAGGAAGAAGAGGCCCCACACGCTTCTCCTGGGCTCCCCAGACCGTGGCCACTCTGGCCCCAAGTTCGTCAGCCACTTCCCACTGATGCTAAACCACCGGGCATGTTAGACTTCAGTTCCTTTGCGGGACCTTGAAAGATAACTGAATTGTTGGCAGTGTGACCTTGGACAGGTGATCTAAGCCTCAGTTTCCCCCTCTGCACAATGGAGGGGTTAGACTAGATGGTCTATCAAGTCCCTGCCAGCTCGGTTGCCTGGAATTTTAGACACGGGAGGGTCTGGAATCAGGAGGAAGGTGGGGAAGGGCTGCCCCGCTCCCTCAGGGACCTGGCTCTGAATCCTCACTGAGGGGCCCTACTCTCATCTTGCCTAAGCACTCGCCTTCAGCTGCCCCCGAGAGGGAGCAGGGTGCCCACCCCTGGAGGAGGGGCCAGCCTGAAGACAGGGGCAGGCAGAAGACCCCAGCGCCTTCCTCCAGTGGGTGTGTGGTCTTATAGCTCAGGTCGGGCAGGGGTAGAGCAGTGGGTTCACACCCCTCTGCCGAGCTGGTTGGTCCCGGGCTTGGGGCAGAAGCTCCTCCCCGAGGAGTCCTGGAGGGTGAGAGAGCTGGGGTCGGAGGTCCCAGCCCGGGGAAAGCCGCATCTGAGCCTCCTACCTCCTTATCCAGGGAGGCCTCTAGGTGCAAGGGCTTGTCCGACATGAGGAACTGCCTGGTGGTCTCCGCTGTGGGCTGGGGACCGGGCCTCTCCGGGGCATATTGAACCTTCCTGATGACCAGGCGCACAGAATTCCTAGTGGAGATGGGCAGAGCAAAAGCTGACCAGAGTCACCAGACTCCATCCCCTTTCCCCGCAATTCTCACATCTCCTGCACCAGAGACTGCCACGGCTCCCCGTGGCCTTAGAAGCCAGTCCAAAGTGCAGAGGCTGGCATAGGCACCTTGTCACCATCTGGCCCCATTCCATCCTCTCTCATTCTGTCCCCAGCCACCTCCACTTCCTCACTGTCATCCTTGACGGCCTCTCCAGTCCTATCTCTGAAGCTTCGCCTGCACTGGGCCCCCTGCCTGTTACACCCTCTTCCCGATTCTGCCCTCATTTGCTTGCTTCTTCAAGGCCCAGCCAAACGCCTCCTCTTCCAGGAAACCCTCCTGGATCCACCCACTCTGATCTTCTGCTCTGACCTCCCGCAACATCAGAGGCCGGACCACCCCGTGACAGCACTTCAAGTGGGTCTGTGTGTTGGTCCCCAGCAGGATAGTAAGAAAGGGACTACGTCTTCACTTCCTTCATCCCTTATGTCCCCTAGTAGAGCAAGCTCCTTCAGGACAGAAATGTTTGTCTAAATTGTTCACTGCTGTATTCTCAGCACCTGTGACAGTTCCTGCCATATAATAAATGCATGCTAAATATGTATTAAATAAAAATATGCAGAGGGGGACGGGGCATCATGAAGAAATGGGGGCTGAGAGAGGGGACGGAGGCCCAGAGATGAGATGGGCTCAATGAAGGCGACAGGCTCACTCAGGAGGAAACAAGGACACAAGGCTGCGGTGAGGGGAGGGGGCCTCAGTGAGGCAGCTGGGATGCCAGCACCCCCATTTCTCAGATAAGCCGCCTCCACTCCCTGGAACCCAGAAGTCAGGGTTAAAGTCCTAGCCCTCTCCTTACTAACTATATGACCTTGAGTAAATGAACCTCTGTGCCTCAGTTTCCTCATCTGTAAAATGGTAATGGCAGGACCTGCCCCTTAGGGCTGCTGTGGGGATTAAATTAGTTCATACGTATCCATCACTTTGAGCAGTGTGTGCACCTAATGAGCCCTCGATAAATGACAGTTACTGTATCATTATTAGTAGTAACTGTGGTGTGGACTCCCATGTGCCATTGGTGGGGTGAGGGTGGTGACTGTTAATAGTGCCTCCTCTTCCTTGCTCAGGCCTCTCCCACAACCCACAACCCACAACCCCCTCGTTTTCCCCTGGTCTCAGGTCTTAAGAAGAAGAGAGGGACAGGGAAGACAGGGAGAAGGGTCCCATCTCCCCATGCAGGAGGTGCCCAGGCTGGAGTTGGAGATGCCTGCAATACATCTTGTGGCCACCAGGTGGCAAACTCAGCCCATTCCCTCAGCAGCTGCAATGCAGGACCGTGCCTCAGGAGGCAGGTGCTCCAGCGGTGGGGGCGGAGGCCAGCCTCACCAGGAGGCAGGGCAGGATCTGACCCCAGGAGGGGCAGGCAAGAGAGTGGGGCTGGGCAGCCCACCCCAGAAGTCAGGGCCAGCTGCTTCCAGCTGCCAGCTTGGGCTCTGTCTGCCCAGGGCTGCGCCTCTTCAGGAGAATGCGGCCCCTCGTTGAGCCAGGGGCTCACCTCCTCCTCCCTCTCACCTGGGTGGGTTCCACTTTCTCCACTCCCCTCCCTTGCTTAGAACCCTCCAGTGACACCCTCCCCCACCCACCTCCTGCTGATGGCCTGCCTTCCAGGAGAACTGAGAAATGGGGGTCCAGGCTGGCCAGGAATCATCTCGCTCACTGTTTAAGACAATCTGAATTTCATGGTTTTTTCCAAAACAAAATTAAAAAGACATGCAGTCTGGAGGAGGAGACTGGAGGCAGGGAGATGAAGGAAGTGGCTATGGTGGTGCAAAGAAAACATGCTGAGGCCTGAGTCAGGGCCATTGAGCCACTCCTCCAGGAAGCCCTCCATGACCTGCCAGCCTGCCAGAGTGCCCTTCTCAGAGCTCCCAAGGCTGGAATGTGCGGCCCCTCCTCGCGCACTTCCAGGTATTGTTACTTATCTCTTCTTCGGACTTTGCACAGCCCGTCTCCCTCCCCGTGCCAGCAGGCAGCCCACAGCCAGGCCAGAAGCTGCCCCCTTCTCACCGCTTGTGGATCTTCTCCTCCAAGTTCTCTGCGCAGAAGGCTTTGACTTCATAGTCCACACCACAGGCCTGTGGGGAAGGGGTCGCTGACCACAGGCCCCTGGAGAGGGCAGGGTCCCGAGAGCACACCCAGCCCACCCTCTCATTTTACAAAAGAGGATATTGGATGGGGACCCCAAGCTGCCACAGCCCGACCGCCCCTCGGGCTGACCCCGAAGCCCTGTGCTCAGCCCAGCACCGTGCCGCCTCCCTCTGCGGCTGCCTCCCCCATCCGACCTTCCCACAGCTGCTCCCCAGCTCCCCCACCCCTGGACGTCCCAGACCACCCTAACTGGGCTCCACTCCCTGGACTCATGCCTTGTCTGGGTGGCCCTCCTCATCCAGGCAGCCGCCTGGAAACAGCAGGCGCCTGGGCAGCCCTGTTTGGGGAGCACCTCCTGGGGACAGACCTGGCACCGGGGTGTGGTGCTTCTGCTTCCCACTCGACCCTCTCTCTCAGCAACAGGATGCACATGCTATTATCCCCATTTTGCACATGAGGAAGCTGGGGCTCAGAGACCTGGGGCCTGAGACACTAGTGGTGTCACTTCCTTCCAAGCCTCAGTTTCCTCACCTGTGAAATGGCAATGACTGCACCCCCATATGAGGTTGTGAAGCCCGGTGGTGGTCCAGAGAACATTTTGGTCCTGTGGCAGCCCACACCAAGGCCAGGAAGGGTGACTCAGGACAGCCTCTGAGCACAGAACTGAATGCGGGGCTAAGGGACCATATCTGCTTCCCTGTCTGAAAAGAGACTTCTTCTCTGAGGCAGGATCAGCCTGGCCTGGACACAGGGGGCTTTCATGGGGAGGGCTCCAGCACCTCCCAGAGAGAAAGCCAGGGACCTGGGGACACAAGTGTCCTGGACCCAGAGAGATGCTCCCTTGGGGGTGACCCACCTTCCCGGTGTCTTCAGGACCTGGCTGCAACGTCACAGAGCATGGGAGGTTCGGAGGGATCTGTCAGGACAGACAGAATGAGCCACCTGTCACATTCACCACTGACCTCCCCGTGTCTCCCACCCCTGCCACCCCCTACACATTCATTCATGGGACCAGGGGCCCCCAAGGACAGGCCATGTCTCTTCCACCAGACCAGGGGCTCCAGAGTACAGACATGTCTCCCCCATCAGACCATGCCAACTCATGCCCCACGCTGGGCCAAAGGCCCCTCCAGTAAAGACAAGGATTTAAGTGGTTTTCTTTATCTCAAGAGTTTAGCCCAGCCCAGTCCTCACAGAACAAAAGTTGAAAAAGGTCTTTCCATGACATCTACTGTGGTAGGAAGAAGAACAGCCCCCCAAAGATGCCCACATCCTAATCCTCAACACCTGCCACTGTTACCTTACATGGCAAAAGGGACTTTACAGGTGTGATTAAGGATCCTGAGGTGGGGGCATTATGCCGGGTTATCCCAGTGGGCCCGATGTAATCACAAGGGTCCTTAACAGTGGAAGCAGGAAGCAGAAGAGTCAGGTCAGAGTGAGGGGAGAGAGACTCCACTGGCCATGCTGGCTTTGAAGATGGGGCCGGGGGGGCGGGGGGAGTTGGGGGGTTTGCTAGGTGCCAAGGCATGCGAGTGGTCTCTAGGAGCTGGAAAAGGCAAGGAACAGATTCTCTCCCAGAGTGTCCAGAAGGAACGCAGCCCTGCCAAGATCTTCATTTTAGCCCAGTGAGACCGGTGTTTGACTCCTGACCTCCAGAAATTTAAGATAATCATTCTGTGTTTTAATGGGCCAGTTTCACAACCATCAGGTTGGCGGGGGTTTGTTACAGCGGCTGCGGGAAACCGACACGTCCACAGTGGAGAGGACGCCTCTGGCTCCTCGGTCCTCTAACCTGAGCCCACAGCAAGGGGATTTCACTCAATCACAGAATCAGAGTCTGAAAACGGGAAACATTTAAATCCAGAATCTTGGAGTCTGGGAATGGAAAGGTGGCAGCACAGGGACATCGTCCCCCAAGGCCCCTGTCTCCCACCAATGACCTCGACTCAGGATGGCCGAGTAGCCCAGAGGTAAGGAAGGGTGACGCCCCAGCAATGGCCAGAGAAGAGACACTTACCAGGTGGCCTAAGGGACAGTGCCCCCGTCCCAAGGTGCCCTGGGAAACGGGGTGATGGGGAGCTGCTGCCCCAGCTGCCCCCATGCGCCCGCCCAGGGCCTCCTAGAGGTGGCGCTCTGGAATGGGGCCCCAGGGGCTGGCGGTCCCTGACCTCAAAGGTGAAGGGGTAGGCGTGTTCGCCCAGCTTCTTGATGAGGCGCTCCTGCAGCCGCGTCAGGGGCTTCTTGTCCTCGGGGGCTGGCGGGAACGACTGCACGTTGGCCACAAATAGGTCCTTGCGAAAGGTCAGGCCCAGGACGTCCAGGTCCTCCCGGCCATAGCGGAAGGCGCAGGTCAGTGTCACGTAGACTGTGGGGGCAGGGCGCACTGAGAAGGGGTCTGGGAGGGCACATCGAGCCCCCCAGAGTCCCAGCTGCAGCCCTGGGACCAGCCCAACTGGAGGCCATGGGTCTGTCCCAAAGCTCCTGAGGGGAGGGAGGCCCTGCCCTTGGGATGGTGGCATTGGGTACCTGGAAGAGCCACCCACACCTGGTCCCTGGGAGAAGGGGAGGGCTGACAGCGGGGTCAGTTCTGTCCTTCTCCACCCCCCACCCCAGCCCAGGAGGTGGGTGGAGGGAGGGGCACAGACGACGGTCTGAGAGGTTGGTGGGGCTGAATAGGCTGGCAGGACTGAGGGTGGGGCCTGGGGACGGAGCACAGTTGGAGAGGGAGCAGAGGGAGGGGGAACAAGTGCTGCGTGGTGTCCAGAAGGCATGGGGTCTTCTCCCAGCCCAAACCCCACCTCCTGTCATCCTGCCGACCTTGGGCAAGCCCTTTACCTCCCTGGAAATCAATTTCCTCTCCTGTAAAACGAGACCCTAACTCCTGCCCCATTCACATCCCCAGCCTTGGCCTAGTCATGGTACAGTGTTGTGAAAGTGCTCAGGGCATTGCCAGGTTCTCCCAAAGGGGGCAAGGGCAGGGCTGCCCCAGGCCAGGGTAGGCCAGGGCGCCTGCTCTGATGTTCATGGGAGCTGTCAAGGGGAGAACTGGTGGGCATGGGCAGGGAGAGGCAATAAGATTAGCCGATGTCCTGCCTGGGAGTCAGGGAGGCCCTGGGCTGGAGGTCGGGGAGGGAAGAGGAGGCCCCTTAACTAGCTGCCGGTGGGGCCACAGCCTCACCTCTCCTCTCCTTGAGATACTCAGGATCCACCAGGACCACGCCATCTGGAGGAAGGACAGAGAGTGAGCAGACCTTCCCAACCTGACTCTCAAACTCCTGGGGCCCAAACACCAAGCCAAACCCAAACCAAACCATCTATCTGTCCAAAAGCATCACGAGAAAGGGGAAGGTCAGCACCCAGGAGATGACACCGCCTTGCCCCACCACCTCCCCCAGTTTGGCCTTACCGACCCAGCTGGTGACTTTGGGGAGGTTACTTAACTTCTCTGTTTCTTCATCTGTTAGTAAAAATAATAACATGGATCCAAAACCCCTACAATCAGGTAGACTTTGGAATTTAGAAGTTTTGAAATGTAGAAAGGCCATATGGTACATCTTCCACATAACCTGTACCACCCTCTGCAGGATCGGGGCCACACCCCAGGATGAGACCCATTAACGCCTCTGCGGGAAAATGCGAACATTCTCACCAAGAGGCCAAATAAGGCAGAATGAGCCTCCTTTGGGTTCAGCTCAGGTTTTGCTACTAAATGAATTCCGAGTCACACTGAGGACAATTTTAGGCTTTCAGACCCTTTTGGATTTGGGATTTGCAGATCAGGGGTTGTGACCCTGTAGTACCTCCCTCACAGGCCCTGTGAGGACTCAATGAGTTAATGGGTGTAAAGCCTTAGACAGTGCCTGGACGTGCAACACCACGGAGGACGTCCCAAGGCCTGGCCTTGGGAGTGCGGAGTCCAGTCGGACACAAAGGACCCAGAACCTAAGAGGCTAGAAACTGACTCAGGGCTCACCTCCTTGCTGACATCACCGTCTAACCCACTGCCACCCCCACTCCACACTGCCCCCCACAGCCAACCCCTCAGGGAATCTGAGAGGCCATGTCTGGAGGTGAGTGCCCAGGGGACACCTGGTCCATCTCAGTCCTGGGCAGGTCCAGGGGACAGCTGGTCAGGGGAGTGCCCACCTGTCACCAGAGCCTGCCATGCATCATCCCTCCTTTTACTGTAGGTGTTTCCACTGTGCCAGACACCAGGGCTCTGTGGAATATCAGTGGGGGTGCCCCAGAGAGCCCTCTCCCAACCAGGGGTATCAGGCAGGGCTCCCCAGGGGAGGGAAGCTGAAGCCAGGTCTTAAAGGGCAAGTACAGGTCACCAATTAGATGACCAAGGGGCAGCGCTAGGCAGCAGTGGGAGAAGCAAGGCTCTGAGGCTTGGGGGAGCAGATCCCAGAGGCCAGTGGAGGAAGGAGGGCCAGGCCAGACCTTAAATGTCCAGTCTGTGAGGCCAGGGGGCTTGGACTTGCCCCTGAGTTTGAAGCGGAACCATGGGGCATAGTTAAGCATTGAGAAGATATAATCTACTCAGTGTCGTGATGGAAACGTATTTCTCACTGTGAGTCATTTGATTAACTCCGGACAGTGCCCCAGAGCTCTCTGGGATCCACAGGGCCCAGCACGAAGCAGGTGCTCGGTAAACCCTCGCTGTACAGCTCTCAGGGTGCCTGCGTGAGGCTGGGGAGCCGGCTCCCTCCTGCTCCTGCCCCTCCCCCAGCCTCTGTGCCACCTCTGCCATCCTTAATAGGTTCGGACCACCCTGGCCTCAGACAGCCCACTGGAAACTGCACCACAAAGTAGACCACAGGCGAACCCCGGGATGCTTGCTCACCACCTCCAAGGGGACAGCTCGGGGAGGATACGCAAATGGCAGAAGGGACACTGAGCTCAGAGAACAGCAAGCAGTGTCCCAGACAGGGCAGGGGAGGAAGAGTGGGGTCATCCTGCTCTGGGGCAGGAAGGGAGGGGCCTGGCGGGGCGCTGGCCTCTCTGCAGCCTCCCGGCTGCTCATGCCCCACCCACCCCACAGGGACTGCAGGGACTCCCCAGGTCTCCTGCCCCAGCGTTGCAAAGGTCTTCCTCCCAGCGAGCTGAAACCCGCCACTGTGCTCTCTCTGCTCACGCCGGGGTTCTGGAGCCACACATCACTCCTGCCCTCCTGGGCCAGCCCCAGTGGTGTGACGGCAGGGGCCACTTTTCCCGTGATTCTTCCCAAGTGACCCATCCTGACTCCTTCACCTGGACTGGCCTCATGCAGTTTCCAGTGCCCATCCTCCCAACCTGTCACCTTCTTTGTCCATGTCCCTCTTTAAAAGATCATTTGACCTCTCTGGGTCTCACTGTCCCCACACGTAAAATAGGGGTGATGCTGGGCCTCTCTCCCCCAACAGCTGTGGGAAGAGGCAGTGGATTGAGGCTCTTCTAGTGGAGCTCTGGTTCTTAGACTCCTAACCAAGGGAGGCTATGTCCCCCAGGGGCCACAATCTGAAAACATTTCTGATTGTCATATTGGGCGGGGGGTGCTCCTGGGGTCTAACGGACAGAGGCCAAGGATGCTGTTAAACATCCTACAATGCACAGGACAGCCCCCACCAACAAAGGACTATCCAACCCAAAGTGTCACGAGAGCTGAGGCTGAGAACCCTGAGCTAGAATAAGACCTTGGCAGGTGCCTCAGCCACAGCCCAGCCTTTGGCAAGAGCCCCACGTCAGTGAGGACAGCCTCCGTTTCACAAGTCCTAAGGTTTTCCTTCCACCCCCCACCCTTTGCCAAGAGGCAGCAGGACAAAGGTTCTGTGGAGCCAGGATTCCCAGATTTGAATCCAGGCTCCTCGGCCTACTAGCTTTGTGACCTGGAGCAAGTTACTTAGGCTCTCTGGGCCTCCTTTGTCTCATCTGCAAAGCAGAGATAATAATAGTAGCGGTGCCTGGTACCTAATCAGCCTTACAGGAAGTGGTGGCTGCTGTCGTCATCGTCGTCGTCGTCGTCATCCTCCTTATTCACACCAGGACACCTTCCCCGCTGCTCACCTCCCTCCTTCCCACAGTCCCCTCTCACAGACCCTCAGGTGAAGGGGAGAACAGCTGCTCGGGAAGCGTTTGCTGACCGAAGCAGGAAGACACTCATGCCCCATTCTTGGCACCAGGCTCCTCTGGAGACCTGACGACCGTTCCTGGGAGCTTCAACACCCCCTTCTCTGGATCAGGCCTGGCCAGCCCGCCTCCCCGCTGGCCTTCCTCCCTGGCCTCAGGGACTCACCCACAGGGTCCACGAGGTCGATGTGGTCCACAAAGTCCCGCTTTCCCAGATAGACGGTGAGCTGGGGAGGAGAGGCACGGGGGACATTAGCAGCTGGGGGCCTGGAGGACACATCCCTGAAAAGGTGCAGGCCCCTGGCCTGGAGGACACCCTGGGAGCTGTCCCTGAACTCCTGGACCCATCCCCAACCCTCATCGAAATCGTAACAGGACTTGGACCCGAGCCCCAGCCTTAATACTAAGAATAACAAACCCTGCACAATTTTGAAAGCACCTGTTCATCCCAAACCCCTATGAAGAAGTTGTTATTGTTCCCATTTTACAGATGAGGACACTGAGGCCTGGAGAGAGCACACCACTGAGGGTGGAGCAGCAGCAGGAAGGCCTGGGTGCATCTCCAGGAGAAACCCAGAGCAGGGCCAGAGGCGCCAAGGGTCATGGTGCTCTGGGCACGGAGCTCTGTCTCTCTGATGCTCCTCGTCCCTGTGCAGGCTGGCAGGGACCCACTCAGAACAGGAGCTGTTTTCTGAGGCAGTGAGGAACTGGGAGCCAGCGCCCCACTCAATAGCCAGTATTCAGGGAAGAACCCTGAGCCAGAATCCAGTGTCGCCCAAGATGCTTCCTGCTCCTCCACAATTCCTAAATCTGGATGATCTCCCTCCCTCATAGTCCTCAATCCACCCCCTCCTCTCCTTCCCCACAGCCACTCTCGCCTGGACTGCACACCAGCACCCCACGGTCTGCTGTCTGCAGCCTCACGCCCTCCCTGCCTTTCTCCCCTCCTTAGCCACACTGGTCATCCTAAAATGCAAATCTAATGATGCTGCTCTGGTCTGAAAACCCTTTAATGGTTCCTCAGTGCCCAGAGGTAAGATGACAAATGGGTTTCATTCCAAATGCCGACGCTGATCAATTGGTAGGGGCTGCCTGGGGCTCCGGGCTGAGAAGGAATCTAGGATGGGTCCTGGCTCAGCAGGAAAGCATGAACTGTGATTGGTGATGTCTGCTGTGGGTGCAGAAGGGAGACGTGGGAGCACACGTGGTGCTATGTGCCAGCCCAGGCCAGGAGTCCAAGCTCCTATGCCTGGACACGAGATGCCACAGGACCCAGCCCTGCAACCTCCTCCCTCAGCCCCCACCCCCTCTGCCTCCCTCTTGGCACTCAGATGCAACTGCTGCCATTCCCCCACACTCCCTGTGATTTATGTTCATGCCTAGAATGCCCCTTTCACCCTGCCTTGCCTGGAAATGCATCCCTCCTAGGGGAAGCCATCCCTGACCACCCAGGCTGGGTCCCGCAGCCCTGGGCCTCCGTTTATCTCACACCTGCCCCTTTACGTTGAAATGACCCAGTTCTGCATCTGCCTCGCCCTCAGCTGTGAGCGGCACGGGCCGTGCCTTATTCATCTCAGTACACCGCATCGCAGTCACCAGCAGCTCCGCCCGGACCTGACATGGAATGATGTCAGTAATATCTATTTGCTAAGCTGAAAGGAAGCAGGATGGAGCCTGGGGCCTGTGGAAAGAAAGCAAGCAGCACAGGCCCTGGGAGCTGCCCTGGATAACCAGGTGCCGCCAGGCTTCACTAGAGCCTGCAGGGGTCTCTCCCACCAGGGAATTGGTCCCCTGAGGCCCCTGGCACGTACTCTAATTATAGTCCTCACACTGAAGTCTCTGCATGACAGGCCACATCTCCCCACACCAGAGCAGGGGCTCCCTAAAGTCCAGGGGAGTCGTACCACCCCCCTCAGACATAAAGTTTCCTGAGAGGGCCCCTCCCCTGTGGTCAAGAGCTGGGTCTCCCTGCAGATGGGGCTGTGCAGGGTCCTGCAAGGTCAGGAGAGACGCCCAAGAAAGGACAAGAGTCTGGGGTCAAGGAGGAGCTGGGGTGCGGCTGCTAGAAACTCACCTTTCCATTGGGGCTCGCCTTCTTGAACACCCTGCAGAGAGAAAAATGGAGGCTGGGTTAGCACATCCCGCCCAGGGGAAGGCTCGGGCAGGGCACCCCTCGGCAGGACCGAGGACAAGGGCCCAGAGTGACTTTCAGGCGCCGTCCAAGTGTTGAGAGCAGCAACAGCACCGGCATAATCAGATCTCAGCATCTCCAGCGCTGCCCCGACCCAAGCTACACTGCCGCCCTTACAGCTGTCCCGGGCTCCGGCCACGGTCCCTCAGTGCGCTGTTCCCACCGCAGGTGCAGGGATGTGTCAGGATGTCAGTCAGACTGTGCCACTCAAAGTCCTCCCGGCTCATGCAGAGGAATGCAGAGGAAAAGCCTGGGGTGCCCGTAGCCCGTAAGGTCTGCGCAGTCGCCCTGCCTCCTTTCCCTCCCGCACCCCCTCCCACTATTCTCCCTCACTCCTCCAGCCACGGGGCCGCCTGCCCTTCCTCCAACACACCAGGGCGGTTCCTGCCTCAGCGGCCTTGCTGGAGCAGTCCCCCCCCACCCCGGCACAGATCTGCTCGCCAGCCCCCGACCCGTGTGCCCACACCCACCCCCATGTGTGCCCTCACTCTAGTTTTCCTTTTTCCACAGCACTCCCACTGTCTAACCTACTACTTAAGGGACTTGCTGGCCACAGTGACGCCTGTCCACTCTGCTAGTGTGTCCGCTCTGGGGTTGGGGATCCTTGTCTCTTGCATTCACTGCTGTGTCTTAAGCCCTAGCAGGTGCACCTAGTAGACGTTTGGCAAATATGTGTCAATGAATGGCAGGGACAAGCATTCCCCAAACATCAGTTGAGTGAGTGAACGAATGAATGAGTGAAGGAATCAATGGAGAAACTGAGGCTCAGGAAAGGGCAGGGATTGCCCACGGCCACAGCAGAGCACTGGACACCGGGTCAGGCAGAGGTGCGGTCCCCACTCCCACAAAGGGCTCCCCGCCTTCCGGGGCACACTGCCGTCTCCTCCAGCTCCCCTGCCGTCTCCCCCAGCTGGGAGCCTGAGACCCCCTCAGCTATCCCCCATCATCTAGCCCCCGAATCACTCAGAGAAGTGTTGGGAGGGAGAGAAGAAAAGTGACAGACAGACACAGAGACCCAGAGGATAAGAGAAGGTGTTAGAGGAGGGAGGGGAGGGAGAGGACAGAGATGCAGGCCCCGGAGGTGTGACAACAAAAGATGGAATGAGAGATGAAAAGACAAATGAACAAAAAACAGAGAGGGCGAGAGTGATGGAGCAGATGCAGAGCGATGGAGCAGGCTCACACGCAGCTGAGAGGAAAGCACGCAGCCCAAATCCTTCCTGGGAGCAGGAGGTCCAGCAGGCATCCAGGGCAAGGCACGGGGAGGCCCACAGCATCACGGAGACAGTCGCTCCTCCAAGAAGGGGAGTCGGTGGTGGCTCTGTGCTGTCTCCATGGCCCCTCACCTATCCCCTTACTTCTGGGGCCCAATGGACCACTGATGGGTCTGAGCTTGGCTGGCAAAGAAGGGCCTGGCACTTCCCTCCCCCACCTCCCCTAGCAGTTCTGGGCTTTTCTCCTCCTCATAAATATTTATCAGTATTTGCAGTGTGAAGATGCCACAGTCGACTAGGGTGTAATCATTGCTAAAGTGAGAAAAAATACAGATCACACGGTTTGCACCAGCAGCTCTCTAGCTGGGGCTGGCCCTGCAGAGGAGACCAGAGAAGTGGCACAGACCACGGGGACCCTGCCCGCCTCCAGAAGTCTCAGTCTACCCCTCAAGAGCCCCGGGTCTAAGGAAGAGAGGGCACAAATGCCTGAGGCCACAAATAACTGAGTCAGGGAAAACCATTCCAGTGACCCCTGAGAGGGACACAGGAGGGGGCAGGGCCAGGCTGGGAGGAGTGAGAATAAAGGAGGGAGGGTGAGGGGTGAGAAGGAACTAGCGTTTGCTGAGTGCCTAACTAATGACGTCTCATAACAGCCTGTGAAATGGGCATTATAACCCCTACTTTATAGATACCTAACTTGAGCTTCAGAGAGATATAATAATTTGCCCAGGAACACACAGCAAGCAGAGGCTAAGTCAGGATTCAGATCCAATTATCTCTGCCTGCCTCTAGAGGCCGAGTGCTTTATATCAGATCCTGCTGCTTTCCCAAAGCAGGTGTTTTTATCAACATCTGGAATAACAGAAAAGAGGGGAAATGAGGACAAGAGAGGGGAGGGGAAGAGGAAGAAATGAAACGGCGAGTAAGGGGTGAGAAGGAGAGGAGGGTGATGGGGCAGGAAGCGTGGCCAGCAGTGGGGAGTGTCCTGTCGCTAACTCGGCCAGCCCCCGGGCTACCTCCTCAGGAAGCTGGGACGCTGAAGGTTTCCTCCCACAACAACAGCAGCTGCCCGTGTACTGAGAGCATGTTCCGCCCTAGTCATGTCCCTAAGTGTTTTTCCCAGAACACTGCTGATCCTTCGAAGCCCCATTCCAGAGATGAGGAAATTGAGGCTCGGAGAAGCAAACTGTGGCTGCCTGACTCCAGAGCCCACGTCCTTCCCACTCTGTCGCACAGCCAAGCCCTCCCTAAAGAAACTCCACTGGCTTCCTGACCTCAACACTGTCAGAAAAAAGGCCCTGGGGGGCAGGGGGTGCTTCCAGTTCACGGGGCCCCCTACACGTGCAGCACCGCACAGACGGCTTCTGCCTGTCCACTAGGAAGAGCAAGCACAAACACGCAAGACTGTGGTCAAAGCCAACATCCAGATTGTGGGATGGCTGGGTTTGGTTCACCCCAGAGTCCCGTCTATGCCCACCAGCCTGATCCTCAGAGACCAAGGTGGGTCCCATAAGGGAAAGACCGGTGGTGTTCCAGCTGATTACGGTTCAACAGAGACAAGGAACAGAAACCAACCGGGGGTAGCTCAAGAAAAGGAGGAGTGGGTACAACAAGGAGGCAAAAATCTCACGGGAAGGACTCGCAGGCAGGACGCACGGGGGCTGGAGCCAGGAACGGGGAAGCCATCAGCCTCTCAGGTGGTTGCTCTCTCTCGCCACTTCTCCCTCTGGGGCCAAGCATCTTCCCGGCTGCACTGCTCTCTGTGCAGCTGCTCCATGGTCTCTGAGGACCAACTTCTTCTGCTTACTCAGGGCTTTTCTGCTGCTCCATCATTTTGGCTTGCATGTGGCTCTCACTCCGACCTTGTTTCTACTCTGCCTCCCGCTCAGCTCCCCACTGTTAACTGGCTGAATGGCCCAATTCCAAATCCCAGGAGAGGAATTTGATTGGTCAGCTTTGGTCAGGTGTCCCACACCTGGGCCAATTAGCTGCGCCTAGCGTGTGTCATGGGGTTCATGAGGCATGAGAGGGTCTGTAGAGCAGTCTTTTTCAAACCAGGGGTCACAACCCATTAGCTGATAATGAAGTCAACTTCAAGAATTGCCACTGGCACTTGGTTGTTGTATTAAGTGCAATAGAATAGAAGATAAAAACATGAGGTGCAGACAGCAAGGGTATAGTAAATATTACTATATTTACCAATACTCCATTCCCCTCTAGGGCTCGGCGTAAGGGTGGATCAAATTTCTCCAGTCCTATGAAGTTAGACACACCCATGTAGCTTGCTCTGGTCAATAAAATATGAGTAGAGTGCCACATGTCACTTCCAGGCAGAGGCATTTAAGGGCTGGTCCATGATTTCCCTATGCCCTTTGTGTTAGTTTTCTATGGAGGCTATAACAAAGGATCACAAACTTAGTGGCCTAAAGCAGCATAAACTTATTATCTTGCAGTTCCGTAGTTCAGAAGTTCAAAATGCACCTCACCAGGTTAAAATCAAGGTGCTGGCAGGGCTACACTCCTGTCTGGAGGCTCTGGGGCAAATCTGTTTCCGCGCCTTTTCCAGCTTCTAGAGGCCACCCACATTCCGTGTCTCACGGCCTCTCCCTCTGTCTTCAAAGCCAGCAACAGCAGGTTGAGTTCTTATCACATTGCATCACTCCGACCTCCTCTTCTGCCTCTCTCTTCCACTGTTAAGGAGCCCTACGGATATTCAGCTCCCTACTGTAAGATCAACGGATTAGCAACTTTGATTCCATCTGCAACTGTAACTCCCTTTTGCCATGTAATACAACATATTCAAAGTTTCCAAGGATTAGGATGTAGACGTCTTTGGGGGGGCCATTCTTCTGCCCTCCACACCCTCTTTCCTCTGCCACTGACACCAGCAAAGATCTGGATGGGGAAGCCTCCACCGACCTAAATCCCAGGGCTCTCCTGCTAGATGACAGCCACGGAGCGTGAGAGAGAAAGAAAGCTCGTGAGCCACCAAGATTTGGCAGTTGTTAGTTCCTGTAGCAGACCAGCTTCTCCTGCCTGATACAGTTAAGTATTACTTAGTGAAACTTTCATTTCAGATGAAGTGAGTTACAATGTAAAATGAGTGAGAAGCTGCAAACTTTTAAGTCTTTAAAACCCACCATTCTAGAGAAACATGCCTGAAACAAACATGCTCTATCAGTGTCTGTGCAGCATGTTGGATCCTGTTTTCTGATTCCATTCCATCAGTGGGGTGCTGCCAGGTGGGCAGGCAAGTCAGCTCTCTATGAACCAGAATGTTGGCTTCTCCAGTGAGCCCTCCCACCTGCAGCATGGGCTACCTGTTGGTCAACTGTGATGTTAATATTTTGCTGCTCTTCTGTGAGCCACCAGTCAGTCCTCCCAGTATCCATCTGTGCCTGTAGAGAGAGGTCTGCACCATGAGGGACCCAGAACAAAGTACCTTCCAAGACAGATTACCCAACAATCAAGAGGTTCTAATTCTGTATAGTACAGCCAAACAATGGAATATTACATAGCATTGAAATTATGCTTGCATCTTTTATAACACAGAGAAATACCTATGATAGAATATTAAGCAGAATAACTCAGGAATCAAAAAAGTATATTTGAGGGGGCCAGCCCAGTGGCATAGTGGTTAAGTTCGTGTGCTCCACTTTGGTGGAGCCCAGGGTTTGTGGGTTTGGGTCCCAGGCATGGACCTACACATCTTTCATCAAGCCATGCTGTGGCAGCATCCCACATACAAAATAGAGGAAGACTGGCATGGATGTTAGCTCAGGGACAATCTTCCTCAAGCAAAAAGAGGAAGATTGGCAATAGATATTAGCTCAGGGCCAATCTTCCTCACCAAGGGAAAAAAAAATGAAAAAGGAAAAAAGGTATATTTGACATGGACTCAACTTTACTCAATATATACTCAAAAGAAAGAATGAGAAGACTTAAGGTTAAGATGGCAATGCTCCTCAAATTGATCTACAGATTGAATGAAATTCCCATCAAAATCCCAGCTGAATTTTTGCAGAAATTGACAGGCTGAGGCCATAATTCATATGGAAACACAAAGGACCCAGAATAGCCAAAACAATCTTTAAAAAAAATAGAACAAAGTTGGAGGACTCAGACTTTCTGAATTCAAAACTTACTACAAAGAAACAGTAATAAGACTGGCATGTGATACTGGCATAAAGACAGACATATAGACCAATGGAACAGAAGTGAGAGTCCAGAAATAAGCTAATATATTTATGGTCAATTGATTTTTTGACAAGGGAGCCAAGACAAGTCAATGGGGATAAAACTGTCTTTTCAACAAATGATGCTTGGATAACTGCATACCCACATGCAAAAGAATGAAGCTGGACACCCTACCTCACACCATACACAAAAATTACCTCAAAATGGATGAAAGATCTAAATGTAAGAGCTACAACTATAAAACTCTTAGAAGAAAATCTAAGTATAAATTGACATGACCTTGGATAAGGCAATGGTTTCTTAGATATGACACCAAAAGCAGAAGCAACTAAAGAAAAAAGTAGATAAATTAGACTTCATCAAAATTAAAAACTTTGGAGCTTCAAAGGTCTCTATAAAGAAACTGAAAAAAACAACCCATGGAATGGAGAAAATATTTTCAAATCCTGTATCTGATAAGGGTCTAGTATCCAGGATATATAAAGACTCTATTATGATTCAACAATAAACAGGTAAATAATTCAATTAAAAATGGGCAATGGATTTGAATAGACATTTCTCCAAGGAAGATATACAAGTGGCCAATAAGCATAAGAAAAAATGTTCAACATCATTAGTCACTGGGGAAATGCAAAATAAAGCCACAATGAGATACTTCACACCCACTGGGATGGCTATAATCAAAAAAACCAATGACAAGTGTTGCCGAGGATGTGGAGAAACAGGAACTCTCATAGACTGCCCGTGGGAATGGAAAGCAGTGCAGTCACTCTGGGAAACAGTTTGACAGTTCCTCCAAAACACAGAGTTCACGTATGACCCAGCAATTCCATTCCCAGGTGTATATAGAGAACTGAAAACGACATCCACACAAAAACTTTACAGGACTGTCTATGGCAGCATTACTCATAACAGTCATAAAAAGTGAAAAAAACCAAATGTCCATCAACTGACGAATGTTTTTTCAAATGTGGCATATACACACAATGGAATATCATTCAGCTGTAAAAAGGGATGAAGTACTGACTCGTGCTACGACATGGATGAACCTTGAAAACATTATGCGAAGTCAAAGAAGCCAGACACAAAAGACCATACGTTGTTTGATTCCATTTATGTGAAACGTCCAGAACAGGCAAATCCACAGAGACAGAAAGTCACTCAGTGGTCATCGGGGCCTGGTGGGAGGTGGAAATAGGAAGTGATTGATGATGGGTAGGGGGTTCTTTTTTGGGTGATGAAAACATTCTGGAATTAGGTAGTGGTGATGGTTATACAACCGTGTGAATAGGCTAAAAACCACTGAATTTTACACTAAAACTGTGAACATTATGGTATGTAAATTATATCTCAATTTTTAAAAATAAACTAAAAACAAACCAAAAAAAATGAAGGAATGAAGTGCGCCCAAATGTTAACAGGGGTTGAGGGAGACTCCGTCCACCCACCCACTCACTTCTTTAGAGCTCTTATTTTTCCACGTTGTACAATGAGCACAAATTACTTTATAAAGATGTCAGGGCTTCCCTAACAAGACATAGGAAAAGAGGGTCTGGAAAAAATATTGTAAGTGAAGCATAGAAAATATAGATCCTATGACTCTGGATCCTTTGACATTAGAGTCTCTGGGTGTGCGATTTACAATCCGGAGCCCACGGCTCTGAGATTCCCCAGATCCCTCCCCAGGCCTGCCGTGTCAGCTGCTAGAGCTGCTGTGCTGCGTCTTCTGCTCAGCTATCTCCTCCTCCAGGGAGCCCTCCCTGACTCCCCCTAAATCTGGATTAGATGCCCTCCAACTCCCACACCCAGCGTGTCCCCAGTCACAGCATTTAGCGCACTTTGTGATCGCCTGTTTACTCAACCTCTGCTTCACTTATGTAACTTAAATGAGAGTGGAGATGTTGTTTGTGTTCTGGACACCGGATCCCTGGGCAAAGCCTGGTGCCTGGGCCATAGCAGGTGCTCAATAAATAAATACAGGTGGAATGTGGTTGAATGACACCCTGAGAGACAATTAGTCAAGAGTGAGGATGGATGAAGTTTAAAAACATGGTGGTGACGATCCCTTTCTCTGGGAGAGTGGACTCCAGGGACTTCTTCCAGACAGACTTCTCTTTGGCTGTCAGGATCCACGGGCAATGGGCTGGAAAATACTTCAGAGGGACAGGGTCCCAGGCACCATCAGGTCGAGCCAGGAAGACAACTGATACACCCAAAGCTCAGCTCTGACCAACGACCCTCCCATCCATCCTTCCCTCACCCACTATACAGTCTCAGCCCCACCACCGCCAGGCTCTGGGGGCGCTAAGATGAACTCATGGTCCCTGCTGACCAAAGACCGTGGTACAGCTGCGTTAGAGAAACCCACCCAGCACAAGGCCGCCGTGCATTGAGCTCTCCCTTCGAGCCAGGTGCCCAGTGCTTCACACACATTCTATTCCATCTAAATATTCCCATTCTTCAGAGGAGGAACCTGAGACTCAGAGACCCTGAATAACTTACCCAAAGTCACAAAGCCAGTATCAGAAAACTCACAGGAGAGAAACTCCACGAATGGACCACCTATGGGAAATCATTTAGACAAAACACGTCATACCCAACAACAGAAAACTCATGCCAGAGACAGTATCCATGACAGCGGAGTCACTACCAGTGAACTGAGAGAGCGCTGGTAACCATTACTTCGTGTGCATCAGAAAATTCACATTACAAAAAAATGCTGTGAATACAGTGAAGGTGGGAAGTTCTTCAGATGTCAATCTCAGTCACATCAGAAAACTCATCCAGGAGAGGAACCAGGTGCCAGTCACTGCTCTAAGTGTGTCATAAATATCAACTCATTTGCTCCTCCGACAACATAAACAGAGGTACTAGTATCACCCCCACTTTACGGATGAGGATACCGAAGCACAGAGAGTCTAAGTAATTTGCCCAAGGTCACACAGCTAGCAAGGGGCAGAGCTAGACTCTGGAGCCCAGGCAGTGTGGCTCCAGAGATCACACTTCTAACTACTCACAATTCTACCTTATAGGTGGGATTGTGTGGTTCCGTCTGGGGAGTCAGGAAAGGCTTCAAGGGAAGAGGTAGCGATAGGGGATCTTGAAGAACACACTGAGACACAGAAAAGGTGACAGCACTGTAGATGGAGGCCTGGAGAAGGCAACTGAGTCCACTGGGTGCTTGGGAAATAGTGGGCAGCCTGGGGTGGCTGGAGTGTGTCCCGAGTGCCTGGGAGGAGCACCAGGGAACAGAGGCACCAGAGAAGGGTCCGCTCACTGCCCCAACAGTCATCGAGCACCTCCACGTGAAGACCTGGGCCGGGTCTGAAGGGTCTTGGAGCCCAGGCTGGGGAAGTCAGACTGGATCCAGAAGACAATGGGAGCCATGCACTCTTAGAGGGAAGGACAATGACTGGCCAGGGCTGTATTTTGGACACAGAGACGCCCGTAACCCTGTAATTTTCCCCCACCCCTGCCCTGACAGCAGTCATGGCTCAGCTGGGCAGGGTGGGGACCAGACAAGGGGGCAGTCACTCTCGGCACAGCCGCCCTACATTCTGACCCACTTTCCTGGGCGTGAGAACAGCCATCAGGGAGCAGGGAGGCGTGAGGAGCAGGTGGCGGTGGCAGCAAAGAGGTTTCTAGGGCCCTTGTCACACTGCCGGGTAGCAGAGTTATTTGTGTCCAGGCTTGTCTGCGCTGCCAGAACTGCACAGTGCTGCCTGTGTCAGATGCCGCCTGCCTGTTTACCCAGCATCAGCGCACCTGCCTCTCAGGTCAGCTCGGGAGCATGGAGGAGGCAGGAAGACAGGAAGCGCCACCCCCATTTCACAGATCTGGGGAGCCTGAGGGGTCACAGTGCAGCCTGCTTTACTTCCAGAGGGAGAAATCACAGGCCAGGGGAGAGAAGAGTCTTGCCCAGGGCCGGGAAACACAGGCCCAGAGACACACGCTCGTGTGCCCAGCGTCGGCCGGGGAGGAGAGCCCCAGGCTTCTGGTGCCCCTGTCGCATCCCTGCTCAAGACCCCGCGTGGCTCCCTTGGGCCTCTGCAAGGCTCGCTGGGCACGGGGTGGTGTCCAGCAGGCCTGAGGGGCCGGGGTGGTGGATGAGGGGTCTGGTTTCTAGGCAGACAGCAATTCCTCCAGCCTCCTGCCAGGAGTTCACGTGTTCACTTTTCTGGCCAGCATCCATGTTTGTGAAGATTTCCGAGGCGGGGGACGGGAGGGGGTGGACAAGACGGGACACACAGAGTGAGGAAGAAGGGGAGACACCAGGTGGCCATGGACAGAGGGGAGAGTTTCTTAAAGGCGCATGGCCCATTTTCTGGTAACCCATGAAACTGGAGATCTGAAAATCAAATAATTTTGATTTTAAAATGAAATAAAAATTTCACCCAGCAGGCTGGCAGCTGGCTTCCAAAGAGCCCACAGACCACAGCTGAACACTCCCCAGCCTTCCCGGGGGTCAGGAGGCGGGAAGGGAAGGGTGCCAGCAGAGGAAGCAGTGCACACACTGAAAACAAGAGTCCTGTGTGACCTCGGGAGAGTTTCATATCCTCTCTGAGCCATACTCTCCCCCCTCTGGAAAATGGGGGTGATATCTACCCCCTAGGGAAATGTATACATAAAGCCTTGGCACCCAGCAGGGAATGATAAAGGGGAGCTGACACCGTTGGTACTATAATTATTATTTTTATTACCATCATTCCCCTGGCCAACACTCTGCCCTCCCCTCAGTGCCCAGGGGGAGATCTTGCCAAATGTCCCTCAGGTGAGAAGGCCTTTGGGGTGGGATGAGATGGTTATGTTACCCGAGCTGGAGACACGGAAGATTTTTTAGTTGTCTATCTCCTTCCCAGTCTTGGATGGAAAATAACAGTTTATGATATTCTCTTCCCAGTTTACACCCTCACATTCCAGAAATCTCCAGGGACATGCCCGGCTATTCCCTCCTTCTGTACTAGTCTTTCCATCAGTTCTCCCAACTGCAATCCTTCCCATCCTTTCCAGTGTCACTTCCTCCTGGAAGCCCTCCCTGACTGCTTCAGCTTAAAGTGCCCCGACCCTCTGATCTCCGGTGGGGCTTCTCTGCCTCCTCTTCCCTCCTTCCTTCCCTTCTTTCCTCTCTCCATCCATCTTTCCTACTTCTCTCCTTTCTTTTCTTGCCTTTATGTCTGCAATCTCTGGGTCTGGCACTGTTCTTACTTCCAGGAGAAACAGGCCCTTGTGCCTGTTCCCAGGACACCTACACTCTGGAGCAGGAGACAGATGCTCCATGAATAAACAACGCCCCCCACCCCAAGCACAGCGGGAGGGCAGAATGAGACAACGTACGATGTGTCCAGCGTGTCCACACAGGGCCTGCACATCTCTACTCACGGCCATGAAACTGACACCTGACAAACCAGAGAGCAGGAACCACGTCTTCCTTCCCTCATTCATTTTCCTGGGTACACAGTTGGTGCTTAATACACATTTTCAATGAATGAATAAACGAGAGCCAAACTCTTAGCTCAAACTGGGGAAAAACAGGGCCCGGGCCAAGTGCTGGTGAATCAGAGGCGGGCAGCCTGGCCACCAGGATGAGACAGGGCGTGTGCGGCCTCAGCAGGAGCCTGTTACACACAGGGCGGCCCCAGACACACAGCAGTCCGTGACTGTCCCAGCAGGAAGCCTTTATTTAAAGTTTTATTTGTTTGGGGTGGTTTTGTTTGTTTGTTTTTGCCAATTTGAACATACAAACGTTTAGGGAAATGGAATAACATATCACATTAAAATGAGATATTAATTCAGAAACATTACTTTTTTCCCCATCTCATATTTCATGAAACATCAGAACAGATCAGTTTGGTGGCACATCTCCAACTCAGTGTCAACCACTCTGGGCGTCAGGCAGGGGCTGAGAGCCCTCTGTGGTCAGGGGCTCTGTCTGCACTGAAACCTAGGGCCTAAGGCAGCTCTTTCCTGAGAAAGAATTTTGGGGAGAAGAAGCCATTCCTTATACGTAGCCAGAGGCGGTGCCCATGACGTGCTGGCGCTAGCTCATACAGGCTTATGAGAGCCGACTGTCACATCTGTAGGAATTTTGTGAGCTGGCTGTTAAACACAGCCATTGCCAATGGCTGTCTACTGGGGGTGACTTTATGCCCCAGGGGACACTGGCAACATCTGGGGACATTTTGGGTGGTCACAACTCAAGCGAGGGATGCTACTGGCGTCTAGAGGGTAAAGGTCAGGCATGCCACCTGCATAATGACAGGTCAGCCCCTCCGCACCCCGCCCCCAGTAAAGATTCTTGAGCCCAAATGTTCACAGTGCTGATGGTGAGAAATCCTGACATAAACTGATATTTAAATAAATTATATTAAGAACAAAGGGAATACATACTCAAAAACAATCACTTAGTATTGTCTCACTAAATTTCACTATAATGCTCTTGAGGGTATTTATGTCTCCTAGATGTGGAAGGTGGGAATGCTATATGATGGCATCCTACTGTGCATCTCTTCCCAACTCCGTGTTCAATGACATCACGTCAGTAGTGTGAAACCCGTGGCTGGAGAATTTACACGACAGAAATTAGCAAATGCGACAACCCCACTCCCTTATTCTCGGGGCAGCCACTTGTTACCAGTGCTCCATCGGGTGTAACCCGAAGTAGAGAAGGGAAGTTCACGAGGCTGGTGGATGCTTCCAAGTTTCCAGCCCAGGCAGATGGCTAGCACCAGCCGACGGTATGCAGTATGGAACAAGGATCTGAATGTGGCCACAAACTCTATGCACCATGCACACCATACGCACGATACACATGTGCACACACACACACACACCACTCACACATACCTACAGAGACCACACACAGAAACACACCACACACCACACACAGCACACACACATTGTGCACACTTGCCACATACATCTACACCACACACACACCATATATGCTTCACACGTCACACCATGTGTACACCACACACACAGATATAAGCACACCCCACATACACACCTGCATCACACCCCCCAACACACAGCTCACATACAACCCCACACACACACCATACACACAGAACATAAACACGCAGGAAAGCACCCTCTAGCCTGCAGAGGACTAACTTCAATAATGAGAACAGTAAAAGAATACCAGCCTGGCTGACCACATTCTCAGATGTCAGCACCTTTACCTTTCTCCCTCCCCATCCTCTGCGGCCCACCCTTCCCCACATACCCCCACACTCAGCCTGTTAAGGTGAAGGTCTTGACACCCTCCAGGAGCACCATCCAGTGACCCCATCTCAGTGCCCATTCCTCTTGGCCACTGTGGCCCTGGCCAAGTGGTCCCCCATCCCTCCTCTGTGCGCAGCTCTCTGCTGGCCGTAGCCTCCAGGGTCTGGCCTCCACCCTTCCCAGAGCCCATGACAAGCAGCTCCCTGGGTGACTCCACCTGCCTGGCCACTTGGCTGCAGCCAGATGCTAGAAAGTCCAAACCCCCATCTCCAGCCAGACTCTCTCTGACCTCACACCTACCAGCCCTGGGACGTCTCTACTCGATGTCCCCAGACAAGTCCCAAACAGACTTCCTGTCTGCCCACACCTGTTCCTGGCCTATGCTCTCTGTCCTTGCCCACCCAGAGGTTGGCACACAGGAAGTGCTCAGAGCCCATCCCATGGATGAAGGAATAAATTCTGTAAATCCTAGAAAGAGAGGAAAAAGCAAACTTCCTTCCAAGGCAGATAGGAAGTCTTACCCCATCTTACAGATGACAGCCTTGAGTTTTGGTGAAGTTAAGGGACCGGTGCAGGAGCAGCAGCTGCGGCAGGGGGCTGCGTGGGGTGGAGGGAGGCCGTGTGAGACCCAGAGCAGCTGCCAGCCCAGGGCAGGCCCTGCAGGCTTGGCTCTCCCCAGCCCCAAGTGAGGGGTTAGTTACAAAGAAAAGGAAAAGGCGTTCCTGATACGTGTCCTGTTTCCTCTTCTCCTCTGGGCTGCTCAGGCCTTGGAGAGCGGATGTCTCTGGGCTGGCAACATTCGACCTGTGCACAGACAGGCGGAGGCTGAGGGTCTCCTGTGGCCCTTTGCATCCCAGCAGGCTGGCCTGGACAGAGAAGCAAAATCTGCCACCCAAAAATGTCTCTTTGGCACCGGGAAGTTTTGGTTTTTACCTCTCCCTCAACTGCCTAAAAGCATTCAGATAAAAGCCTGATTAGGAAGAAGAGCTATCACCAGAGGTGTCTACAGAGAATATGAGCCAGGTGTGGTAGACTGGGGGACTCAGCCAGGCCTGTTTGAGGAAAGACTCTGTCCCACCATTTCTGGACATTCCCATTGTTTACCAAACATTTACTCTCTCCAATCTTCCTGTGAACTGCCCTCCTTCCCTTTGAAATCCCAGACCCATGCCCCCTTCTGCTTAGCTCGGGATGGCATATAAACCTCAACTGCCTGACTGTCGGGGAACCTCACATCTTTGGGGTTCCCATACACATGAAATTAAATTTGATTTTCCCCTCTTACTCTGTCTTGCATCAATTTGATTCTTAGATCAGACAGAAGAACTTAGAAGGGTCTTGCCCGACACCTGCATGGAGACAGGGGCTCCCTGGAGTGACCCCTCAGGTTTCCCTTCCCTTCCCTTTCTGGCCTGCACCATTATCCCCAGTGGATGCCCATCACAGCCAGGCGGCTCCTGTACCGCCGAGTGCCCCACAAAGGCACCTCCGCTGGGAAGCCTTCCATGTCACCCTTACACACTTCGGGGTCCCCCTATAGTCCCGCTGCTTCCCCTCCTCCCTGCCCCACAGTCGCCAAGCCCATTCCTCTGCCCAGGTTTCTGTGGCTATTGCCTATAGACCTGGGCTCCCCCTGAATCAGGCAGGTAGCAAGAGGCAGGGGGGAAGGAGGCCAAGGCAGACGCCATCAAATGGGGCTTCTCGAGTGAGAGGACAAGGTGAGCCTCCCCCATCAGACAGGGGGCCGTCCTGAGGGCAGACAGCGGATCTCTTCCAGCAGATAAGGATTTCCCTGAGGAAAATGACCGTGACTCCTCCATCATGGGAGGCTCCCGCAGGACAAAGGTCAGGCCTCCTTCCTCAGACAAGGAGCTGCCAGAGGACAAGAAGGCTATGTCCCCTCCATCAGATAGGGAGTCCCAGGGAACAGGAGCCATGTTCCCCCCATCAGACAGGAGTCTTTCTCCTGGAGGACAGGACCATGCCTCCTCCATCAGACTAGGATCTCCCAGAGGTCATGCTCTCCATCTGCTGCCCCGACACCAGTCCCCAGAACAGACTTCAGCTCAGTCTAAGACACAGAGAAGGGCCTCCCCAGAGGGCAGAACTGGGGGGAGTCTAGACCAATCGTCCCTTGCACGGGGTCCCAGGCCCACTTCCCATTCATGCCATCAACTGAACTGAAGATGCCCTGCCACACTTAAGATAGCCAGTGGCCATCTGCCCCAGCCAGGAAGGGGCAACTGGGAGATCCCTGACAAGAGGATGCCCAAGACAGGCGGCACACTCAGCTCTGGCCTGATGTGACAAATGTGTGGGCTGCATGCGTCTCTGCTCCCGGCTCTGCCCCCAACTGGGCAAACCTCTTCCCCCTATAGCCACGTGGACCCCCACTCTGCCACATCTCCAGACTCTGCTGACGTGGCAGGAGGCGGCAGCAGGGAGGAGAAACAGCGGGGCCCTTTGCGGGGCCCTCCTTGAGGACACCACTGGCCTTCCCCATTGCCGTCGCTGAGCCTGGCCCAAGCCCCCCCCCGCCCCCCGCCCCCCCCCCCAGCCCGATCCTCTCCTCTATGTGCACCAGCTCCAGGGAGCTGCTATTAGTTAGCATCGATCCACAAAGTGCTTTGCGACACATTTTACGAGCTCAGCCTCACCCGGGGCCCTGGGGGACAGAGCAAGAGGCAGAAACTGAGTGGGAGCCCAGGGCACCGGGCAGAGCAAGGGAGCAGCTGAGTCCCAAGACCAAGGCCCAGACAAGCCCAGGGCCAGCACCCAGTAAATGTTAGCCGAATGCGTGTTCGCTGAAAAGCAACCTGACTGGATTTGGTAACTTAATCTGGGTGTATTTTCTCATTAAGAAATAATAATAATAATTAGCGGTAAACTGATGCTTCTTAAGTGTGTAATACAAGCCAGGCCCTATACTAAACACTATATTAACTCATTTAATCCTCACAAGAACCCTATACGGTAGTTACTCTTATTATCCCCACTCTACATACGAGGAAACTTAGACACAGAGAGGTTAGGTAACTTGCACAAAGTCACAGAGCAGAAAATAAGAAACGTAAACAGCTCAAACCATCTGCTTGAGAAATTACGAAGTAAAAATATAATAACCATCACCCTAAATTTTAAAAGAATCAGATACTTTTGAAACATACAATTTATCCTAAGTGTGTTCCAAACCAAAGACATTCATTATGGGACAGCCTGTGGTATAGTTAGGATGTCAGAGGCCCTATCAGAAAGAAGTCTTACAAATGTGAAACGTGTTTATCCGTCATCTCAAAAAATAGTTATGCTTCTTCTGAAACTGTTAACTGAATAGTTTTATTAAAATTTAGAAAACCAAAAAAACCCCACAATAACAATTATTTCAAGATTTGTCATTTATTTGTCCTGTTCTAGGTACTTTACATATTTATCATGCTGAATCTTGAGGACAACTTGGGGGGCATTATTTCCTTGAGAGGACTTCACTGCACCTCCAGGCTGAGGGCTCCTTGGTGTTTGCACCCCTGCCAGGTGTTTGGGGGTGTCTGCCCCCCAGGATGGGAGCTGGTCCAGGGCAGGGACTGTGTTTGGCACAGAGAAGGCGCGTGAGAAAGGAGCCGCGGGCTTGGGATGAGGCAGGCCGTGGCTGTCTGCAGTGTTAAACGCGGCCCCTCATTAGAGCTCTATAGGCGGGGTCAACCCTGTGGCCGGCTGGTTAAGTTCGCACACTCTGCTTGGGCGGCCCAGGGTTTCGCCAGTTCGGATCCTGGGAGCGGACATGGCACCGCTCATCAAGCCATGTGGAGGCAGCGTCCCACGTGCCACAACTAGAGGGACCCATAACTAAGAATATACAACTGTGTGCCGGGGGGCTTTGGGAAGAAAAAGGAAAAATAAAATATTTTAAAAAGGAACTCTATAGGCGGTGAAGATACTACCCACCACCACCACTGCCATAATGATAGACTCGCCAGGTGGCCTGGGGCAGGTCCCTGTCCAGCGTGGCTCCAGCTGGTTCACGGGCTCTCAGTGGGGGTCACGTTACCTCCTAGGGGCCTGGGCAGCTGAGAGGAGATAATGGGTCTGAGGAGTTCCTGGGAGGCCAGAGTGCTGAGCAGAGACAGGCCTGTTATTAGGACAAGGCTGAATTATCAAGCATCTTTAAGAAATGCATTTCCATTACTTCCAAGAACACAGGCTTGCAGATGAGGTGGACAGAGCGAAGCCAGCATGGAGCAGCTGTCCTCAGTGAGGCAGTGAGAGGGAGCAGCCTGCTGGGGCATCTCCAAACCACACCCTGGG
Organism: Equus asinus; assembly: GCF_041296235.1. Taxonomy (NCBI): domain Eukaryota; kingdom Metazoa; phylum Chordata; class Mammalia; order Perissodactyla; family Equidae; genus Equus; species Equus asinus. The sequence continues at coordinate 82,632,109 of NC_091809.1, read as the reverse complement.
ACTCAGTAATAAACACGCCCACACCCGCCCCACACCCTCCACCTGCTCCTCACACCAGTTCCCTTCCTCCGTCCTGGGGGAGGGGAGCAGGCAAGGGAAGAAGCCTGCCAGGAGGAACAGTGCTGGCCCCTTCCTTAGCCACCAACCTGTCTGGAGTGACAACTTCAGAACCAGCTCCACCTGCCACAACCTAGATGCTCAGGCCATCTTTCTCTGAACCCCAGGGAGGCCACGCACACGGTGATGGACGTGGAAAAGATGTCTGCCAAGCCTGGCACATAACCCAAGTGCCATATATGGTAGGATTAGGGCACTGAGAGGCACCAGAAGTGCCAAGATGAACGAGGCTCTCCAGGGCCCTCCCTTTGTGGGGCTTAAATGCTAGCAGGGAAAAAGATTTTTTTAATTTTTAATTTTATTTTTTTTGTAGGAAGATTAGCCCTGAGCTAACTACTGCCAATCCTCCTCTTTCTGCTGAGGAAGACTGGCCCTGAGCTAACATCCATGCCTATCTTCCTCTACTTTATATGTGGGACGCCTGCAACAGCATGGCTTTTGCCAAGCGGTGCCATGTCCGCACCGGGATCCGAACCAGCGAACCCCAGGCTGCCGAGAAGTGAAATGTGCGAACTTCACCGCTGCGCCACCGGGCCAGCCCAGAAAGAGATTTAAATAATCACACAGAAGAAAACATAACCAGGAGGTGGGGGAGCTTTTGACCACCATCCGCATCTTCCAACATTTATCTGGCACTCCGTGTGTGTCTAGTTGGCCCTAGGGACTGGGACATGGGTCTCCTGGGGGCACTTGGAGTACACTGAATCGGCCTGTGGAACACAGTCCTTAAGGCCTAGACAGCCTCTCCTGAGACATGCTCTCCCTGCATTGGGCCAGGTTTCCCCCTCACCAGGAAACCTCATGACTGACCAACAAGGCCCCCTCGGCATCCTGATTATCAACAGGAGGTCCTGGGCAGCAGGCAGGAGCATTCACATGGTGGAAAGTAAAGGGCCCTTGCCCCTGGATGACTTGGCCACCTGCTATTAGTTGGGTTTCTGTGAGTCTGATTGAGCCAATCCTGGAGGCCTGCTCAATTCTTAGGGCTGGACCGCCACATGGGGGCCTTGCCCAGGCCAGAGCCCAGGAGGCCAGTCCCCAACGCCTTCACCATACTGTCTCTGTTACGTCACAACTACAGTGGCCTTGGGAAGCAGAGGGGACTGTGGTGAACGCACTGCCCACACACGGTAGGGGAGACAGCTGCACAACCCAATAACTATCCTGCAAAAGACCCCAGGAGAGAGGGTCATAAAGAGGGTGACAGTAATTCTGGGGAGAGAGTGGCTTGATTCCTCCCTGGACAGACAGGGGACTGCTGAGGAAGGTACAGAGAGCAGGTACCATCTGAGCTGGGACTGAAGGACAGTTAAGAGTTCTCCAGGTCCTCAAGGTGCCCAAGAGAGAACATTAAAGTGACGTGCGTATGAATGGAATTACCCATCCTTATACAGCAGAGTGTACATTTCAAAATCACTATCTCATTTGATTCTCTCAAATCCCATAATGCTGTTATTTCCTGACTCCTCCCTCCCCCTAAACACACACGCACATGCAAATAAGAAAAGTGAGGTCCAAGGAAGGCAGATGATGAGCCCAAGGGCAAATGGTGACTGATTTCTGGGCAGAGGAAAGGGGTGAGGTGTGCATGCTGGCCGAGATGGACCTCTTCTCATGAAGGGCGGGGGTACTGCTGTCAGGCAGCAATCCCTCATTTCCAGCCCCTGCTGGTCTGTGACACCCTCCTTCCATCCCCAACAGACAAACACACTCCTCCAGACCCTGGGGCATCTCAGAAGGGGTGCTGGCAGAGGGACAGAGCAGCGTGGCCAGGGCTGGGCCCAGGAGGTTGAGGAAGAGCTGGCCATTCTCTAAGGCCCAGCTTGAAGGCCCTGCCCCCCGACCCCAATGGTCCTGAGCACCGATAACTTCGACCTCTCCCCTATAAATCTCCTCTCCTGGCCTCTCCTCTCCCCTTCGCTCTCGCTCTGTCTCGGAGCAGCTGCCGCCAGCCTCTCCCTCTCCTCCCTCCACCCCTCGCCCTCCCCGGGGAGCTGTGAGCTCAGCCTTTCCCATCAGCCAAACCTGGGAATGATGGGAAATGTGCCTCAGGCCAGGAATGGAGAGGAGGCTTGCCCCAGAGAGGGAGCAGGAGAGGGGGGGCTTTTCCTCAGGGCGTCCTGGGGGCAGGGCTCAATTCTGCTGCTGCCTAGAGATCCCAGGCTGGGCTAAGGGCACAGTCTGCCTGTCCATACTACATGTTCTAAATAAGGTGAGATCTGCCCGCTGGAGCTGGAGGGGCCCTCTTTTAACAGATGGGGAGACAGAGGCTCAGAGAGAGGAGGGAAAGGAAGCGTATGCGGGGCTGACTGCCAGGTCCCAGGCACCGTTCGCATCTTTCACATTTCTTGTCTCACTGAACCCTCACAACTGCCCTGCATGGTATGTATGGTAGGCTGAATACTGGCCCCCTAAGATGCCCGCATCCTAATGCTTGGAAATGAATATGTGACCCTACAGGGTAAAAGAGACTTCATGGAGGTGATTTAGTTAAGGATCTGGAGGTGGGGAGATTATCATGATTTATCTGGGTGGATCCAGTGTAATCACAAAGGTCCTTATAAGAGGGAGCCAGGAGGGTCAGAGAGAGAAAGGGCAAGGTGGTGATGACAGAAGCATTGAGAGAGAGATTGGAAGAGGCTACACTCCTGGCTTTAAAATGGAGGATGGGGCCAGGAGCCATGGGATGCAGGCAGATTCCACAAGCTAGAAAAGGAAAAGGATGGCTTCTCCCCTACAGCCTCCAGAAGGAACACAGCCTTGCCAACCTATTTTAGGACTTCCGACCTCCAGAACTGTAAGTGAATAAATGTGCGTTGTTTCAGGCCACTAAATGTGTGGTAACTTGTCACAGGAGCAAGAGGAGGCTAATAAAGTAGGCATTCCCATTCCCATTTTGCAGATGAGGAAACTGAGGCTCTGAGAAGGGACATGACATCCTCAGGTCCTGCACGCTCCCCTCCACACCAGGCTGGCTTACTGGGAATCTCTTAAGATTCCCAGTACTGGGCTCTTAAGGCTGGGAGCTCCTCGGCCAGGGCTTCAAGGCTGGGGGAGCATCTGAGGAGGAGGTAGGGGTCTCCAGCTGCAAGGACGAGGGGAGGACAGAGAAGGGATCGGGAGAAGGTAAAGCTCTGCCTACAAGGGGATGAATTATGGCTGGGGCCTTTGGGAGCCTGTGACTGAGTCCCACCCTGCCCCAGATGGAGCGAGGAGGCCCATGACATAGAGGAGGGCCCTGGCTATACAGCTGCGCTTGGGGTGGGGGGGTGGGGCAAGTGTTTGCAGGGTTATCCGAGATTAGATGAAATGCCCCATTCTCTCTCTTCGATGCCGACAAAATCCCTGGGAGGAGGGCTCCTTATCCTTCTTCGTGCACTACTGGTGAGGAAAATGAGGTCCGGGGGAGAGTGACTGGCCCAAGCTCTCACGGCCAGTGAGAGATGCAGTCTGGGTGTTCATGACGAGAAGCACCACAGCCATGAACGGCTCCTGCACAAGCGAGTCTGACGCTGCGCGGTCACCGGCATCTTCTCAGCTATTCTAGATGCCTCCCTCCTCTGCCTCAAACCCCTTAACTGCTGTCACAAGCCCTTCAGGATCTGGCCCCTGCCCACACCTCCACCCTCCCCTCCCAGCACACTCTCCTGTCCCCCATACCCTCCAGCCACACTGACCTTGGTCAGTTCCCCAGAGCCACCAAACTCTTTCCCCGCTGTGTGATCTCCCACAGGGCTCAGCTTCCCCAGCCCAGGGCCACACGCATTCACGGTGGATGGACCAAGGGTCCTGGCCTTCCTGCTCCTCCCTGTGGGTAAGGGAGAGGGAGCAGGGCCAGGGGTCAGCCCCAGAGGGCCAGAGGCCTGGGAGGTTGGAGCTGAGAGGCCCCGAGTAAGCTGGTCATCTTGTACGCAGTAAAGGCAACAGCAGCCTGGCTGTGGGACAGGGTGTGGTGGCAGAACTCCCTGGGGGGACAGACCCTCCAGAAACACAGACCCCAGGACACTGGAGCCGAGGGGGCCTCAGAGAACTTTCAGTTTCCACTCCTTAGGGCACACATGGTGACAGTGAGGCCAGGAGAAGGACAGGACTTGCCCCGGACCCACAGTGTCACTGTGGGGCTCAGTCTGGGGAAGTGGTTAAGGCTGTGAGGTCTGCCACTCACTAGCTGGGTGACCGTGGGCAAGGACTAAATCTCTCTGGTCCTTACCTCTGAAATGGGAACAGTAATAGTGCCTTTCCTGGTGAATTTATGGGAGCACCTGGTGCCGTGAAGCCGGCGACAAACGAAAGCCAGCCTCACCACCGAGAGAGCAGGGCCTGGACTCGGGACGCCGCATTCGGGGGGCTCATCTCCTCTCCGTGATATAGCTGGTGGGCTTAATTTAATCCCCAGAACGGACCCGGAGGGGGAGGACACCCAGAGAGCTGGGCACTCAGCATCTCCAAAGCCACTGCTTCTGGGCCCCCAAAGCTGGTTCATCTTTAATCTCAGCTTATTGTGTCTAGGAAAGGGTTTATCAGCCTCATTCTCCTTACAGTGAAAGAAAGGACTCCCCCAAGCGAGGAGGCCTGGACTCGAAGCACTCCTGATCAAAACCTGGCTCCCCCGACTTCCACCCTGACGGAGGGAAAGAGGAATCCGCGAGGACCGAGCACGTCCTGCAGGTGGCGCTGTGCCGGGGCTCCTGCGCATACTTTCTCCCAGACCTCGCCCCAGCCCACCGAGAGGCGACTGGGAGGCCCATTTCGCTGACGAGGAAGCTGAGGTTTCCGGGGAGTAAATAACTCGTCTGCAGCACCAGCTAGCACAGCCACATGCCTACACTGCTCCGGGAGGCCTACGGGCAAGGGCCTGTTCCCATTCTAAGGCATTGCGGTTTAGGGCCTATTTGAAGGGAAGGAACCCAGCCGGGGTGATGAGGCCCCCGGGCAGCCTCCTGACCCGCCTGCGGAGCCTGTGGCCCGTACCCTCCCTCCAGCCGTCTCACCTCTCCTCCAGAAATCTTAGTAATAACTATGAAAATAACACCTCGTAATGCTGCTGCCTCCATCCGGACAGTGCTGTCCACACCCACGCCAAGTTCACATCCGCTTCATCTCAGATTCTTGCTCACTTGGCACTTCCTCAAAAAACCTTCAGTGACCCCCAACCAGGTCAGATCCCCCCATTAGGCACTTAGAGCGCTTCTCGCATTGTGCACTCCTGTATTCTGTCTCCTGCTCCAGACCGGAGGGCCCATTAAGCCAAGGATGTCTGTTTGCTGCTGTAGTATCCCCAGAGGTGTGCCCAGCACTGGCACGCAGCCTCAGGAAGGCACTCTGCACTTGCCTGGGCCAGGCACCGTGCCAACTGCTGAACCCAGCATCACTTTAACCCTCACGGTTACTCTAGGAGGTGGGGAGCATCACCCCTGGACAGATGAGGACAGTGGGACTCGGAGAGAGGAAGTGACCTCCCCAAGGATCCCCAGCTAACCTGGAACACGGCTGGGACCAGCCCCCAGGACCAGCTACATAGCTTGTGGGCCCAGTGCAAAGTGAAAATGCAGGGCCCCTTGTTCAGACTTCAAGACCAACACAGACCAGCATTAAACCAATAGAGAGGTCCTTCTGAGCTCTGGGCCTTGTGTGACAGCACAGGTCCCACGCTCCTGAAGCTGGACCCCTGGGCACCCACGTGATCTGACTCCAGGGCCAAAGCCAAGCTCCACCTACGGAGGCCCTTGGGCATGGGTCCCCTAAGGCAGTGGTTCTCACACTTGTGTACAGGTCAGAATCCGCTTTGAGGCTGGTGGCCCCGCCCCCAGAGTTCCCATCAAGTAGGTGTGAGGTGGGCCTGGGAATTTGCTTTTCTAAAGGCGATGCTGATGCTGGGGCTCTGAGGCACTGAGAACCCCCACCCTAAGGAAGGCTTATTTAGCCGGGCCATTCTGAGTCCAGGGCCTCATGGAAGGAGAGAGCTATCAGGGGTGAGGATGTCCAGTGTCCTTCAAATCGTACTCAGGCCTCAGTCCAAAGGGCCAGCCCTGCTAAGAAGGGGAAGAGTAGGGGGCAGGAAGGGGAGAAGAGGGGAGGAAAAAGGAAAACTTTACACAAGTTACTTTGTTTAACTTTTGTAACAGTCTTGAGCAGTAGCTCCCATTATTTTTGTTGTAGAGGAAACTGCAGCAGAAGTCAATCATTAGCCCGGGGTCACAGCCAGGAAATTATGGAAACCACAACCGAACCTGGTTCTGTTTTACGTGTTGTCAACAAAGGCTGCTTCAACCAGCTGGCCCTGACGGGGTCTAATCCCACGACGTGCTCAGCACAGGGGAGCAGAGCCAGTAGCCGTGGGTTGGATTCACACGGTCCCAGGCCCTGGCAAGCCCCCAGGGTCCTCCCCCTCCCCCTCCTGCCTACCCTCCAAGCCCAGGCCTGTGGCACAAAGACCTGGGACCCAGCTGATGGGAGGGGCCAATGCCAGCAGGCCAGGGTGCCCACCCCCAGATTGGAAGTTCCTCCTACATCCAGGTTCTTCTCTCCAGCCTCCCCTCTGGCCACTTTCTCACACATACCCTAAGCCCCAGATCACACACCATCTGTTTTAGAGTTTGCACTGGCTGTTCCTTCTGTTCCTTCTGCCTGGAATGCCCTTCGCATTGTACCTCTCTGTCCAACTCTTACCCATCCTTCAAAACCCCAGGTGAGCTCTACCTCCTCTGGGAAGTGCTCCCTTGGCACCTTGTCCATCCTCTCCACTCCATCATGCCACTCTGCTTCCCTGGTTGTTCCTCCAACCATCCATTCTACAAATACGTAGTGAACATCTGCCCTGCTCCAGGCACAGTGCTGAGGATGTGAGGCCCAGACTGAGCTCCGTCAGGCCAGGGTATGAGTCTGCTTTCCCCTGTGAACCTCTGCCAGAAAGGGGGCCGGGGAGGGTCCCCAGGGAGAGATGGGACCTCAGCTGGAGATTTGAAAAAGCAGGGGGGCGGGAGAGAGAAGTAGTACAAATTCTACATTCCAGGTCACTGCCAAGTTGTGGGGAACAGCTCCCACACCCCACACCTGGAGTAACGATCCTTGGCGAAGCAGCGCACAAGCGTTACCAAATGAACACGAGGCAAGCTATGCACCTCTGTGCCAAGGGCCGTGCTGGCCGTGGGCTCCCCAGGAAACTGAGGCCCGGAGTGGGAAAGGGATAAGCCCAAAGTCCCCCCCGCCCCCCCCCCCCCCCAGAGCAGGAGACAGCCCTGGAGTGGGCTGGCAGCCTCCTCTCCCAGGAGATGTGGGTTTTAAACAGCGGAGGAAGGAGGAGGCAATGTGCTCCCACTCCGAAGGAGGGCCCTGGGGACCCCTCCTCTGGGGCAGAAGGGTTTAAGGGCGCACTCTGGAAAGCCACAGCCCACAGAAGCCCCAGGGCCAGGCCAAGGAGGAGAGAGGCTGGAGTGGAGCCAGGCTGGCAGAGGAAACATCTTGAGAGGCAAGGGGGAGGAAGGGAGGAGGAATGAAAAAGGAGGAAAGAGCCAGACACGCAAACACCTCCGCCTCCTCTTTCCAACCAAAACAGAATCCCCAGCAGACTGAGACCTGCAAGGAAGGAGACTGAGAAAGAAGCTGGGCCTCAGAGGAGGGGGTGGCTGGGAAGGCACCCAGGGCTGGAGCCTCTAGAAGCTTCAGGGGCTGACCAGCACTACCAGGGATGGGGGGTGTGGGGAGGCCCCGTCAGTCATCAGAGCCCACCCAGCCTTACCCACAGGGGCCGAGACTCAGGGAGGAAGGAGACGTGGACCTGGTCGCTCCTACTGCTCCTTCAAGACCCACTCAGGTACCAACTTTCCCCAAAGCCCCCAGACCCAACCTCTGGGCTGGGCTGGGCTCCAGCATAGGAGTTAGCACAAACTCAGAAAATACTGTGCAGTGAAACTGATCCGATGGGGGAGCCGAGGCCTGGACCTTAGAAAGCCCACAGTCTGGGGGGAAACCCAGGGAACTGAAAGGAGGGAGCACAGCCACCAAGGCGGCTCTGAACTCCCCGACAATCAGGGACTGGCAGGCACTTCGGGCCGGTCCACACAGCCTCAGTGGAGGCCCTTTCCTCTGGAAGGACACACTGCTGGGATAAGGAGCCAGGAGGAACCGTGGGACTGAGGCAGAGGGAGGCATCATCCTTGGCCGCCACCCCCGCTACATACACACACACACACATACACACACTCAGTGCTGGGGGCTGAGGGGCTTCCAGGGACCTGCATCCTAGTCCTGGCTCTGGAACCTGGACAAAGCCCTTGACCTCTCCAGCTCTCTCCATTCCCCCACCTGTGCAATGGGGGCTCTCCTGTCCCCCCTTCCTCTCAGGGGAGGCACAAGATGAAGGACAGGCCTCCAAGGAGGCAAGAACTGAAAGCTCTGGGATGACTTCAGCACCTGGGAGAGAATCCTACCCCTACTCCCACTCGCACCCCATCCCTGCCCCGGCCGGGACCCTCTTCCCTCAGGCCTCCCTTGCGGTCCAGCGAGCCTGGGAGATGGAGGCTGTGGTCAGGAGAGCAGGCAGCCAGGCCTGGCAACCAAGGAGGAGAGTGGCCCCAAAGTAAATCCACTCCCTGTCCAGGGACCTTTTCTCCGCCCAGTGGTAGAAAACTACCCTCCCCACACCGTCCTCACTGCCATTTGAGAGGCTTTATTGCGATGACTTGAGCCTGGGCTTTTCCTCATCTGACTGGCTCTAAACTGCTGGAATTTAGGGCTCTTTCTGTCGTTCACTTTTTTATCATAGTGAACCAGTCTGCCTTGGTTGAAACTGCTGTTTGCTAGGGCACATCAGTCACGTGACTCCCCCTCCCTCAGCCTGTTTCCTCATCTAAAAAGGGAGAACGACATGGGGCCTACCACACAGGGTCGTTTTAAGGATTAAATGAGAGTAGTGCCCGGCACCTAGTAATACACGTTAGCTCTTATTATTATTAACAATACTCAACAAATATTTATGGAGCACCTTTTGGGTGTCAGATGCTGTCGACCACCAGGGACATGTGGCGAAGGGGGCAGCTTCACGCAATGGATGCTGTTACACAAAACTTCCTTCCTGGAAGGAAGGACAGCATGGCCCCGCACTGCACAACTCTAGAGGGCGCCACAGCACACACCACAATGCCAACAGCGCCCCCTGCAAGGGTGCAACACAATGGTCTGCAAGACAGACATCAAATAAGCAGTATGTGTGACTCTTAGGGTGAGTGGTGTTGAGTGCGGGGCTCAAAGAGCACAGGATGGGTGGCTGACCCGCCGGAGAACCCGAGAAATCTTCCCAGGGAGTGGCGTCTGAGCTAGGAGCTGAAGAAGAAGCAGGAGGAACCCTGAAAGGGGATGGGGATGCGGCTCTGAGGCCAAACGAAACACATTCTGCAGTGGGAAGGCTCTCAGCGAACCAGCGAGACTCACTGGAGGAAGGAGGAAGATGGCAGGCGAGGCCGGCAGGCAGGGCAGCGGGGCCTGTCAGCAGGCAGCCTCGGGCAGGAGTCAGGATTTTACTGTCACCAAGACGAGATGACAGCAGGGTTTCAGCAGGGAACGGACACGAGGTAGTCATACTTTACTAGGCTCCCTTGGGTCGCTGGGTGGAGAATGGAAGGGCAGAGAGGCTGGAGCGGACACAAGGAGACCAGTTAGCGGGCAGGATGAACAATAAGGCTGCTCTGGGTTCAAACCCAGCATCCGCCATTGATTGACTGGAATAGAGACCACAACAGCACTTGCCTCCTTGGGTTGTGGTGAGGATTAAATGAGCAACTTCATGTACGTAAAGAACTTGGGACAACAACACCTGGCCCACAGAGAGTGCCGTGTGTTTAGCTGATACGATTCATCCAGGTGGGAAACGAAGGTGGCCCAGCTTAGAGAGGCAGCAGAGAGAGCAAGGGCGCAGAACATGGCCAGATTCCAGGGAAAGCATCGCCAGTCCTGGTGCAAGCCCCCAGCTGCTCCAGCCCCCACGCCGGCGGCAGCTGCAGGAGAGACCCCAAGCCAGAGCTGCCCAGTGGAGCTCTTCCCACATTCCTGACCCACAGAAACCAGACGAGATAAGGCAATGAAGGTCATTTTGAGCTACTAAGTTAGTGAGAGATCAGTCATGCAGAAAAAGATAAATGGAACAACTCCCATCGAGATTTCCCTGGAGGGATCCTCCTCTCCTCCTCTCCCCCACAGGCAGGAAGCTGCACCTGGAGCAAGAAAGGTGTGCAGGGCGGAGAGGCGGAGGGGATGGGGGGGGGGAGGGGGGGGCGGCCGCCGAGCTTGGGGCCTCATGCAACTGCCAGGATTCTGCCCTCAGGAAGCAATCAGACGGCCTCAGAGCTAATCGTTTCAGCATTATTTACAATAGCATCAAACTGGAAATAATGTAAATACCAAATGAGGGGATGGTTCAATCAACTGTGGAGCATTCACAGGAGGAACGCTCAGGTGTCATTAACAAATGTGAGTTGATGGCATGGGAAATGCTGAGGGAAAAAAAGCAGTAACCCAAACGTCATAGATGCTTGAAGCACAACTGTGTTTGAGTACACAGGCACACGCACGCACACACGTACACAGACATACACAGCAAGGAGCGCAAACACCAAAAAATTATTTAATGTGCCTTCTAAGTGATGAGGTTACGGATGATTGCTATCTTCTCCTTGTCCAAATGTGAAGGTTTTTGTGTTTTTAAAAAATAATTATGGAAAGATACGTTAGTTCTTTTAAATGTCACTCAGCACTCGGTCACTCCTGTTTCTAGGATAACACACACCAGAACGTTAGCCCTGTGAGAGTAAGGATTCTGTTTTGTGCACAGCTGGTGCCCTGATGCTAGAACGGAGCCTGGCTCATAGTCAGCACTCAGGGGGCATTCGCTGAACGAGCAAATGCATGAATGAGTGCGTGGCTCTTATACAGAGTGTACTTCATCCATCTGAGTCACAGCAGCCTCTCCCATCAGCCCTCAGGCAGCCACGAGGCCTGGCTCCATTCTTTGTCCCCAGGCTTCAGCACAGGGCCTGGCACCAAGCAAAGGCCGGTGGATGAATGAAGGGCTGAATAAATGAATATTCCACCCAATGAGACCCTCCCCAATCCCAGCGTGCCAGAACCCTAGGAGACCGGTGGCTGCGTGTGAGAGTGTGGTGCCTGTGTCTGGGACAGAGAAGGTGGATATAAATACAGCGGGGCTTTCTGAGCACTCGGAGAGCTCGGCCCAGCCTGACTCTGGCTCCACCTTCCTCCTCAGGCCCTCCTGGGTCAGCTGCGACTTTGGTCCCTCCTCACACCACCGGGGCGGAGTTCTGGAAGGCCTGAACTGCCGTGTCTTCATTCAAGACATAGCTTTGTTTTTAAAAGGAGAAGAGAGGGGGCAAGCTCCTTCCTGGAACGACTTTTCTGACCCCCTCTGCCCTGGGACAAACATGTGGGAGGGAAGCCAGCAGGTGGACACGGACTCTTGGGGGGCGCGGGGAGGGCAGGCCATAGGTGTGTGAGGTGGGGGTGCAGGTGTCAGAGAGGACAGCGCTGGTGGGGAGGGGGTACAAGAGCTGAGAGGGAATGGGGATGAAAGTGGCTAGGTGACAGTGTGTTAGCTGTCACATGAGGAGGGGGTGGTCTATGACCTTGCTGGGCTGACAGATTGAGAATGGCAGTGGGAGAGGTGCCAGCATGGAGGGGCTGACAGAGCAGAGCAGGGAGGGGAGCAGCCGGAATCAGATTGTTTCAGTCCAGGAGGACTGCGGTCAGACTCTGAGGCTGAATGACCGTGGAGGGGTGGGGGAGGCCAGCAGATACTGGCCTCAGCCAAAGGGAGGCAGAAGGCTGGAGCTCAGGCAAGACCCCCTGACCCTCACCCCTACCCCTATGCTGGCTGCCTAGAATGCCAGCCCAAGAAAGACTGTCCACGTTTCTATAAATTAAATCCCACGACGTGACACCTCAGGCCCATCCCAAACACAGGCGAGTGAACCATGCGGCTCAGAGGTCTGGGGGTCAGAGAACGCTGAGAAGAACCCCAGAGCGCAGCAGCCTGACCTCTCCCGTGACAGGCAGGGAAACTAAGGCCCGGGGACTTGCTAAGGTCCTCACAAGCCCAAGGCACCGGCCTCAAGGCCCAGGGCAGATTCAAACGCCATGAAGGAGGCCACGGGGCCCGGGGAGACGGTGCCTGCTCAGGCGGCACTGGAGAAGCAGGAGGTGACAAACACTGTTCACTAAGATCGGAAGCTGCCACGCGGAGGAGGGCGCCGCGGGCCTGACTCCTCACCAGGCTGTGCGGGAGCCCCTGAGCACAGGCTGGAGTCGTGCACAGCGATGTCCCCACCAGGCAGCCCAGGGCCTGGCCCAGCGGGGGTCTCAGCAAGTGAATAGATAAATAAAAACGTGAATGAGTGATAATGCTGGTAGCCAAGACTTATACGGTTCCTACTTTGTGCCAAGCACTAAACACTTCACAAATATTAACCCACTTAATCCTCATGCACACCTTAAGAATTCCATAATAAATGATGAAGATTCCCATAGTAAAAACTTTATTATTCCCATTTTATAGATGGGGAAACTGAAACAAACAGGGCCTAATTAACTTGCCCAAGGCCACATAACTTTGAACCCAGGCAGGCTTGTTCCAGAACCCCAGGCCTTAACCAGCCTGCCAAAGGGCCTCCACTTGACACCTTTACCCTGTCACGGCTGCTCACTCCCTCAGCATCTTTTCTCCAGTAGCCTCACCCCAACACCCATGTCCATGTCTAGTATTTCCTGTAACAGATGCTGCACCCCCTCTTTTGTTTTGGTGAAGAAGATTGGCCCTGAGCTAACATCTGTGCCCATCTTCCTCTGTCTTATGTGGGATGCTGCCACAGCGTGGCTTGACGAGTGGTGCTAGGTTTGCGCCCAGGATCCAAACCTGTGGACCCCAGGCCACCAAAGCAGAGTGCACGAACTTAACCACTACACCACCAGGCCAGCCCCTGCCTTACTTTTTTTTGATTAGCAACTTTTAAAAATAATTTATTGAGGGGAAATTCACATAACATAAAATTTACCATTTTCAAGTTAAACAATTAGAGGCATTATGTTCGCAATGTTGTGCAAAACCACCAGCTCTGTCTAGTTCCAAAACATTTCCATCACTCCGCAGTAAAATCCCTCCCCCATAAGTAGTTTCTTCTCCTACCCACCCCCACCCCTAGCCCCTGGCAACCAGCAACGTCGGCTGTGTCTATGGATGCATCTATTCTGGACATTTCATATAAATGGGATCATACAAGATGTGGCCTTTGCGTCTGGCTTCTTTCACCTAGCATGACGTTTTCAAGGTCCAGCCGTGTCATAACATATATCACTACTTCATTCCTTTTTAAGGCTGAATAATATCTACAGTATGGATAGAGCACAATTTGTTTGTCCATTCATCCACTGATGGACATTCGGGCCATTTGTTCCCACTTTTTGGCTATTGCGAATAGTCACTGTGGCCTTCTGACCCTCACCACGGCCCTGTGAGTGAGGACTGTTATTCTGTCTCATCTCCCAGAAGGTGACATTGAGGTTCATTGGTGGTAGAGACTTGGACTGAAGGCCCTGCCTCCCAAACTAGAGTGTCCTTCCCTACGGCCTCATCTTCCGCCAGCCATTCACTCACCCTGCAAGTCGCACCTTTCCTGGGCATCAGTTACCACGTGCCAGGCTCTGGGCCGGGTGCCGGTGACACAGAGTGGACGGCTCAGGCTGAGTGCCCGTCTCCACCATGGCCTGAACCTGCAGGGATGGGCTCCTGCCCAGCCCAGGGCTTCCAGGATCCAGGCAGCACACCATGTCCAAAACGAGTCCAGAGGCAGGAGTGCCCTGCTCCTTGTCCTCCCTGCTCTCAGTCTGACTCCCTGCAAAGAGGGACAATGGCCTCCAGCAGGAGGCTCCAGAGATCTGCACAGCAAGACTGTCGAGGGGAGGAGGATCTCTGAGCTGAAAGGGTCTTCAGAAAACACAGCGGTGACGGCCCTGGAGTGGGGAGGAGGCACGGGATTGGGACAGCCAGTGATGAGCCCCGCCAATCAGTCATTTCACCGCTCAGACATAAATGCACCAGAAAAGCCCTTGGCAGGAGCCTCCGCTGTGCCTTCCTGCTGGGTAACCTTGAGTCAAGCCTTCTCTGAGACTCTGGGACGTCTCTGCCCAGAGAAGGAGCTTGAGGATCTAGACACCCAGACGCTAGGCTGGGAGCAGTGGGTTGACCTCAGGGCCCTTCCTGTTGAAGATCCTCCGAGGCCACATCTCTGTGTAAGATGGCGAGGCTATGCCTACTGGAGACCACGGAGGCCACCCCCTTCCTGGCCCTCCGAGATGCCACCCTCTGCCACTCATTAGCCTGTTATCGGGACCATCCTGGAGGAGTTTCTGGCATTCAGTGTGGGGGCAAACAGCCCAGTCACCAAGTCACCACTGCCTCCTCAGGCCCACTTCACACAGGGGCCCCACAGATCCGGGATGAATGAATGAACCAACAATCCCTCAGTGATTTCCCAACTTCCAGCCTCTCTTTATCTAGTCTATTTTCTCTGCAGCTGCCACACGAACCTTTAAATGCTGCCACCCCTGCAAGCTGTGTGGCCTTGTGCAAACTGCTTAATTCAGCGGAGCCTCGATTTCATCATCTGCACACACGGCCTCTACTTCTGGGGTAATTAGGAAGGTCAAAGAGAAAGCACATGCCGGGCACCTCCAGGGCTGAGGCGGAGTCCAGGAAAACTGTTTCTCTTCGGCACCCTACCCCACCCCAACTCTCCCAGCCCTAACCCTCTAATCCCTCTGTGTTCCAAAGGCTAGAGGGAAGAGCCCAGCCCCTGGGTCGGCCCCTGGCTGGATGTAAATGTTTATGCCAAGCCCAGCCTCCCAGGGACAAGCTATTTGCTCTGCTGGTAATTAATTGCAGAAGGCCGGGCTGGGTAATAAACTCTGCATGGAAACATAAACAGTGTGCACTGAGCTCCGAATCCATTGTGAGGCCAGGGGAGGGGGTCTGCGAGGAATGGAATGTTCTCCCCAGTCTCCTCCCAGCCAGAGGTGAGAGGTCACTGAAGATCAGAACTGGGAGGACCCTTGGAGATCCTTTGAAAACCAGCAGCTGACATTACTGGGCGCTTACCTTGTTCCAGGCAGAGCTGAGCACTTGACTTATCTGGGATGGCCATTCCCCCCATATTAAGGAGGAAACTGAAGCTGAAAGAGGCAGGGCGACTTGCCCCACCTAGAAAGCAGCTGGGCCGGGGGGAGGGGCACCAGGCCTGACTTCAGAGGAGGGAAAAAAAAACAGCCATTCATTCAACAAAAATGTACACATGCCCTCTGTGCCAGGCACGGGGATCCAGGGACACAGCTCTTGTGGCCCTTGCATTCCAGTGGAGAGAGGCAGATCTTAAATACCGACTAGATAACGATTTGATTACAGGGGTGCCCAGTGCTCGGAAGAAAAGAAAACAAAGTCAGGGGTTCAGAGAGTCACAATAAGTCACAAGTGGTCATTTGAGCTCTGCAGGGCAGAGAGCACAGAGCCGGCCTCCAGCAGGAGCACATAGTAGGTTCACAGTGAGTTTCTGGCTAAAACTTAAGGCTCTTTTATTTGGGCCTGTGTAGCTTCTTGGCCCCAGTTCAAGGTGTCTCAAAGGTACTGTGCCAGGCCTGGGATGTAATGATAGACAAACAAAACACAGCCCCTGTGGGTCCCAGGGAGCCCACAGTCCAACTGGGGGCGCAGACAAATGGGTAAATGGGGAGAGTGCAACACAAGCTAATGAGGGTCATGGGGCAGAAGAGAGGGACAATCAGCATTTATTGAGCACCCACCATGTGCCAGACACTGTGCTAAGCCCTACATTATCTTGTTTAAGCCTTACCATAACCCTGGGGAGAGGGGGGGGATATCATCATTCCCATTTTAAAGATGAGAAAACTGAGGTTCAGAAAGATTACGTAACTATCTCAAGGTCATAGACTGAACAAGTAGTTGGGGTGGGATTTGAAACCTGGCCTAACACCAAAGCTCATGCTCTTTCCTCATTGCCCGCCCAGTCTCCTCTTCCCTCCCCTCCCTGAAGGAGGCACAGAAGCTGGAAGAGATAGGAGGCAACCACCACTAAGCTACCCTTCCCCATCTCTGCAGTGGGAGGCAGCACACCCTGCTGGCCGGCCTGGCTTCCTTCCTGAGCAGGAAAGGTCAGCACAGCCTGCCCAGGCAGCTTCTCTCAGACACAAAACCGGTCAGGCTCCTCACTCCCCCACCCTCCATCCCCCTCCAGGAGCAAGAAAGGTCAGTGCAGACTTCCACCCAGCCCCTTCCCCACATAAGGGCCACTCAGTTTACAACACCCCCTCCCAGGGAGCTGTACTCCACAGCTCATAAACACTTTCACCCTCCTAGCTCATCTGACCCCCACCCCCACCCCAAGCAGCCTGCATCCCCAGCACCTGGCACCAGGCACAGCACAGTGCAGGTGAATTTGACAGACAGCAGACCTGGCTCCATCTCAATGGAAGGGGTGGGCTTCCCCGAGCCATCTCCATCCAGCTTCCACCAACATTTACTGAGCTCCCATGACAAGCCTAGGGCTGTGCCAGGCAGCTTCATCTATGGTGCATTATTTAAACCTTTCTACAACCTTTTCAGGCAAGTGTTATGTCCCTTTTGCAGACGAGTAAGCTTGAGGGCAGAGAGGCCTTTCCAGTCTCTTACTTACACAGCAAGAAGGAGCTGCAGGGTTGGCCTGGCCCAGAAGTGGCTCCCCCAGATGCCTTTTAGATCCTGCATCAGCAGGGAGGGCTCTAACTAATGACCACGTCCACAGGGTGGGATGAGACCTCCCTGAGGACACGCAGCCCACATGGCACCAATATCCCAGCATTAAGGACCACTCGGCCTTAAAGGCTTGAACCAGCCTGAAGCTCACAGAGTTTGGAAGCCCTCTTTAAAAAAAGAGAGAGAGAGAGTACAAAAATATCTTCCTTTTGCACAGCTCACAAAATCCCTGAGTGCGTGGAAAGGGCCCTGGAGCGTGAAGGGCCTGGAGCGGAAGCTGCACCAGCCTCATGATGAATCCGCCTCTGGGCTGGAGGAAGGGCCCAGAGGCGATCCCAGCACAACTCGCCTTCACAAAGGCCCTGCCTCCAGCCCAACAGACAGACGAGGCTCCGGAGAACATTCCTTCTTCTTGTCACGCGTCCTGCAGCTACGAAGCCCTCCCTGCAGTTGGTCCAAGTCTGTCTCTCTCTTGCCATCATTTCAGGAGAAGCAGAGCTCATCTGAGCGCAGGACATGCCTGCAGTGTACGTGTGCTCACATGCACAGGACCGCTGGGTTTCTTTATGATGCTGGAGCACATTCCCAGGAGGATCCTTCCACGTCTGGGCCTGCAGGGTCAGTCCCCACCTGTGCCTGGAACCCTGGGCCGGCAGCAGGGGTCTTACTGAGAATCCCGTCCCCAAATATTTGAAGGGTATGACACAGTTCCCACATCCCACATCCCATTTGGCCCACACAACAGCCCTGGGAGGTATGCAGAGTCAGTTTTATTGTCCCCAGTTACAGACGGGAACAACAAATGACACTCAGTGTGCACCTACTATGAATTAGGCATGCCAAGGGGCCTTCCACAAGTAACAGACACCCTGGGAGGAAGGGCTGTATCCCCTTGGAACAGGTAGAGAAAGTGAGGCTCCATTCAGTCTCTGGGCCTGGACCTGAGAATTGGGCTACAGCCCTGCTCTTCCACCTCCCAGTCCAGGCCTCTGCCCAGTCTTGTCTCAGTGTGGAGTGGACAGCTCAGAAGGCAGTGGGCAGACTGGAACAGAGCGGGTCGAGAAGCAATAGGCCTCTCTCCAGCTTCCGAGGCAGAGGAGCAGCTCGGGGCTCATTATAGGCCTTCCTGGAAAAAGTGGAAATCAATGACTTCATTCTCCCTGGATGCGTCAGAGGAAGCACGCATGGACCCTGGAAGTCTGAAATCTGCTTGAAGGCAATAGCCTTACAGACTCAGGGCCTTATATCTTCCCACACCCTGCTGAGGGTCCCATATCCACCTCCCACCTTCCACCTGCTGGGCCTTCCAGGCCCTTCACAAGACCACTTCTCACCCCATAAGCCAGGCGCCCAGCACTTGCTCTTGCTTGTCCATGAACCACCTCTGTCCTTCCTCATGATTCATTCATTCATATATCCATTCTGCAAATCCTTATGGAGAACGCAGCCTAGGGTGACCAACTGTCCCCATTCACTCAGGACTGAGGGGTCTCCCAAGATACTGAGATAGTCCCAGGAAAACGGGAATGATTGATCACCCCAACACACTGTGTGCCTGGCCTGCGCTGGGCACTGAGGACACAGTGGACAGGGCCACTACCCTCAGGAAGCTTCCAGTCTGAGAATGGCTCCCGCTTAATGAGGAACCACTGTCAAAGCACCGGCTCGGCACCTCACACACATCATCAACCGCAACCTATGAGGAGGGTATTATTACCTGCGTGGGGCACACAAGAAAACTAAGGCTCAGAAAGGTGACATGACCTTCCCAGAGTCACAGAGCTCTAAGTGACATGCCAAGACCTGAACTCACATCCAATGAAACCCAGAAAAAGGAAAGAGCAGGTTCCAGCATGAACATTAAGAAGATACAAAAATATAAAGACATGTTTTATTTAATTCATTTTTGTAGCACCAACATCTGGCATATCCTAGAGGTTCAGAAAATGTGTGTGGAAGGAAGGAAGGGAGGGAGGGAAGGAGGGAGGGCCATGCTTTAATCATCTCCAGGATAGAAGATCCTGACCCCTGATCTAAAATGCATACATTTCCCTTTTCAAAGTCAGTTTCAGCTGTTTTCTTTCAGCAGCAGGGCCAGGAAGGAAGTGAGAAGAGGGAAAGAGTGCTTCTCCTTTGGGCCAGCAGCTCAGGCCTCACTTCCTCCAGGAAATCTTCCCTGACTCATTGCCCACCCAATTCTGGCATTTGGAGCCTAACAGGCCTGTGTGTGTGTGGTGCTTGTATTGCAGCTTCAATGCACTTCTGCAAACCTGGACCTCGCCCAGCTGTGCCAGCCCCTATCGGGAACTGGAGGTCCGAGAGATAACCAGACACACGTCAGCCCTCTAGCACAGGAAACTGACTGGTCAGCAGCCAACTACGATACAACGTGCTGTCCTGGAAGCCTGCAAGGTGCTAAGGCAGCATGGAGGAGGGCACTGATTGTCTGGGCAGAGAGCACAGAGGCTTCACGCCCAAGCACGCAGCAGGTGCCCAGTGCAACGTATTCCATTGAACTGCATTAAGGTTAGTTTCAACCTTAAAATACAAGGAAGCTTTCACCAGTCAGAGGAGGAAGGCGTTCCAGACAAAGAGACCGGCTTGAACAAACGCACAGAAGTGTGGAAGTACAAAGGAGGAACATCCAAAAAAGTCATCGAAGCCAGAGTATTGGCTGTGTAGTGGGGAGAGTTAGGAAAGACGCATGGGGAGGAAGTTTGGCCAGACCACAAAGGGCCTCCAGTGAAGAATGTGGACTGCCCGTTAGGAAACGAGGAGCAACTGATGGGTTTTTAAGCTGTAAGGACAGGGTCAGATGTGAATTTCAGAGCAAGAGGAGGGTTTGGGGGGGTTTAGACTGAGCAGAGGAACAGCAGCCAGAAGACTACTGCAACAGTCCAGGACAGAAGTGGGGCTTGGACTGAGCTGGTGGCAGTGGAAGGGGAAGAAGAAAAGCACTTTGGTGACGGGGACATGCATCCACCACCACCAGGCTGGGTGCCCGGAGGGTTAGGGTTCTCTTCTCCATGGAGCTCAGTGCACCCTGACCCCCGCTCTACACTCAAAGGAGCCAGGGCTGACTCAGGGCTCCGTCTGGGACTGGGTCACAGTTCTTTGTTTCAAAGTTCTTCCTACTAAAAAACTTTAATCTTTTTTTTTTTCCCCCAAAGTTGACTCTGCAAAACGGTGAACATCAGAGATGGCTGGATTGTTTCAAGTATGCATCCTGCGTTGCTGCTGCTGAAGTCAGCACTCTAAATAATAGGAGAAATGAATATGTGCATATTAACCACTCGATTATGCCATATGATCATCTTTGTCATTTTTAGGGTATTGAAAAAAAATCCGTTGCAAAAAAAAAAAGTTCTCCTTACTGAGTTGAAAGAGGCTTCCAGGCTTCTTCCACTGCCTTGGGGCCATGCAGACCCATAAGAAAATCACCCATTCGCTGTGCTGGCTGTTTTCATTAGCACAGATACCACAGAGAGAGGATGGAAACGTTATGCCCAGAGGCTGAAAAACTTGCCCAGAGACACAAAGCTACCAGTAGAGGTGAGGTGAGGGCCCCATCCCACTCCCAGCCCTCAGAGCTGCAGAGACAGCCCACATGTCCCCCGGGAACCCCGCACAGCCCCAAAGCCGAGAGCCTTTCTCCTAAGACATAGTTTCCCAACTATTCCACGTCCATTGAAATGGAACAGTTGTCCTACCTCTGTAGGGTCTTCTGGGCCTGAGGGAAGCCTTTGCTCTGGGTGCAGGAGACCCTGGTTTCCCAGGGTCTGTTTGCTGAGCCCCGTGTCTCCTCACATACCTGCTGGTTTCCTCTGTCTGGGCCCCCAAACGCTCCCTGTGATGCCTCAGGGCAGAACTTCCACTTGTCACCCTAGAGTTTTTTGTTCTCAATCTACAGTCCCAGGGCGCCCCTTACTGACTGCAGGTGAAGTGAAGGCCTGAGACTGTGCCTGGCACACGGTGAGTTCTCAAGTCTTGGATGAAGGCAGTCAGTCCCAGCTGAAAATGTCTGTCACAGAGACCGCCAAGACGAGCATCACCTCTGGCTCACCTCAAACTCCCCTTCCAAAGGCTGCTCCATGGCCCCCCCTTTAAAAAAAAAAAAAAAAAAAGATTGGCAGCTGAGTTAACATCTGTTGCCAATCTCTTTTTTTCTTCTTCTTCTTCTTCTTCTCCCCAAAGCCCCCCAGTACATAGTTGTATATTCTAGTTGCAGATCCTTCTAGCTCTGCTATGTGGGACGCCGCCTCAGATGACCTGATGAGCGGTGCCATGTCCGCGCTCGGGATCTGAACCGGCGAAACCCTGGGCCGCGGAAGTGGAGCGCACGAACTTAACCACTTGGCCACGGGGCTGGCCCCACATGTTCCCCCTTCTAAGGAGCTGCCTCTGACCCCTAACCGCTGGGCTTGCTCTGCCCCCAGTGTAAACAATCACCATTACCGCGTCTGAGAGCATGGTGTGAGGATCTATCCCCTCTCCCCTAAAAGACATGAGCAGCACAGGGCCAAGACTTGTCCGCTTCCTCTTCATCCTCAGGCACCCAGCACAGGGCCTACAACGTGGCAGATACTCACAGAAGTATTCGTTCACGGGAATCTCCTCAGAAGCACAGGGGTGGCCGAACAGAAAGAGTATAAGCCAACCCTGGAAATGCCTAGTCCAGAGGCCCCCAGGGGGTGGCATCCTCGTCATAATGTCCCCTGCCACCCCAGAACCCAGGAGGGCCAGGCCCCAGCAATGGCATGGTCTTAGGTGGGAGACAGGAACCGAGCCACTCCTTAAAGCAGCTTCCCACTAGTGGAGAGACAGGCCACTGGGTTGGGCCAAACAGCTTCAGGGGACGTGGCTTGAAGGGAGGTCTGGGCCTGGCACCCAGGAAGTGCACAAGACATGTTTGTGAAATTGAGTGGAATAAGCTGAAAAATGCTGGCTGTTTGTTCCTCTGGCTGCAGAGAGGCCAGCTCCGCTCTGGGGGCACTTTGCAGACAAAGTATCTCAGGACATGGCCTGTTTCGCCTAATGAGAATTCTCCCCTTTGTAGCTCTGCTCCCAGGAGTGTGGGAAGGGGGCAGTGCGCAGAGCCAACTCCAGTGGCCTGCAGTAAGGCAGCACACGCAGCTCTCCTCCCAGAATGGCATGGGCAGTATGTACCATTACCCAGGGAGGGAATGGTCACAATGACCTCTGGGGCCCAGGAATCTTGAGCCAAGCGGAGTCTCCTCCTCTGCCCCTCCAGGAGGAATGGAAGAAGGAAGCAGGGAGTTGTGCTGAGTTATATAACCAGCTTCCTTGGAGTCAGAGGCCCTGGCATGTCTCAGCCCGGCGCTGCAGGGAGAGACTGGGGAGGGGAGGGGGCTCTCTTCTCCTTCGCTGCCTGTCCTCCAGACCTCGCAGACCTCCGTGGTGAGCACTGCTTTCCAAGTGACCCAGCTCCAAGCAGGCACCTCCCACTAGGGGCTGGGAACCAGGAAGGGCTGTTGCTGTCCGAGTGTGTGAAATAGTGGCCTGCTCGCTTCTCTGGCCGAAAACCAGGCTCTGGGCTCTGCACCCGGCACCTGGGGGTGGGGGCTAAGGGAGAGAGGCCAGGGGCCCTCCTCAAAGCCCGTCCCCACCCCCAGCTTCCTGTCCCCCAAGTTCTTCCCACTTCCTCCTAGAGAATCTGCCATGGGTGAGGGGCCAAAAGGGAAGGGGCCCGGGGTGCCCCAACACCACACTGCTCCACCCCTCCCTGGCCTGGGCAATCTCACTTCCTTTTCCTGCCATCATCTGAGCTTCTCCTCGGGCCCACTATGCACCCCATACACCCAGCTGTGCACGCAGTCCTGGACAGGCCGGGAGGAGGAAGGGAATGTGGGCAGAGGCAGACAGAAAAGCTGGGATCCACATTGGGTCTTGAACAGTAACAATGACTTTTTATCAAGTCCTTACCCTCTCTGCCCACTGCAACCTCATGCAGTAGTGACATTATTATACCTATTTCACAAACGAGAAAACTGACGCCCAAAGACCCTCGCCCAAGGTCAGGGACATAGTGAGCAACATTGCTGGATGGCAAAGCCTAGTCTATCTGACTCTGAAATCCACACTCCAAACTTCGTGACTCTACCCTCCAAGAGCCTCACCTCGGGGTGCCACTTGGGAAATTCCTAGACTGATGGAAAAGACACTGCTCAGCCTTAAATGGTCACTCGCTGAGGACACTAGTTTGGGACCCAGGGGACAGTCATGAGGACAGGGCAGGGATAAAGCAGGACAGAGGCCGAGGGCTCACCTGCTGCCTCCAACTGCCTTCCCTTCTGATTCACCTCCAGCAACTCAATCTGCAGCTGGATCAGACCCGCACACACCTGCCGCTGCCCGAAGACAGGGCTGCGAGGCCAAACTATCGGGCAGAGAACACAACCTGCTGTGTTCACCCTCTCCCCTTCCAGCTGTAGAAGCAGGAAGGGAAGTGTCCTAGAGACCTTATAGGCCAATGCCTCTCCTACTTCCTGCTTGACACATGGAGAAACTGAGGCCCAAAGAGAAAGACAGCTCGTCCATGCTATCACAGGGACAGTGAACAAGTGGGGTCCCTATCTCCCAGACCAGAGGCCCTGCCCTGGATTCATCTCACTTGGGTGCTGTCCCCAGATAGCACCCTCTCTCATCTGTCTGCCTGCCCGTGTCTCTCTCTGCTCCCTTACCCTCTTTCCCCACTTCCTGCTCCCTTTCTCAGTGGGCCCAAGGTCTGAACCCTCCCTGGATAGCATCTCTCCTCCTCACATCTCTTCTCAGCCTCACCACCCCCTTCCCTCCACTCCTCTGAGCCAAGGAGTAATTCTTGGGTGGTTTAATTAGCTGCTTATGACCGCAGCCTGCTGGATCCAGTGCCCAGAACCCTGTCCCCACTAATTAGGTGGGTTCTGAGTACTTGCCCAATGGGAAACTGATGGGGAGTTCTGTGTTCTGCCATCCGGCCGAGGGAGGGCTCTCCAGCTGCTTACAGAGCTCCTTGATCACGGGTGGGTCATCGGAAGCCATGGTCCTCTCCTCAGGCCAGGTCAAATCACACTGGATACGCTGTAGCCAGGTCCAGATGTCCACCCTAAAGGGGGGCTCCCTACTCTCCCAGGCCACTGCCCAGACCCAGGAAAGGCTCAGTAAATGTCTGAGGATGATGAATGCAAGCGACCTTCTAGGGGCCAGGAAGGGATGGCTCCAGGGCTGGGACACTTATTTGCAAAGTAGGATTTGGACAAGTGAGGATGGCACTCTAGATGGGGGAGCAGCAGAAGCAAAGGCCTAGACACTAGAATGAGCCACCAGTCCCCTTGCCAGGCAGCTCTGGTTTACAGCAAGCTAAAGCGATCATCCAGTGACCTCTGCCCTTTGGGTCACAAAGAATAATCTTACGCCTGTGGCTCTGGGCCACTTTTAGATACTTCAAAATCAGCAATGATTCCTACTGTCCTCACCAACCACTTTGCTCACTCCCCAAGTATATCTTTTCACAGTGAAACACCTACATTCAGCTTCCTTCGCTGAACAAATATTTATGGAGCTCAGTACCATGCCTGGTCTGCACAGGTGCTAAGGACAACAGACCCAGGCCAGGTGCCCTCGGCCTCACACAAGACATCATAAGTGTGCAAATAACCAGGACCCACGTAGAGAGGGAGGGATGAATGCAGAGAGAGAGAAAAAAAAAGAGAGAGAAGATGGCAGAAAAAGGTCACAAGGCACTTGGAGGTCGGTGAGGGCTTCCTGGAGGAGGAGGCCACGTGTGATCTGGTCCTTGAAGGACAGGAAGGGCATTTGTAGGTCAGCCTGGAACCTGTGTACTAAGGGCCAACGATAAAACAAGCTTGTGCTGAGTCCTTTGGGGCCTCACAAGTGAGTCAAATAGGGTCCCTTCCTGGGGGAGCTCACAGCCTGGTGAGGGGGCAGACCCAGTAAGAGGTCATCTAAGAGCGACTTCACATACAAGTGCCCTGTGCCAGTCTCCAAGCTGTATCTATTTTAACTCATTTAATCCTCACAACAACCTGTGGTGCAGACACTGCTACTACCCCATTTCACAGACGAGGGAGCTGCAGCGTAGAAGGGGTTAAATAATTGTGGGGAGGTCACCCAGCTGGGAAGTGGCAGAGCCGGCATTTGAAACCAGGAAATCTGGTTCTTCCTAGAACCTACTCACATGTTCATCAGCATCTAGTCTATGCGGATCAGACCACAGAGGAGACTGTGGGCCTTAAGAGGAGGGTGTCCAGGAGGAGGGAACAGCCGGGGCAGAGAGAATGAAACCTCACAGGACCTGCTGGGGACTGCAGGTGCTTTGTGAGGTGGGAGGCTGCTAGAGCGAGGATCAGAGCCTGTGGGCGCAACCCACACCCGCCAGGCCCAGCTCCCCAGCAGTCTCAGTCCCACTGGTCTGTGGCAGAGGCCTGAGCTGCCCAATCCCCCACTTCTTGCCCCCCCAGAAGAAAGGTCAGCCCCAAACCTGCTAGCAGAATACAGGAAAGAGGTGGCTCAGGGAGAAGGGCCTTTCACATGCTGGCTGATTTGACTTCCACGGGGACACCAAGATCGAGAGAGGGTGACTGTCGTGCTGGAGGTCACACAGCAATGAGTAAGCAGAGAGCACGTCTCTGAGACCCTCCTGAGATGGCACATCCCAGCAGTCCACGCCTCACTCCCTCCCCTGGCCCTCTGTCAAAACGCATCCACACCTATTGACCCCACACCTATTGACCTCACAGGCCAGGGGAAGGGGATGAAGCTGCAAAAGGACCAGGAGGATGAGTTGTGGGGCCAGTGTGGGAGGCAGCTCCTGCTCATCCTGGCTCACACTTGCTCTCTTTCTGGGCTCTGGGTGCACCCTGGAGAGACAGACTCAGACCTTGAGGGAGGAGTCCTGCCTCCTGCTGGCCTGACATCGGCCACAGCACCTGGCCTTGCTCCAGACTCTTTAGACCAACAGAGAGATCCCTCTTCAGGTACAGGAGGGCCCACCGGGCCAGCTGTGGTCTTGGCTGGGCCAGCCCAGCCCCAGACAGAGGGAAAGTTGCACAGTGGCTGTGGTGACTTCAGTCACACAGAACTCCAGGGACCTGTCTGGTCCGGTCCCTGGGGCCTGGCCTCCTGGGGGCCTCATCTGCCACAAGGTCTCCTGGGAAGGAACAAGCAGTTCTTCCGAAGTAGGACTAAAGATGGGGCCAGTCCCAGGAAGGAGGAGGCGTGTCTCCAGAGAGACGACCCTGCCAGGGCCCCTTGGGGAGGGAGAGAGGGGGCTGGGACAAGAGTCCTTTGTTCCTCTCTCAAAAGTAGCCACCCCATCCTGCCCCACCTCCTCTCTTCTACACCCTCTACTAGGACTCAGGCCACCCCTGGGGCAGGACCCATCCTGGACACGGGAGGGAGGGAGGCTGCCCAAGAACCAGTAGAGAGGACACCTGTTCTAGTCCCAGGGTTCGTACTGGACACAAGAGAACAGGGGAGCCATCCTCGCCTCGGAAGCCCCCAGGCTGATGTAGGACATGGCTCTCACCTGCAGGAGCCCATCTGCTGGGGGAGAAGCAGGCTTCATCTGCGTGAACGCCCTTCTGATAGGGGTGGTCCATCCCCCTCCCGCAGCGCTTCCCGACCTGATGGAGGAGCACTCCACAGCACGGAGTCTAACAGGGGAAACGTGGCTCCCATCCTTAGAATTCCCTGATGGGAAAGACCTAGTTTCAGCATGGAGGGAGCCCCTGAGCTGAGAGCAGAGGCAAGAAAGGAGGAAGCAGCTCAGTCCAGTCGATAAATCCCTGCCGGGCAACTCCCATGAACCAGACCCAGAGGTGGAGAGCGGGCCAGCAAACAGGAAACAGAAATAGCCCCAAACCACTGGGAGCTCACCCATCTGGGAACAAAGGCACCTGGAGCATGAGTAAATGAGGGAGACAGTGCCATGAAACCCATGAACCCCAGCACCCAAGGCCTGCTCGCCACGGCGCCATCTTCCTCTGCAGCCTCAACCCCTCACTCTCCCGCACCTGTACCTACCATCTGCACCTTGGCACAGGGTCTTCCTTCCGTCTAGAACACCTAAGCCTTCCTCATGCCCCCAGACCCAGCTCAGGGGGCACCTCATCCAGGAAGCCTTCCCCAAGACCCAGCCTGAGTCAGATGCCCCTCTTGCAGGTGCCAACACACACATGCCTCCCCTGTGACCAGGTCACATTTCCACCATGTCCTTCCTACCCCCCAGCTGAGCCTGACCCACCAGGTTCCCGAACCCACAGCCCCCACCAGCCCCAGCCCAGGGCCTCACACCCATCCTCCCAGAGGCTCACCCCAGCTCCAGACATGGAGAAAAGCAGGTCCTCCTGCTTTGCCCTGATCACTCCACTAAAACCCCTCTCACTGGGTCACCAGCCACTGCCTTCTGGCTAAATCCCAGGGATCTTTCCCAAGCTCGTCCTCTGTTGGTCCTTCCCTGCTTCTTTGGCCCCCAGGACACAGCCTCCCCTGTTTCCTCCCTCCTGTCTCTACCCTCAGGCATTGGTGCTTTCCAAGACCCCAGCTGTCCCTAACCATCCTCTCTCCACAGCCATACCTTCTCCCTGCACCATGTTATCCACATTCCCCAAGTCAACTACTATCTCTAAACCAAAGGCTTTCAAATCCCTGCCTCCCTCCTCCCTCCCTACCCTGAGATGCAGACGCCCCACCTCCATCCCTACCCCGAGATCCACACCCACCACCTCCATCCCCGCCCCAAGATCCAGACCCATCTATGCAGCAGCCTCCCTACATTTTCCTTAACCACTAGTCTGGCTCCCTGCCAAGCTGCGCCCCCCTGCAGGCCTCGGTGAGATGGTCAGCGGGGTCACTCTGGCAGCAGTGGAGGATGGCCTGGCAGAGGCCAGGAGGCCATGCAGGGCATGCTGACTCCTGGCCTGTTGTTCTTCCATTGCAGCAGCCCCGAGGTGTGGCAAGCCCACCACTCAGAACCCATGAACCCATGTCAATAGGAGGCTTCAGCCTCAGGAAAGGGGGCCCAGACTTGGAAGGAAAAGAGCTGCAAAGAAGTCTGAAGCTCAGAGGACACCCTAGAATCAAAGATAAGAGATGGTGGGTCAGGCTCAACACTTCCGCTCCCAGCAGCCCCACAAGCAGCCCTGGCCAAAGCCACACGACTTCCCCATGTTCCAGCCAAGATGGGTCATACAGAGCTTAACCACCAAGAAAGACAACAGCCAAGGTTCACAGAGAGCTGGTGATTACGTGTCCCCATCACACACCCCCTCCTCCCTGCCAAAAAGAAGAGTTCATAAACAGCTGTAGGAAAGGAAATTCCATTCCATCCCACTGCCTCTCAGGAAGTCCCTCCTGTCGTCTAACTCTGATCCTTCCTGTTGCCAATTAAGTTAGAGGGAACAGCAAGAACCAGAAGGGATGTACAACTTGAGAATGGGGCCACCAGGGATGTTGGGGAGGCCAACTGTGAGGCAGACAAGCCCCCGCCTTCCGGGGGAAAGTGTGGAGCAGCAGAAGGGTGGACAGGCTTGGGTTCAGAAGCTCATGGGCTGAATGGCAATGGACAAATTACTACTGAATCTCTCCTAGTCTGCTTTCCCATCTGTAAAATGGGAACAACACGCCCTCCATTAACAGGATCATTGGGAAAACCAAGTGAGATCACGCACGTAAACCTCCGACACATTCCAGATGCCCAGCCAGTCAGGCTGCCGGACTCCACCTCCGTATTCCTGTTTCTCAGCTCCATCTTCTCCACAGCCTTAGTTCAGATCTCGCCTTCTCTTGGGCTCCTCCTCAGCCTCCTCGCTGGTCTCCCTGCTTCCAAGCTGGCTCCTCCCATCCACCCTCCTTGCCACTGCCAAAGGCTCCCTCTGAAACGAAAATCGGCTCCATCCCTCCCCTCCCCACACTGCTCTCTGAATCACCATCGCTTCAGGACAGAATCCTCTCCTGAGCTTGACATTCCAGGCTGTCTGATGACTGGCCCGGGTTCACCCTCTAAGTTTCACCCCTCGGCCCCATCCCAAGCCGCAGGCTGCACGTGTTGCTTCATGCCTCCAAGCCTTTGGACGTTCTGCCCCCTCAGCCAGGGATGACATCCCCAATCCCACCCCCTTGGCTTCTTCATCCTTCTAGATGAAGTGCAGCCGCTCCAAGGCCACCTCTTTCCCAGGAAAGCTTCCCTCACCATGCCCCCTGCTGGGACTGGGTTGAGGACTCCTCCTTAGGCCTCCCACAGCACATGTCACCCTGCATTATAGTCATCTGCTCTGTTCCAAATCCTCTGGGGACAGAGTAAAGCCATTCATCTCTGAGCCCCATCCCCTGGCGCTCAGGCTGCATTTGTTGACTGAATTTGGGGCTGCTCCCAGAGCACCTCGTGGGAGCACTCATCATGCTCCGTGCCATGTAACTAGGCCTATCGGGGGCTTTGTCTCATCCCCTCTACCCTCTTGACTCTGGGAGCTCCTACAGGGCAGTGCCAGTTTCTGACATTCTCACTGTCACTTTGATAGGGGCGGTGCAAGTCCAGGCCCAGGGATGTTTGCGATGACTCTGGATCCTCAGAGTATCGCGATGTGCGGTCTCCTCCTCTAAGTCAGAGACAAAGTAGAACCCCACGGCTGATGGAACAACGCAAGGTACAGCCCATTATTGATCTTGCCCTTCGCTTCCAAATTACTCAGGAAACCTGTCTGGAAGGGAGAGGGAGGCCTCTTGGGGCTACAAGGGAGACTGAGAGGGAGAGCAGGGCCACCATTGGGTGGAGCTGAGCCAGGCCTGGGCTCCAGGCTTCAGCCAGCACCTCCCGCCCTGCCCAATGAATCCAGTAAACACAAGGAGAGCCCTGAAAATTTTAAGTAGTGTTGATAGCTCCAATATACAGGTGGGAAAACTAAGGTCCAGAAAGGTGAAGACAATGCCCAAGGTCCCGAAGTTCCCCGGGTGAGTTAGAGGCAGACCAGGCGGAGTAACGGAAAAGGCCCTGGTCCCAAAGACAGGGTCTCCAACAGGTGCCTGGCTGCTCATGGTGTCCCCAACCTGCTGACGGCTGATTCCAGCAGGGGAGCAGTGACACTCCTCCCCAAGTCACGGGGAGGCAAACCAAGGCCCAAGAGGAGCTGAGTCACCCTGATGGCGAAGCAGCACAGGAGAAGGAAGGAGAAGGACAAAGACTCTCGACTCCCTGCAGGGAGAAAAGTCCAACCTCACTGGGCAGGAGGATCTTGGCTTTGGGGCACACGGACATGGTGGAGGAGAGAGTCACACCTCCTCCTGCTGAGGACACAGACCTGGGTCACGGTGCTGGCCAGCCGGCTGCAATGGGGACTAGCCATCAAGGTGAATACAGACGCCTCGTGATCTTCCGCAGCCTCCCCCACCTGCCTGGGCCTCCACGCACAGGGCAGGGAGGCAGCGCCTAAGGGTGAGCCATGGAGAAACGGCCCGGGTGGGCTCCAACCTCTCCCCTGCCTCTGACCCCTCTTGACCTTCAGCAAGTCGGGTAACCTCTCTGAGCTCTGGTTCCTCTTCCGGAAAACGGGAAGAGGAAAATTCACCTCCTTGAAGAACTGTCAGGAGGATGGCTGGGAAACAGTTTCTAAACCTTAGAAGCTCAAGTTATCTCTGAGCCTCAATTTCTTCTTCTGGAAAATGGAAATAATCTCTGAAGGACCTTTCTCCTGCTGTTGAGAGAGAGTGTCAGATGGCAGTGGGTGTGAAATTGCTTTGTCAGTGGTCCTGAAACGTGATGACCACAGGGCTGTTAGCTCCACCAGGGAGGGAGCAGGTCTTGCACATTCTTGATCTCCACACTATGCCTAGTACAGAGCAGGTGCTCAATAAATAGTTATTGGAAGCAAGGAGAGAGAGAGGAAGGGTGGAGAGAGGGAAGAGAGGAGGAGTGGCGCACAATGAGAGAAGAGGGTCAAGGAAGAAAAAGATGAAAAAGCGGGGTTGCAGAAAGAGCGAGAGGAGGAGACGAGTGACAAGCTTCTATCAGAACTTAGGAAGTGGGCAGAGAAGAGGGGCAGAACCAGGTGACCAGGCTGAGCGCCTGGCCAGGGCTTGTCTTGGGCCCCAGCCCCCTCCCCCTTTTGTCCCAGTTTCCCATTTCAGAGGCACAGCCTCTCCCCCTCTGAGGCAGGGCAGACTCCTAAGAAGACTGGAGCCCCTCTCTCCACCCCCAGCTCCAAAGAGATCCTAGCCACCCCTCACCCCCCCCCCCGCCCCAGGCCTTGGAGGTCAGAGGAAAAGGAAACAGAGTGGATGGGATGCATTTTTCCCAGGCTCCAGGGGGGACCTCCCACCCTGTGTGATGTGTGTGTGTGTTTCCACTTCTCACTATGTGGGAACTGCAGTCAGTGTGTCAACAGCCCCAGGGTCTGTTAGCTCGTGACCATGGGGTGCCAGGCTGCATGGGCATTAGCCTGATGTGTGTCTGGGGGGTCCGCGTTGGTACGGTCTTGTGGACACTGTGTTGGTGAGGTATGTGCCAGTACAAGCGTTCATGACAGTAAGGGCAACAACGTGTGTGTGCCAGTATCAGTGTTTGTTACAGGGAGTGCAAGTGACAGCGTACGTGTGTGTCAGTGTAGGCCAACATGTGTGTGCTGGCGTGAAGGTGTGTTAGAGTTGGTGTCTGTTGGAGTGTGACCTGCATATGCCAACATGACTGTCAGCAAGAATGGGTGTACCAGTGAGTGTGCAACCGTGTGTCACTGTATGTGATGAACGTGTGGCAGTGTATAACAGGGTATGTGCCAGCATGAGCGTCGCTATGAATGAGTGTGCCCGTGTGTCCACATGAGCGAGTGTATCTGTCAACCTGCCTCTGTGTGTCTCCGCGCCCGCTGGCCAGTGCTGGGTGTCAGCGTGCGTGTGTGAGTGTGTCTCGGCGGCAGCCACGAGCCGCGAGCCAGATGGGGTGGCCCGGTCCTCTCCTCTCGGAACACCCACCACAGTGGAGACCTCGGGGACAGGAGAGCTGAGTGCCGGGGCGCCAGGCGTCGGCGGTCCTGGGGGACAGCGATCGCAGAGCCAGGACGTAGCCTCGAATCCCCGCCCGCGCCCTCGCCCAGGTCGCCCCCACGCAGCGGGCCCGGCCGCCGCCCGCACTCACCGTGTCCCTTTGTCGCCCATGGTCCGCGGCGGCCGCAGGGAGGTGCGCGGCGTCAGCTCCCCGGCTGGAAAATCCCCGGCCGGCAGGAGGAGCGCGGGCCGTCGGCTCCTGGCTCCCTGCTCCGCCTCCTCCGCGCGACCGGCCGCCGCCGCCCCCGCCGCGTCCCCGCCCGCCGCCCGCGGCCCGCCGCCCGCCGCGCCGCACAGCACCCAGGCCGCGGCCAGGGGCGTGGAGCCGGGCGGGGAGTGTGCGCGTGTCTGTGCGCGCGAGTCCGTGTGCGCGCGAGTCTGGGTGCGCGCCGCCCAGCGAGCCGCGAGGGCAGGACGGCGGGGCGCGTCAGGGCCTGGAGGCCGGCGTTTGGGGGTCCGCACGCGTGCGTGCCCAGCTCTGTGTGTGTGTGTGTGTGTGTGTGTGTGTGTGTGTGTGTGTGTGTGTGTGTGTGGTGTACGTGAGGGCGCACGCTGGGGAAGGTGAACTGCGCGTGTTTGCACGCGAGAGTGTGCCGATGCGGGTGCATGTACACGGGTGTGTGCGATCCAATTAAAAAGTGTATTTGTGTGGATGAGCGGTGTGCACGTCTTTGTGCAGTTGGGCGTGTGTGCAAGCGTGCTCCTTTGTGTGTGAGGGAGGGCGGAAGCCCGCGGTCTGCCCACCCAAGGCCGAGCTCCTGGTGGCGCCCTTGGTGGCGTGGGGGTAGGGGTCGGTGGGAGACGGCGGGTGTCTGGCATGGCCTTCGCCCTACTAGCCACCTTCCCCCACCCCCCTCATCGCCCTTCTGGAGAGAAAACACCCAACAACCCAACAGGGACAGGAAGAAGGGGCGGAGGGGGCAGGAGAAGGCAGCTCCAACGCTGGGGAGCGATGGGGGTGGGAGGCGGACCGGAGGCAGCAGCGGCAGCGGTGGCTGCCGGGAAGAGGAAGCAGTGAGAAGAGATAAGGAAGGGGGCATAGAGCTGGCCTCCTGCGGCCTGGGAGTGTGGCCTGGCAGGGTAGCATAACGGAAGGCGTGCGCACCCAGCTCCACCGCCCGCTGTGGGTGACCCTGGACACCAGCCCTCTCGGAACCAATCTCCACATGCAAAGTGCGATACTAACACCAACTTGCAGAATTGTTTCTATGTGTTTGCTGGCCTCCCCTGAGTGCCTGACACATGGCAGGGGCCCAGTAGATGTTAGCCCATGCCTCTGCAGGCTTCTTGGTGTCCTCAAAATCCTGGCTGGAACTCTGCTTTGTCTGAGGTCCCTTCCTGCCTTGCCGGTAGTGGGAGAGTGTGAGGTCTTTCCGCCCCCTCACTGCTGGGATTTGGTTAATTGGCCCTGATAGGTCCCTAATATTGGTGTATTAATGGGAGGAAAGGAAGCTATCATTTACTCTGATGTGATTGTGGGTCTGTAAACATCTCCTGTAATTATGCTCAGAAGCAGTTACCTATGCTGGTTATATGTAGTTGGGTAATGATGTCCCAGTATAATTACCTAATTATGTCCAGATGGGCGGGTAGTGGAGGAGGAGAGGTGCTGATTGGCAGGCGGGGTAGTCCAGGGTCTGGGCAATGTTGGGAATTAGGAGAATGTGGATTAGGAACCAGAACCTTCCTCCTGGCCTTGGCCTCTCGGCTTCACCCTCATTCCCACAGGGGAAGAAGAAGCCACCTGCTGTTTCTGCTGAGGTCAGGGATCTTGGGAGGAGCACACCAGAGTCCTGCATGTTGACAGGAGGCTCACTGTGTGAACCGGGGAGGACCCTAACCAGGGTGGAGAGGCCAGGTCCCACCGCTTTCTGCACCAGACATGGGTTCAACCCAACCACACGATCTCCAGGGGCTCTCCTCATGATGCCCAAACCACATGGATTTAAAACTTCAGGCAAAGTCATCATTTGATTCAATAAGTATCTGTGGTTAGTTTACTATAAAACAGAATGTTTTAAATGACTTCCAAGTGACACAAGCAGTCTAGCAAGATGCATCAGATGGCTTCAGGTCACCGCTGGCCCCACACGGCTCTTCCCAGCCCAGCGTGGAGAGCAGGGCCCTGACATTCTAGAGACACTGAGCAGGTTGGCAGGCTGTGGAGTCAACACGCAGGATGTCAAGTATGTCCCACTGGCCTATAAACTTCACAAGGGGTGTGTGGTGTGCCGGCACTGCTTGACGCTCACAATTCTGTGAGATAAACGCTCTTTTCCCTTTTTTATAAATGAGCAAACTTATAGTCAGAGAAGCTAAGTAGTGTGCCCAAATTCACTCCCTCCTCTGGACCCTGGCCTCTGCCCGCCCCTCCTCAGGCCCTCCCCAAAGGGAAGCTAATACGTAGTAGAGCCAGGACTTAGCCATTGATTCACTCTCCATTCAATAACTGTTTTATTGAATGTCCCAATACATGGTGCCAGGAACTTACCAATATAAGTGATCAATAGGACAAGCAGAACTGTCGTTCCAGTGAGGGACCTAGGATGGGGGAAGAGGAGGTAAGGGGATATTTTTGCTTTACTTGTCAGGCTCTTCAGACAACATAGTTATGTAGTGCTAGTATAATTAAAATTAATAAAAATGGGGGCCAGCCCTGTGGTGTAGTGGTTAAGTTTGGCTTGCTCCACTTTGGCAGCCTGGGTTCATGGGTTCCGATTCCAGGCACAGACCTAGGCCACTTGTTGGCCATGCTGTGGTGGCAACCCACCTATAAAGTAGAGGAAGATTGGCACAGATGTTAGCTCAGGGCTAATCTTCTTCAAGCAAAAAAAAAAGAGGAAGATTGGGAACAAATGTTAGCTCAGGGCTAATCTTCCTCAGCAAAAAAAAATTAATAAAAATGTAAAAGTAGTCATGTTGAGGAGACTTTTATAATATAAACAATCTAATTGCAGGCAGTAATAATCGTTATGAGGGAAATAAAACAGTGATGAAGCAAAGAATAATGGGGCAAGTATACTCAGAAAAAGGCTCTTCGAGGAGATGACCTCTGGGCTGAGACCTGCAGGTGAGGACCCAACGATGTTGGTGTGTGGGCAGAGCTGCCCAGGTGGAGGGAGCAGCGAGGGCAGAAGCTGGGCCTTTCTGAAGCCCAGGAACGAGGACAGGGTGCCTGGGTTTGCGTGAACAGGGAAGGCATGGTGCAGATAATGCAGGGCTTGTGGTCAGGGCTGAGGAGTTTCGGGAGCCCCTGGAGGATTTAGGAGATGAGTAGCCGTACCTGCTTTCCATTTTTAAAGGTCACGCTGGCTGTTGGATGGAGATGTCTTGGAACGGGACGAGATTAGAGGCAGAGCATCCCATTGTCGCGGCAGGCAAGAGAGCAGATGGTGGTTTGGACTAGGGTGGTGGCATGAAATGAGAAGTAAGGGGGTCCGTAGATATATAAGAAAGAGCCAACAGCACCTGCTGAGGGACAGACTGTGGGCAGTGAAGGATCTAGGGTTACTCTGAGGTTTGGGGCACCCTCCAGGCAGGCCACCTCCCCACGCATTTCTCCAAGGGCACTGATGGATGAGAGGACAGGAGGCTCCCTCCTTCCTGTCTCGATCCACTTGTAATACATCCTCCACCTGCAAACCAGAGTGATTCTTCTAAAAAGCACATCGATTCTACTAGGGAGGCTCGTAGGAGATGGTCATCCCCAACTATGGCCCAGCGGACGCCAGTCCCATGCTGGAAATGGACCGCTCACAATAATAATTCCTTATCAAAAAAGGGAGAGAGAGAAAGAAAGTATTATTCTTGCTTTATAGATGAGAAAACAAAGGCTCTAAGAGGGAAAGCAGCTAAGCCAAGGACACAGCAAATCAAATGTACAGCTGCAGCTCAAACCTGAAGTCTCCCCTCGCTGGTGGGGTAGCTGCATGTCAGACTGAAGCGCGAGGCAGTGGGTGGCTGGTGGGTGGGGGCGATGAGTCTTCAGCTCCCTGTTCAACAAAGGATGTGAGGCTGACTGATGCCTGCCTTTGAGATGTTAAGGGATAACAGACTAAGGAGCTTCCCTGCCTGGGCCCCAACCAGAAATCTGGGGGTAGTCCTTGCCTCCTCCTCCGTCCCCCTCAATCCAAATCAAGCCAGTCCAAAACATCTACTTCCTAAGTGTCTCCCAGTAAAGCTGGAGAGATAGGCAGGAGCCAGACCATGCTGAGCCTGGAGGGTCATGTTAACGAATTTGGTCTTTATCCAAAGATCCATGAAGAAGCTTTAAGAGATTTTAAGCAGAGCAGTGACACGCTCACACATGCATTTCGAGACAATGGCTCTGGCTGTTGTGTGAAGAATGGACTGGACATGGGCCTGAGGGGTGAAGAGGGGCGGCCAATTAGGAGGCAGTGTGGCAGTTTAGGCGAGGGATGATAATTGCATTCCAGGAAGAGGACATTCAACAGCTGCACAGCCAGGGAGGACGGAAAGGGCACGACACTTTGGAAGAATTCAGTTGGATCTGTGGCCAAAGCACAGAGCGGGCAGGGGAGGGCTAGAAAGACGGATGGAGACCATATCCTGAGGAAGCAGGCTTACAGATGGGTCAGCCCCCCAGGATGGCAGGGGCTGTTTTAGGTTTGTCTAACAAGGTCTCCAGTTTGCCTAACAAGATTTCATTATGGTGGGATTTAATTTTTTTTTTTTTTTTTTGAGGAAGATTAGCCCTGAGCTAACATCTGCTGCCAATCCTCCTCTTTTTGCTAAGGAAGACTGGCCCTGAGCTCACATCCATACCCGTCTTCCTCCACTTTATATGTGGGACGCCTACCACAGCATGGCTTGACAAGCGGTGCCATGTCTGCACCCAGGATCCGAACTGGCAAACCCCAGGCCACCAAAGTGGAATGTGTGCATTTAACCACTGCACCACTGGGTCGGCCCCTATGGTGGGATTATTGGTGTTCAACTCTCACTAGGTGGACAATTCAAGGTTCTCATTGTAATCAGGGAACCAATTCTGATTGACTTAAAATAACATACAAAGAATTGATTGGCAGGATATTCAGGTAGCTGCTACTGCTGAATAACGACCATCACAACTCATATACCTACCATTGCTGGCACCAAACCCAGCCCTGTTGCTGCCCCAGAAACTGGATATGGCCACTGCCACCTCTGTCACCAGAATGGATTCTTTGCTGACCCAACATCTTTGAATCTATGCATCTGATTCTCTGAGCCTCGTCATGTGCCCTTGCCCTTGTCATGTGACCTTCCCTTACTGCAAGGACACTGAGAAACTGTGTTGTTGGTGTTTGTGACTTCCGTACTGGGAGGCAGGCTTTAACCGACTTCAAGACTCATAGGGTGGAGGATTTCCCAAACTAAGAAGGGAGTTATAGGCTGAGTAGCCAAAAAGTACAAATATCTACTTTACTGTGAAATGCAGCTGAGTTACAGTAACCGCTCAGAGCCAGGGGATGATGGGAAGGGACAGATACCCTTACTAACAGAGGCCTTTGCCAGGTTGTCTTAGTATGGTTAGCTTTCTAGAAAAGAGAGACAGTGGTTCTGATTCTAGTAATGGTGAAATATTTTGTATCGGACTAACCCTCCTGCAGATAGCAATATAAACTTTGGACAAAATATAAAAACAGGGATTTGAAGGCACTGGAGAGCAAACAAAAAGAGTTCAAAACTGGACGGGATTTCACTCTCAAAAGATGGGAACCACACTGGATGAAATCTACTTTTATATGCTTTTCCCCTAAGGGCCCTCCTTAGTCTGGGCAGTGTAGGGAAGCTAGAACTCAAGCGTAAACCTTGAGGGAGAAGAAAGCTGCTTGAGGTATTAGAAGAAGGTATTTGGGGGCTGCTAGAATGGCTAGAAATTGAAGGAGGGATCCTGGAAAGGAGGGAGCCATAGAGGGGTTAAGACTTTAAATCTGCATATAGCCTGTCCTTGGGTCCTTGGCTGGCCCCTGACTGTACTTACACAGGGCTGACTCCCGGTGGAAAGCAGTAGTCAGAAAGCCAAAAGAACTAAGCAGAGATTTCAGATGTTTTCCACCACAAGAGAGGTAAGTTTAGGTCTCCCCAAGTCATAGTGACTTAGCAGACACCTCAGGCTTTCCACTGAAATCTCAGAAGTGCCATACCTTAACAATAAAGACTGTATCCCAAGACTAAGGATTTTGGCCCAAGATTAAAGGTAAAATAGACAAAATAGCCAACAATGGAAACAATCTAAATATGGTAGACAAAATGCAGTATATCCAAACAGAGGACAGCCATTCAACAATTAAAAGAAACTAAATGGTTACTAAAACTGGTACATGTTATGACATGATGATCTTCAAAAACATTATGCTATGGGAAAAAAGCCAAACACAAGAGACCATATTTCGTATGATTCCATTTATGGGAAATGTCCAGAAAAGGTAAATATATAGAGATAGAAAGTAGATTAATAGCTGCCTGGGACAGGGATGAGAAGGGAAGAAATGGAGATTGAGAGTAAATGGTCACGAGAGATCTTATTGGAGTGAAGGAAATGTTCTAGAACTTGGTAAATTTGTTAAAAAGAATCATTGAATTGTACACTTGAAATTATGAATTATATGATATGCCTATATGTAAAAGATACCTCAATAAAGGTATATTTTTTAAAACTAAGTGATAAAATCAACAGTAACTATTTAAACATCAAACCATGAATTGTAACATTTTTTTTCAGATCTTCCACAAAAGGGTAGTTAATTAAGAGGAAGAGATAAATTTCAAATAGAAGTGATGTATGTTCTCTTAGATTTCTCAACAGTTCAATCAATGAATAGGAGTTATTCAATTATTCCTAATGAATAGGAGGAATTAAATTAATGAGTAGTTTGAATTATCAAACTAACACATTGAAACTTTTTAAAATATTTTCCTGATTGGACATAAAATACTGACATTGATGAAGATAACATAAAACTCATGACAGGACATTACAGAGAGGTCCTCAATGACAACCTAATTAAAGAATAAAAGAGTATTTGATTAGTCACCATATAAAAAAATAATTTTTAAAAAGGTCTGAAATCTTCTTATAGCTCATATATGAAAGAAACATTAAATTTTTGTACCAAATTTGACAACAACCTTGAAATGTTATGTGACATTACCAGTAACAGATGTTAAAGGTCAAAGAAACTTTTCTAAACTATTAATGATAAAAAATTAATAAAAAATGAAACAGATCTGGGGCTGCCCCCGTGGCTGAGTGGTTAAGTTCACGCGCTCCACTGCAGGCGGCCCAGTGTTTCGTGGGTTCGAATCCTGGGCACGGACATGGCACTGCTCATCAGACCACGCTGAGGCAGCGTCCCACATGCCACAACTAGAAGGACCCACAACGAAATATACAACTATGTACCGGGGGGCTTTGGGGAGAGAAAGGAGAAAAAATAAAAAAATCTAAAAAAAAAAAAAATGAAACAGATATGCCTTAACAAAGCATAAAATCAAGCTACCACAGTTCAAGTCAATCAGCCAGTAACTTAACTATCTTCTAGAACAAAAATCAATACCCTCCATATGAAGATGGCAAAGTCTAGAGTCTTCACAGCATGTCATCTATAATATCGAGTATAAAAATAAAAATTACCAGACGTGAAGAAAAAACAAAAAACAAAACAGAAAAATATAACCCATAGTCAAGGAAAAAAGCAGTGAAGAGAAACAGAATCCAAGATAACCCAGATGTTGGAATTATCAAACAAGAATTTTAAGCCAGCTATTATAAATATGTTCAAGGGCTTAAAGGAAAATATGTTCCTAACGAGTGAACAGATGGGTAAATTTCAGCACAGAAAAGGGAAAAAATAAAAAAGAACCAATTGGAAAATTTAGAGCTCAAACTACAATATTTGAAACAAAAAATCCACTGATTGGGCTTACTTATGATTGGTGGTAGGGAAAGAAAGAGTGAGTGACCTTGAAGATAGGTGTAAATCATCCAATTTGAAGAATAAAGAGAAAAAAAGATTGCCTCATTGACTCGTGGACAAAATCATGTAGTTTCAGTCCCAGAAAAAGAAGTGACACGTCACCAAAGACGATATACAGATGGCAAGTAAGTATATGAAAATATACTCCACAGCGTTTGTCATCAGGGAAATGCTAATTACAGCAGCAATGAGATACTACTGCACATCTATTAAAAGGGACAAAATCTGAAACACTGACGACACCAAATGCTGATGAGGATGTGGAGAAACAGGGACTCTTATTCATAACTGGTAAGAATGGAAAATCGTATAGCCATTTGGAAGACAGTTTGATGATTTCTTACAAAACTAAACATACTTTTACCAGATGATCCAGCAATTGTGCTTCTTGGTATTTACCCAAATGTTTTGAAAACTTAAATCCATGCAAGAACCTGCACCCAAAGGTTTATAGCAACTTTATTCATAATTGCCAAAACTTGGAAATAACCAAGATGTCTTTCAGTACACGAATGGATAAATAAGCTGTGGTACATCCAGACAGTGGAATATTATTCAGTGTTAAAAGCAAATAAGCTACTAAGACAGGAAAAGACATGGAGGAACCTTAAATGCATACTACAAAGTGAAAGAAGCAAATCTGAAAAGGCTACATACATATAATTCCATACTATATGGCATTCTGGAAAAGGCAAAACAATGGAGACAGTAAAAAGACTGGTGGTTGCTAAGCATTGAGGGCCCGGGGAGGATGGATAGGTGAGCACAGATGATTTTTAGAGCAGTGAAAATACTCTGTATGTATAGACTGTGGGTGATTATGATATGGCAATGTATGTTCACCAATTGTAACAAATATACTCCTCTGGTGGGGGATATTGATAGTAGGGGAGGCCACGCGTGTGTAGGGGTAGGGGCTAAAAGGAAATGTCTGTGCCTTCCTTTCAATTTTGCTGTGAACCTAAAATTGCTCTAATAAAATGTTAAAAATAATTTTTTTCGAAGAAGTGAGAATGGAGCAGAAAAACATTTGAGTAAATAATGACTGAGAATTTCACAAATTTGATGAAAAACATCAACTTATAGATCCAAAGAGCTCATCAAAATCCAAGGAGGATAAACACAAAGAAACAACATCTAAGTGCATCATAGTCAAACTGCAGAAAACTAAAGACGAAGAGAAATCTTGAAAGAGGCCAGAGAACAAAAGACACGTTACAAACAGGACTATATGCAGAGAAGCAGAACAAATGAGAGTTGATTTATCTAAAATAACAGAGGCCAGAAGACAATGGAATAACATCTTTAAAGTGCTGAAAGGGAAAAACAAACAGACAGTCAACCCAGAATTCTATATCTGGCAAAAATATCGTTCAAAAAATGAAAACGAAATAAAGATGTTTTCAGGTAAATGCAAGCAGATGAGGCTGGCCTGGTGGCGTAGCGGTTAAGTGCGCACATTCCACTTCAGGGACCCGGGGTTCACTGGTTTGGATCCCGGGTACGGACATGGCACCGCTCATCAAGCCATGCTGTGGTAGGCATCCCACATATAAAGTAGAGGAAGATGGGCATGGATGTTAGCTCAGGGCCAGTCTTCCTCAGCAAAAAGAGGAGGATTGGCAGCAGATGTTAGTTCAGGGTTAATCTTCCTCAAAAAATAAATAAATAAATAAATAAAAGCAGAGAGTATTCATCACCAGCAGAGCTGCAGTACAAGAAATGCTAAAGTTCTTCATGCTGACAGAAAATGACACCAGTGGAAAGTTAGATCTTGAGAAAAGAATGAAGACCACGGGAAATGGTAAATATATGGACAAACAGAATGCATTCTTTCCTTTTAACTGGCTGTTAAACACAAACATAACAGCATTTTCTTACAGGGTTTTAATGCACGTAGAAGTGAAATCTGTGACAACGATAGAACAACAGTAGGACACAGAGGACGGGGGTAATGAAATTCTGTTGTCTCAGGGTGCGTATACTGTATTCTAAGTAGACTGTAATAAGGATGCATATTGGAATCCCTAGGGCAACCACTTACAAATTGAAAGGAAATCAATTAGCCCTGGGGCCTCTGAGACTTCAGCCACTACTTCCGCCTCCCCCGATTGGACACTCGTTTTGAAGGGGGCCCCTTGTGCCGTGATAAACAGGCTGTGGTAGTTCATTATGTTCTGGATGCTTTCCCTGCCCATCCCGTCCCTCCACTTTGATCCTTCTGTCGTCACCCCCAAGATACCTTTTACAGTTCTAACTCAGTATCAGCATCTGCTTCTTGGAGGACCAACAGACTCCCCCCATGGAGTGCACACAGTATGGCTCTTGTACACACAGTTCAAAAGCAGGCAGAAACCACGGGGATAGGGCAGAAGCAAAGTAATTCCTTGGGGGGCGATATTGACTGCAAGGGGCCCAAGAAATCCTTCTGGGGTTGGGGACACATCCTACATCTAGATCTGGCTGTGGTTATGTTTATTCAGTCAATAAACACTCACTGAGAAAAAAAAGTAAATAAATTAAAATTAATAAATTAAAATGAAGTATTAAAAATATTTGATTAACCCAAAAGAAGACAGGAAAGGAGAAACAGAAGAACAAAAAAGAGATGGGACAAAAGAAGAAAACAAATAGCAAAATGGTAGACCTAAATCCTGACATATAAAAAAATTATATTAAATATAAAGGGGGTCAGCTAGGTGACTCAGCGGT
Source organism: Equus asinus (assembly GCF_041296235.1). Lineage (NCBI taxonomy): Eukaryota > Metazoa > Chordata > Mammalia > Perissodactyla > Equidae > Equus > Equus asinus. The sequence goes on along the minus strand of NC_091809.1, from coordinate 82,589,443 downwards.
TAAGTTTGTATGTTCTGCTTTGGTGGCTCGGGGTTCGCAGGTTCAGATCCCGGGTCTGGACATACACGGCGCTTGTCAAGCCATGCTATGGCAGGCGTCCCACATATAAAGTAGAGGAAGATGGGCATGGATGTTAGCTCAGGGCCAGTCTTCCTCAGCAAAAAAGAGGAGGATTAGTGGTGGATATTAGCTCAGGGCTGATCTTCCTAAAAATAAATGAATAAATAAATAAAATATAAATGGAATAAACATTCCAATTAAAAGAATAAAAAAGTAAGATCCAACTATACGCTGCCTTCAAGAGATACACTTTAAATATAAAAACACAGATGTATAGAAAATAGAGGGCTCAGAAAAGATATACGATGAAAACTGTGAGCATAAGAAAGCTAATTTAGTTATATTAACGTCAGAGAAAGTACACTTCAAGATAAGATTATTATCTGAATAAAGAAGGTCATTCCATAATGATAAAAGGATCAATTGATCTGGAAGATATAACAACCCTAAATGGGTATGCACTTAATAAAAGAGCTTCAAAATACGTGAAGGAAAAACTGACAGAACTAAACAGAGAAATAGACAAACTCACAGTTATGTTGGAGATTCATCCCTCTTTCAGTAAATCAGAACATTTAGGAGCTGCCCCAGGGCCGAGTGGTTAAGTTCGTGCCCTTGGGTTCGGTGGCCCAGGGTTTCGCCAGTTTGGATCCTGCGCGCGGACATGGCCCTGCTCGTCAGGCCACACTGAGGCGGCGTCCCACATAGCAGAACTAGAAGGACCCAAACTAAAGATGTACAACTATGTACCAGGGGGCTTTGGGAGAAAAAGGAAAAATAAAATCATAAAAAAAAAAAAAAGAACATTTAGATAAGCATAAATAAAATTCCGAAAGATTTGAACAATACTGTCAACCATCTTCACCCAACTGACAATCATAGAATTATACAACCAACAATTGCAGAATACACATGCTTTTAAAGTACACATAGAATATGCACCAAGATGAATTGAATGCTGAGCCGTTAAAAAAAACGAAATAAATGTCAAAAGAGAGAATTCTTACAGAGTACATTCTCTGAATACAGCATAATTCAGTTAGAAATCATTAAAATTAAGAGATCTAGGACTTTACATATTTAGAAATTTAAAAGCAGACTTATAAATTGCCTATTGGTCAGAGAAGGAATCATAAGGAAAATTAGAAATTATTTTGAAATGAATGGTAAAGAAAATGCAACAATAGGGGGCCACCCGGCCCTGTGGCCCAATGGTTAAAGCTCTGCTCGCTTGGCTCTGGCGGCCCGGGTTTGCTGGTTCGGATCCCAGGCGTGGACCTGCTACACTCATTGGCCACGCTGTGGAGGCATCCCACATACAACACAGAGCAGGACAGGCACAGATGTTAGCTCGGGGGGAGCCTTCTTCACAAAGATAAACAAATAAATAAAATAAGTTGCTTTGTTTCTTTAAAAAAAACGAAAATGCAACATATAAACATTTGTGAGATGTAGTGAAGCAGTGCTTTGTGGGAAATGTGCATTTTCTATGTTTATAGTAGAAAGGACAGAAGGTTTAGATCAATCATCTAAATTTCTACCTTCAGAATCAAGACAACAAAGAGCAGATTAAATCCAAAGAAAGTGGAAGAAAGGAAATAAGATAAACTATAAGTCAATGAAATAAAAAGATAGAGAACATCAACAAAGCCAAAAAGCAGTACTGTAAAAAACAAAATAATAAGATTATTAAATCCCTATAAATCTGATTTTTTTAAGTAAGTACAAGTTACTAACATCAAGAATGAAAATGAGATTATCATGCAGATTCTACAGACATAATATGGATGATAAGGGAAATTATGAACAACTTTATGCCAATAAATACAACAACTTAGATGAAATAGTAAATTCCTTGAAAGACACAAATTACCAAAATGGATACAAAAAGAATAGAAAATCTGAATTCATAATCAAATCTGATTTCATTATCAAAAACCTCGTCACAAAGAAACTCCACGTCTAAAGGATTTCAAAGCTGAATTATAAAAAAGATTTAAGGAAGAAGTAATACCAATCTTACACAAACGTGCTCAGAAAATAAAGGAAGGGACACTTCCCAACTTGTTTTCTATGGCCAGAATAATCCTGATGCCAACACCTCCAAAAGACATTACAAGAAAAAAACAAAAACTATAAATAAATAGTATTCCACTTGAACCTAGATGTAAAAAAAATCCGAAACGAAGTATCAGCAAATTGAATCCAGCCATAGATGAAAGACACAATATGTTATGACCAAGTGGGATTTATCTCGGGATATAAGGTTGTCTTCCCATTCTAAAATCAGTGTAATGTACTGCCTTAATAGATTAAAGGAGAAGAGCCAGATGACTTTGCCAATAGATGCAGAAAAAAGCATTTGTCAAAATTCAATACTCATTCATGATAAGAAAAACTCTCACTCAGCAAGTTAGCAATAAAAGGACGCTTCCTGAGCTTAACAAGGGGAAACTACGAAAAGCCTACAACTAACGTGATACTTAAAGCTGAAATATTGAACGCTTTCCCCTTAAGATCAGGAATAAGGAAAGGACCTCAGTTCTCACCACTTCTATTTAACATGATCCCAGAGATCCTAGTCATTGCAATAAGGAATAAAAAGAAATAAAATGCACAAAGATTGGAAAGAAATAAGTAGAACTGTCTATATTTGCAGATGACATGAGTGTTAACATGGAAAATACTAAGGAATGTACAAACAACTACTAGCATTAATAAGTGAAGTCAACATATAAAAAATCAGTTGTGTTTCTATATACTAGCAGGAAAGAACTGAAAATGAAATTAAGAATTCTATTTACAAGAGCATCAAAAAACATAAAATACTTAAGAATAAATTTAACAAGACACGCGAGACCTTTACACTGAAAATTATAAAACATTGTTGAGAGAAATCAAAGGAGATCCAAATAAATGAAGAAATATACCAAGTTCAGGGTGTGAAAGACTCAATACTGGGCTGTTATTTTCCCAAAATCAATCTATAAATTCAATACAATCCCAATCAAAATCCCAATAAGCTTTTCTTCTTAGCAGACATTTATATGAAAAATTTATATGGAAATAGCTAAATCAATCTTGGGAGGGAAAAAAAAAGACAAGTTGGAAGACCCATACTACGTGATTTCAAAAGTTAATATCAATCTACAATCATGAAGACAGAATGGGACTGGTGTAAGGATAGGCAAATAGATATCCACATCCTCAGCCCCAAAACAGGGTCTGGAGCTCAGCAAGTGCAAGGCAAATTGCTGGATGAATGAACGTGCTGAAGGAGCAAAGCGGCCGGGCCTCTGGGAACACCCCTACGCCCGAGGTGGGCTGTTTTCTGCAGCCACAACCCTGCACACACGCACCTCATCCAGGCCCGTCATGTTCCCTCCCACCCCGCACCTTCTATCAACCACCAACCATCATGTTTCTGTATTCGACATTTACATACATTTAAATTATTTCTATAAAATGCAACTTTTTTTTTTTTTTTTGAGGAAGATTAGCCCTGAGCTAACTACTGCCAGTCCTCCTCTTTTTGCTGAGGAAGCCTGGCTCTGAGCTAACATCCGTGCCCATCTTCCTCTAGTTTATACGTGGGACGCCTACCACAGCATGGCTGCCAAGCAGTGCCATGGCCGCACCCGGGATCCGAACCAGCGAACCCCGGGCCGCCGAGAAGCGGAACGTGCGAACTTAACCGCTGCGCCACCGGGCCAGCCCCTAAAATGCAACTTTTATAAAAGTAATACTTTGGTTTTTTGAAACGCTCGATACAGAACATTACTAAGGGAAAACTCAGACTTGCTCCAGCCCAGCCCAGCCCACCCGGCCCTACATGCCCTCTCTAAAGGAAACCAGTCACCTTTTCTGCTTTGAGAAGTGGTGGCTTTCACCCCAAATCTGACTAACATGCATATACTTTCATTTCCTGGTTTAGCAACTGGATTAATATTTCTTGACTCCCCTCATGAAAAAATGAAGAAATCTGCTCACTTACACTGCTGCTCATCTTCCAATTTCTTCCACTTTGTGTTAGTTTATTCTTCTATTGGTTGCTCCTTCAAGCTCAATAACCATTTAAAGCCCTTGTTTCCAGTGGGTCCGCTTTAGCTCTTCTCATGGTTTCTACTACGTAAGATGAAGAGCTCAGCGCCTGTGCCCCAGTTCACCCCTCCCCCACCCCAGCCTGCCCACTCTGACACTTACACTACTACTTTTACGGTGCCAAGAGTTATCACATTTACAAATGTTCTGTACCTGTAATTAAGTCTTTGGTGCTGAATCTAGAAAGTAATTCTGAGCATGTAAATCCAATAAATTTACAACACTATGATTAGAAATAAATTCTAACTTGAGATTCTATTGGGTCCACAAAACAAGAAAGGGCTCCTAATAAAATAAAATTAATCAGAAAACATGAAAGAGTTCTGGGAAATGAAAAATACGATTGCCAAAATAAAAAAATATCATGTGAAAGTCTGGAAGCTAATGCTAGAAAGTAAGGAAGCGCTTAGATAAATTAGGATGGGGTATGTCAAAGGGACACAAGAACCAGCCTGAAAGAGCCCTCAGGAGCCAAAGCTCGGACAATTTGAGCAACAAAATAAATAGTGGAGTACTGAAGTATAAACCCAAAGTATAAGATAAATATACATGAGTCCATGCCAATCTAAATAAACGACTGAGTAAATAAATACACTGCGAGAAGGAACAAATCTTCCTTACAGAGAATTCGAGATAACATATGTAGCTACTCTGCCCTCCAGATGGAGCTTACTTGGCTCTCCCCCCGTGAACGTGTGCTGGACTCGGTGACTCACGTCAAAAGAATAGAGAATGGAAAGGGAAAAAATAGCAACTTTACAGTGGAACAATCAGACAAAGGCTGTGATCAGTGATCAAGGGCACTGTCACCAGCTGATGTCATGCGATGAGAGGGGCACTTCACTTTTATGGTGTTCTCCCCCAAAACACCTCATCCCAGTCATCCCAGTCTAATCATGAGAAAAAATCCAAACTGAGGGATGTTCTACAAAATACTTGAGTAGTACTGTTCAAAACTGACAATGATTTAAAAAAAAAAAAAAAGACAAAAAACAAGGAAAGAATGAGAAACTGTCACATTGTAGACACAGGAGATATTATGACTAAGTACAATGTGGTACACTGGATTGGGTCCTGGAACAGAAAAAAGATGTTAGTGGAAAAACTGTTGAAATTCTGATGAAATCTGAAGTTTCGGTAACGGTAATATATGAATGTTCATTTCTTCATTTGGAGGTACTATGGTTATGTAGGATGCTAATGTGAGAGGAAACTGGGTGAAGGGCATATGGGAACTGTCTGCATTATCTTTGCAACTTCTCTATAAATCTAAAATTATTCCAAAATAAAAAATTTACTTAAAAAATGTCTAGAAGCAAAAGTCATGGAATTCTCCAAGAATACAGAGACAAAAAAGAATTTATTTAAATGAATGGGACAAAAGTTGAGTCATAAAGGATCAATTCAAGAGGCCTGTTATCTGTGTGATGAGAATTCTGGAGAGAAGAGGGAAAAGAGAGGCAAGAAAATAATCGGAGAAGTAATAGAAAAATATTTCTGAACAGCAACCCAAAAAAAAAAAGAGATGAGTCTTTGGATTAAAAGTGCCCATTGAATGCTGGGCAGAATCAAAGAAAAGAACGTGCCTTCCTCCGGCCTCGTGAGGTTTCAGAAAGCCTAAAGCTTCTGGAAACTGAAAGCAAATAAACAGATTATCAATAAGGGAATAAAGATCAAATTAGCATAGGGCTTCTCTGAAGATAGAAACTATGAAATAAGGGCCTGCAAAGTTCTGAAGGAAAATGTTCTTGAAGCAGCCAAACTCAAAAACAAGTGTGGGGGCAAAGTCGACTTGTGAGGATGAATAAAGTTCAGTTCCCATGCACTCTTGCTGAAAAGAATTACTTGAGCTTCTGCTCCAGGAAAACACAAAAGGAAAGATATAATGGGGTGCTTTTTTAAAATTGTTTTATTGTTTGTATACATACTTCCCTTTTTTTTTCCAGGGAAGATTAGCCCTGAGCTACCATCTGTGCCCATCTTCCTCTACTTTATGTGTGGGATGTCTACCGCAGCGTGGCTTGATAAGCGGTACATAGGTCCATGCCCGGGATCAGAACTGGCAAACCCAGGCTGCCGACCCAGAGTGTGCAAACGTAACCACTGTGCCACTGGGTGGGCCCCGTATACATACTTCTGAGTGCAAATTACTTTCATCTAAGTCATGTGAGACATTCTTGGTAACATTAATATTGGCTGATTCAGAAAAAATTTCACTTCATCAATAAACACCACAAAATCAGGCTTTTATGTTATGCTTTTATTGTATATAGTTTGTTTTCATTTCTTTCTTTTTTTTTCCAATTATTTTATTGAGGTCATAATGGTTTACAACATTGTGTAATTTCAGGTGTACATTATTATTTATCAGTTTCTGTATAGACTGCGTCATGCTCACCACCAATCTTCCAATTTTTATCCATCACCGCATATATGTGCCCCTTTACCTCTTTCACTCCCCACCCCCGTAACCACTAATCTGTTCTGTTTATCTGTGTACTTATTTATCTTCCACATGTGAGTGAAATCATGCAGTGTTTGTCTTTCTCTGTCTGGCTTATTTTGCTTAACATAATACCTTCAAGGTCCATCCATGTTGTTGCAAATAGGACGATTTTGTCTTTTTTGTGGCTGAGTAGTATTCCGTTGTGTATATATATATATATATATATATATATATATATATATATATACCATATGTTCTTTATCCAATCATCAGTCAATGGGCACTTGGGTGCTTCCTCATCCTGGCTATTGTGAATAGTGCTGTAATGAACATAGGGGTGCAGAAGTCTCTGAATTGTTGATTTCATGTTCTTTGGATAAATACCCAATAGTGGGGTAGCTGGATCATATGGTATTTTTATTTTTAATTTTTTGAGAAATCTCCATACTGTTTTCCATAGTGGCTGCACCAGTTTGCATTGCCCACAGCAGTGTATGAGGGTTCTCTTAGCTCTACATCCGCTCTAATGTTGGTTATTCTTTTATAATGTAGTGCTTTGACTCTCAAAGCATAGTTCCAGTAGTAGCATCTGGCAATGTGTTAGAAATGCAAATGCTCAGGCCCCATCCCTAACCTATTAAATCAGAAACTCTGGGGATGAGGCCCAGTGATCTGTGTTTTAACAAGTTTGAGAATTAATTGGGACTGTGGATGGTGCTCCCAAGTCCCCTTCGCCAGTCTGGTGTAGCCATCACCCTGCAGCTGTGAGCTGCTGCACAAAATGCCCTCCTGTCTCAAGTGGGGACAAACTCCAGAGTCTCCGTGGGACGAGGCTGAAGTTAGTCTCCAGCCAAGAAGACCTCTTTGCTTAGCTTTCTTCCCCTGCTCTATCCTGGTGACAGAGATTAACTGAGGGAGTGGTCTCAAGTCACCAGAATCTTTGTCTCAGGCTCTGCTTCTGGGGAGCCAGACCTAAGACACATAGTGTCCAAGAAACAATAGAACTAAGCCAGACACATATTGAAAAGAAATCCCAGGTGCTAACACTTTGCCTAGAAGTATTTGGTTTAAATTAGAACAGGAAAACAGAAGGATCTGATAGCAATGTCTTAAAAATGTCTTCAAGAATGAAGTGGATTCCAGGCAATAGATAGAACAATTAAGCTAGAAGCTCTTAGTCATATGGTAAAGAAGGCATATGTTTCTTCTCTCAGGAAGGAACAGAAAAAGTGCCAAGAAACTTCAGGAAAAATGCAAAACTGTACCAGAAAATTGTGATTCAAATATAAAGTAAACTAAAATGTGGCACGATTTTAAGTAATTGATGACATCTAAGGAAAGAGAAGTATTTAATCTTTTTTTTAATTTTTTTTTTTTGAGGACGATTAGGCCTGAGCTAACATCTGCTGCCAATCCTCCTCTTTTTGCTGAGGAAGACTGGCCCTGAGCTAACATCCATGCCCATCTTCCTCTACTTTATACGTGGGACGCCTGCCACAGCATGGTGTGCCAAGCAGGTGCCATGTCTGCACCCGGGATCCAAACCAGCGAACCCTGGGCCGCCGAGAAGAGGAACGTGCAAATTTAACCACTGTGCCACTGAGCCGGCCCCGAGAAGTATTTAATCTTAACATGTGAAATATTCTATTTTTATTATGGAAAAATTAAACATTTGCAGAGGAAGGAAGAACAGCAAAATGAGCCCCATGTACCCATCACTCAGCTTCGATGGTTATCAAGATCTGCTCAATCTCAAATCTCTAGTCAGTTTTCAAATTTTCCTAAATGTCTCGTGTTTTTTTTCCCTTTTCACAGTCGGTTTGTTTGAACCCGGATCCAGACAAGGTGCACAGACTGCATCTAGTTGCTGTGTCTCCAGGTTACAGAGGAAGGCTCCACTTTGGACGGCACCTTTTAGCGACTTATAACGACCTTTCTTTCTCTGCTGATCCAGTCACCCTCTAAAATCTTCAGAGATTGTTTTGTTCCTGCTTTAAGGCCAAATCCCTTGTCTTAATCACTATTGTCCCCTGAAATAACCACTGGGCAGTCTTCGAGTTCAGTGTTCTTCAAGCTCTCCCAAATCTTTAGTTTCTTTAGAGTTATAAGAATGGGGCCGGCCCCGTGGCCGAGTGGTTAAGTTCGGGCGCTCTGCTTCGGGGGCCCAGGGTTTCACTGGTTTGTATCCTGGGCACAGACATGGCACTGCTCATTAGGCCACGTTGAGGCAGCGTCCCACGTGCCACAACTAGAAGGACCCGCAACTAAAATATACAACTATGTACTTGGAGGATTTCGGGAGAAAAAGCAGGAAAAAAAAAGAAGAAGAAGAAGATTGGCAACAGTTGTTAGCTCAGGTGCCAATCTTAAAAAAAGAAAAAAAGAATCTCCAACGTCTTTTGGTCTTAAAGGACCTTTTCTTGATGGTCCAGTCTATATAGAAATTTGGAGTCGCTCATTCGAGCATAAACGCTGAAGCAGGTGTCCAATGTCCAGAAATCTTCTGAACTTTTCTGTTTACCAAAGTTTAAGAGCGCCCCTGAATAGATAATGACATAAAGAGATGGAAAGAGATTCCATGCACATGGATCAGAAGAATAAACACAGTTAAAATGTCCATACTACCCAAAGCAATCTGCAGATTCAATGCAATCCCTATCAGAATCCCAAGGAAATTCTTCACAGAAATAGAACAAAGAATGCTAAAATTCATTTGGGGCAAAGACCCCAAATTGCTAAAGCAATCCTAAGAAAAAAGAACAAAGCTGGAGGCATCACAATCCCTGACTTCAAAATGTACTACAAAGCCACAGTGATTAAAACAACATGGTATTGGTACAAAAACAGACACACACATCAATGAAACAGAACTGATAGCCCAGAAATAAAACCGCACATCTACAGACAACCAATCTTCAACAAAGGTGCCAAGGACATACAAGAGAGAAAAGATAGTCTCTTCAATAGATGGTGTTATGAAATCTGGACAGCCTCTTGCAAAAGAATGAACATAGACCGTTATCTTATGCCATACACAAAAATAAACTCAAAATAGATCAAAGACTTGAAGTCCTGAAACCATAACACTCCTGGAAGATACTATAGGTAGTACGTTCTTTGACATCAAACTTAAAAGGATCTTTTTGAATACCATGTCTTCTCAGACAAGGAAACAAAAGAAAAAATAAACAAGTGAGAGTTCATCAGACTAATGAACTTCTGCAAGGCAAAAGAAACTAGGATCAACACAAAAAGACAACCCACCAATTGGGAGAAAATATTTGCAAACAATTTATCCAATAAAGGGTTAATCTCCATAGTATATAAGGAACTCACACAACTGAACAACAAAATAACAAAACAGCCCGATCAAAAAACAGGCAGAGGGTATGAACAGACATTTTTCCAAAGAAGATATACAGATGGCCAATAAACACAAGAAAAGATGTTCAACATCACTAATCATCAGGGAAATGCAAATCAAAACTACACTAAGACACCACTTTACACCTGTTAAAATGGCTATGATCACTAAGACTAAAAATAACATATGTTGGAGAGGGTGTGCAGAGAAGGGAACCCTCAGACACTGCTGGTGGGAATGCAAACTGGTGCAGCCACTATGGAAAACAGTATGGAGATTCCTCAAAAAAAAAACCACACAACTAAAAATAGGGGGCCGGCCCGGTGGCGCAGCGGTTAAGTGCGCACGTTCCGCTTCGGCGGCCTGGGGTTCCTCGGTTTGGATCCTGCGTCTGGACACGGCACCGCTTGGCACGCCATGCTGTGGTAGATGTCCCACATATAAAGTAGAGGAAGGTGGGCGTGGATGTTAGCTCAGGGCCAGTCTTCCTTAGCAAAAAGAGGAAGATTGGCAGCAGCTGTTAGCTCAGAGTTAATCTTCCTCAAAAAAAAAAAAAACACTAAAAGTAGAACTACCATATGACCTAGCTATCCCACTACTGGGTATCTACCCAAAAACCCTGAAATCAACAATCCAAAGTAGCATATGTACCCCTATGGTCATTGCAGCACTGTTCACAATGGCCACGACATGGAAACAATCCAACTGATTGATAGAAACATGGACCGATGATTGGATAAAGAAGATGTGGTGTATATATATATATATACACCACATATATATATACACACACACAAAGGAATACTACTCAGCCATAAAAAAGACAAAATCATCCCATTTGCAACAACATGAATGGACCTGGAGGGAATTATGCTAAGCGAAATAAGCCAGACTGAGAAAGACAAACACCAGATGATTTCACTCATATGTGGAATATAAACAAACACATAGACAAAGAAAACAGTTCAGTGGCTACCAGGGGAAGTGGGGTGGGGGGTGGGCACAGGGGGTGAAGGGAACACTTATGTGGTGACAGACAAGAAACAATGCATAAGTGAAATTTCACAATGATATAAACTATTATGAACTCAAAAAAAAGAAACTGAAAAATAATAAAAGAGCGCCCCTGGTTACACAAGCTGTGGATCCTTGAGAGCCAGATGGAATTAAAGACATCCAGACAAGGCTGTGATTTATATGTGAACTTCTCAGAAAATCCAGAAAGTTTAGCTTAGGAGCTAAAAGGTGTTTGGAGCTGCAGCCACAAAAGACCCTCAGGAAGGCTCTGCAGCCATGGATCCTGGGGTTTTGTTATAAAGAGCCCACCTGACCCTGACGGTGAAGATGAACGAGGCGGCCTGGCCTGGGGCGCACCAATCGCCATCATGGAGTTTTCTTCCTCTGGCCCCGCCCTGGGTCATAGGTTCTGGACTTTATTACCCCTTCCCCCCTCTTTATCTAGCGGCTGGTTATAGGACAGGCGGGGCTGGAACACAAGATGGAGGGAGCTTTGATCTTAGCTGCCCGAGACCTGGCAGCCAACAAGTCGTCAGGCCAGAGTTTGAACTCACGGCAGTCTGCTTCCATATGTTCCCCGCTTCTCCTTCCTCCCTACTCCCATGGGAGCTGGGAGCCAAGAGAGAAGTCCTAATGTGACCTGGGTGTTCCCCGAGGGCCCCAACGGGAATCAGAACAGCCAAGTTTCCTGCAGTTAAACAGTTGACTCAGACAAATATCAACAGACACTCCCAGAAACATGAAACCAAAAGTCTACCAACCAACCAACAGAAATGGTCCTTTTGACAGGTGAGGGAAAATCAGAGAACTAGTCAAGTCAACCCCTTCACTGTTGCCTTAGAGGCCTGGGGGACTCAAACATTTACCAGCTAATTTTGGGGTGGGGGGGAGGGATATATTGAATATGCCAGACCCTGAGTCCCTGCCCTTAAGGAAACTTGCTGGGCGCTCTCTCCCTGTGAGTGACGAACCCCTGATGGCAGGACGATTTTCATCGTGTTTCATCATCTGTTCTCCTTGCCAGCACAAGGCGAGGCACAAAGGAAACAGTCCGTGAATGAATTTCCTTCTTGAAAGTTAGTCCCTTCTCTCTGCCACCCGATAGTTCTTCAACTATTTAGTGATTTTGTAAATTATTAGAAAAGAGAAGACTGTAGTCAGGGAAGGGAATTTAGAGGCGAAATGACGCATGCTGCTTAGCAGACAATTTTTTTTTTTTTTTGAGGAAGATTAGCCCTGAGCTAACATCTGCTGCCAATCTTCCTCTTTTTGCTGGGGAAGACTGGCCCTGAGCTAACATCTGTGCCCATCTTCCTCTCCTTTATATGTGGGGCGCCTACCACAGCATGGCGTGCCAAGCAGTGCCATGTCCACACCTGGGATCCGAACCAGGGAACCCTGGGCCGCCAAAGCGGAACATGCGCACTTAACCGCTGCACCACCAGGCTAGCCCCAGCAGACAAATTTCTTTAAATGCCTTCCTGGGGAAAGTAAGGGAAGCAGAGGGAGAGGACTCCAGCCTTAGAACAGCACCCCTGTGTCTCCTGAGAGAAAGTCTTTCCGTCTCCCAAGGGACTGTGGGGCCGGCGGAGACCACGTGCTGCGTTCAAGCATCTCTAGGGATCCAGAGCCCTGAGGTTGGGAAGGAGGCCGACTTTGGGATGGCCATCAGGAGCACATCTTCAGGCTTCCAGGAACGGTTCATTCATTCATTCATTCAGCATGTACTTATTGATCACCTACTGTGTCCCCTTGTTTGAAACACTAAGGCTACAGCTATGAATAAAAGTTAAAAAATTCCTGCCCTGTCATGGAGCTTACATCCTAGTCGGCAGAGCAGGGAAAAAATTAACCAGATGAAATTATAAATGCATTTCCCCCTTGACCCAGCACCCCCGCTTCTGGGATGGCTGGACCTTTGCCTAGGGCTTCATCGGCACAGTGAGAAAGGAGGGAGGCTCAGGTTATTGACTGCAGCACTATTTGTAACAGCAAACACACAACCTGGAATCTTGAGCCATGTGAACATACGATCCATTCAAATCAAAACAAAAAAATTTTTAAACTTAATATAGGTTTTATTAGATGATGATAAATGTGTTATGGAGAAAAATAAAGTAAGGGAGGGGACTGGGTAATACTGGGAGGGGGTGTTGCTATTTTAAATTGATTTTCAGGGAAGGCCTAAGGGAGAAGATAACATTTGAGGAAAGACCTGAAGGAGGTGAGGATGTACTGGAGGAGTGTTCCAGGCAGAGGGAACAGCAGGTGCAAAGGCCCTGAGGTGGGAGCCCCTGGCCGTCCAAGGAACAGCAAGGACTCCAGTTGGGTTGGAGCAGAGTTGGGCGGGGGCAGAAGGTGTTCCACCCCAGGCACTCTGAGTCTGATGGGCTGCAGCTATGGGGGCCTCATGGCCCTGGGAGACTCCCTTCTCATTCTGGCATCCCCAGTTCTTTCAAACATTTCCCCAAATGACACCTGGTCCTCCCCTGGATCTTCTCTGTCCCTGAATGTTCGTCCTAAAGAGTGATGCCCAGAACTGCGCTGGCTGGGGTCCTCAGTGCCTTCCAGTGCCCTCTCCAGCCTGCCCGCCTCTCAGCAGTGCTGGTTGCTGCCCACCGCCTCCTCCCGGGAACTCTCTTCTCCACTGGCCCTCCCAACGGCAACCCCTACCTACCTCTCTGACCATTGCTTCTAAGTGTCCCTCACTGTCCCTAAACACGGGGGCTCCCAGGCTCTGTTCTCGCCCTCTTCTCTCTCTCTCACCAACTCTCACCCTCCTGCCCTCCTCCAGGGCTCCTGCCCACATTTCTCTCCCGAACCCAGACCCACAGTCCTTCTGCCCCCTGGCCATCTGCCCTGAATGTCTCAGGCACCTTGGACTCCTCATAGGTCCAGAGCTGGACTCGCCGCCCGCTGATCACCCTCTGCCCCCAGGCCAGTCAGGCTGGTCCTCTGCATGCCCTCTCCCAGATGCGCTGACCATGCTCCCTGCCCGCACCTTCCACCCCTGCCCCCCTGAGCAGGTATGGAACCAGCCCCGCCTCGTGGCTGATGCCTCCCCAGCACCTAGCACAGCGCCTGGCACCCAGTGAGAGTTCCGTAAGGAAACTTTACCAAACGACTGAACAGTCTCATCCACTGCCTCCAGCTTCTGAATCTGCTCCCCTCTCCCAGAGACCCCTGCCAGCCCAGTGGGCCCCCCACCCCTGGCCCCACCTCCCCGAGCCCCGAGTTGGGGAGGCCCCGTGAGCCAGCCCTCAAAGCTCTCCCAGACTCCACGGGTGCTTCTTGGGGAGACTCAGACTTCCAGCTTTTGGGGATGTAAGTGAAACAGAACATTGTGTGAGTCTGAGGTATTCAACGTGACGACTCGGTATGTGCGTAGACTGTAAAGTGGGTGCCACAGTAAGATTAGCTAACACATATCACTTCAATCGCTACATTTGTGAGTATATGGTGAGAACTTTTAAGATCCGCTCTCTCAGCAACTTGCAAGAATACAATACAGAATTTTTAACTGTGGTCCCCACGCTGCACGTTACATTCCCAGGACTTATTCACCTCATAACCAACTGGAAGTCTGTACCCTTTGACCACCGTCTCTCATGCCCCCCACCCCTCAGCCTTTGGCGACCATCAATCTACTCTCCGTTTCTATGAGTTCAGGGTTTTTTTTTAGATTACACATATAAATAAGATCACACAATATTGGTCTTTCTCTGTCTAACTTATGTCACTTAGCATAATGCCCTCAAAGTTCATTCATGTTTTTTCCAAATGGCAGAATTTCTTTCTTTTTTTATGGCTGAATAATATTCCATTCCACACCACATTGTCTTCTCTCTTTCTTTCTTTCTTTCTTTCTTTCTCTCTCTCTCTCTCTCTCTTTCTTTCTTTCTTTCTGTGAGGAAGATTGGCCCTGAGCTAACATCTGTTGCCAATCTTCCACTTTGTTGTTTTCCTCCCCAAAGCCCCAGTACATAGTTATATATCCTGCTTGTAGGTCATTCTAGGTCTACTATGTGGGATGCCGCCACAGCATGGCTAGGTGAGCGGTGTGTAGGTTGGTGCCCAGGATCCCAACCAACAAACCACTGGCTCCCGACGCAGAGTGTGCAAACTTAACCACTCAGCCACAGGGCTGGCCCTACACCACGTTTTCTTTATTCATTATCTATCAATGGACCCTTAGGTTGCTTCCACGTCTTGGCTATTGTGAATAATGCTGCAGTGAACATGAAGGTACAGATATCTCTTCAAGGTAGTGTTTTCATTTCCTTCAGATAAATACCCAGAAGTGGAATTTCTGGATCGTATGGTATTTCTATTATTTAGTTTTTTGAGGAATCTCCATACTGTTTTCCATAGTGGCTGCACCAGTTTGCATTCCTATCAACAGAGCACAAGGGTTCCCTTTCTCCCCGTCCTCACCAACACTGGTTATCTCTCGCCTTTTTGATGATAGCCATTCTGACAGGGGTGAAGTGACATCTCATTGTGGTTTTGATTTGCATTATAGTTTTGATAAGAGACATTGAGCATCTTTTCATATATCTCTTGGCCATTTGTATGTCATCTTTGGAAAAATGTTATGACTAAGACGAGTATCTTCAGGTGTTCATTTTTTATTTTTAATGAATTAAAAAGTTGATATACATGCTCACCATACAACATTCAAAAAGGGTAGTCAGTGAAAAGTCAGCCCCCTTCCAGAGACCACGTCCAGAAGAGTTTCTGGCATTTCCTTCCAGAGATATTCAATGGGCATACAAGCACTTACACATATTGCCTTTCTTTTTAGTTTTTACACAATTCATAACATTTTCCACTCTCTTCTGTGCTTTGCTCTTTTTTTTACAAACCTTACAAAGTGGTTCACCCCGCTGTGCATGGAGGCACGTGGCTCAGGCTTTCACTGTATCCCGTCTGTTACAATTTGTTTAAACAGTTCCCAGCGGGCATTTTGGTGGCTTCCAATCTTTTGCTACAAAGAACATCTTGTGCACATATAACTTCTACATACGGGAATGTATTTGTAGGTAATTCCCTAGAAGTGGAATTGCTGGGTCAAAGAGCAAGGCTGTGTAAAGCGTTTTAGGCTATAACCAAATTGCCTTCCACATCAATTTACTGACTGTCATTTCATGAGAGTAAATAAACTATCTTATTTTTTAATTCAGAGAAAAATATAGCAGTCGTTGCCTTTGCTGATAAGAAACCATGATTTATAAAACATCTACTACGTGTCAGGAACTTTGCACATCCTGCCCAAAGCACTCATCACACCTTGGAGGTACAGCAAATAAGCCTTTGTTTAAGGCGCCCCCGACAGAGGTGGAAGAGGCGAAAATCTACCCTCGGCCTGTGCGGCTCCCTGCCCTGGGCTCGGGCCTGGGGCTTGTCACCAGGCAGGAGGCTGACACCCTGGTATGAGGAACCGGATTCCAGCATAACTCACAGCGACATCACATGACAGGTGACAGGAGGCCTGAACCAAGTGCCTGGGAATGCAGGCCTGGGAGCACACGGCGGGTGAGCGTGGGACCAGGATGGCTGAAACGGCGTCACTGAGAGGAGAGCTTTTAGGGTGAGGCCTAAGGGTTGAAGGAATAGATTTTGCTGCTGAAAAGGAGAAGAGGGTGGGCTGGGCTGGGACTCTGCAGCCGGACAGTCTGGATTTGAACCTTCCTTCTGCCACTCCCCAGCTGTGTGACCTGTCTCCTCATCTGTAAAATACAGAATCTAACTCATAAAGTTGGTGTGGAAATTAAGCGCATTAAAGCACGTTCAAAATAAAAAAATCACCTACACTTTGCAAGCATCCAGTAAGCATTAGCCGTTTATCAGTGAATAACGAAATTGTTTTTAAAGGTCTTTTAATTGTAAACTTTTTCTTTATATTGTTTGAAAATGTTAGTTGGCAGACTAGTCATGACAGGATCCATTTGGCTGAAGGTGGCGGGAGGTGATGTCATAACAGCCCGATCCAGGGACCACAGACAAGGGTGTGGTCAGAGCAGCACCAGGCCCATCTGGCGGCACAGCAGCCGAAACAGTTCTCAGCAGTTTATATATTTTGCCAAATAATAATTGTGCAAACGTGTTGAAATGCAGTTTCGCAAATAGAGAATTTTAAGAGTTAGCGTTTATTTAGTTCTTACTGTGTGTCAAATACTTTTATAAGTATCTCATTTAATCCACACAACAAGCCTATTGGATAAGTACTATTACTATCCACATTTTACACATGAGGAAACTGAGGCACTGAGAGAGCTTCAGGCCATCTGGCCCAGGCCGCCACGGCCGGGATCCACACCAGGCTGGGTTAGACCAGCGCCTGCTCTCACCCCCTTGAGGACCCGCCTCTCTCGGTGGGAAACGGGACCTAGAACCAAGTGGTTGTTGTCTTCCCCGTCACTGTGCTCTTCTGAGGTGGAGCCATCGAAACTCTAGAACCTCCTCTAGCCTGAGCAGACCAGACTCCTCCAGTCTCAGACCAGAGGGGAACAGAGGGGACGGGGGAGCCACGAAAGGGTCCCAATCTGGGGCCTGACAGGCTGAGCTGCATTTTGGAAAGCAGCTGTGGTGTGGCGGAAGAGGGAGAGCAGTGCCCTGGCAGAGATACCTGCAGGAGGTGTTGTGGCCGAGGCGGGGTGGGGGGTCGGTGGGTCAAGGCTGGAGGCAGGGCCAGCAGAGGTCCTTGGCCTGACCTTCTCCCTGGGAAGCTACTGGAATCCTCATAAGGCCCTTGTCCGGCAGGAGGTACTTACCTGATGGAATTTTTTTTTTTTTAAGGAAGATTAGCCCTGAGCTAATATCCACTGCCAATCCTCCTCTTTTTATTGCTGAGGAAGATTGGCCCTGAGCTAACACCTATGCCCATCTTCCTCTATTTTTTTTTTATATGTGGGATGCTGCCACAGCACAGCTTGATGAGTGGTGTGCAGGTCTGCACCTGGGATACAAACTGGCGAACCCCATGCTGGTGAAGCACTCAAACTTAACCACTGCACCACTGGGCCAGCCCCACTTGATGGAAATTACATGTCTATAGTCACAAGTGCCTATTGAACCCTTGAAATGCGGCTGGTGCAAATTAAGAAGGGCTGTAAAAAGAAAATACACATGGGATTTCAAAGACTTTAAAAAAAGTAAGATATTTCAATAATTTATATATATATATATTTTGTTGTTGTTGTTGTTGTTGTTGTTGAGGAAGATTGGCCCTGAGCTAACGTCTGTTGCCAATCTTCCTCTTTTTGCTGAGGAAGATTAGCCTTGAGCTAGCATCTGTGCCAATCTTCCACTATTTTGTATGTGGGACACCCCCACAACATGGCTGCAACCAGTGGTGTGAGTCTGCACCAGGGAACTGAACCTGGGCTGCCTAAACAGAGCACGCTGAACTTAACCACTAGGCCACAAGGCTGGCACAGTAATTTTTATATTCATTATAAGTTGAAATGATAATGACTTTAGATATATGGGAGTAATTGAAAAATAGTAAAATTGATGTCACCTGTTCCTTTTTTTTAGGTGGCTACTAGAAAACTGGAAATTATGTATGTGGCTCACATTATCTTTCTATTAGACAGCGCAGGCCCATAACCTTCCTCCAGGCACGCCCCTCCCGCCCCCGTGGCGAGAAGCCGTGGGCTCGGTGCGGGGCTGGCAGGCAGACGTGGTCTCCGCCGGGCTCTTCCCCGGGTTCTCCGGACCACAGGCCCTCGGCCCGGGTTCCCAGCCCCGGCCGGGTCCGTCGTGCTCTGCCGCCCTCTGGCGGCTCCTTCTCCAAGCGGTACGGCTCTTCAGAGGCATCGAATCTTCGCGATGGGACCCAACTGGACGGGTATCCTGAAATACTTCGTGTTTCCAAACATTTATGTTGATTTAGTTAACTCAAAGTCGCTTTACAGAAAGAATTTAAAGAATCGTCCTGGTCCCTAGTTACTATCTTCTCAGCAGGTCTCCATACCCAGAAGATGTCTCAGGGATCTCCTCCCCAACGGTGGCTCCGGGTGGGTGGAAAATTATGTCACATCTGGAAAACGATACTGCCTAAGCCTTTAAATTCTTGGATGTTAGAAAGTAATTTTATTTAGGGGCTGGATTTTGGGTCTTAGAAGGGAGTTTCCTTTTATGGGTAAAATGGGTTAATAGGATGGTAAATAGGTCAAACAGCATGGTGAGGGTTACGAGGCAATGATGAGTACAAGGTCCTGACCACAGCGCCTGGTGCCTTATGAGTCTCAATATATGTGGCTATTAGGATGTGAAATTCCTTGTTGTTTACATAAGCAGTGATCTTTTAAGAGTGTTGTGGCTAGAGACACTCGTGCCCCTGCATGCTAGGACCCTTCTTGATGAGCAAACAGAGGATAATGGCAAGGAACTAAATTTCAGCGGGTCACCGAGCTGGGAAAACACCCAGCTGGTTCAGGATCTGCCTGGAAAATCACCAACCAAACCAAACCCGAGTTAACTCAGCCAACCAGGGCAAGGAGAGTGGACAAAGAAGAGGTCATGGACTCACTCCATGGGAATTCTGGATTTTCCAGGATGCATGAAGACATTCCCAGCATTGTGCAGAATGGAAATATAAGTTCAAGGAAAAGATGAAACAATACAAAATGTGCAACTGTTCGAGAAAGACCTGGTTTTGCATTTTTAAAGTGGATAACTGTGGGTATCAAATCACTGTGGCGTTTATATTCCTACGGATACATTTAAAGAGTGACTAGTTTTTTAGTGTTGACATTACGATAGTGCTGGAAATTATAGTCTTTGCAAGTTTATTTAAACTTACGGTGAAAAGTTCTACCTGTGTTAAACTTCTACATAACTTAGAACACACAAAGGAAAACCGCATCCTTCATGTTCTTGTAGGGAGAATGTGAGCACAAAATTTTGAAGACCAGGCCCCAGGCTGTATACCCAGGAGCGGAATTGCTGGGTTGTGGGGACACACAACCAACATTCCTCAAGGATGCCAAACTTCCCAAAGCAGCTGTGCTAATTTACATCGGCCCAGCAGTGGAGGCAAGTTCCGTTGCCTGGAACCCTCCCCAACACGGGATGACTGTGGAGAGGTCTGCGACAGTCACGGGGCAGACGTGTCCATTGTCTCTCTGGGGAAGTGCAAGGCTAAGCAGAGGTTACTTGGAGCCAGAACTCCAGGCCTTTGGAGCCACTGGAATCAGGGTCTGGAGAACTCCATTAGATGGTTCTAATGGCTTCTCTCTCAAAAGCCCAAAGCACTCATCTCTAAGAAAGAGCCCTGTCTGCTCGCTGCTGGCCGTCATCCCCCCTGGCCTGGCTTCTGTCCCTGGGCAGCACTGGCTGCATGCCAGCCCTTGGCTCTTGCCCTCTCCCTTTGTCTCTGAGCTAACCAGCTGCCTGTTCACACGGCCTTACTCTGGGGAGGAAGCTGGGCTATTGGCAGCACTGGCTTGTGACCATCTTGTTCCTGTCCTCAGGTGATCTCAGTGGCGTCACAGTGAACTCAGTCCCCTCACTAGTCAAATCCTGGGAAGCCAGCCTCCTGCCTCTTGTTTCTGCGAAGCACACTCACCAATGTAACCCTGTACCGTCCCACATTCTCACCCTCTTGAAAGGAATTCCCAAGGAGCCCGCTTGGCTGGCTGACCAGTGGAAGGGGTAAGGAGCTTGGGGTAGAACAGCAACTCACCAGCCCTGGGCGCGTGACCAAGGTTCTGTAGTTGCCGGTTGTGGCCACCAGAGGGCGAAGTATATAGAGCATTGGGAGAGCCAGTTTAGGAAAGACGGAATCTCCGCGTTCTAAAACTAGACTGGACAAACAAACTGTGTCTGGGTACTCCAGCTGCGTTACCCTCCTCCATCTGGGTCGGGAACACCCCCTCAGGAAGGCTCCAGCTAGTCTTTCTTACCTTCCTGCCCCCACACCCCTGCCCTCCCACTCCTAGCCCTCACTGGCCCTGGACACGCCCCTGTTACAGCCGTCTCACCTCTCCAGACCAGATGCTGATCCCAAACCCTTGGGAGAAGCCTGATGGTTGGGACCTCCCTGGCCTTTTTCTCTCCCTTGACCATGTCTTTCTGCTTCAGTGATCTGATCTCTGGCCCAATTTTTCCCATATCTTTCCCTTAAGGAGATTTCTCTGCCCTATATATTATAGTGGTATGACCCTTCACCTGTAGTCTAATAGTGCCTGGTGTTGGGGGGAATGAAAGTACTGGTGTGTCATGGCCATCTGCAACGAGCAGACATGTGAGCCCGTGTTAGTGTTGGGTGGTACCTGGCAAAGTGACTTGCTCTAACCAAAAACATTGACGACTAACCTAAATGACCAGTTGTTTATTTTCACTAAAAGCAATGATAATTTGTCCCATTTAATGAACACTTTCCACGTGCTGGGCACTATACCAAGTGCTTTAAAGATACCGTTTAATTCAACCATAGAAATCCTATGAGGTTGATGATCATTTCTCCACTTTCCAGAGGATGTAATTGGAGACTCAGAAAGGTTAAGTGACTTGCCTGAGATCACAGAGCTTCTAAGTGGCAGCACTGGGATATGAAACAGATGAAACATTATTCCCCCACTTCCCTGCCTCTGCCAAGCTGTCCCCTCCCTCAGGTCCCTCCTGGCATGGCACCAGCATCCTTCATGGCACCTGTGATGGTGGTGACCCCATTTATATATCTATTTGTTGCTGTGTATCTTGCAGCCTAGAGAGAGATCTGGAAATGTGTCCCAAAATGTTTACACTGCTTAACCAGAACAGTGTCGTTTTTATTTATTTATTTATCTTTTTCAATATTTTTTTATGAATGTGATCGAATCTCTTAATCTCAAGTTTGTGTACTGAGGAGCAGGAAGCCAATCCCTAAGACATTGGTCCTTGGAGATGGAGAAAGGTTTATTTGAATTGGCCAAAATGAGGAGGCGGGAGGATAGGTTCTCTCAAATCCACCTTAACAAGAGAAGAAAGAGAATTTTACAGAGCTAAGGGGCTTGGCAGGAGTTTCAGAGAAACAGAGGGGTGACCTCTGTTTCTTTCACACCTGATAAGCCCCTGGGCAGTCTGGCTTCTGGGTGTCAGTGGCAGCTGGGGGCTGGTTATCTGGTGATCCTTGAAGGCATTCTCATTCTTCTGCAAAACAAGCTCAGAAATCCTCAGGACCCTTGAGTCTCCCCTTAGGTTAAATAAGAAAACAGCAAATTGACAAGATTAACTTTCTTTTCCTCTATGTCTGTGTTGGGAACAAGGTCGAAAGGTAATCTTATTGAATATTTACAGTAACCCTCAGGTACCCAACTTAGAATTTTTTTTTTTTTTTGAGGAAGATCAGCCCTGAGCTAACATCTGCTACCAATCCTTCTCTTTTTGCTGAGGAAGACTGGCCCTGAGCTAACATCCGTGCCCATCTTCCTCTACTTTATATGTGGGACGCCTACCACAGCATGGCGTGCCAAGCAGTGCCATATCTGCACCCGGGATCCGAACTGGCGAACTCCAGGCTGCCAAAGCGGAATGTGCACACTTAACTGCTGCACCACTGGGCCGGCCCCTAGAATGTATTTTTTTTTTTAATCTTTTTCTTAAACATTGGCACCTGATCTAATATCTGTTGCCAAGCTTCCTTTTTTCTTCTTCTTCTTCTTCTTCTTCCCAAAGCCCCCACCCCAGTACATAGTTGTATATTCTAGTTGTAGGTCCTTCTGGTTGCGCTTGTATTTTATTTTGTGAATCAGAAAACTATTTCATAATGGGGGGAAATCCTTCTTTTGCTCCCATTCATTCTGCTTGATGTGCCCATTGGTCTGAAAAATACTTATAATGCTTACCACACTGATTTCTTTATCTGTATCCCCAGTCCCAGCTCTGAGCTGCAGGGCCGGAGCTGAGTCAGATTCATCAGTGTCCCCAGGACCTGGCACAGGCAGTGGATCCAAGCAATAATAACAGATGCTAATTGAGCACTTACTGTGTTCACGTGCTTTACTCTGTGCTAAGCACTTTGCTTATATTAATTCATTTAATCTCACAACCATCCCATGGGGTGGGTTTCTTATCTTCATTCCATTTTACAGATGAGGAAACTTATGCACAGATAACTCAACTGAGATAACGTAGCTAGTAAACAACCAGACCCGGAATGTGAACCCAGGCTGTGTGGCTCAAGTCTGTGACCTTAAACACTATACCACACTGAACAGATGCTTGGCAAAGCTTTGCTGAATGAAAAAAGTGAGAGTTTCCCCAAAGTATCATTCAGTCTGAAAGATGTTGTGGCCGGCCCTACGCAGAGATTTAAATCCACGCCCCAGCCCACTGTGTGCACCCAGCGGCCACACGAGCAGTTTGCTCAGAAAAACCTGAATAAGGTTAAAGGGCTGCTCTCACTGAGTTCACCTCTACTCATTCGTGGACCACTTGGGCCTCAGTTTATAGAGAGAAAGAGCATATTTGTGGAAGAGGGGGCTGTGTGGTCTCACTTTCCTGGCTCCAGGAACAATCCTGAATTCTGCTTGATCAGTCTCCTTCACTGTCTAGAGCTGATCTGGGCCAGGGTGGTGTCCCAGGAACTCAACTGAGCGTGAAATTTAGCTCTGAGTTTCCTAGGGCCCCAGGCAAACAGGGAAACAAGATTGGTGTGTAATACTCCACATGCTTCCTCTTCTTCCTGAAGCCTGTGACATTTACTAGGTGCCCACTCTCTGCCAATCACTGTACCCAACCGCATGGAAACAGAGACATGAGACATCACTGATGTCTGTGGTTGAAAGGGCGACAGCAGCGCTGTCCAACAGAAATATGGGAGCGGCCATATGTAATTCTAAATTTTCTAATAGCCACATGAAAAGAAAAGGCAAAAGAAACAGGCGAAACTATTAATGAGATGTTCTCTTTCTTCCTTCCTTTCTTTCTTTCTTCCTTTCTTTCTTTCGCTGGAAAAGGTTTGCTCTGAGCTAACATCTGTTGCCATTTGTATATTCTAGCCATAAGTCATTCTGGTTCTTCCACGTGAGGCACCACCACAGCATGGCTGCTGACAGACGAGTGGTGTGGGTTGGTGCCTGGGAACTGAACTCAGGCTGCCAAAGTGAAGTGTGCCAAACTTTAACCACCAGGCCGTCAGGGCTGGCCCAGAGATGTTCTTTTTTTATTCTTCAAAATTTGGTGTGTATTTTACACTTATAGCACTTTTCCAGACCAGCCACATTTCAAGTGCCCAATAGCCCCAGGAGGCCAGTGGCCACCATAGGGGAGAGTGTGACTTTACAGCCTGATAAAGAGAATAAACTTTTCTTTACCCTGAGCTTTCAGAAGAAAGGATTACAGGATTTGGTGTTGGGGGCTGGAACATTCACACGCTTCACAAATGGCCACATGATCAGAAATCCATAGAGGATGTGCCCCCTGCATTTTTCTATTTTTGTTTTTAATTTCACAAGTAATATGTGATTGTATTTTTATTATAAGAAAAGTCAAGCAATAAAATAAATTGCCTATTAACCACCCCAGTACTGCTCCATTCCCAGAAGTAAGCTTATCCATCAGCTGAGTCTAGATCCTTCTAGGCATTTATATGCATATATATTTTATTTTGTTGTACATAAATATTATACAGTCCATGTTGTTCTGCAGCTTGGTGTTGTAGCAATATTTCTTGGTGCTCTTTTCATGTGCATACACAGATCCACCTCAGTCTTTTTAATCACTACATCATATTCCCTACTGAGGGCTTTTGGGTTGTTTTTAATTTACTTCTTGCACCCACTTCCATTTATATATGTGTGAGTGTTTTTCTGGAGTAGATAAAAAGGAGTGTATTTTCTGGGCCAAAGGGAATCTACATCTTAAATTATAATAGGTACTGTCCAGTTGCACCCAAAAAGGAAGCCCAGTTCACACCCCACCTACAGTATGAGGATGCTCATTTTCTCACACCCTTCCATGCACTGGATCTTATTTTATTTTTATTTTATTTTTTTGAGGAAGATTAGCCCTGAGTTAACTACTGCCAATCCTCCTCTTTTTGCTGAGGAAGGCTGGCCCTGAGCTAACATTGTGCCCATCTTCCTCTACTTTATATGTGGGACACCTACCACAGCGTGGTGTGCCAAGTGGTACCATGTCCACACCTGGGATCCCAACCGGCAAACCCTGGGCCACCAAAGTGGGATGTGCACACTTAACCACTGTGCCACCAGGCCGGCCCCTGGATCTTATTTTTATTGTAAGTAGTGGTATCAGAAGCATGAGTCTCTTAGCAATGATACAAAAGCAATAAAAAAAATTATTTTGAAATTTATTCTATGGTATTCTTCTATTCATATCCAGAGACTCAATTCCAGGCCCAGAGTGAGTCATTAATCAATTTTAATCAAATCAATGAGACTATGATGACATCATCATGTCTCACTGGAGATGTCATTATCTAAAGTAAGTAACAACCAAATATCGTGGATATTATCCCTTAAGAGGCACCCTGGTGGAGAGGGATGGACTCTCTCTCTCTGTGAACCCAGTTTCCCTCTGGACTGGCACAGCCCCCCGGTTCTTTGGTTGGACAGTAGATAAGTTGTTAGCTTATATGGGGGGTCTTGTAAGAAAGAACATAAATCTTTGAACACTCAGCCCAGCCAGATGCTTGGAGAAGGTCCTCAGGGAAGGGAGACCCAGCCTGCCTGGGAGAGCAGAGGGCCCCTCCATCTTCCCCGCTCACTCTGAGCCGTGCGCTCCTAGAGCGGGAGGCAGGCGCAGCCACCCTCACTCACACTGTTTAAATTCTGTCTTCTTTTTGTCTGAGCTCCTCTAGTTGCATCCAGGCAAGTTAGATGCTTTCTATGAGATTCCACTGCACTAATCTCAAAGTGACTAAGCTATTCTCCAAAACTGTGGTCTATATTCTTTCAACCAGGGCAAGTCACACCTTCAATTTTTAGGAATTCTAGGACAGGACCTGTGTGATACTCATAGGGCCCAGGCATGGCCCGGGGGCAGGGGGAGCCACAAGGCCATACATGTTCTCAGAGACTTGACCATCTCTTCAGAGTTCCAGGGACACTTCGGTGGCAGGTGGGCTAAACAGATTAGACCTTGTTTACATTTTGGATCCCCAGGCAGAGGGTAAGGCTCTCACAGTCCCCGCTCTTAATTAGAATTCAGTGTATTGCAACCACGCTTTTTACAGCATTATTTTGAGCAATATAATGTCTTCTTCTTATAATGGTCTTAGATAAAATGAAAGGCATTATGATAAAGACAAAGGCTTCCTTCGTGGGCTTCCTCCTGCGACCAGAGGACAATATCCAGGCAGGCGGCCTCCCGGGGTCCCTGGAGAGGGACAGCAGATGAGCTGCCACGGAGCCTCCAGGGGTGGGGTTGCCTCAGAGAACCTGCCATCATCTGATCCTCAGCTTTGAGTTTCCTCAGCTTTGGTTTCGTGAGCATCCCAGGTAAGCTATGGCCTTTGCAAGCAAATTGTATGAACCATGCTACCAAGAACTGATCTAAAACCAGAATCCATGCAGCCATTTGTTTATCAAACTTGTATTGACACAGAGCCTGAGCCAGATCATATCTTTGGCTCAGGATCTAATGAACAAAACCGGCTTGGTCTTGGCTCTCACGGAGCTTATGGTCCTCCAGTGGGAGAAATGCATAAACAAGCTGTTTCAACCCAATGAAATGAGTGTTATGGGGGAGCAACTAAGAGAGGCTCAACCCTGGAGAAAGTCACATATTTAACATGAGGGTGGGGAAGGAAAGAGCCAGTGAGGAAGAATATCACAGGAAAGGGAGGGCACGATTGCTGGAGCAAGTCTCAAAGGAGCAGAACTAAAGTTGAACCTGAACACCCAGGAGAGGTTGACTATGGGCAAGAAGAGGGTCTCCCTGCTGAGCAGGGAGGGAGAAGGGAAGGATGATCAAGGATACATACAATTAGAGGCTAAATGAGAGGCAGTTCTTGCCTGTACAAT
The DNA here is from genome assembly GCF_041296235.1 of Equus asinus. Classification (NCBI taxonomy): domain Eukaryota; kingdom Metazoa; phylum Chordata; class Mammalia; order Perissodactyla; family Equidae; genus Equus; species Equus asinus. The sequence continues at coordinate 82,562,478 of NC_091809.1, read as the reverse complement.
CTACTTGGGGGGCAAGAGGTTAGGAGGGAGGTTGACTACTGAGAGTGAGGGGGAGGCTCTGATTTGACAAAGATTATAACAAGCACTGTGGGAGAATGAAGGGCATCTCTGAATGAGGAAGTATTCTGGCCCCAGCATGTATCCTGGATGCCCTCTCACAGCACCTGCCTCCAGAGTGAGGGCATAGAGAGGTCAGGCAGGCAGATACATCAGGGGTAAGATTTTAGCAGCCTGGCACCACTGAATTAACAAACCGTAGATCTCGATGAGGAGGGGAGTGAAGAGCAGAAGGAGAAGACACAGGGAGAAAAAGTCTGTTCATGGGTTCCTCATCGCAGTGAGAACTGTCACCAAGCCTCTACCACAGGAGTCAGAAACTGGAACATCCCTCCCAAGTTCCCCCTCAACCTCAATCCATCATCGGGATACATCGGGTCCACAGCTTATCCATCTCTTTGGTTCATCCACTTCTTCCCTGGTCCCTCTGCTCAGCTCCCGCCAGAACTCTGTCCGTGATTATAGGACAGATCTTTGCATCAGAGTTATTTTATTGCTGGGGAAAAGCTCAAATGGCTTCTAGGACCAGACAACAAATGGGTGAAGCTGCCAGAGACCGTGGCACATTGAAAAGGCCTTTTCCATTTACCAGGGAAGGAGAGCAGTGTCATGAGGAAATGTGGGGCTGATGTTTTACTAGAGATTTCTATATTTTAAGAATAATCTAGGGGGCCGGCTCCGTGGCGGAGTGGTTAAGTTCGTGCACTCCGCTGCCGCAGCTCAGGGTTCGGATCCTGGGCGCGGACATGGCATCCGCTCGTCAGGCCATGTTGAGGCGGCATCCCACGTCCGACAACTAGAAGGACCTGCAACTAAGATATACAACTGGGGGGGGGGGGGGGGGTGTTGGGGAGATAAAGCAGAAAGAAAAAAAAAAGATTGGCCAGAGTTGTTAGCCCAGTTGCCAATCTTTAAAAAAAAAAAAAAAAAACCTAAAATAGCTTTATAGAGAAATTTCCTTATTTTTAAATGCAAGCAAACTATTCAAAGTAAAATTGTTGAAGTGTTTAGTGCAGTGTTCTGACGACTTTGAAATGCATCAAAAGATGCACTGGTGGTTGGGTGGAGGGATGCATAGGCATGTAACAAAGCAAATAGCAGAAATGTTCATTGTAGCAACTCGGTGATGTGCAAGATGGCTGTGCACTGCACAGTTCTTTCAACTTTTCTGTACGCTTGACAAGCTTCATAATAAAAAGTGGGGAAAAATTTTTTTAATTGAAAAAGAATTGTGAGCCCATGAGCCACTACTTTGTGACTTCTTTACAAGTTGTAACGGACTTCATGAAAGTGGGGTGGGGTAAACGAGTTAATAATATAAAGGGCGTGGAACAGTCCCTAGAATATTAATAAATATTGGATACTATCATTTGGAACGAAGGAAATGGACACAGATTGGAAGAGCTGTGCGTCTCAATGAATTTCATCAAGGGCTTTCGCTGAATTTTCATTACAGTGTACAGTGTAGGGACCAGGGTTCCACGGTTGATAAACTGTTGCTCTGTGAGCTTATGCCTGTAAATGCCTGTAATTTCCATCTCTGCGCCTCACGTTGCTCATTTTTACACTAATTAGTTTTGGATTCTAAGCTCCCTGGCTGTTCCAAAGTTCTCATTGATCTGCTCCCTTTCCTGTTTCCGCTATAGGTGTCTCCATTACCTTTCTTCTCTTTCCTTTAACGCCTTCCTAATGTAAAAACTACATTTCCCATGAGCGCCCACAGGAGTCGACGTCGCGCAGTTCTTTGTCGTCGCTCAGCGTCCTTTATACCTACTTCCGCCCCCGAGCTACTTCCTTTTCTTTCGGCGGCGCGCGGCGGCAAGATGGCGGTGCAAATTTCCAAGAAGAGGAAGGTGAGCTGCTGGGGTCCAGGTCCATGGGATTGCAGCCCTGTGCGCTTTATGGGGTTTTCGAGGTGCCGCCGCAAGATTCGCAGCTCCGTGCCCTGCCCTGGCAAGCGGCTTCGCCCGCGTGGGGTTCCCGGGGGCCGCGGATGGTGGTGGATTGAGCGCAGGGCCTGAGCCGGGCGAGCACAGTGTGGCGGGGGAAGGGGAGAGAGATTTCTGCCGGTTCCGGGCGGAGAGCAGGGATGTGTACCCGGCGCCCCCGCTGCCCCGGAGAAGGCGTTTGTGAGCATTTACTGGTCAACAAGTAAAATTAGTAAAGGTGTCGTATTTCGAGGGCGCCGTGGCTTTGGGAAGGCCGGTAGCAGTGACCCCATTCCTGCCTTCTTACTAGTCGTGTCTGGGTGCGGCCTTCTGACCCCAAAGACCGCGATTGCAAGGCTGCTGACAATTTCTCCCTCCATCTGGGACCCGAGGAAAAGGCGTGGGCGAACTGAGGGAGGGGACCTGGGGAGGACACTTTCTCAAGTGTAACTTTGCGCCTTCGCGTGGGGAAGAAATGTGCAGAGTCCATTTGCTTTAGAAACGCGCGATTTGCCATTTGGGGTGTACGCATATGGGTGTTGAGATTAAATCCACAAGCTTTTGTGAGTTAGGGTTTGCTAGCTCAGACACGGGTACGTGAAGTGAGGCGGGGTAACATGGCTGCGGTTCTTCGGGTGGTCCAGGTTGCGTCTACAAGGGAGACTGCTTGCCTTCAGTTACCGTCTGTCCTTTTCTCTAGTCTCAAGCGTAGTATCCCTGCGGTGCCGAAGGAATCAGTTGTAAATGTACCATTTTAGAGCAGCTTTTTGTTTAACCTGTGTACATCTAAGTGCCAGTCTTAAAAACCCTTCAGTGAAGAGATGATGACGAGTCTGACTGGAGGTGTCATCTTTGTCCAGGAGGCCCCTGCTCTGTGCTGCGTTCTGTGGCGCAGGTGTAAGGGTCCTGGGTCAAAGTAACTTCCAAAAGATGACCTAGAGGCATTTGTCTGAGAAGGGTTGCTACCTTGCTGTTGGAACGAGGGTAATAGGATGGATGGTGATGGATCGTTTGTTGGAAGTGTTGCATTTTGATGAGGGTTGCGGTGGCTGAAAGACGAGGCAGGAGAAAGTGAGCCTGCACCCCTGTCCTAATTTTGGATTTTCCTTTTTCCTTAGTTTGTCGCTGATGGCATCTTCAAAGCTGAACTGAATGAGTTCCTCACTCGGGAGCTGGCTGAAGATGGCTACTCTGGAGTTGAGGTCCGGGTTACACCCACCAGGACGGAAATCATCATCTTGGCCACCAGGTAGACGCTCATTTTCCTGGCTGGGTGTTGTCTATATTAAGATAGTTTATTCTGTAAACTTAAGGGGACAGCTAGGGAATTTGGCCTTAGCGAATGTGGGTTTTTTAAAACTGCATTTTTTATCTCACTCCAGTTCTGGTCATCCAAAGTTTATACTTGTCAGATGAATGTGAGTTTACTACCAAATATATGCAAGATTTAAAGGGACGTCTGGAATTTTGTGAGAGCTGTGAGTTGTCACTGTTTATTTTCTCCAGGACGCAGAATGTTCTTGGTGAGAAGGGCCGGCGGATCCGGGAGTTGACCGCTGTGGTTCAGAAGAGATTTGGCTTCCCTGAGGGCAGTGTAGAGGTGAGTGGTCCTGGCTTATGTCAGAGATAACTGTGAACCTGGAAATGGTTCTTTAGGGTGGTACTTCTAGAAACCCTTACTCTGAAGGCCTTGTTTATTCATGATTAATGAGTGTCGTGAATGGGTTGGTATCTTGTTGAAGTTCTCTTGATAAGCAGTGGGCGTAATGTTACAGGACTGTTCTGCTCACTTCTTGGTTCAGGGATTGTGCATTCAACTTGGGTATAGTAATGAGACACATAAAGGTTTGGCCACCCCCTCGGTGTCTGGTGTGGCTGTAGGAAGAGGTAGGCATGGAGGGCAGTGAGGAATGGTGCAGCCTCAGTCACTGGGGGTGTGCTAGGTGTGGCTGGTAGAGGCGCTTTAGTCCTTGAGATGTGAGTGATGCGTACAGTGGTGATGGTAACAGGTTTCAGGATGTGCCTTGTTTCCTTCTGAAAGCTGTATGCTGAAAAGGTGGCCACGAGGGGTCTGTGTGCCATTGCCCAGGCAGAGTCTCTGCGCTACAAACTCCTGGGAGGCCTTGCTGTGCGGAGGTAAGTGTCCTGAGACTTAATGGTCGTGCCCTTTTCATGGATCCGAATGCGGTGTGTCTGACATTTTGTTAATTCAGCAAATGAACCGTTTCTACATGGCAGGTTCTGCTAGTCTCTGAGGTTTTTAACAGTAAGATTTTGCCAGTCCGTGTTCTTGCTGAACTGACAGTCCAGCAAGGAAGACTAGTAAAAAAGCAAGTTTTTAAAGAGTGGTCTGTGCTATAATAAAGAAGTTTTGGGTGCTTTGGGAGCAGAACAGAAATAGAGCTCTCTAGGTAGGGTAGGTTAGGCCCCCCGTTGGAGTCATTCAGATCCATTATGTTAACTCCTCTGGGGACTAAAAAGAGATAAGACGTAGTCCTGATGGGAGAGAGCTTAAAATCAGTCACTTATTTCTGTAGGCTGTGTGTGGGGAGGAGCCATGGACTATAAAGGATGTGAGGTGGTTAGATTGGCCCTGGAGCTGGGCCTGCTGGAAAAGGGTTCAGCAGGCAGTTCTTGGTGCAGCTTGACTATTCGAAGTAATTGGAATGCCTTGCCGGGCCTGTGGAATTTAGTCAGTGCTTCATGCAGAGCCCTGGGAGCGTTTTCAGCAGAGGAAGGAAATGACAGCTGTGCTGTGGGCAAGGCCGTGTGGGAAAGACTGCTCACCTGGTTTAAATGGCATCAATACCACTTTGAACAGTGATTCTCGAAAGGTTGGGCCCTGGGCCAGTGTGACTGCCATCATCTGAGGACTTGTGAGAAATAGAAATTCTCAGTCTCCGCCCCGGACCCACTGAAACAGTCAGGGTGTAGCCAGCCGTCTGTCTTAACGAGTCCTCCAGGTGGCTTTTGCACACACTGAAGTTTGACTCTGAAGTTCTGAGACCTGAGCAAGTTACTGCACTTCTCTGACCCTTGGATCTCCTCTCTAAATGGGGATCAGCATACCACCTCCTTGTGGGGGTTAAATGAGGAGCTAGGAAAGGGCCTGGGGCATGGTGGTGGGATTTAGTCCTTCCTTTCCCTGTTGAAAGTGCGGCTAGCTCTCCAGTTAGTAGCTCCCAGGGTGTGAACTGATGAATGAGTTGGGGAGCATGGTATTTTAAGGTTTGGCCGTTTTATAGACCTAGTAGTGTTTTCGCCCAGCACTCTAGTCAAGGAGCCTAAGTTAGTAGTTAGGGTTCCTTAATGAACATGAGTTTGGAGGGTGAAGAATGGTTCGGTAATCCATAAAGGGGCCACTCAGTGTCGGGGATACTTCTGGGCTCCTACTGATAACTTGCCTTGTTCAGAAATACTGAGTTTGCAAAGATGGACTAGACTGGAACGGCCTGCTCCAGAATGGAGCCAGGGCGGAGGGGGGCGGGTCCCCTTGATGATTGTGAGTTTAAGAGTGCAGTGGTCAGCCTTGGTTGCACATTAGAATCTCCTGGGTAGTATTTTCTAAATACGTATGCCTAACCTTTACCACCCCCACCATTTCCTTGCTAACTTAATTGGCTTGGCCTAGGTTTCTGGAGTTTTTTGTTTTGTGTTTTTTAATTTTAACTTTCTTGAGTTGACTCTAATGAGCAGCCTAGGTTGGAAAGCACTTGGTTAGAAAGAACTTGGCGTGCATTCCCCAGGAATTAGCCTAAAGTTAGGTGTGATGGGAGTGGAAGAGAAAGGAACGTTGAAGACAGTGCAGATTAATAAGGCTTACTGTTTTGTTTTATGACATCGTGGGGCTGGGTAGGGTTGAGCAGTCCTGTCTTTGGTGATAACATGACGGCCTATCTGTCTCTTACTCTCCCAAAGGGCCTGCTATGGTGTGCTGCGGTTCATCATGGAGAGTGGGGCCAAAGGCTGCGAGGTCGTGGTATCTGGGAAACTCCGAGGACAGAGGGCTAAATCCATGAAGTTTGTGGACGGCCTGATGATCCACAGTGGGGACCCTGTCAACTACTATGTGGACACTGCTGTGCGCCATGTGCTGCTCAGACAGGGTAAGCACCTGGGAGTGCTTGCGGGCAAAGGTCCTTAGCGGATGGATGTGGTCTTCCACGCACATCTCAGCGTTTGGGGAATTCACCCTGGGAGTAGTGGAGCGTGTTTATACTCCCTGGGTTTGTTGATCAGCTGCGGTGAATTGCTGAGAGTTGGTTTCTCCTTATCTCAGCCACCTGTGTACCCTTCAGTGATGACACGATGACGAGTCAGAAAGGTCACATCCTGCTCTTGGTCCTTGTCAGTGCCACGTTCTGTGGTGCTGTGCATGGGTTCCTTTGGCAAAAGTGTCCTGTTCATTGATTGATTAGAGGCATTTGTCTGAGAAGGGACCAGACCCAAGGGTGCTTGAGTAACTTACTCTTCTCTTTCCTCTGCCCTATTCTGTTGTGTAGTGGGAACTGGTCAAACCACAGTTAGGTCCTAACTATGGTGTCCTCTAGGTGTGCTGGGCATCAAAGTGAAGATCATGCTGCCTTGGGACCCAAGTGGTAAGATTGGCCCTAAGAAGCCGCTGCCTGACCACGTGAGCATTGTGGAACCCAAAGATGAGATACTGCCCACCACCCCCATCTCAGAACAGAAGGGTGGGAAGCCAGAGCCGCCTGCCATGCCCCAGCCAGTACCCACGGCATAACAGGTATGTCTGTAGGGGCCCCTTGGGGTGGGATAGAACCCTATTCATTTGTCTCCCTGTTAATACTTGGATCCTACACTGTGGTAAGCACTTGGTGTATAAAAATTGGATTATGCTTGTGCCCTACATGGGAGAACACAGGTTGGAGCTGGGCCCATTTAACCTGGGATTCTCTTGGGAGGGATGTTTGCCTTTGGTCTCCTTATTTAAGAAGTTCCTGCATGTACCACTGTTTGAAATAAGAGTTTCCCTTTATCGTCCACCGTTGCTCAAAAATTTTAAGGCCCTCTTGCTATTCGTTAGCTGTCTGTTTCAGAACCTCCCCCCGCCTCCCCCCCGGAGAACAGTAACATCAGGCCTCTCCTAGGCCAGGCAGCTCTGCTTTTCTGTTTCTGGGTCTTTTCTGTGTGTTTATTAATCTTCATGCAAACCGTAAGTGGGAATGTATCCCCATTCGGTAATTGAAAGAACCTGATACTCAGATGGAGTTTCTCTTCTTACTGTTGTGCTTTATTTGGTTTCAGGGTCTCCTTGGCAGCTGGATCTGGAGTCTGGATGTTGCTCTATAAAGACCTTTAATAAAATGTTTTTAAAAGATACATGGCCTGACCAGACTGTACGTCCGGTGTTCAGACTGAGGGTCTTGTCGCCACATGGGAGCGTTACTTCATTGATTCTTAGGGCTGCCTGGCTCACGATGTCTGTGCTTTCCCAGAAACCCTCCGTTTCAGCTGAACTTGTGAGGCAAGGGCAAAGACAGGAGGACCCAAGCAGAGTTAACCAGGGAAGTATCCTGTTGGGGGGAGTAAATCTGGTGATGGAGAAGGCGGATTGCTAACAGAAGGCACCTTGATTAGCTCACCTGTGCTTCAGGGTTACAGGTGTGGAAAAGGTATTATATACTTAAAATGATTTTCTGTATTGCACATAGAAAATAAATACAATAGCTGTTACATTTTGGGTCATACTGTGCTCTAGGTGGTGTGCTTTAAATACTTTCTCATTTAACCCTCAGTGTCTCTAAAGCATAAAGCGAATTTGTGCCATTGGTGAAGAACCTGAAGCTCAGAAGTCAATTTCCCTAAGCAGTGTAGAGCTGTGGTTAGAATTCACATTTCCATGTCCTGTTCTCTTAGTCATTATACTCTAGAAAAGTATAAAGAATGTTTAATTGTCTACAGTTTAATCTGTCAATTTGAAGTGTTTTCTACTGATGTCTTTTAAGAGATTGGGTGCTCTTAGTTTATTCAGGTGAAACTAGTGAGGGGCAGGCTACAAAATCCTACAAGACTAATTAGAGTGAATTAATGAATTATGTTGGGAGCACACTGACAAATGTATCTCTGTGTGTGTGCCTCTTTTTAATAGAAACTTTGATGTCTGTAGTCATGCATCACAATGTTTCAGTTAACGCTGTATGCGTATACCGTAGTGGTCCCATAAGATAAGTATTCGTATAGTCTGGGTGTGTGGTAGGCTGTACCATCTAGGTTTGTGTGAGTACACTGATGTTCACACAGTGACAAAATCACCTAACAGCGCATTTCTCAGAACATGTCCCTGTCGTTAAGCGACCCATGGCTGTACTGCCTAGACAGTAACTTCTCACTGTTTTTGTCAGTGACAGTCTCATTAATAGAGATAGTCTCTAGATTATTCTGTAACCACTGGCATTGCTAATGTGTTAATGACCATTTACTGTTTTCCAGGGAGTGGGTTCGTGTATTTGTATTATCTCATGGCCAAGAACCAGATCCTGAATACAAAAAGGTTCATTTGCCCATGCTTCCCTTCACTCTGGTCTGCCACATTTCCAGGAATGAGCTCTTAAGCCAAGGGAAGTTTGCTAGGAAGGGTTGAGAGGTGGTTTTGAGCAGACTGGCTGGTATTGGGTCTCTTCAGTAACAATGCACGTGGGTAAAGTGAGATTGAGGTGCCTTTGAATAAATGTGTGCCCACCCCCCAAATCTAATTTTATATAGGCAGCTCTTGTGCTATTTGGCTGCCATGGGAACTGGGCAAAATTGATAAGGTTTTTTGTTTTTTTTGAGGAAGATTAGCCCTGAGCTAACATCTGCTGCCAATCCTCCTCTTTTTGCTGAGGAAGACTGGCCCTGAGCTAACATCCGTGCCCATCATCCTCTGCTTTGTATGTGGGAGGCCTACCACAGCATGGCTTGCTACGTGGTGCCATGTCCACACCCGGGATCCAAACCAGTGAACCCTGGGCCACCGAAGCAGAATGTGTGCACTTAACCACTGTGCCACCAGGCCAGCCCCGGCAAATTGATACGGTTTTATTTATCCCTTGTGGGTAAAATTCTTGGCAGTTTGCAGTTTTACTGAAGGTTAGTGTTGAAACTGAGCTCAACTGCTTTATTCCTGGACTCATGATGTAGTTCACTTGTGAGGAGATTGGTAGTGAAACTACAACTAACTTGAGCATCCAGAGTACTGGGTGCTGGAAACAGGTGAAGACAGTCCTGGTCATCTAGAATCTTAGCATCTAGTACTGCCACAGCCAGTAACAGTGCTGTGTTTAATTAGGCGATCTTTTGAATTCCTTACGTTCCTAATGAGTTGTCTACCAACCTTGGTCCACTTAAATCTGGAAGTCCTGTCTGTGGGATTCAGTAGTGCTGTTAACTGCCCACGAGGTGGTGCTGTAACAGCAGCTGTGCAGCAAAGCAGCAGCTTGGGCAGGGAAAAGCAACTCATGGAAGTAGGACACGGAAAAGTACCAGTTATTAGTGTACAAGTATACAGCTTGAATTATAAATGTGAACATCTTTGTATAGCCATTATTCAGATAAAGAAAGGGAGATAGTGGGATTTTTTTTTTTTTTTAAGATTTTATTTTTCCTTTTTCTCCCAAAGCTCCCCGGTACATAGTTGTGGCATGTGGGTTGCCGCCTCAGCATGGCTTGATGAGCAGTGCCATGTCCGCACCTAGGATTCGAACTGGCAAAACCCTGGGCTGCCAAAGCAGAGCGTGTGAACTTAAACACTCTTCCATGGGGCTGGCCCCCAAGGGTGGGATTTTTAAAAATCTTTTTACTTCTGAAAACCACGTAAGATAAATGTAGATCATCAGTGAGCACTTGAACCACAGCCCATCGAGAAATGCAAGAACCTTAGAGGAAGCCATCACCACCACCTCCAGACTCTCCCAGTGAATGGTATCTCAGCTGTCCTTTTTTTGTGAGGAAGATTAGCCCTGAGCTAACATCTGTGCCAATCTTCCTCTGCTTTTATGTGGGATGCCTCCACAGCATGGCTGATGAGTGGAGTAGGTCCGTACCCAGGATCTGAACCTGTGAACCCAGGCCGCTGAAGCAGAGCATGCGGAACTTTAACCACTTGGCCACAGAGCTGGCCCCCTCAGCTGTCCTTTGTCACTCTGCCTAAGGTTCAAGATTCCAGGTGTAAACATCTGACTGGCCAAGCCCAGTGTCTGGAGGTAGGGAGAAAGATAGCTAGCCCTTTTGGCTTCCACAGTGGAGGTGGGGCCCAGCCTCATGTACAGTTTCACAATGCCCCCTTTCCCTCAAGGCAAGGTGGTTATGCTGGATAACCAAAGCTTGTGAAATGGCCCTTGGAACCCTGGAAATAAGGCTGTTGGCAACATGGAAGCAAGTGCCATGGCCTTTCATGGACTTTACACCAAAAGGCTGTTACGCTCTGAAAAGTTAGGTTCTGATGGTTAGCATTCTTAGCAGCCAGTGACGGACCTCAAACAGGAGCTGGGAGCTGACTGACCAGCCCCCCCACCGGGCAAGGAGGGGTTGGGGGCAAGAGGACATCACTGTTAGTCTGGAGAGCCAGGAGAAACAAACTGGTGGGGTCAGGACAATGGGTAAAGGCTATTTTGAGGGGGTTCTGCCACCAGGCAGAATCTGGGCTTGCAAACCACTCTTGTAGAAGCTGTTGGAGCCCACTCAAAGTGGCCATCCGTGGAGCCTGCTCCCTGCCTCCAGCCAGGCGATCCTCCCCACTGCTGGCTGGGCAATGAGGCAAAGGCTCTGAGGACACAGGCCCTGTGGGAGCGTAGATACCCTTCTCTGCGGAGCACTTTTCAAAGAGGTGGTTGGGGAGAAGCTGAGCTTTGCAATTAGACTCTTGAGTTCAAATCCTGACACCACCACTGATGCGTCCAGAGTGACTTGGGACCTTTCTCATCCTTAGTTGTCTCACAGGGCTATTGTGGGAGTTAAAGGAAATCTAAATATCAATACATTTCTTTAGTTTTTATTATTTAGTATATTTGTTAGGAGACATAACAGTTAAAGAGCCCAGCCCTTCAAGCCAGACTGGATTCAGAATCAAGTCCACAATATAGCAGTATGAGCATGGGCACGTCAGTTACACCTCCCTGCCTCCGTTTGCACATCTGCATGAGGAGTTCTTTGCACAGCGCCTGACCCATAGCAAGTGCTCCGTAAAGGCCAGCTATTACTACCTTCAGCGTATCCTCTTGGAAGTAAGTCACTGAGAACTTAACTTCATGGTAATGGAGTCTCCCCCTCCTCACTGTAAGGGCCCTAAAGGGGCCCTGCTTTCTGCTTGTGCTGGGAAGTGGGCATAGCAGGGCAGGTATCGCTAGCCCCATTTTCCAGGGGGTGCATTTGGCCTTTTTCTGTGCCATGCTCCATCCAAGCGATTGTTTCTGAGCTCCAGTGTTGCTATGTATAAATGGAGCTGTGGTATGTCATAGTTCTGCCCACATCAGGAAAACATTTAGGTATCATTGAGAGTCAACATTTTCAACTTCAAAAGATAGTTTTTCTTACTGTTTTCTTCCTCGGGGAGGTGAGATTTTGATAGTTTATCTATGAAACAAACCATTTCCCTATTTGTCATTAATCAAAGCTATATTTGTAACTGGATAAGCAGCATGACCACAGTGAGAAGGTAATTGTTACATGCCCCGAGCCTGCTGTGAACATCTCATGTAATTTTCCACATGCCTGTAATGGGCAGATTCCATTACGCTACTGAACTAATTTTACAGCAGTTTTAATCAACCCAAACAATACATCTTAGGAGAATATGTGATTTCTCTTAGGCTTTGGACAATATTTAGAATATCTTGAGATCCCCACTTCTGATTTGAGAACAAGTAACATGAGACCCTAGGTTGGGAAGAACTTATCTGATCCCAAATCCTCATTTTTACAAATAACGTGGAGCCCCAGTAGTTCTGAAATTCAAGTGAAACCATTCCTCTGCTGCTCAGTCCTGTATGGTACTAATAGCTCAGCTGGCCGGGTGCACCTGGGCCTTTGTCCACCGAGTGGGAGTGCTGCTGTGATGGATTCCTCTCGCCCTCACTAGTGGGCCACCTGCCCCCACGACCAGCCTGCGCTGGGCAGCCCTTTATGCAGTGAGCCAGAGGAGCTGGAGTCCTTGAATCTTACATTGCCTTAGAGGGCAGGGTTCCACTGGCTTCAAGAGTATTTTTGTGGGGCCAGCTCGGTGGCACAGCGGTTACGTTTGCACGTTCTGCTTTGGTGGTCCAGGGTTCGCCAGTTCGGATCCTGGGTGTGGACATGGCACCGCTTGGCAAGCCATGCCGTGGTAGGCGTCCCACATGTAAAGTAGAGGAAGATGGGCATGGATGTTAGCTCAGGGCCAGCCTTCCTCATCAAAAAGAGGAGGATTGGCAGCAGTTAGCTCAGGGCTAATCTTCCTCAAAAGAAAAAAAATATATTTTTGCTTTTAGAGGGAGGGGAAGGGAGAGCATAGGCACAGCAAGAGGGCCGCTTTCCTCCCCGGGCAGGTGGACCAGAGAGAATTACCCTCAATATACCAGGAAAAACAGTCATCACCATTTACTGTGTGGGTCCAATGGATACCTCACCTTTTATATTTTAGGTCATATTACAAATAATTCACAGAAGTAAGAAAGGGAGAGTGAAAAACAGTTTTATAAACTTTAACACATACTAACAGCACAACATAATATACTAAAAACCATTGAGTTGTACTCTTCAAAAATACACGTATATGTGGATATCTACACACACACATATATGAATTAAAGCAATCAATTTCATATTTTTCTTGAAGGTATATATAGCCAAAATGAGCGATGTCCCTTGAATGCAATGATGCTCTTCAACTGCCGTGTATGAAGCTGAAACGTATTCATTGTAACTACTGATTCTGCATTTCAAATACGTCTCTGATAGGCTCTAGCTTATCATTGCTTCTGGGATTTTTGTTTGTTTTCTTTTGCACTTGCATTGTCAACAGCAGTATTTTTTAAATTTTTTGATGGCTCATAGTTTTGTTGGAGAGAGTACAGGCACTTTGCTCCATAATTTTAAAACATTTTCATCTTTAGATTTGTAAAGATCAATTCAAATGACCAAATCAATGACTTTTTAAAAGTTTCTGCAGCATCTATTTCCCTCCAATCACCTCTGTACACAAGTGCCTTCAGCATGTTTCCACTTAATGAACTGTAACAAACTATCAAGTAAATTTTGGGGCATAGGAATCATAAAAGATAAATATCGTCACATCACCTTTTAGCAAAACAGGATGGTCCAGGTTTCTTGGCATTTTTTTGTTTTTCCTTGAACTGGTTTTTTTTTTGGAGTTCATAATAGTTTACATCAATGTGAGACTTCAGTTGTACGTTATTTCCTGCCTGTCACCACATAAGTGCTCCCTTCACCCCCTGTGCCCACCCCCCACCCCCTTCCCCTGGTAACCACTGAACTGTTTTCTTTGTCCATGTGTTTGTTTATATTCCACATATGAGTGAAATCATCTGGTGTTTGTCTTTCTCAGTCTGGCTTATTTCACTTAGCATAATTCCCTCCAGGTAGGATGGTCCAGGTTTTTGTCTTAAAATATTGTGTGACAGGGCAGCCCAGTGGCATAGTGGTTAAGTTCGCATGCTTCGCCTCAGCGGCCTGGGATTCATGAGTTTGGATCGCCAGCATGGACCTACACACTGCTCATCATGCCATGCTGTGGTGGTGTCCCACATACAAAATAGAAGATTGGCACAGATGTTAGCTCAGGGCCAATCTTCCTCACCAAAAAAAGGAATCTGATAAAAAAAAGAAAAGAATATATATATATAGTGTGATGAAATCCTTCCTGTTGAATGACTTAACTGAATAATGACTTAAAATATATTTCCTTTTTGCTTTTAGAAATATATCGTTCACAGGCCAGCCCTGTGGTCTAGTGGTTAAATTCCCATGCTCCACTTTGGCAGTCCAGGGTTTTGCCAGTTCGGATCCTTGGTGCGGACATGGCACTGCTCATCAGGCCACACTGAGGTTCCCACGTAGCACAACCAGAACGACCTACAACTAGAATATACAACTATGTACTGGGGGGCTTTGGGGAAAAGAAGGTGGGGGAAAAAAGTTTGGCAACAGATGTTAGCTCAGGTGTCAATCTTTAAAAAAAAAAGAAAGAATATCGTTCACTCGCCCACTCTTGAGTTTGAGAAAATTCATCTAGGAAAGACTGCTTGTGTGACCAGTTTCCCCATCATCTTTAGAGACTAGAGTGCTGCTGTGTCTGCATTCATTTTCCTATTTGTCTAAGAAGTGTGAGACGTCTGTCAGGTGTCTTCTCTTCTGTCATTACGAGTGGAGAAAGAAAAACCCCTTAATTCTCAACCAATGTCTCTATAGACATCTCTCATACCTTTTTGAAAGATGATATACAATACTTTGGGAAGTGCAATATGGAAACTGAAGGATGATGTAAATAGTAGTGGTTCTTTTCACTGTTGCGTCTTCCTTCTAGGCAATACCATCATTCTTCCATTTTCTTATCATCTTAGTCTTGTTTGGTATAGTTGGGAATAATTGATGAATACTGTGAAATAATTTTTAGGATAAAACAGCAAAGTTTTTCAAGATATAGGAAAAATAAGTTCATCAAGATCTCATAATGTATTTTGGGTTTATAAAGTCCATATGGTGATTGCAAGACAGAATGTTTCATTCTATTTTTTAAAAAATAAGTCAATTTTCTCATTGTTCTTGAAGCCCACTAGAAAGAATAACAGTCCTTACAAATAATTAGACCTCCTCAAAGAAACTCAGAAACTAAATTTGAGTCCAGTGGCTTGTGATGGTATACCAAGACTTAAGTCTCTGTTCTCAGCTGGAGAGAGGATGGCAAACCTGTGTGGCTAAGGGGTCAGTGCTCAGGACTTGGGGTCTGGTCTCTCACTGAACGGTAACAGTCCCTCCCATTCAGCAGGCAGCCTGGGGGTGAGGTGGGGGTGGGGAGAGCAGAAGACTAGGAGCCAGGGAGACCCTCCATATATGTATGGTTTCTCCATCTAACCAGTAGTCCTAGGAAATCAGGACACTTGGGGTGCCACCTTTTGCTTGTGTTCCTGTGAGCCTCACACACCAGGGACATGAACCATGTCTCCACTCTTCCAGGTGGAGGCCCCGAAGGGCAGGGACAGTATCCTACTGGGCTGGATTTCCCGTGGTGGAAATGATACATCTCCTACCTCTGAGCAACAGCTGGGCTGCACGCAATGCTCTTCTCAGATTAGCAGAGCCTGGGCGAGGCCGCGTGGGGAGGGCAGCTTTGGAGATTGCTGGACCCACTTTGGAATCCTGGCTCTGCCATCACTCAACAGCCCGGTGACCTTAGTAAGCAAGTCACTTCACAACTCTGAGTCTCTGCTCATTTATGGGGGGGAGGGGGGAAATAATACCTACCTCACAGGTATTATGAGATAGAAATCCAGGAAACTTTGATCTAGCGTGTTCTGTGGGAGGCCTTATTGTAGGCACTGGGGGACACGGAGATGACGCTGACACCTTTCCTGCCTCAAAGGGCATCCTATGGGTATGTCAGGAGAGACCAGAGACATCACGTGTGAAGGCCTGGCCATATGTCAGGCGATGGAAGAGCGGCAGATAAGGAAGGGTCACAGGAGAGTGGTCAGCTCTGGGGTGGAGGCTGTCAGGCTGGCCTCGGGCAGATGAGGGAAGGGCATCGGCACTGCGTGAAAGAGCATTGAGGGCATGAATGGTCATCATGAGGGAAATGGGGCAGTCTGCTTGGCACACAGGAAGTGCCCAGCCCAGGTGAGGCACCCATGTCCTTAGGGGAGCTTGCCCTGGATTCGCCCCTGCTTTTCTACTCAGGCTCTTGCCAGGGTAAACAAGCAATATGGCACCTTCCAGGCTTTGTCCTGGGTGTTATCCGTGGGGTGGGGGCAGACAGGCTCTGAGGGGCTAGGCCTCCAGCCTCCACCCCTCCCCCTTCTGCCATTATCAGCTGTGTCCAGATGGTCACAGGCTCCCTAATCTGGGATAATCGGAGGGTAGGAGCTCAGCTGGGACCCCAGCCTTTGTGCTGGGCTGTGGTAGGCCAGCCCCAGCTGGAGAGACCCTGTACCCAGGGCCCTGGGGCTTTGGAAGATGGCAGGGGCTGGGGCTGGCCCTGTGCTGGAGGGGATGCCTGGCGTGGATGATAGCTCTCCAAAAGGCAATCTGAGTGCAAATGAGGGGGAGCCCAGATGGGGTCTGGCCAGCTCCTCAGGCCTCTGACACACAGGCACAGAACCTGAACCGCTGGGCCTCTGCCTCGCAGACTCTGTCTCTGTCTGGCGTCTTGTTCCCGCTCTCTCCTCTGAGCTCCCCTCTCCTCACCCAGCAGTTAGATTCTGTCCCTAGAGCCAGAGGCCAACCTGGGTGCTTCTAATGGCATCGGGTTTGTGCCCCGTGTTGATCGGGGACCTCACAGGTCCAGGTGCAGAGCCGGGCTGGCTGGGTTCTCAGGCTCGTGGCTCCGGCCCCCGCCACCCTGGGCCTGCAGTTTGCTGCGAGCCTCCACCCCAAGGCTGCTTAGGTTTGTGTGTTTTGTTTCAGCTTCCTTCATGTGCGGGGAGCCCCACCTCGGCCCTGGCTTCCAGCAGTGGGCCGGTTTGGAATCCCCTTTCCAAGGCCTTCATCCTAGGGTCTGAACCCCAGGGCGCAAGCGTCTGCCTTCCTCACAGTTCTGTTTCTGGTCCTCGGACATGTTTGCTCCCTACAAGCTCTGCCTCCGGCTTTGCGTTTTCTCTGTCATGGCTGGGTGTCTGAATTGCAGAGGGCGGCTTAGAGAGAACCCTCCTGACCAGGAGGGCCTCACTGATTCTGGAGCTTCACGAAACCTTAGGAGGCACAGGCTCTGCCACATGCTAAGTGTGTGGCCTTGGGCGATTTCTCATCATTTTAAGGCAGTTCCTTCTCTGTAAAATACTGGTAACAATAACCAGCTGCCTAAAAATAAAAAAAGATGCTCATAATCTGAAATTGAAGGACGGCGATTACCTATGGGACGAGTGTGGGAACCGGTGGGTTTGGAACTAGACACAGTCCTACAAAGGCATTTGTAACCACCTATTTCTTAAGTTAGGTGGTGAGAACATAAGTATTTATTTTATTATTACTCTTAAACTGTACAAAATATATATATATATTCTTTTAAGCATGGAATATTTCATAATTTAAAAAGTCCACACTGCTATTTGCAAGGTAAATGGGGAAGCGGGGAGAAGATATGGGCATTGCTTCTCCAGGCAAAGCAGGCTCGAGCCGGAACACAGACGCAACATTTGAACGAGGTTTTATTTCTACAAGAAAAGGGGGCAATAAGTTAAGCTATTTACATGGAGGCCAGGAGGGGAGCACAGTGGCGAGCCTTTCTCCCTTCCCTCTCCGCCCCCTGGCTCAGGCCGGCCACATCTGAGTCACCTGCCCAGGCTCTGGACGATGGTGACGCAGCCATGGGAGCTGGTGCAGCGCTGCAGGGACGGCTGGGCCTCTACCTGCCCACTGCTGGGGTCGAAGGTGAAGACCCTGTCGGTGCTTTCCCCGTGGTCATCCCTCCCGCCAACGATGTGGACCTTCCCGTCACACACAGTCACGCCACAGCTCTCCTGGGTGGACAAACAGAAAGACAGTCAGCTCCTGGGTCCAGCCTGGGGCTCCCTCTGTCCCTAGCTGGCCAGGCCAGACAACAAAACCTTGACCCATAGAAGATGAGCAGGCAGTCTGGATGGCAGAGAGGCAGAAAATCGGAGGGCCTGAGTTCAGGCTCTGACTTGACCCTCACTAAATGAAGAGCCTTAGTCACTTAACCTCTCTGGGCCTCAGTCTCCTTATCTGCAAAGTGAGAACAGCAGTACCTTCTTCATAAGGTTCCCTTAACAGTGAATGGGGTTAAGCATATAAAGCATTTTACATAGTGCCTGGAATATAGTAAGCACCTCAGTAACGATAACAGTAATTCCCACCCCACCACTGAGGATCTCAGGCTCAGAGAACCAGAAATCTCAGGCTCTTAGGATCACGGAAGGTCAGAACTGGCAAGGACTACCAGGCCGACCACACCCCTTATAGCCTATCTGGAGTTTCCGGGGGGAGACTACGGGTGGGGGAGGCAAGGAATGCAGGGGCCAGAGCATCCAGGGCCTGGGCCTCCCTTTGACATCACTGCAACAGGGGAACCGGGCAGTCCGTTCACCCCCATCTCCCCACAATCAGCTACCAGCTGGTGGCCTTCACGGCAGTAGAGACTGCAAGACCATTTAGACCAAGCTCCCATTCAGTGCTACAGCACTTGGCACTGGGATTCCAGGCTCTGCTTTAACGTGGCCTAACTGGTGGCCTTGGGCTGGGGCCTCAACCTCTCTAAGGCCAGTCCCCTCATCTGCGAAACACAAGGCTGATGATCATTGAGAACAAAGCTGGGAAACTATGTAAAACGGCCTAGCTGGAGTCAGACACGAGACTCACTACCTCCAGGATCCAGATCCTAAGAAGCGGGTCTCCACCGTCCTGAATGGAACCAGTGCCAGGGCCCATGCCCAGGAGCGCCCACTTACCACGGGGCTGGGGAGGACAGCTGCCTCCCCCCAGACGTCTGTGCTAGGGTCGTAGGTGAAGATCCTGCTCATGAGGCCCCCCACCACATAGATGGTGTCCTCGAGGGAGACAGCCTCAAGACACCGCTGCGAGAAGGGCGCTGGGGCCCGCAGGCTCCACCGGTCCTCCTTGGGGTCAAAGCACTGCACCTGAGGGGTGGGAGGAGCAGCAGTGGTGAAGCCCCACCCCCAAATGCCCTGCTGCCCGCGCCCTGCCACCTCTCTCTGTCGAGGGGGACTCATTCCACACAACAACATTTGCCTATGTCCCCCTGCCCTGAGCTAGCGTCTAGGAGGATAGAGAGACCCGTCGTCCCTGCCCTCAAGTGTACTCGGTCTGGTTCCCTGCTCTAGCTCCCACCCCTGGACTCCCTTTGTCAAAAGCCTCATCCTTCAAGGTCCAGGGAGAGGTCTGCGTCCCAGGAGATGGAAGTACCTTCTGCATTAGTGCTAGAGGGTCCTCAGCAGGTCCCCCATGGAGATGCATTCCTGGCTGCATCCATCGTTAGCCCCTTCCCTTCTTCCTGGTGCTCTGAGGTCATGGCAAGATTGCAGTTGGGCTGTCCTGCAGCTCCCATTCCTACAGCCCACCATAGGCCTCCCAGGCCCACGGGTGTTTATGATGCCTTTCACAACTTCTGAGGGCTCATACCCATACCTGCCTGCCCACCGTTAGTCCCTGTTTCGGTTCTTTCCTTGGGGACCTCCAGAATGGCCTACAACAAATCAGTGTTGCAGGAGAGGGTGCTAACTGAGGCAGTTCCCTCAGGAAGGTGTGCTGGGGGAATGGGATCAGGGAATAAGGAGGGGTGAGGGATCCCGGTTTGGGAGAGTCAGATCCCAGGGCCACAGGCCTATGAGGCCATCAGGAGAGGGAGGCAGCTGTCACGATGAAGATCCATTTTTATCCACAAAAAGTCTGAATGTCCAACAACAGAAAATTAGATCAGTAGACTATGGTTCATCCACACAGTGGCCTGTTACACAGACACTGAAATGCTGGTTGTGAAGTGTTGCTAAGCATGTGGAAACTGCTTCTACTTAGAAGAATGGACAGCAGAAGGCAAAATTTTACTGATAATAAGAACACAAAACTGAATCAGAAAAGCAGAAGTCAGTTCAGAGGAAGCCTGGAAGGCACTGCACCAAAATATTAATATTAATAGTAGTTACCCTTAGATGGTGGGATATGGGTGATTTTTTTTTCTATTTCTGTGTTTTCTAAATTTTCAATAATGAGTGTATTTTTTGAATGAAGGAAGAACATTTTAATTAATTCCACCCTTGCCCTCACTTAATTTTTAAAATCTATGAAACCATATGGCACCAGCCCAAACATTCGGGTCCAGCTGTGCCGCTGACCAGCTGGCTGACCTTGGGGTCACCTCTCTGAACTCACTGCCTTGTCTGAAACACGAGGTGACTCTTCAGGGCTGTTGATGGGATTAAGGGAGAAAATGGAGGAGGACAGGAAGGCGCCAGCTCTGCGCCTGGCACACAGCAGGCCTCCGACGCCCTCTCCGCGCCCACCTTGTCCGTGCTGACGCCGTCCTGCCCCGCGCCCCCGATCACGTAGAGCTGGCCGGCGCAGGGCGCCACCGCGGCCGAGCTCACGGCCTCCGGCAGGGGCGCCGCGGCCGCCCAGGTGTTGGAGAACGGGTCGTAGCGCTCCACGCTGCGCAGGCGCCGCAGGCCGTCGAAGCCGCCCACCGCGAAGAGCTGCGGGTGAGGACAAGGGCTGGGGCCGCGCAGTCCAGGGCTGTCTGCGTCTCCGCCCCACCGCCTCTGGCTTGTGTGCGGGAGACTATCCCTCCCCAGCCTAAGGACCAGGCCGACCCGCGCTGCCATGGCCTGGGGGGCGTCCACCCGGTTACTGAGCATCCCTCAGCAGGTTTCCTCTATCACCCGGGGATAATGAGATGGGTCTCAACGAGGGGTACTGAATGCGAATTAGATCTGTAAAATACCTGCACCAAGCTGATGCATAATAATAATGGCTAGTAATTTATTAAGGGTTTGCCGCCTCCCTTAAATGATTCTAAGAAGCACTTTTATTTGCATTTCTGAATTCGAGATATAGCTTATAAAGATAACTGGGAGATTTTTTTGGTCTTAGGCAGTAGAATCAAGATTCAGTCCTAGGCTGTTTGGCCCCAAAGCCCACACCCTTGACCACTAGGCTACACTACTACAGTAATTACTGTTATTATTAGCACTAGCATTATTATGTGACCTTGGGCAAGTCCTTTTACTTTTTGGGGCCTCAGATCTCTTGTTACAAAGAGAGGATCTCAAAGGGCCTTCCTCCAAGACGGTGGTAAATCTGTACCTTGGGCCCGAGGGCGGTGGCTGCTGCTTGTCCCTACCTGGCCCTGCAGGACTGCCATCTTGTGCCTCCACCTGCCCTTGTGCAGCGAGGCCACCTTGATCCAGGTGTGTAGATGGGAGCTAAACATCCACACATCACGGCTGTTGATGTGGCCTCCTGGGGAGAGAGAAGCAGCTGTTGCCCCCAGGCCCTCTTGCTATCCCCAGCACCCCCAAAGAGCTAGAAACAAGGGCCCCAGGTCCAAAGGCAGGGTTCAGGGCCGACAGCAGGAAGGACTTCCCCCTGGGCTGGTGTGAGACTCTGGGCGTGTGACCAGACAGTGTGCTTTGAATGAGTGGTGGGAAGGCCTGAGGTGGGACAACAGGCAGGGAGAGCCCTGAGAGATTTGGGCAGAAGGAACTCATCTTTACTGGGTGCCTTGTGGTGGTGCCCCAGGCTCTGTGCTCAGGGAAGCAAAGAGGGGGGCACTTAGGACTCCATCGAAGGTAGGAGTGCAAAGGGTGCCCAAGACAAGCATCAGGAATGTGCTGGGGCTGAGGGAAAGCAGAGCCCTGCACTGGGCGGGGGACAGGGAGAGGTGACCCAATGGGCCTGCTGCCTTCACCGCCATGATTTCACGTCTCTTCTCATCCCCCTTGAGGTGCTGGGATTATGGTACCCAGTTTACAGATGGGAAACTCAGACGAGGCTTAGAGACCAGGAATGACGTGCTGAAGGCCACAAGGCCTTTCACAGCCAGAGCGATGACCAGAACCAGAGCTTCCAGTGCCCCAAGCTCAACACTGGGATGCCCTGTGGGGCCAGGCACTGGGGACGCAGGCTGTGACTCTCCCTCCCCATGCCTGGCAGCCCTGGGCTTCCTGACAAGGGACTCACCTCTCAGGAGTAGCCTCCCCAGGGACAACCCCAACTGCAGCCCTCAGCCTGAGCCTGTGACCCAAGTCACATCCCTGTTTTGTAGCCCTCGCCTCAGTGTATTCCCAGCAGAGGCCCCACCTGTTGATCAGAGGCCATCAGTGGGCTTGGATAAGTTGTCCAGTAATAGAATGTGGCCTGGATAGTCTCTAAGGCCTTCCTGCCTCATTCTTTGGCCCCTTATCCTTCCCAGGCACCCACAGCTCCCTACGGCTTCAAGTGCAGTCTACACTGGCCTGGAGAAAAGCCTCCCGGGTCTGGTTCCAGACTCCCTTTCGTGCCTCATCTCCAGTAGCTTCCCCTACTCTCCCAGATACACTCAACCTGCACTTCAAAGCCCGAGTACCCCGGGTTTCTCTGCACATTCCTGCCTCCATGCTTTGGTCTATGCTGCTCCCTCCGGCTTTCAAGGTCCAGCTGAATAGTCATCCCTTCCATGAACTTAGGCCAGATTCCCTGAGTGGGATTCCGGACCATCGGGGGACTCTGAGAGTTCCCATCAAATTCTGCCTGGCGGTGAAGTCTGTCTCCCGCTCTCCAGGGGAGCAGGGACTGTGTTTACTCTCTCAGGCTCTAGGGCCTGAATCTCAAGGAGAGCACAGTCCCTTAGTATCAAACAGATCTGTGTTCCTCCTAGCTTTTGCGATTTTTATCACAATGGGGAAATTCTTAACCTCTCTGAGCCTGTTTTCTCTTTTGTAAAATGGGGTTTGAGGGGGAATTAAATGATAACTAATGTAAGCTGCTTAGCATAATGCCAAGCACATAGTAGGCTCGATAAAGAGAAGTGATCAATACTAACACGAATTGAAGCGGATATTGCTGAATAAGGGCTGAGTCGCACCAGTGATTGGCTCTGCAGGCTCCCCATTTCAGCCAATAACTGTAGGGTATCATGAAAAACCACGCCCCCCCAGCGCACCCCCCCCCCCGGGAAAAAAGAGGGGGAGGGTCCCCTGGATTCGATGAGCCAATCCCGTGGGGCTCCCATTGCGGCCCCGCCCTCACCGGAGACATAGACGTCATTGCGGAGAGCACAGGCGGCGAACTCCGAGCGCGTGTAGCCGGGCAGGCTGGGCAGTGGGGTCCAGCGCCTGCTTTCTGGGTGGTAGGCGTCGGCGAAGGGCAGCTTCAGGAGCCCCTTGCGGTCGCAACCGCCGATGACCACGATCACCTCAGCTAGGTCCATGAATCTGGCGTGGGGATAAGCCCAATGCCCGTTGACCCGCACCTAGGTAGTAGCCCTCTCTCACCCTCTCGCTGATCAGTCTGTGCGGTCCTGCTGCCCTTCCATGCCCTTTGGCGCCTGCCTCCCCCACCCATGCTGGACTCTTGCCACTTCCAGCCTCCCCTCTGGCTATTGATGGGAAGAGTCACTAATCCTTCCCCCATTCTGACCTCCAAGTTACAGGAAAAGAATCTTTACAGAGTCCTTACCCTTCCCTAGAAAAATCACCTGGTTTATCTTAATGACAGTTCTCTTAGGCGGTGACTATTACTCTTACAGAGGAGGAAAGAGGCTCAGAGACTTTGGCTTGCCCAGAGTCATGTAGCCACTAAGTGACGGAGCTGGAATTCAACCCTAGCTTTGACACTAGCCTATTCTCTTCACTCTTTTCTGACTTCCATCTCCGACTACACCAATTCCAAAGCCTTTCTCCCCCTATAACCATCTCCTAAACCCATATTCTAATCACTAATTCCATCGAACCAGGCTACACACCCTTTCAGCAAAGCATTCTCCTCTCCCACGGACCTTTCAGTCTTTTGACCCCACTAGATTTTCCAAATCCTTTAGCCCGTGGTTTCCTACCTAATTCCTTTGATAAATATTGAGCACCTTCTTTGTACCAGCCCCTGAGCTTAGTGTTGGAGATACAGTGGTGAGTGAGACAGAGGCATCCCTGTCTTCTATGCCTGGGAGGGTGACAGACCATCGTAGACTACTCCACCCAAAGTCTGCCGGCATGACGTTCTAGGGGGAGTAAGCCTCTGTCATTTTTCTTTTTTCCAGGCCCTGCTTATTTACATCCCTTACTAGTCTGAGCTCCCAGAGCATAAAGGGTGTTTCCAAATCACTCCCGAGTCCCAGGCACCCAGCAAAAGACCTGCACAGAGGGAGCATTCAGAATAATGCATAGATGGGCAAGAGAAAGAATGTGCGCAAGGGATGAGATCTCTGCATCTCCCTCACTGGGCTGTTAACTCTTCAAGGGCAGAATTCCCAGCACCATATCTATGAAATGTTTGCCGAATGAATAAATGAATCTCATTTAACAGACACCATCAGTGACCGAATCAAAGGATGACGGTGGAATGAGTGAGCGGTTGAAGAACGCCGCAACAACGGAGGGCAGGAGGCAAGGGGGCGGGGGCCGTACCTCCGCGGCCGGGCCCGCAGCGCGCCGGCCTCGCGGCCCAGGATGAAGCAGGCGCGGGCCTCGAGCAGCAGCGGGCGGCACTCGCCGCAGGCCTGCAGCAGTTCGTCCGCCTCCACCTTCTCCAGGAAGTAGGCGGGCGCCAGCAGCGGCAGGCGCACGTGCTCCAGCAGGCGCCGCAGCTGCCCGCGGCGGCCCGGCGCGTCGTGGCGCACCCAGCGCATGGCCGCCTCGAACACGGCCTCCTCGCGCGCCACGCCCAGCGCCGGGTCGGCCAGCAGCGCCGCCACCTCGTCGGGCCCCAGCTCCAGGAAGTCCGCGTGGCGCGCCACCTCGGCGAAGGCCTGCCGCAGCACGCGGCCGCAGCGCTCGGCCAGCGACGTGAGCGAGAAGGCGGCGGCCACGCGGCGCAGCGCCAGGCTGTTGGCGGCGCGCAGGCGGCCCTCGAGGAAGCGCGCGCAGGCCTCGCGCAGGCCCGCCACGCCCAGCCGCTCGGCCAGCGCCAGCACGGCGGCCGCCTCGTCCTCGGCGCGCAGCCGCACGCCCGCGCCGTACACGTAGTCGAGCACCACGGCCAGCGCCGCCGCCGCCGCCCCGGCAGGGCCCGCGCCGGGCGCATCGGGCGCCACCGGCACCACGGGCACCGCGGGCCCCAGGGCCGGGCCGCGCTCTGGCCGGCCGGCCGCGAACAGGCTGCGGAAGTAGGCGCTGCCCGCGCTGAGCGCGGCGCGGTGGCACGGGAAGTCGCGGCCGCCGGCGCGCAGCACCACGTCGGTGAGGGTGCCGCTCCGCCGGTAAGCGTTGAGGGTCTGCAGGACGCGCTGCGCGTGGCAGGAGCCCGCGCACGGCGCCTCGGAGCCCGGCTCCGACTCCTCCGGCCCGGGGCCCTCCCGCATCCTGCTGGGGAGAGAACAGAAACAGCGTCGGAGCTCCCGGCGGCTGGGGCCGGAGAGGAGGGCAGGCGCCTGCGTGCACGCCTTCCCCGCTGGTTCCCCGGTTGCCTCGTGCAGGCATGCATGAACGCAGCGAGGGTGCTTTCATTCATCAGCTGCTCTTCCTCCCCTGCACCCACCCGGGCTCCTGACGGCTGCAGGCATCTAGTCCCTGCCTACCTGAAGGGCGAGGCCCTGCCTGAGCTGTGCCGCCACCTCCCTCGCTTCCCCGCTCAGCCATATTGCCCTTGCTGTTCTTCAGACTCGCTCAGCTTTTTCCTATCAGTGTCAGCAGGAGACAGATGGCACGCTCTCAAATGGGGTAATTTGAGGAGAGTCTAATAAAGGAACGATTTACAAAAGCGTAGACAGTGTTTGGGGACTCCCCCAAGGGATAGAGCAGTGCCACGTGCCTAACCCACAGCAGGGAGATTTTACCTCTCCGAGGCCTGAAAGGCGGAGGCTGGGGGGTTACTGGGACCTGCTCAAAATAGCTGTAGAGGGAGGCCCCTGACGGGAGCTGTAGCCTTTGGTCAAGGGATTCAGGCTACCCCCCGGAGATCCGGTGCGTGGGGGCGTGTGGCTCTGCCTCCCTGGCCTCACCCGGGCGCCTCCTGCGGGTCTCCTGGAGGGGCTGCCCAGTTGACCTAACCCTGATCATTCTGTGTAATAGCTGCCTCTCCCCCAGCAGCGCAGGATCTGGCTCATCACAGGTGCTCAAGACCTGTTCAAGGTCGGGCGAATATATTAAACAGTATTTATTGAGAGCTTTTTCTGTGCCAGGCAGTGAGCAAGACAGTCGGGGTCGCTCCCCTCATGCAGCTTACAGCCTGGCGGGGGTCCCGTGGGGAAGTACAGAGTATTGGTGGTGGTGCTGTGGCCTGGAATCCGACTCCTAGCGACCCTGTGGGCAGCAGAGTGGAACCCTGCCCGGTTTTTTGGCACCGTCCTCTCATCTTTCAGTGCCGTCTCAGACAGTGCTCCACTGCTATTCATAGAATTTTCATGGCCAGTTTTTTCGGAGTGGGTGGCCAGGTCTTTTTTCCTGGTCTGTCTAGTCTGGAAGCTCTGCTGAAACCTGTCCACCATGGGTGACCCTGCTGGTATTTGAATTACTGGTGGCGTAGCTTTCAGCATCACAGCAACATACAGCCACCACAGTGTGACAACCGACAGACAGGTGGTGTGGTTCCCTGACTGGGAAACAAAGCTGGATCATGGTGGTGAGAGTGCCGAATCTTAACCACTGGACCCCCAGACAGAGTATTAGGAGAGCTCATAGGAGAGGCATTAAACCCAGTAGGAGGGGAGCCAGGGAAGGTGTCCCTGTCGAGAGGGCCTTCAGACTGAGAAGGACTAGCCAGGTGAAGGGAAGGGAGTGGAGAGAGGAAGTCTGCAGCTAAGAGAACAGCCTGTGCAAAGGCCCAGAGGCAAGGAGGGCATGAGGTTATATCCCAGGCTGAGAGGGCAGTTGGCCCTCTAGTGAGTTCTGTGTTCTCAAGGAAGCACTGTGGGGAAGGGGAGAGAGCTGGCTCTAAGGACAGATCCGGGTTCCAATCCACCTCTACCACTGACTTGCCATGTGAGTCACACAAGGCACTCCCCTTCAGTTCCTGACCTGAAATGGGCTCCTAACACCTACCTCACAGGGCTGCCATGACTGTTCAGTGGGATGTAGGAAAAGTGCTGGGCACATACTACAAACTCAACAAATGTGTCTGACGTTGCTTTCACTCGACAGGAAGGGAGCCCGCCACGCGTGCCAGGTGCTGTTTCGTGCACGGTTTCATTGGATCCCTACAACCCTGAGAAGTATCTTTAGAGCCCATCGCCCTTCTGTTTTAAGTTTGTCGTGAGGAAACAAGCACGCAGAGAATCTGCCCTTCGGAGGTGCTGTGAGGATCGAGGGAGGGGTGTGTGTGAAAGCACGCGACAGAACCAAGGGCTCTACCCTGCTGGTTGTGATCTGACCACTGTGAACAGACAGCCTCTGCTCGCACACCTCCAGGGACAGGGGGCTCACTCCTTTATGTGGCACCTTACTCCCAGGGTGTGGGGCGCACAGCTCTGGCCCCTGCCCCTTGCCTCTCCCTCCATGCGCCTGATGCGAGCTGCTCTGCCTCCGCTGAGACCGCTCTGCCCAGGAGGTCAGATCTTGCCCAGTGTCGGCCTGGCCTTCACTGATCATGCCTGGGTAGTCCTGGGTGGTGGATCTCATGCCTCAGAATCACAGGACGTGAGCTCCCTGGTGGGCAAGGTCCCGGGAAGTTAACTTTTGCCCAAGTAGAAGGGCTGGGCCCTGAACCCACCTGGCTCCAGACCATGCATGCCTGGCAGCTCAGTCACACTTGCTAGTGTGGGGGCATGTCCCAAGGAGCAGCCCAGGACCAGGGAAGGGAGGTGAGAGAGGTCACCAAGCACGAGGGCCCCCTTCTCTTCTCCCCTGGCCGAGGAAGCAGCTGCACTCTGAACTGAGATCCCAGAGGCAGGACTCAGCACCAGGAGGGGCTTCTCCCTGCAGAGATGGCCCCCGAGGGGCTGTCCAGGGAGAGGGAGTCCCCTCCTGGGAAATGCACAAGCACTTTTTCATTCATTCCACTGCTGTCTACTGCTCTGGGCACTGTGGACACACGGGGAGATCGGACCCTGTTTCCACCCTGGGATTCCCAGTCCGGGAGCTGGAGGATGCCCAGTTGGAACAGGGAAGGTGGAGATTCCTAGGCAGAGCTCCGTTCAGCATTCTCCCATCCCAGCTAAGAGTCTGGGCGCCCCAAGCCTTGGGTCCTGACACACACTGAGGGACCCAGGCCCTAGAAGTTCACGTGCCACCCTGTCTCTTTTTCACACCTACACCCACTCACACCAACACATGCTCAGACATGTAGACACCACACAGCCGGGGCTGCCCTGTGGCCTAAGTCCCGCCCCGGATGTTCCTGGCACTTACCTGGTGGCGCCCTCTCCCTGGTGCCCCGCAGCTGCTGCTCTCACCGGGACCACTCCTGTGTGTCCTGCAGCCTGTACCCCTGGCAGCCACAGCTCCAGTGTCTCTGCCGCTCTGCCTGGACTCGCGCTCAGGCTCAGCTGCAGGAGGACAAAGGGGCTGGACGCCAGGGGGGAGGGGAGGGAGAGCAGGGGGGAAGGGGAGGAGGGGACGCTGGGCTTTTGTTCCACTCTTGGACCAGCCCTGGGAGGGAGGGAAAGAGGGAGGATGCAGGAGTAAGCATGGAATCAACTGTGTGCAGCTCCGGGATCCGTGGGCCTGGATTGAGGGTGACCTGGCGCTGGCCCTGTGCTTGAATGATGCACAGGTGTGAGGGTGGCGTGTGTGTGGGAGCCCAGGGAGACGGGGTGTAATCTGGTAGTTGTGAGTGTGCGGGCGTTCCAGGTACCTGTGTGGCATGTGGGAGTGTGTGGGACGCGGTGACTGCGGAGCATTGGGGTGGGTGTGTGAGAATGTCACCACACTGCTTAGGGGTCTCGGTTTCCCTCCTGCCTCTGTGCTATCCGTGCCGTGTCTGTGTTCCTGCTCAACAGCAGACATGTCACTGTGGGCCTTGGTGTCCTGTCTCTCTGTGTCTACGTGATTGTTCATGTCTGTGTGTGACAGGGTCTGCGTCCCCGTGGACTATGTGATCTGTATGGACAGTGTGTGGTCCTCTGTCTGTGGTATGGCATGAGTCAAGGTGGTTTTCACTCAACAACGCACCTGCCTTGGAGGGGGCCAGGTGGGGTAGGGCGTGGTGGAACTGGGAAGGCCTCTTGGGGTGGAGGAGAGAGCCAGGCAGCTCTGGGCCAGCTTGGCCTCCTGGAGCCAGGGGGAAGCGACTCCATAGGCTGGTGCTGGATCCTTTGCTGTCTCTAGAAAGGACCGCAGGGCCTGGTGTCCATGGGGTGGGTGAGGGGTTGGCTTCTTGGAAGAGGACAGTGATTTGGGAGGAGGTTGCCTTGAGAATCTGGATGGGCCCGGGCACCTGGGGCCTGGTCCTGGTGCTCAGGTGCCATGCAGCCCTTGGCAGACCACTGCCCGCCCCTTGGCCCTCGCCCATCTTGTCAGGAGGGATCATCGTGATTCCGGCTCTGCCATTGTATTGGGTTGCTGTGACACTTAGAGAGGGTTTGTGAGTGAAAGCCGCGTGCCATGTGGAGTCAGTGAGGCCCGGGTGCTGCAGGGGCCCCCCTGGCCGGGCTCAGGCAGGAGAGTTCGTGGACGGAGCCTGATGGGAGGGGTCACTGTGATGCTGGCCAAGTGTGTCCTGAGGCCTGGCAGGACAGTCTGCCCACGGCCCCTGCTCCAGGGAGCGGCATGCCCCGCTTCTCCCCGAGAAAGAATGGTATGTGTTGCTGTTTGTTAAAGGATGTGAGAGAGTCGGGCACCTTTGTATCTGCACTCAGGAAGGAGGGGCTGTGGGTTCAGAGAGCCCTGGAGGAGGTGGAGGGCCGGCTCAGCCTGGGGGAGGAAGGAAGGAGTGGGTCTGCGGGTGGCAGAGGGGAGGGGACCCGTTTCTCTGTGAATGGGCAGTCAGGCTGGGGAGGACACGGCGGGGGGGTGGGCATCAGCAAGGTGGGGTTCTCAGTATCCCCGCAGGTCAAGGGACAGGAGCCAGGGTTGATCACAGGCTGTGGGCTCAGCTGAGGTTGCAGAAGACCCGGCCATCTGCCCAGCTGGGGGCTGGCCTCCCTCCTCTCCCCATTGTTCAGGGTGAGGGGAGGCAGCTGCACTGGGGAGTTGGTGGGGGGGACACCGTGTAGGGCCCTGGGGAGAGTGGGATGCTGACTAGCTGTTTCACTCAGAACTCCCAGCACCCCCCCACCCCTTGAAGATTCCAGGATGTCTCAAGTTGCCCAAGTGTGGCCAGGAGCCTGGGACATCCTGGCCAGGGGCACTGACTGGGCAGGGAGGGGCCGGCATGAAAGCTCAAATCCTCTTTCCTAGGTGGGCCTGCCAGAGGGTGAAGAGGAAGTTGTTGGGGCATTTCGGGTAGGGCAGTGTAGCCCACTCCTGACGCAGCCATTCTGGATTTCACTCATACTCCCTGTGCCCAGGATGGGGCAGGAGCTGACCTCTGCCCCAGGAAGGGAAGCACTTGCCAGATGTTCAGTAGGGGAAAGGAGGGGCAGTCCTAGAGGTTAATGGGGCGGGGGGCAGGGTGGGTTCCAACATTTGGAAGGGATTTCTTTTCCTTTCCTCCAAGGTGTCAGAATCACTCAGACCCCAAGAATTCTTTCCAGAAAACCCCTGTTTGGAGAAGAGACACATCCCTTTGCTCTCAGGAGGCACCTTATGCAGGCTGGAGCTGGGGTTCAGCCTCTCTCCCCCTTAGGACACACAGAAGACCACACAGACTCTCAGGACAAAGATGGGAGTTACAGACCCGCCCTGACTCCACCGCGGACCCCTTCCCACAGGGGACGGAGGGCAGGGGTCCAAGGACTGAAAGACAGGAAGGGACATCTGTGGTCTCAGGGCCATGTTTTAGCTTTCAGCCCAGGTGCCCCACTGTGCCAGGAATGGGGGTGGGCCCTCTTCGGTCAGGTCCAAAGCCCTGAGAAGTCAAAGCCAAACCTCCACCATGGGGGAGAGGCATCTGCTGGTAGAGGGCCTGTCCCTCCATAGGCCAGGGGCTCAGAAGGCCTCCACGTGGCCAGGAGGCAACCTGCTAGTCCCACTGCCCAGCCCTGCATCGGACCCAGGAAACTTCCCCACCTGCTGCACTGTTCCCGCTGGTTGCAGAAGGCACGTGTACACTCTGGGGCCAGGGCCTGGGTGGGATTCTGGCTCTGCCTGTTTTTGTTTTGCTGAGGACGATTTGCCCTGAGCTAACATCTGTTGCCAATCTTCCTCTTTTTGTATCTGGGCCGCCACCACAGCATGGCCACTGACAGACGAGCGTGATAGGTCCATGCCTGGGAACCGAACCCAGGCCACTGAAACGAAGTGTGCTGAACTTAACCACCAGGCCACTGGGGCTGGTCCTGTGCCCGTTCTAAGTTGTGTGGCCCACAATGGTCTCTTTACCTCTCTAAGGCCATCTCCCCTGCCACAATATGGGGATACTGGTCCCCAACCCCAGGGCTGGTGAGGAACCCCTGGTGCCAGTGATGCAGGGTAGGGCTCAACCACCCCACCACTCTCCCATTCATTTCTGAGAATGGTTCCTCCTCAAGTCATGGGGCCCAAACTGAATCCCAAACCCAGCAAGCTCTGTCCCCACCCTCCCATGGATAAATCAGAGAGGACACATGTCAAGACGGCAGCTTTAATCATCTTGGCCAGAGCCCTCTGGCTCCCTCCACTGCAGGCCTCCTTGGCCACATGCCCACCCTTGACCATGCCCAGAACACTCTTCCCAGATGGCCCCTGCCCTGTGGCCACTGATGTGAGGTCGTGTCAGTCTGTGGATCTCCTGGGCCTCCCGGCCACTCTGCCCCAGAGGCCTGATGGGCTCTTGGGCACAGGACAGCAGCTCTGAGCCTGCCCTTGGCGTCTCCAGCTGCTCCTGGGGGCGTGGCTCAGGCCCTCTCCCGGGCAGGGCCAGCCCAGAGGGAGGCTCGGAGGAGGAGTATCTGCACCGCTGTGGCAGGCTCTCCCCATGGGCTGACCCTCCTTGTGCTTTGAGACGGACGGGCACACATGAGGAGGAGAGCTGCTGGCAGCAGAGGCCCAGCCTAGGCCCTCGAGGCAGGAGAAACATGGAGAAGTGGGTTGCCTCACAGCATGGACAGGAGGATGGACACACATGGGCATCTACATCCTCCATCCACAGCGGGGCATGGCACAGCCCAGTGACCCATCAAAGCTTCCAGGTCACGATGCAAGGGAGGGCCTCAGGGAGGACCAGGCCCCAGGCCCCAAACTTCCCAGAAGGAGCCCCAGGCCTGCAGGGGCATCTGAGAGGCTGGAGTCCTGGCCCAGCTGGGCCTCAGGGGAGAGAGGTGCCCCCTCCAAGAAAGGCCATGGCTGACAAAGGGCTGGAGCCAACGAGGAGGCCGTGGAGCCAGCTCCCAGAGCACTCCAGGTCCAGATCCGCTCCTGCCAGCTCTCTTGGGTTCCCCCGTCTCACGTTTGGTACAGGCGGGGACAGACAGGTCTTCAGCTAACGCCCACCCCTATCTGTGAAGGTCTTGGCGCGGCTGCCACTCCCTCGGGGGTCCACAGGGGTGGTGGTGCTGTTGGCGTATGTGTCATAACTGTTGTCTGAACATACAGAGAGCTCATCGGAGACCTCCATGCCATCGCTGATCTCTGTTGGGCCAGAGGGAGGCAGCATGTGAGTGGGGGGAGGGGAAGGATCGACAAGGATGGCTGGCAGATGCGGTGGGAAGGACGGCCTGTACCAACTCCTGGTCAGGCACCAGGAGGCTGGTGAAACCACTGGGTTCAGGTTTGGTATTGAGCTTGGCATTCAAGGCCCCCCTTAAACTCTGCAAACACCCTCAGGCTACTCTCCCTGGAACTCTGCCTTTCAGCCACAGAAAACCATCTGCACCCTCCTGAGCTTGGCACCCATGTGCTTACTCTCCTTTGCACACACTGGCCCCTCTCCTGGGAGTGACCTTTCCATCAACTCCTCCTTTTCTCAAAATCTGGCCCAATTCTTCTCATCTCTGTCATTGCAACCCCCTGAGATTCTCCCCTGAGCCCCCCAGGTTGGGCTGGGGTCTCCTCATGGCCACTCTAGCCCCTGCTTCCGCTGTACTGTCATGTCTGTGGCCCCCACTGACTGGAGTGCTTCAAGGACAAGTGAAGTCTGGGCATCTGTGTCCCCAGTGCCTAGCACAGCACTGGACACACAGCAGGGGCTCAGGAAGGGTCTGCTGAGTGGAGATGAGCCCACCCTGAGGGGACTCAGGGTACCTTGGTGGGGCTGAGGGTCTCTGGCGAGGACCTCTCAACCTGGAGTGGGCAGAAGGTGAGGGCTCTGGCCCCCTCCTTGCTCAGGAGGTGCTCTGTGAAAGGCCTTTGACACCACAGGAAGGAGAGGGTCTGGAGAGGCAGAACCTGCCAGGCCTAGGGGCTGGCCTCCTGCCTTCCATGCATTCTGCCTGCCCCTTCTGACTTCTCTTGCAGGCACAGTGCAGGAGCCTGGGGACGCCAGGTGCCCTGGACTGGCCCTTCCTTCCAAGAGCTTCCCAGTGTGGCCAGAGGGCTGTGGGACCCCAGGGGAGGCAATCTAACTCAGCCTCAGTGCTCAGCGAAGGCTCCTAGGAGGAGGCTTTTTGAGAGAAGTTAGGAGGACTGTACTGACAGTCCCTGTAAGTACATAGGCACAGACTCTCCTAAAACAGGGCCTGGCATTCATCTGTTGAAGGAATGAATAAAAAAGAAGGGAATAAATGAGTGGGTGTGCACACGATCCTTGGAGCCAGCCCCAAACCCACGGTCACCCCCACGGGGCTCCTGTTCATTCAAGCAGTGTTGACTGTGCACCCCTCGGGCCAGGTGTGGGAGCAGGCGCTAGCCCACTTAACAGACGAGGCGGCTGACGCTGAGGGAGGCAGACCTATGTGCCCGGTTCACACAGCTAGCTGGGGTAGAGCTGGGATTTGAATCCAGGTCCATCTGGCTCCTAACTCTCTCTCTCATGCCCTCCCTCTGTTCCCATGCCCACACCTCTTGCCTGAATTCTTGGTCTCCTTGCCTCCAGCTTCCCCCTCTCATCCACCCTCCACACTCGTTATGGGTTGAATTGTGTCCCCCAAAATTCGTATGTTGAAGGCCTAACCCCCAGCACCTCAGCATGTGACCTTATTTGAAAATAAGGTCGTTGCAGATGTAATTGGTTAAGATGAGGTCATTAAGGTGGGCCTGAATCCAACACGGCTGGTGTCCTAACAAGAGGGGAAATTTAGACACAGAGATTGTACTGGGAGAACGCTGTGTGAATACGAAGGTGACCGCCTACAAGGCAAGGAGGGAGGCCTCGACTGGATCCTCCCGCACGGCCCTCAGAGCGCACCGAGCCTGCCCACACTTCCATCCTGGCCTTCCAGCCTCCAGCACTGTGAGACGACACATTTCTGTCGTGTAAGCCACCCGCCTTGTGGTGCTTTGTTACAGCCCCACCGTAACAAATGCAAATCCACCCACGACCCTCCCCTGCTTTCAGAATGAAGCCCGAGCTCCCGCTGGCACACTCGAGGACCGCGTGCCTTCCCAGGCCCATCGCGGGCTGAGCCAGCCAGAGGCCCCTCCCTCGAGCCACACGGAGTCAGACTTAGTTCTTGGTGCCCCAGCACGCAGAGCTCCCTCACTGCCTCTGAACGCAAGCTGTGCCTGCGCCTGGAATGGCCTTCCTTCCCACTGCTCACCCGGCCCCCTCCTCACACCCATCACCCAGGCCCTCCTACCCATCCCTCCCATTTTAGCTGGGTCACCTCCTTGCAGAGTGGGCCCCCAAACCTTCCTCCCTGCCCCAGGGAGCTCTGACCGCTCTCTCCTCCTGGGCACCCCACTGTGCCTCAGCACCCCATCTGTTAGAGAGCTAATGAAACCCAATTTTCCACGTGTGTGTTTATACAGCTGCCTCTCCACCAGACTGGGAATGTCAGCAGGGGTTGGCAGCAAGCAGGGGTGAAATCAGTATTTGTGGGGTCCGTGTATGATCCAGGCAAAGGGGGATGGGCCTTCAAAGCAGACTCCTCCCACCTCCACCCCTGCATGTCACCCTTGCCCACCACCCATGTGGGTGAAACTGAGCCACAGGACCTGGCGTTGGTGATTGCATGTGGATGGGTGTGTGTTTCTCTATGTGTACATGGGCCTCCACTTGCATGTGGGCGTGAAGCTGCGTGGGTGTACGTGCGTCCATGCCGTGTCCCTACCCCTATGTGCTGCATGTGAGTGTGCATGCACACCTGAGTGCACATGTGGGATGCTGGGGACGGAGCCAGTGCCCGTCTGAGCCTGTCTGCGGGGCCACACACCTGAGAAGATGAGCTTCTCCTTCATGATGCTGACATCCCGGCTGGTCCGGCGCACCGCGGCACTCAGCATGATCTGCTCGGGGTTGTAGCTCCGTATGCCACCCAGGCGCCACCTGCAGAGATGGCCCCGTGGGCATCAGGTCCTTCCCCCCCCCGGCCTTGGAGCAGGGATCCTGCCCACTTCCAGAGCCTCTCTGCATTTGGCCTCAGAGACCAGCAGGACTCTTGTCTGACTGTACAGATGGGGAAACTGAGGCCCAGAGATGGGCAGAGCTGGGGCTTGAATCAGGGTCTGCTGACTCTCAGCCAGGGCACTCCTGCCTCCCTCTTACCTCGAGAACCCAGGTCAGCTCCCCTTGAACAGGAAGACGGGTGGAGGTTGGTTAGTTGTCTCAGGTGCCCCCAGTCATACACCTGGCTCTCTTTGGATGGGACAAATGGGGGGGAGGGGGACCTTAACTGATGACCCACCCTGGGGTACACACCAATCTTGGGGAGTCCCAGATGATGTCTCCTACAGCTCCACTATAAGGACCAGACTGAGTGGAGCCAGCGGAGAAACCCCAGAGGGGAGGTGAAGGAAAGCAGGGGAGTGAGGGAGACGGTGGGGAAGGGGGCTTGTCTTCACAGGCAAGGGTGTTAGAGTGACTCGGGGTGGGGCCGCTGCTGCTCTGTTCCAACAACCCTGAAGAGTGGTCTGTCCATTCTCTGAGGGGAAAGGACAGGCTGGAGTGTTAATCCCTCTGATGGCTGAGGCAGGAGCGGGTGGACTGGGAGGCGGCTGCACAGGACGTGCAGGGGCCAGGCAGAGCCAGGAGGACTTGGGTTCCTGCGCCCCACCCAGGGCACGCTTTTGCTGTTGTGGTTCCTCCGAACTAGCCCCAAACCCCTGGCCTCAGAACTTAGACTCTTCCTGAGACCCAGACGGAAGGATTCCCTGACCCCCCACCCCCACTCCCACCAAGAGGAGCTGGGGTCAGCTTGGAAACAAGGACCCAACTGCCCAGGGCACTGAGCCCTGCTGGTCTGGGGGGGAGGGAGCCCAGACTCCACAAGAAATCATTTATTTCCAGATGGGGTCAGCGCGGCAGAAATGGACAGACAGATGGACAGGCAGACGGGTAAGTGAAGGAGTAGACAGACAAGGGGAAAGCGCAAGGCAGAGGGGGAGGCAGCCTGTGCTCTGGCTGGGCTGGCCACCCCACATGTCCTTGAGGGCAGCAACTGGGTCTCTTATTTATTGCTGTGTCCCCAGCACCAACCGTAATGCCTGCTGTGTGGCAAGTGCCCATAAGTATTTGTTGAGTGAATGAATGGCAGAATGAGGCCCACAGGGAAATAATCTTTTCCCCCAGGGTCCCCTCCTCCATAAGGCCTCTCCTGACCCCCAGGAAGACCATGATACCACTCTGACTGTATGTCGAGCAGGCCCAGTGTGTCCATCCCAGCCCCTGGACCATCACGGCCCAGCCTCCCCAGCGCACTGGGGGCTCCGAGCCCAAAGGCCTGGCTCCTTGCTGCAGGCCCAACCCTGGCACCAGCCAGCACGTGTGGATGTCTGCTGACCGAGAGAATCAAGGAAGGATTAGGTAAATGTGCCTTTGCTGGGCTCGGTCCCACAGCCAGCGAGCACAGTTTCTCCTCCTAGAAGCTGGTCAGTGAAGCTGCCTGACCCAGGAGGGCCCAAGGTGCTGCCCTGAGGAGGACCTGGATCCCCAAGACCTATGTGTCATCTTGGAAATGAACATGAAACCCAGAAGGAAAGTGTCAGGCCAAGATCTCTGCAGCCAGCACACCTAGGACAGGAGGCTCAACCACCGTGGGGTCCTCCCCAGGGGAAAGCGGGGAGGGTGAGGACAGAGGAAAGCTGTGTGGATGGGGGAAGAGGGGTGGGGCGGGAGTCAGAGACAGGAAGTAAAAAAGAGATGAAAAGATAAGAGGGAGACACAGTGACAGGTAAAGAGACAGAGTGAGCAATGGGAGAGGCAGACAGGGAGGGTTTCAGGAAGAGCCCCCTGGCCAGAGGGAGATGCCAGGTGAGCAACCTGCAACGAAGAGCTGGTTCCCCATCTGCAGAAACAGCAGCAGGAACAGAGAGCAGGGGGAAACACACACGGCAAGATGGGAAGAGAGAAGGGAGGACTAGGGGAGAGGAGGAGAGCAGGGGAGGGACAGGCTTCAGGCGAGGAGGGGTGTCCAGGAGGGTGACCGGTGGGACCCTGACCCGGGCACTGGGCTTGGTGCGCGGCAGGTCTTCAGAGGGAACTGGAAAAGGGGGTGGCAAGGAGGGGGCAGAAAGAGGAACAGGAGGAGGAAGACCACACCAGAATTACCTGATCAAGTGATAGCTGTGAGATGCCAGAGTGCAGCAGAGAGAGGGGAGGGAGAGAGAGGAGGGACATGCGCCAGATCAGAGCAGTGTGGGGCAGAGAGAATGTTGGTCAAGAATAAACTGGGGCCCAGCCTGGCCCGAAGCCCTCCCCTGGACCAACCGCACCTCCCCACTGCAACCACCGTCCCAGCTGTGCTCCGGAGGTGGGGCAGGTCTCCAGCACGGCTCAACCCAGCGCCAGTGGGAACCCATGGGTGAGGAGACAAGCCGGAGAGGCACCGAAATTCGCCACAGTCCACAAAGCAAATCTCAGCAGAGCTTGGCTCTGGATCCAGGCTAGGTGCCCATGGTAGAAGCCACCCAGCTCTGGCTGAGGGGCATGGGCGGGGGGCCACTGTAAGTCTTCCCTCTCCCCTGAACAGGGCCGCTTGGCCAGGCCTTCTCCTGGCTGCCGTCTAAGAAGGAGTTTCCCCCGGCTGGGGCAGGGGCTGGGCCTGTGGCAGGGCAGGGAAGACCCCGGAAGGTGGTCACAGCCTACTCACTTCTGGAGCACGAAGATGCCCACGATGAGGGTGAAGGAGACCAGGTCGGCGGTGACCCACATGAGACAGTACTCGTCCGGGGGCTGTGGACAGACGGCCGGTGGCCAGCTTCCAGTCACGGCTGGTCTGCACGGGGGCTCCAGACTGAGGGTCCATGGGCAGGGGGACCCCACGTCACCATCAGGGAGGGGCAAGGGAGGACCTGGAGGGGCTTGGGCTTGAGATGATAATTTGTAGGAGTGGGATCTGGCACTGTGGGCCTGGGACCTGGAGTGTGTGTGTGTGTGTACACAGGATAAAGAGATCTGCATGGTGTTCAGGGTAGAAGTGGTGTGTGTTAAGCCTGGGGGGTTTGTGTTCTTCAGGGGGCTCAAAGCAGGGGCCGAATAATGAAAGACAAATAGATGACTTCGAGGTTGTGGCATGACTGGCAGGTGTGCAGGTGTGTGTCTGAAGAGGCGTGTGGCACCCCTGTCGGTGTAAGAGTCCATGTGTCACTGCAGGGAGTAGAGCATGGGGGCTTCCCCTCCAGGTACCACAGGAGGACCAGGGAGGGCAAGGCCTCCAGTGCAGCCAGGCCCCGACCCTCCTGGATCTCAGGTTAACCGTGGGGGGGGGGGGGGGGGCGACTTCTTACTGCTGGTCAACTCTTGTCTTGGGGCCTGAAAATTCAAGTGTGCTCGTAGCTATGGCTGCCACAGTCGGTCAGTTATTTCATCTCCTTCTGAGCTGAGCCTTCGGAGGTTTTTAAGGACAATGGGCAGGTG
Source organism: Equus asinus (assembly GCF_041296235.1). Lineage (NCBI taxonomy): Eukaryota > Metazoa > Chordata > Mammalia > Perissodactyla > Equidae > Equus > Equus asinus. The sequence goes on along the minus strand of NC_091809.1, from coordinate 82,523,716 downwards.
GATGGCATAAACATCCATAGCCTACATCCGATTCACTGACCCTGGCACTGTCCTAGCCATAATGAGAGCCTCCATCTGCCATTCACGTCCCCAGGGAGGTGACAGTGGCAGCACAGGAGGGAGGTTAAGGGCTCCCCAAGCCCCGCAGTGACTCAGTAAACCAATGCAAAATGGTTGTATTCCTGTATTCTCTGAGCAGATTTTCACGTTCCCCATTCTTGTCCTGTTACCCTGTTTCCACAGACTTCCCTTCCTTTACAACAAGACATAAGAAACAACCCCAATCCAAAGGACCCAAGTAGCTGTTAACTTCTCCAGGGCCCATAAGTGATGTTTTCCTCCCTGTGGGTCAGGCCCAGGTTCGCCCCACCAACCAGCACCTTCGTGCAGCCCCCAGAGGCCGTGCAAACTCTCTGGATGCTGAAGCCTGTACCCCCACCCTGCGCTCCCCCCGCCTGAGACCTGACCGAGCGTGGTGCTTGTGGTGTGGCTGGGACAGGCCACAGCAGCTCTCTGCCCCCAACAATCCCCCAACTCACCATGATCCAGAGGGGGGAAGACACCTGGGACAGGGTGTGGGAGTTGTCAGAGGTTACAGACGGGACGCCCGCACACCAGAGCAGCGAGAAGAGCCACGGCGCGTTGACCGTGTAGAGGTTTACGCTCAGGTTCCAGGACGCATAGTCCCTGCGGGCCAGGGGACACAGGCTGGTCGGCCCTCGGATCTGGGCCTCGGGGCCCAGCATGGGGAGTCTGTAAAGCCTGTCCCCTTCACAGCCTCATGCCATCCCCACAACTGTCCCTGGAGGAAGGACCTCTGCTCCAGAGGGCCAGGCTCAGGTACCAACCCAGGTCTGCCTGATGCTCACAATCTCTCTGCTCTGAAGCAGGAGCCCCTGTGCATCCAGCCCTGTGCCCAGATGTGTGAGGGTGACAGGAGTAGGGCAGACTGTCTCCCCCTCCCCTGGGTGAGCCTGGGGCTGGCACCTGAGCTCCTGGCGGGACACCTGCGTGTAGCGCAGGTTCAGCCACTGGATGTGGCCTCTCCGCAGGCTGGCAGCCGCCTCCTTGGAGCCCGATGTCTGCTGGAAGCCAGGAGCCACCTTCCGCACCAGGGGCCTCTGCCTGTTAGGCAGCCACATGACCTGCAGGCAGGAGGGGTGGGCTCAGACTGCTGTCCTGTAAAATGTGGTTAGGGTGTCTACCCCTCCTAGAGCCCCTGGAAGGGTTAAAAACGACAGACTGGCACATAGTGAAAGCTCACGTGTAATCATCATCATCATCAGGGACCACATCGTCATGAGGGGCCCAGCAAGGCTGAAAATTGCTCTGACAAGAACTCAGGCAGTTTCCCCTCTGGATCTTTGTCACCACGAGACTGATAACTCAAATGTCAATTGCTCTGCACGTGGCCACCAGCGTCTGCTCTGCTGTTATAAGCTGGGGTTGGATTCCTCTGAGCCCCAAATATTACACCACAAGAATGTGGGCAAGGCTTCGATGAAGTAACAGTGTTCCGGAGAACCTGGACCCACTCCTGCGCTTTCTACATTTTAAAGGACTTTCTTGTTCCCCTCTTGTCCCCATGAGCACCCTGTCAGGGAGGCAAGGGGCATGCTACCCCCATTTTACAAATGTGGAACTTGACGTCTGGAGAAGGGTCATAGGGAGTTTACGCTGGAGGAGGACTCCAGCCATGCCAGGTCTCCGTGAGGGTGGGGCAGTACGGGTCTCCTCCAGGGGGTGGGGCTCCTCCAGGGGGCTGGGAAGGGCGGAGCTTCTTGGGGGGTACAGAGGTGGAGCTGGGACGCAGGGCCTCGCCTGGTGCTGGGGGATGCCTGAGCGCAGCAGAGCCTCCAGCGTGACGTTGAGGAAGGTGCCGCGGTAGGGGTGCTCCCGCGGCGGGTCACGCAGGTTGAGCAACAACGTGGCATTGCCCTTGACCAGCTCCAGGAGCTCAGCTAGGCTGCAGATGGACTGGTTCTGGGCCTCCCTGTGGTCGGAGGGCGACAGAGAGCTGGCAGTCCAGAAGGGGTCCGTCTGGCAGAGACAGGGACACACATGGCTGCGTCACCAGCGCCTTGGGGCACCCACGTGCCTTCCTGGCAACCGAGAGCAGAGACCCCTGAGCCGCCAGTGTTTTCTGGTGTGTGCATGTCAGGCAAATTGATGGCTGTGGCCCTGTGGGGCCTCTAGGAGTCCCCAGTCCTAACCTCTCTTTCCCGCCCTGTTTACCAAAGAATCACTTGGTAATTGATCACCAATTACCCCAGCACATTTTTCCTTTACCAGCATTTCAGACCAGACAACCAGCCTCCCTCTAGAGTTTGAGAGTAAACAATTTTAACTATTAACCATTATCATCACCATCAACCTTCTCTGCTGGGGGAAACAGAAGCTTCTGATGAGGCAGTGACAACCATGACATCCGGGCTGCAGCGGCAGAAGCCCAGGCGGTCGCTAACCAGCCTGACTGTGAGTCGGGGGGGCTCGGGAGTGGGGGTCACCTGAGCTGATAGCCGTCCCTTCCCCCTCGCTCCGTAGGGTCCCCGCCTGTGCCTTCCGCGCCTAGGACTGGGAGAAGCGCAGCCAGACCTCCAGGAACCACTGGCCGGCATTGAGCCTCTGCAGGACAGTCCAGTTGAGCATGGCGGCAGGCCTGCGGACGAGCTCCGGGAACAACTCCTCCACGTTGGTGGTGCGCCGCAGGGTGGCGTCATGCATGAGGAAGGGCACGCCGTCCAGGCTGCGGGAGGGTGGAGCCACCAAGTCACTGCCCACCCAGGTCCCTCGCCCGCCCACCGATGATCAGGCTCCGCCCCACACACATCCCTCCCCACCTACCTACACCAACCCACTGTGGGATCCGCGCAGGCTCTGCCCCTGTCTGGGCCTCAGGTTCCCCAAGTGCACAGGGAGGACAGTGGGCTGGTAAGCGACCCTCTCTCTCTCTCTGAGGGTCAGATGGGCATGGGGACTGCCGAGGAAGGAGGGCTGGGCCTATTCTCTTGGCAACCTTGCAATATAGGCGCTACTGCGTTTGCTAAGGGAAACTGAAGCTGGGAGAGGGCAGTACCTAGCTCAAGGCCCACAAGCCAGTAAGTGGTGGAACCTGACTTAGAACTCTGTCCATGTGATGCATAATGAGAACAGTGCAAATGCAGGCCCCTTTGACAAATTCCACCCCACACCATCCTGGTTTCCCCCACCCAGGCTGCCAATAGCCCATATGGTGTGAAATGGTAAAAGGTATCTGGGTCCCCCTTCCTCAAGGCATTTTATCACCATCTGCTAGAAAGTTTTGATAAATACACAATTCTATGATGTCTACACTGGAAACACTATCCTCATATATGTGGTGCCCTCGTTCAGTACAAAACCTGCGCAACTATATGTGGCAACCCTGCCCCTCTCCCCTTCTTGGAGACAATCTGTTATGAGATTGGTGTGGGTTCTTCTTGCCCTTTATACTAATACATACTCATATATCTATATGTAGAAAACGTATAAGTCACTTTTGTGTGGCCTTTTAAAACATAACTGACATCACAGTGAATGTATCGCACTGCAGTCTGCTTATTTCTTAGAGTGCTTGAGCTCCATCTTGCTGAGCCATGTAGATCTAGTCTTTCTTCAAGTGGATCTGTGGCAGGACTCCAGGTCCCCAGGCTCCACCCCTGCTTGACCCAAGAGCGTCTGTTCTTTTCTCTCTATTATATCCTAGGGTTTAGCACAAGATTTATTTGCATGAATGGGGGCCTGCCCTGCAGTGGATAATCCCAGCCTCCCCACTCCCCCTCCACGGCTCCTCCGGCAGAGACCTTGATGTGGATGCGGTGGGACAGAGGAGGTGCCATCCTTTGACCCCACCCCCTACCTGATGGTGACGTCAGCCTGGAGTCCATACAGCTTCTGCTCCAGGGCCTTCCGGAAGGACATGAGCGTGTGCTCCGGGGCCAGCTGGGGAGGAAATGGGGGAGGGAGGAGATTTAGCTGCGGTGCCCCTCCCCAGCCAGCGGAAAACCTTCCGTGTCGGGAGGCTGGGGTGGACCCTTCCAAGCAGTAGCTGTGTGACTCTGGGCACCCGCAGCTGCTCTGAGGCTCAGTTTCCTCACCTGTTAAATCTCGCTGCCTCGCAGGGTTTCTCGAGAGGAGGGGAAGGCAGGGGCAGTTAGAGCTGATCTATATAAATGCTTGACATATACCAAGCACTTAAGCAGTAGCCATGATCGCTACATTATCGTTGTTGTATGCCAGGCACTGAGCTAGACACTGGGGTGGGGGGGCTTTTGTACCAGTCCTCCGCCTTACGGCAGTCTTGGGCTGGGGCTGAATGCCAGGTTTCCTCCCCGAGTCCAGGTGGAGAGCCCGGGGGGAGAGGAGAGTAGATAGCGTGGCAGAGTTTCAGTGGGGGTGACCAGTTACTTCATCTTTACAGACCATCGCCTGGACTGTTATGGATTAAATGCCCCTAGCAGTTGCCTGGTATACAGTAAGTGCTTAATAGATGACAACTGTTAACCCTACAGCACATACATCAAACGATCCTGGTTCTAGCCCTGACTCTGCCATTAACTAGCTTTGTGACCTCGGGTACCTCTCTTTCTCCTATGGACCTCAGTTTCCCCACTTGCCCCTTCAGGACATATATTCACGTTCTCTGAGCGTCCTTCCAGTTGGCAGAATCTCCTTCCCCTAGTTAATGTCTGGTCTGAGGACCCTGTCATACCCGTCGCTGCCACTGGGGGTCAGCACCACACCAAGGATTGGGCTGGGCCCAGGCGCAGTGCCGGGACAGAAGAAAGGGCAGAAGGGGTGGGGTAGAAAGGGTCCGCAGGGCCGGGCTCACCCCCATCAAGACTTGCCCGTGCCCATTGTCTCTCCCTCTGGCCATGCTGTTCCCCAGCGTGTAACACACTTCTTCCTCTGGGAGGCAGCCTGGTCCGGGGAGCCGGCGATGGCAAGGGCTTTGGAGCTGACAGAGAAGGAGCGGCTCCACTTCCCATCACCGCCCTGAGCCATCACCTCTCCTTTGGGAACCTCAGGCTCTTTGGCTATAAAATGGGCTAATGCTGTCAAGTCATAGGTGAGCTAACAGACCCCAGCAGTCTCTAAGGTGAGCTCCTTTCTTCCCCTTTCCCTGGGACACAGCAGCCTTGGGGGACCTCCTGTCTCCCAGTCCAGTGGTGGAGTCCCGCCCACCTTCACTGTAAATGTCCTGTGGCCAGGCCTCCCATGAGTGACCACTCAAGAGCTACTGGTGCTCCCTCCCGCGCGGTGGGGGCGCAGCAGGTGCACTGTGGGCAGACAGAAGGAGCGTACGCAGCAGGCGCTGCGGAGACCGTAGGGGGCAGAGTCTGTCTCAGCTCAGGTCTCCCCGGGTTTGGTGCTGGCCTCCTGGGAAAGAGGCGTGGAAACCCGGCCCTATGTGGACCCTATATAGATCTTAATTTTTAACAACTCAACTGTAAAAAGATATTTTTGAGATGAGAAAGGAAAATGGAACATGAATTCAATATCAGATAATAATTAGAAATTAAATATTTTCTACTAACAAAACAATCCATACTGGGGCCACCTTGCTCCTCCCCCTCGCCCCTCCCCCCGCCTCAGGTCAGCACACCCTCTCTCCCCTGGCCTCTAGAGCAGGCGGGTGGGTAATCAGGCTGGTGCAGGGAAGAGGAGCTACAATCTGGGGCCCCGCCAGTGGGAAGGCTGCGCTTCTAATTCATCCTCACATACGCCAGCAGCGTGAGGCTCAGAGGGGACCAGCAACCCCCAGACACACAGGAAGCATGTGGCGGACCTAGACCCCAAATCCAGTCCCTCCGAATCCAAAGCCATGGCCGTTCCAGCTGGCTGCCTCCAGGAGGCCCCGGGACCAGCATGGGGTGTGGTGGGAGGGCCCCGGGGCCAGCTCAGGGGCAGGGGCCTCTGAGCCTTATGTGGAAAGTGGGCACAACAAGGCCCACCACACGCGGGGGGCGGGGGTGGGGAAGGTGGGCTTCAGGGTGATTCGCAGCCCCAGCAGACTCAACTCCTCCTTTTCGAACAGTTACTTGGAGGGGCGCCCTTGACTACCCTGAAATTCAAGGGCACCGTGGAACTCCCAGTCCTTGTGACCACCGAGGACAGCTCCCACGGAGTCCCCAAGCGCCCCCTGGGGGGTGCGGAGTGGTACTGCCGCAGCTGAGAACCAAGGGCGGAGGTGGGGCGGTGGGAGAGGAAACATTTGTCCAGAGGAGGGGGGCCTGCCAAGGTAACAGGAGCGGCTGCCTCTTGCTCTGCGCACCAGGCTCACGGCTGGCCCTTCAACAGAACTCCCTGCTTCCCGGCCCCGGTGCAGGCCCTCTCGCTATCCCAGAGCACAGCATGACACCAGGCACAGAGGAGATGGGAATTAGTCCGGGCTCCCACAGCAGCCCAGGGGCTGGGGAAGCCTGGCCCTGGGGCCCCCTCTCGAGGGAGGGTCTGTGTGGGGTTGCGGCGTCAGTGGAGTGGCCGGTGCTGACTCTGACTCCTCCTCTCTCCAATTCAACCCGGTTCCCCTGTCCGCCCCGCAGCGGTGGCCCCCGAGCTGCACCCAGCTTCCCTGCCCCCACACCCCAGCATCTTCTCCCACTGCCTCACCCGGGCCAGCCTGGGCCGGCCATCGCCCCCGCCTCCACCCCACACCCGGCATCTCTCTCCTGGGCTGTCCTAACGCATAACGCGGGGGTCTGCCAGGCCTAGAGCCTGCCTGCATCTTTCCAGGGCTCTCGGGGTAAAAGTCCAGTCGGTTTGGCAAGGTGTGTTCAGGACTGTTCAGGATTTGGTCTGTCCAAGCTCACCGGCCTTTTCACGGATCCTTCCCATACACCCCTCAAAAGGGGTAAAAGTTGTTTCTGCTATTACATGTGTTACATCCATTTCCTCAAGGTCTACCCCCTGGGGTCTTTGCCCATCTCCCCTAGAATGGCAGCTACCCCCCACACCCTGGTCTGTTAGGACCCTCAGAGGGCACTCACCATGGGGGCCCCGCGGTGGCCGATGAGGGCGGGCTTGGGGCCCAGGTCCTTTTTCTCCATGATGCAGGGAGAGGAGATGGAGAGAGGGGCCAGGTAGAGGGCGAACACCACCGCGAAGAAGGTACAGAGAATGGCCATCTGGGAGGCTGCAGACATGGGGCGTGAGCGCCGCCTCGGGGGCTGCCGGGCTCCCGCCAGGCCCAATCATGAGCCTGGGCAGGTTGGGGTAGGGATGCTGGGCCCCTCCTCCCTCCAGCTATCAGGCCCCAGGTGCTCTGAGGGGACCCTGCACCAAGGGCAGCCCCCATTCTTGCTGGGAGGGTGAACCTGGCCTCTCAATTCATACACAGACACACAGACAGAGAGACGCAGAGGAGGAAACACAAGCCGACTGAGGCTGCAACCCTCCGTGGAACCTGTGGGCCACTCAACCAGAACCCCCCATGCTGAGGGTGAGGACCCCACATCACCCAGGTGAGGGCAGGAAAGCTGGCCTTGGTACTTGGAGGGCACGGGGGGGGGGGTTAGGTCCTGCCCAGCTGTACTTACAGGACCGCTCTGCACGGGCAAACTGTCCTGCCACGATCCAGGAGAGCGCAGTGATGGCAGCCAGGGCCCCCACATGCAGGAACGGTGCTGTGCCCTTGTGTGTGGGAAGGAGCAAGAGGGACCATTGGCTCCCGGCCATGCCCAGACCCTCTGGTCACCAATTTCCTGACGGCCTCTCTTGATCCATGGGGCAGGCAACTCTGTCTCCATTTTCCAATGGAGGAAATGGGGATCCAGGGACCCTGGGGTGTAGCACCCTCCCTGCCTCTGACTTGCTATGTGACCTGGACCCCTCCCAGGCCCCTCTGGGCCTTGGTCTGGAGAAACAGGAATGAGAAAAAGGTGCTGCCAGGTTTGAGGGTCGTGGGGAAGCAGCCGCCCTACCCCCCACCCCACTCACCTGCAGGGAGATGAGCAGCACCTCCCACTCGTCCTCCCACAGCTGGGCCACGGCCGACATGGCCACCACCGTGGACACCAGGATGACCACCAGCCCTATCTGGAAGGGGGAAGAGCCACCAGACAGAGGATCAGAGCAGGGTCAGAGCCTGGATAGCCCAAAGGTCCCCAGTGTATCTGAGAGAGGGAGAGACTGAGAGACAGACAGGAAAAATGGACAGAGCAAGAAGGCCTGGCAGGGAAGAGGGAAAACAGGAAAGAGACAGGCATGGACTGAAAGAAAGCCAGAGACAGCCAGACAGAGATGATGGTGAGACACAGGCAGACCCAGCGAAGGAGGAGGGACTGAGCGAGAACTAGAGGAGGATGGAGAGGAGACAGGTGGGACAGAGCTGGGGTAGGGTGACGGAGAGGCAGCTCCGGGAATCGGCTTCACTGCTGGTGAGGAGGGAAGACTCTCTGCAAATGGGGGGCCTCCCCTGGGCCCAGAAGGTCGTCCACAGCCTCACCCAGTCCCCCCAACAACCTTTCATTCAGCATGACAGATGAGGAAACTGAGGCCCCACTGAGAGCCATGACTGGCCCTGGTCTTGGGGCAGGAGCCTGATGCCTGGACCCATCCTCGCGCCCCTGGCTGGGCTCAGCCGCACTTCAGGCTGGGGCGAGTGGTGAGGCAGGTCCTGCCCCAGCCTCTGAGCTTCCAGCTTTGAATGTGTTATGGGGCTGCCCTCTCACCAAGAGAAGCAAGGAGCACAGCTGATGGAGGGCGAGATGGAACCTTGACAGGACAGGGATCTCGGGACGGGTGGGATCTGAAACACCTCATGCACTGCAAGATGCTCCCTGAAACTAAGTAAAGCCTGGTTTCTGGCTGCTCAGCCCCCATGTTACCCCTTGAGTCCTGGCTCTCACTGTACCCACCTTCCCTGCATTACAGGGCCTGCCTCCTAAGCCCAGGTCCCACCTCTACCCCAAGGCCTTTGTTCATGGCCCCCACGCTCCATAACAGGCCACCCAGGCCCCCACAGCCTGCCCACCACCGCCTCCAGCGCATCTCCCTGCTGGCAGGGGCCGCACCCTCCTCTGCCCGCACCACCTTTCCTAGAGGCAGCCCCATTCTGAGAAACCGCCAACGACTGCCCCAGCTCTAAATTGAGTTTCTAGGTGGTGAAGGCAGAGACAGCGGCTGATCTATCTGGTTCCCTGCCAGACAGGGAAGGTTCATTCTTGCCTGGGATTGAGTTTTCCTTGGGAGGTTTGTCATCCCAGCCCATCAGCCTGGAAATGAATGTTCCAATAAGAAACAGTAATAAGGCTCAGATGGGTTGGGGCCTTTATGGACTGTGACAGGCCAGCCCGGGGAACACGGGGAGGGGAGGAATGCAGGGGCATGAGGGCCCAAGTGTGCCTGGCCCAACTTCCTCATGTTTATTCCCGTCCTGTCCCAGGTGAGGTGTTACCATGTTTGTTTCACACAGAGGACAACGGGGCTTGGACAGCACAAGAGTCTGCCTGCCACGCAGCTTTGAGGGGGCGGATCCAGAACCAAACCCCATTCCGCCTGTCTCAGAGGTCACACTCCTCCTGGGACGTCATGCGGCAGTGACACTGGAGCCCAAGGAGTGTCCTAACCATCTCTGAGAACTCCCCCTCAACATGCAGGCTCCCTGCCCCCTGCTGCTCCCTCCAGGCCGGCCCAGGGCCCAGTGCGCCTCTGGGAAGGCTGGCTTCTGAGAGCATCTTATTACAATATGTTATTAACCACTAGTGGAAATACTGGCAATAAAACTGATTCCCCATAATCCTAACGCAATTAAGGAATTTATTCTCTCTGAGTTTTGCAGTGGCAACCATTATGCTCAGCAGCATTATTAAAATGTTCAGTGTCTGTGGGATTCCCCCCACACACTGTGTCCTTAAGCCACAGGAACAGCACTGACTCCCAACAATGTGCCACCATTCCTTAAACCTACTGGAAAGGATCAGTCCCGCCCCGGAGGCCCAGCGACAGTCCAGTGTTCTCCACTGAGAAATCGGTCCTTGGTTTTCTATGTGGTGGGACTGTGGCTCGTGATGACAGGGGGAGGGGTGGAGGAGACAGGAGGGACATCCGTTCCTTCAGGGAGCCTCGCCGGGGTGCCGGGATGCGAGGAGCTGGAGCCCAGCCATGCAGAGGTGTGGCAGGTTGACCTCCTGGGGGCAGCTGGAACCTGGGTTCTGTGGTCCAAATGGCAGATGGCTGGCACAGGGTACAGGGCCACACTTGAGTCACATCCCTCGGTGAGTCTGCCTAATGGGAGACGCTAACCTCTCAAAGCGTGTTCCCTGGGCTGTGCAATAGGGAGAGTGAGTGCCCACCTAAAAGGTGTTTGGGATGAGAAATGAGAAAATGCAAGGGGAGTGCCTGGCACCAAAACAGGAAATGCTTACTAAATGTTAGGCGTATAATTTTAGTTTTTATTTTTTTGTGAGGAAGATTGGCCCTGAGCTAACATCTGTTGACAATCTTCCTCTTTTTGCTTGAGCAAGATTGTTGCTCAGTTAACATTTGTGCCAGTCTTCCTCTATTTTATGTGGGATGCCACCACAGCATGGCTTCACAAGCAGTGCTAGGTCTGTGCCTGGGATCCAAACTCGTGAACCCCGGGCTACCGAAGCAGAGCACGTGAACTTAGCTGCTATATCACAGGGCCAGCCCCAGCGGTATAATTTTAAAAAGTGGGCATAATATCAAGTGAACAGGATTATTACAAGGGTAAGTGACATACTGTGTGGAAAGCGCCTGACACGTAGAGTAAGTGCCCAGTAAATGATGGCCATGGCTGTTATGACGAGCAGAGAGCCGGACATGCAGGACACGCTCTCCAAGAATGTGCCTTCCCACACCGCAGCTGGAGGGACACAGGCTAGACACCAAGAAGAACTGTGGAGCCTGGGCCAGTTGTTTGGAGGGATGCTGATGAAGAGAATGTGGAGAGATGCAAGCAGAGGTGCTGATGGGGCCTGGGCTGGGGGCTGCTGCCCCTACGGAGGGAAGTCAGGTGAGGACACGGACAGGAGCAGCATGGAATGACCAGTGCTAGGACAGGGGACAGCATGGTTAGGTGGGGGCTGTGATAAAAGCCCCTCATGGCAGTGGCATCTGAGCTCATTCTGGGGTAAGGGGTTGGGAGAAGGGGGGCATCTCAGGGAAAAGGCCTCCTGTTTCCTGTGAAGCCCCCAGCCCCCTTCAGCATCTTCCTCACCTCCTGGCCCTGGACTTCTCCTGGAGGCTCACCTGGGAGCAGCTTCTGGGAAACAGGAGCTATGGGAGGACTGGGGAGGAGGGGAAGGCCCCCAAGTGGACACTTGGATCCCCTCACAGCCCCCAGCCTGCCCCAAATGGCTCCCTCCCCACGCCATCTTGGGCACCTCTGTGCTCCGGCCCTCCCCCTACTTGGGACTCAGAGGGGACCAGAGACTCTCAAAATAAAGGTCATGATCGAAACAATATAAAACTGTAGTATTTAAAGCAGTATGATACTGGTCTAAGACCAGAGAGATAAATGAAAGTAAGTAAAAAGCTCAGAAACAACCTAAATACATTAAAAAAATTTAGCATATGATAGAAGTGGCATCTTGAATTAGTGGAAAGATGGATAAGTCAAGAGGGTCACGGACACTGGGGAGCCATCTGGAAAGAACAAAGTATGATCACCCTGTACCCCAAAATAACTTCCAACAAGATAAAAAAATTTAAATGTTGAGAAAAAGGAGAAACATATAATTACCAAATGATACCACAAAGAACTTTTGTATAATCTTTGAGTTGGAAAGACTTTTCTAAGTCTGACACAAAACCCAGGAGCCATCAAAGAGATGACAGATTCTTAAGAATAAAAAATACCTACGGCAGAATTACAAAAAGCAAGTCAAAAGATGGATGACAAACTAGGAAGAATTATTTGCAGTTCATCAGCCAAAGGGCTAATTTTAGGAATTTATAAAGAGCTCCGCAAATTAATAAGCAAAAAGCAAATCTCACAGCATAAAGAGCAAAAGATATGAGGAGACATACAGAAAAGGAAATGCAAATGACTCCAGCAGATGAAAGTTGCCAATTGTAACTCAACATAAGGGAGATGCAAAGGAAAACTACACTGAGGTTCCATTTTCACCCATCGGATAGGCAAAGGTCAAGAAATGTGCACACAGTTCTGGGCAAAGGGGTTTTCCTAGGCACAGTCATACGGGGCTGAGGAGCATGAATTGGTGGTATCTGGCAAGGAGGCAATTCGGCGACAATTCTCACAATGACAGAAGTGCACACTCTTTACCCAGCAATTCCCCACCCAGGTCACTGCCACATCGTCCTGGCAATGAACTGAAAGCAACTGGGATGGCCATCAGGCCCGTCAACAGGGGACTGGCCAGGGAACTCGGGATTAGACGGTGGGACAGGAGCAAAGGATGGACACCAAGGGGAATGCTCTTAATGTACCGAAGGGGAAGGTGCTCCAAGGATTTTGTTAAGGTGCAGAAGAGAGGGGATAGTGAGCTACGACTTGTGTTTACAGAAAAAGGAGAAAGGAAATGTATTTGTCTATTTGTATGTTCTTAAAATATCCCTGGAAAGATAGTAGGGGCATTTACACAGTGTACTTTTTTGTACCTTTTAAATTCTGACCCATGTCAATGTATTAGATAATCAAAAATTGTTTAAAACAAAGAAAAAGAATACGGATTCCTTAGAATCTTAGAATCAAACGATAGAATCTTGGAAACAATAGAATTTCCTGCCTCTACTTGAATACTCTGAGCCCTCCCTCCTGGGGCAGTGGGTCCAGCTATGGACCAGCTCAGCCCGGAAGGCCCTTCCTCATGCTGAGATCTTGTGGGAGGGGGCAGAGGGGAGAGGAAGGCGGGCTGGCACCCCGGGAGCTGGCCCCAGTGCAGATAAAGGGATCTGATCCTCCTGCCCCCAGGAGAAGATTCCCTGCACTGATCTGCCACTCTGGCTGGCTCGTGCCTCCAGGGGCCCCTCCACCAGGATCAAGCAGGTGTGAGCAGGCCTGCTGAGAGCCAGGCCTGGCAGAGGAGGGGACCGCAGGGTGAACAGCCCCACCCGGGCTGCCAGCTGCTGCAGTTCCTTCAAGTGTCAGCTTTGCAGCCGGGAGAAGACAGCGCCTCACAGAGCAGACTTGAGAAGCCCAGAGGAGACCTCAGGATAGAGTGACAAGCGGAGGAAGGTGGGAGGGGACCTGGGGCTGCTGCCTGCTCTTCGCCCGTCCAGGACTGCAGTCACCTGGTTCTGACCGCCCAGCTCCAGAGCGTGGAGGTCCCCCAGATGCCCACAGGCACCTCCCACTCCACACAGCCCAACTGGAGCTCACCACGTCCTCCTTCTGCTCCCTGCTCCATGTCCTCCAGGCTGGAAGTGAGCCCCTCCCCTCACAGTCACTTGACCCACCTCATGGACTCATGGTTACTTCTGGACATTTCTGCCCCTTCCTAAATGGTGTGCCCCTCTGAGCCAGGCACTGGGAACGGAGAGATGGCCCAGCCCTCCCTCCAAAGCACAGGGGCTCTCTCTTGGTCATCTCTGTGCCACCCCTGTGCCCACTGGGGCCCCAAGAAAAGCAGGCATCAGCCACACACATTCAGCACCATGCATGCAATGAATGGTGATGAGAGAGTTGAGGCTGGGGATGGATGACCTCTCCCTGCTCTGGGCCCCGCCCTGAGTGGGGCACTGGGGACACGGAGATGGGTGAAGCTAATTCTGGCCTGCAAGGAGCTCCCAGACTGGGGAGGGTTAGGGTCAGAGAGGCAGACAGAGATGGACGACACAGATGCTCAGACTGTGGCAGAGGAGCCTGCCCGGGCTGGGGGAGCCAAGCGCCTGTGTAGGTGGGGGAGGAGGGCCAAGAAGGGTCCAGAAGAGAGAGAAGGGAGGCAAGAGTGGAGAGGTAAAGCAGGGAAGGGCCAGACACGCTGGGAGGACTGAGATGTCTCATGCGGCAGAGGCTGAGGGTGACTGTCCCGTGACAGCAGCTGGGAGCCATCTAAGGGCCTTAATGCTAGAGGCGGGGGTGGGGGGCAGAGGGTTGGGGGTTGGATCATCCCGGGAGCAAGGGGAGTGGCGGAAAGGGCTTTAAGTTGAGGAATTACGTCACGGGATCAGAGGTAAAATGAGCTCGATGAAGGATGAAGAGGAGAGGGTGAGCCTGAGGCAGAGGCAGCCAGAGGGCGGAGCCGGGACCTGGCCTGGCAAATCGCACTTACTAAGTGGGAGACCTTGGGCATGTCACTTAACCTCTTTGTACCTCAGTTCTCCCAACTGCGAACTGGGATGATAACAGCACCTACATCACAGGCTGGGGAGAGGGTTAAGTGAGTTAGCATAGGCCGGGCCGTGAGGACAGTGCTGGGCACACGGGGAGCACTCGGTGTTGGCTACTAGAACAAGTATAGTCACGGTCCAGGGAGGGATGACGTGTCCAGCTCTGCCTCTGCTGCGACGGCCTCTAGCCTCCCCTCCCCTCTCCCAGCCCGTGGAGGCAGCCCTTACCTTGTGCAGCCAGTGCAGGTTCATCTGCTGCCCCACAGCGATGTGACATAGCGCCAGGACCTGAGGGGGGACCCACAGGGCGGCGGTCAGGCACCAGGCGTGACTTGAAGGCTTCCTCCTTCTCCAGGTCCCCAGGCGCCCGTCTCCCACTGCTGCTCCAAGCAGTCAGCAAACCCTCCCCGCAGGCAGCGGGAATGCCCAGCGCAGCCCAGCCCAAGCCTGGCCTCCCCCCAGCTTATTCCAGGCCTCCAGGCTCCTCCTCCTCTAGGATTTCTCCCTCAAGAGGTCCCTGGGCCCTGCTGCAGTGGGACTGCCCAGTCAACGTTTCAGGAGTTCCAGGATTCTGAGGCAGACCTGAGTCTTGTCCCCAAGGAGCCCCGAGTGCAGCCTGGGGAATGACCTGAGTCTGAGGGAGTGGCGAACTGGGAGCAGGAACCAAAGCAGAAGTTCCTGTAAGAGGGAGTCTGCAGTGGGCCCACAGAGTGGGATGGCTGTCACCGAGTCTAGGGGACACACTCCAGGAGAGGGCAAGACCAAGATGACCTCCCACCTTGAGGGAACCAAGCCCCAGAGCTGCAGCAGCCCAAGAGGCCCAGGGAAAAGCCAGTTGCCCTCTTTAGACCAGGGCAGGTCCCTCCAACAGCTCAGCACTGGCTAAGTCTCCCTTCCCCCAGGAGCAGGGCCACCTGCCCTCTGAGATGGCCCCACATACCAGGAGGCCTGCGATGTAAGTGAAGGCGGCAGCTGTGGTCATGAGGATGGGCACTGACCAGTCGCTCCAGTAGCCCATGCGGTTGTAGAGGTACCTGCCAGGCGGAGAAGGGCAGGGGTCAGGCCTCCACCAGGGAACAAGGACGCTCCCGTGGGCCGGCCCGACTCTTGTGCAGCTGGGCTCAGTGCCAGGCCCTGCCCATTCAGTAACGATGGCATCACTCCCTGACCATCATCAGGCCTGTCAAGGGCTCACAGTGGACACCTGGGCATGCCACAAAGCATAAAGAAGAAAACAATTCCTCGTAGTTCTACTGCCCAGAAGGAACCATTACCAAGGGTTTGCTGACACCAGCCAGGCCGGGCCCCACTGCACACAGCACAGCGGCCAGGGTGTGGGCTTTGGAGGGAGGCACGTGTGGGTTAAAATCCCCACTCCGCCTCTTACTGGCTTGTAGGACCCTGTGGAGGTGACAAGCCTCGCTGATTCTAAGATGCCATCATTTGTGACATTCATCTCAATTTCAATGTTGAATTGTGAAAATATGGGTTCTCAGAACTGACAAACTGTAGCACCTGACTTCTCTAGCCTTAGTTTCCTCCTGTAAGGATGTCAGGATAAGTAATGCGCTTCCTGGGCTTCCTGAGGAGGACGTGAGGCGAGCCGCGGGGTGAGTGCTCAGCCAACTATCTCCTTATTAACTCGGCATTTACTGACATCGGTATAAATCCAGAGAAATGGGATTTTTCAATAGCCATGTGGTCTTCTATTGAATTAATGTACCCTATGTAGCCAACCTCCTCCCAGTGGCCATTAATAGCTTCCAATTATTCACTGTTACAAAGTAACACAAAAATGAAAATTTTGCATGTATCTTTCTGTATTAGTAAGTATTTCTTTAGGATAAACTTCTATGAATACAATTATAGATAGGGCCAAAGGGAATGAACTTTTTAAGGCTCCTGATGGATACTGCTTAGTTGCTCTCCAGAAAGGCTGAACCACCCACATCCTCCCTGTACAACCGGGGAAACTGAGGATCAGAGAAGGCAGCAACTTGTTCAGGGTGGTCAGAGAATGTGAGCCAGCGCCAGGCAGTTTCAGGCCTGCTGCCGTCTTGGGCCTTGGCAGCGGGCTGGGAGGGGACACCAAGAGGACAGTGCAGGCATCTGCCAGCCCCTGCACCCTTCCCTGGCTCTCAGCCTCAGATTCCGGGGGAAACCTACTGCCTGGAAGATCACTGAGCACACTCTTCTTACTGTGCAGTTGGGGAAACTGAGGCCCAAAGAGGGGTGGCCCTGCTCCTGGCAGCCACTCCTGAAAGATGTTTGGTTCCACTTGTCTCTCACTTTTGGCAGACAGCCCTCCACAGCAGCCCGGACGGCCCTCCCTGCTCTCCTCGGGCAGCGCTGACCCGCCAGGTTTTACTCACAGGTCTTGCTCTCCCTGCAGGAACGATCCCAGAGCCTCTGGGGACCATGAGCGTCAGGGTCTCCTGAACCCCAGCAGCGACTCCCAGCACTGGAGGTGACAGGCTGAGGGCGCTGCAGGTTTCAGGCCATCCCTAAGTCCCAGGTTAGGCCTTCCGTGTGCAGCCTCCCCGAGAGGGCGGGCACCCATCCTCCGCTTGAGCCGCCCAGTGACAGGGAGCTCACCCTCTGAGCAGAGTGGCGTAGCTCCATGGACAGCATGATACAGTCAGTCAGGCTCAAGTCCCCGTCCCAGATCTGTCTGCATCTCGCTGTGTGACTTTGGAAAGGCTACTTAACGTCTCTGAGCCTCAGTCTCCTCAGACTGTCCTCAATATGTGTTTCTGGCAGTAACTGGTTATGTGGCCATGGGTGAGTCCTGCCCCTCTCTGGGCCTTAGTTTCTCCATCTGTACATGAGAGGGGCGGACCCAATGATCTCCCAGGCAGCAGACCGCCGGGTCAGCAGAACTGCCCAGACTGCAGTCGAGGGCCACCAGGGAAGGTCCCATTTATCCGCAACAGTGCTGTGCTTCGGATACTTGCGAGGATGAATAATTGATTTATGGTATTTAATAAAGGCCAGAGGCCACCCCTGGGGCTCAGCTGGGGCTCTGGCTCATCTCACCAGGCTGCAGCGGGACAGCAGCGCGTCCTTTATTGGGCTCATTAATAACAGAGACACAGCCTAGCACCGTGCAGAGGAGAGTGGATGCTCAGACCCTAGGAACGGAATCTTAGGATCATCACAGACTCCTAGAACCACGGCCCACCACAAGCCCAGAGTCCTAGAAATCCCAAATCCTAACACCATGACCACCTTCCAGCTGCAGATTCAGCTTCCCAGGGAGCAGCCCTCAGGTTTAGGTGGAGCTTTGAGCCCTGTCAAGTTCACTATCTCATTTCATCCTCAGAAAGGCCTGATGAGGTCCCCATTTTACAGAAGAGGACACTGAGGCTCAGAGAGGACCAAAGACTTGCTCACAGTCACACTGAGCTGAACTTCTGACAACACAGGAAGGGGAGTGAGCAGGGCTGGCTTCCAAGCATCAGCTTGCCCCCACCTGGCTGTGTGACCTTGGGCCTCAGTTTCCACACCTGTCAATGGAGGAGTTCCCACTAGAACCCAGGGTTCCTTCCCCTCCTCCCACAGCCTTTCACCAATTGACAAAGGCAGGAAATAGAGGCAGGAGCGAGGAAGAAACAGGTGCCCTCCTGTACCCAGGCAGCAGCCTCAGACAGCCTTGCCCTTGGACCTTAGGCTGGTGCTCACAAAGAAGCTGAGCTGTCTCAGAACCAAACCATCTGCCTGCCTGCTGCCCAAGGCCCTGCTCAGGGAGTTCCGAGGCCTAGGGGCTGGGGCCACCTCCTCTGCTGAGGCCTGGGTCTCTCCAGGCCTTGGAGTTCTTGTCTACAAAGGGGCCCAGGGCCCCAGCCCAGCACTGAGCCCCGCTGCAGCCTTACATTCCTATTTTCCATGATGGCAGCGCAAGGAAGGAGTTCCCTGTTCTCCCCAGCTGGTCTTGGATCCCGCTAAGCCTTTGTTCTTCCCAGAGGACCCTGCCCCCAAGGCCACACAGAGCTGGTGGCAGAACTCTGCGGACCAGCCTGGGAGAGGCTCAAACCCAAGCCCCACCACCAGCCCCGTCCCAGCCCCCGGAGGCCCAGGCCCTCGTCCCTCCCACCCACTCACCAGTTGAATTCGTCGTAGTCATTGTGCGCTTCCCACCAGAAGTAGAGCCAGACGAGTGTGAGGCCGAAGGTGAAGGTGAGGAGCAGGAACCACAGGCGCTCCCACTGGAAGAGCAGCACGAGGAAAGGGGTCAAGTGGGGTCAGGGCTGGCCCTGCAAGCCGCCTCCCACCAAATGCTCCCTCCTCTTCCCCCTCAGTAGCCAAACCTGCCAGGAAGGAATTACTACCCTCTTCACACTGGTGGGGACCTTAGGCTCAGAGAAAGGAAGTGACCTGTCCAACATCACAGAACCAGAAGTTGCAAAATAGTGGGGAGCTAGGAACAGGGTCAGGGGTCCACCCCAGAGCTGGGCCCGTTTTGCTGTAGCCCGAGGCCTTTCCAGTGTGTGAGGTTACCCCATTCTGGCGATGGCCCCCGGAAGCAAAGGCAGTGTGGGCCCTAAGCTTTTGCACTGGCCTGGTGGTCACATCCCTCACCTCCTTCCCTCCTCACATAGGCCTGCAAAACAGGTGCTGTTCTTCCGCACCTCTGCCCTATGCCACCCATAAAAACACTGAGGCCCAGAGAGGCAAAGCAACTTGCCCATGTCACAGAGCAAGTTAGCAGAGGGTTAAAGACCAGCTGCCCCCTCCCCTCCGGACTTGAGGAAGTGTTCAGCCGCCTCCCCCAGGCGCTGGCCCCTCAGGACTGGGGAGGCCGCCCCTCTGGCTACTGCAGGGATGGGGGTGGGGTGGTGGGGGCTGCTGACCGCCCCTGCTGCTTCCCAGGGGCTGGCTCAGAGGTCCACAGGCGCTTCCGGCCAGGTGCCCAGGTCTATCCCTGTTTTCATCCATCCCCTTATCTCAGAAGCACAACAAGCTCAGAACATCCTGCCCTCTGGAAACTGCTGAGGTCATCAGAACAAAGCCACAGCCATTGAGGGGAAGTCAGTGCAGGAGAGAACCAAGACCACTCGCCCCTGGAGGGCTGGAGGGCTGGAGGAGTCGGGGCAGCTCCCGCCTGGCACTGCCCAGGCCCCGGGCCAGGCTCCCTGCAGCTCACCTCGGCACAGGACAGCCAGGCCCAGGGTGGCTCTAACCCCAGCTTACCTCTTGATGGCTCCTCACGGCTAAGCCAAGCAGGGAGGCCCCTCTGGGGGTGTCCCCTGGACCTCTCTAGCTTCATCCCCCGACCAGTTCCCTCACCATGGAAGGGCCACTGTCCCCTAGGCTTGTGCACCGAACATTCACATTCGCCTTTCCAATCAGCTCAAATTATCACCTCCTCTGTGAAGCCTTCCTGGACTCCGCCCCTGCCACCATGCTCCCTCCTGGTGGGGGCCCCCCAGCATCAGTGTCCCTGCCCTTAAACTTGTACTCTGTGCACGGTGACCTGCTCATGTGACTGTGTCTCCCAGAAGACAACTGTGTTCCCTGGGGTTCTGCAAGGACAGGGACGGGACCTGCCTCCACTCCCTTGGTGGTTATGACTGTCAGAAGAGGAGGGAATGTTCCCTTGATGCCCAGGATACCTCCACCCTGGGCCCCCAAGAGACCCCGCAGTGGAGTGGTCCCGCATAGTGTCTGCAGCCAGAGGACTCCCTGCCCTTCACTTAGATGCTATATGACCTCGGACACCAAAAGGTGATGGAACCGTTCTGTGCCTCAGTTTCCTCTTCTGTGAAACGAGGACGATAACAGCACTTACACCACGGGATTGATGTGAGAATTAAATGAGATAACACAAGTCGAGTGCGGGGACCACGGCTGGCAGGCAGCAGTGCTCGGTCAGCGCATGTGCGCCTTCCTGTCTGCAGCACCGGGACAGGCCCTCAGGCCCAAGCCACAACCGCGCCATCGGGCACCCGCTGCGGGCCTTGCCAGGCAGGAGGGCTCGAGCCCGGGTGACAGCCAAAGCAGCCCCACCACACACTGTCATGTGCAGAGCCAGGCTGCCCGGCCCCGCTTTGTGCAGAGATGTGGGGGGTCCCTAAAGCCGCTTTGCAGCAGGCGGAAGGGTGGCTTCTCCGAGGGCAGGCCTCACTCAGACACGGGTGGCGCAGCCCCAGCTCCAGGCCCGGCGGGGCTCAACCTCACACAGGCACCGGGAAACCCCGGTTGGGAGCGGGGCGAGCTATTACCCTCCGGGAGCAATAGAACCCGGGTAGCCACTGGCCAAAGAACAGCTGGGACTGTCTGGAAGAGCAGAGAAGGGCCACAGTTCAGTGCTGCTTCCTGTGGCTGGGTCCTGGGCCCCAGAAGGGCTGGCCCACACTGCCACATCTGAGCCAGCACCCCCAGCATCCCCCACCCCCCCAGTCCTTCTAAGGGTCCCCCTTGCTGCCTCCAATTCTTACTTGCTCACGAATAAGAATTTATTTGCCCCATCTCCTGCAGAGAGCAGCTGCTGGGTCCCAGGCCAGCTAAAACATCTGGGTCTCCCAGCACTGATGCCCCTGTGGTCATGTCACTCCCCAAGCTCTGTGTCCCCAGCCCCCACCTCTGCCCCACACATGCGCTTTACATGCCATGCAGGAAATCACCCACACTTCCTCAAACAGGCTCTCTCAGGCCCAGTGCCTTTGCACAAGCCAGACCCTCCATCTAGAAAGCAACCTAGTCCAGGGGGCAACTCCTCCCCCTCCGGGGCCTTTCCTGTCCCAGCAGGGAGCCTCCGGTCTTCTCAGAGCTCCCACAACCCTTGCCCGGGTGTCTGTTACACAGCACAGAGCCCACAGTTCCACAACTGTCTCTCTGTGTATCGGTCTCCCCTATTATACTGTGAGCGCCTTGAAGATCTGGGTGGTCTTCGTATTGCCAGGTGGGGTAGGAACTTAAGAGATTTAATAGTGAAATGGCAGGTGAGGAGGGGCTGGCCCAGTGGTGTAGCGGTTAAGTGCATATGTTCTGCTTTGGCAGCCTGGGGTTCACCAGTTCAGATTCTGGGTGTGGACCTACACACCGCTTGTCAAGCCATGCTGTGGCAGGCGTCCCATGTATAAAGTAGAGGAAGATGGGCACGGATGTTAGCTCAGGGCCAGTCTTCCTCAGCACAAAGAGGATTGGCAGCAGTTAGCTCAGGGCTAATCTTCCTCAAAAAAAAAAAAAAAAAAGAAAGAAAGAAATAGTAGGTGAGGAAACACCCTTCTCTACTCCGACATGAGTGGACCCACCCAAGACGGAGTTCACTGGGGGCTTCCTAGCCCACCCTGACAGAGGAGCCCTTAGTCTTCTGTGGACCCTGAGCTGGTGGTGGTGAGTGGCCATCTGTCCACAGAGATGGCTCTACCTCAGCAGGCGTGAGGCCACTGCACCTCTGACCAGCAGACAGGTTCTGAGACAGGCCCAGCGACGGGGGAGCCTCAGCCTACGGTGTGCCCTGTTGCAGGCAAGCAGCCTGGAGGTCGATAGGTGGTGGGACGAGGAGCTAGCTGCAGGGACAATGACAAAGATGCTGAGGAAATGTCCTGTGGCGAGCTGAGATATAGGACCCAAGGGCAATGCTGACAGGTGGCCAGGAAGACAGCAGGGATCAGGACAGCCCACGGCACCCAGGGGTCTCGTATATTGTCCTCACTTGGCCAGATCCTAACCGTGGAGCAGGGAGGACAGGGCAAGGATAAGGGCTGTCCAGCCCCACCCTGCAAACCAGCCAGGGTGACAAGATAAGAGCCGGCAGGTGGGTGAGCCAGCCAGGGCGCAGCAGGGATGGGGGCAGGGCCTAAGCAACAAGGACCTAGGAACCCCATTATCAGAACTGGGCAGGAGCTTGGATGGGGGCCACCCAGGGATGAAAGTCCTGGGAGCGGGCAG
Organism: Equus asinus; assembly: GCF_041296235.1. Lineage (NCBI taxonomy): Eukaryota > Metazoa > Chordata > Mammalia > Perissodactyla > Equidae > Equus > Equus asinus. The sequence continues at coordinate 82,501,546 of NC_091809.1, read as the reverse complement.
CCAGGGGCCCCAGGGCCACGGGGACCTGTAGACGGGGGTGAAGAGGCCCCACTGCAGTGGGGAGGGAAACCGGGCTCAGAACAATCAGAGGAAAAACCTGAAGGGCAGGGGCTGGAAGAAAGGGGAGCGGAAGGCCAGGAATAGTGGGAGGAAGTGGTGGGGAGCAGCTCACTGACAGAGGCTCCAAATGGCACTAATTGTCCTTGTCGGGGGCCTTACAGAAGAGAGCCTGTTTCACCCCTTAACAAGCTAGCCTGGCCCTGCTCCCAGGAGATGCAGGTTGCAAGGCCGCTGCCATGCTGGGCAGGACAGTGGGTCCACTGGCACTGTCACCTCTCAGTCTGCACGATGCCTGGGGTTATTCACTCGTGCGTATTTATCCCCATCCGAGAGCAAATGAAGACACTGAGCCTCAGAGCAGGGCCACCAAATCCGGCTGAGCAGGTGCTGCTCACAGTGGTCACTATCCATGTGCAGATGTGTCACACCAATTTGCCAGCAGATGCTGGTCAAGGGTCCTGGGGAAGGGGTGCCTCTTGCTAATTTGCACAAAGGCCCAATATGGGTGAGTGGAGGTGAGTTAGAGGTTGAGCAGTGTACCTAAGGTCACGGAGTGGGGAAGGAGTGGAGGGGGGACTGGACCAGGTGGCCTGACAGGAGGCCCCTGCAGGCCCCCTCGGGAGCCAGCCCCCAACAGCTCTCCCCAGAACCCGCCTTGCCTCCTAGGACCAGTACGGCCATCCCAGGCCCAGCTTGGCCCCCTAGGATTCCTCTCTCCTCTCTCTGGGGTCACCTCCAGGCCAAACCTCGTTCTTCAGGCAGCCTTCCCACCCCTCCCGCCCCGCAAGGCCTCCTTCCCTGACCGTTTCCGCATGGACTCTTGGTACCCACCAACCACTTGACCCTCAGTCACATTCCGAACTGTGGACACGGAAAGAGCCCAGACTCAAGAGGTGGGCAGCCCGGGCTCTGCTGCTTGGGCAAGTTATTTAACCCCTTGGAGCCTTGGTTTTCTCACCTGTAAAAAGGGAATAATAGCCCCTACCCGGGCGGGCTGATGTTAAATGAGGTGATATATATCAGGTGGCACACAGTAGGTGCATAATAAAGGATAGTTCACTGGGACTGTGGACTCCTTCAGGACAGGCATGTTCAAGAAATCTGTGTGTGCCCTGGGCCCACGTCCTGCAGGGCACAAGGTGGTGTTCAGATATGGTGTGAGGAATAGAAGGTGTGAACGTGACTGTCACACAGGGAGGTGTCAGGGCCACCAGAACAAGGCTGTCATCCACCCCAGACTGATCCTCATCCCAGGGGCCTCAGGGAACCAAGTGAAGGAGCTCCTGCGGCACCCCAGCCTCCTTGCTCTCAGAGCCGTGCAGCTGCCTGGGAGCAGGACAAAGGTCAGAGAGCTCCTGAGCTGGCCGGCCGCAGCAGCTGGGACAAGGAGACGGCTGAGAGCAGCTGGGGGAGGGGATGGGCCCGGCTATGGAGGGGGAAGATGTTCCATCCCTGCTCCCAGGGGTGTCTGTGATGAGAATCCCAGAGGCCCAAGCACAGAGGCTACAGATATTCAGCCCCTCGATCCCTGCCTCATCTCCTCCCATCCTTGTCCCCACCCTCCAGGAAGATGAGACCCTGTATCCACTGGAGCAACACTGCCAACTTCCCTGAAGCCGCTGCTCCTCCTCACTGTCTCCTGCTGACTGGCACGTCTCCTCCTCACCGCCCACCCCAGAGCCTCTGAATCCAGAGAAAACACATGCAGAATGAGCTTATTAGTGGCTGGGGCTCACACAGTCAGTCACAGAGGACGGGTTGCAGCCACAAACCCCAGCCCTACACAGCAAGTGCGGGCGCTGGCCCTGCCGCTGCTGTTTGTGGCCCTGGACCTCGGCCCCAGGCCGACATGCACACAGACACTGCTCTCACTGCTGGGGACCGTGCAGGGTCTGGAGGACCTCTCCTGGGTCCCCAAATAGGACCTGGAACCTGAACTCTGCATTGGGACAGCACATAAGCAGGAGTCAACTCCACGGCATTGACCCCATCACAGACTCCAGAGTCACAGAGTCGCCAGGCCAGAGCTATTTTGCTGGACCATCGATCCCTACCTGTCACCCCCGGGGCAGAGACTGCCTCTGCACCTCCAGGACAGGAGCTCACCCTGCTCTGCTCCCGTACTTCCAGGATGGACACCCTCCTGCTGGATGCTGCCTGGTCCTCGTCTGGACCCAAAGTTCTTCCTTCTAAGACAGCATTTGAGAGTCCAGAAACACTGAGTCTGAATCCAAGACTGGCCACCTGCTGAATGGGGGACGTTGGTGAAGACATTTATTTATCCTCCCTGAGTGCCAGACCCCTGCTCTGTAAAATGGGGACAGCAGTGTCGGCATGCTGCATAGATCAGGAGGATGTGCAGGGTGGTAACAGGAGGGCAGTCAGAGTTATTTCCCTTCCTTCGGTCCCTCCATGAGCGGCAGCTGGAATCTGCCTCCTGGACCACCAGCCTGCAGCTGGTTCTGTGATACCACCCAGAACAAGTCCAGCAAAAGGGCAAGAAAAATTGGGGTCAAATGACCAGGAGTGGGGAATATAATCAGGAGCTGGATTTGAATTCCCGGCCCTTGGACCCACGAGCTACATGACTGTGGGCCAATCACTCAGGACCTCGAGCCTCAGCTTCTCCCTCTGCTCACGGGATGACATCACCTCTACCTCACGGGGCGGCTGCCAGGCCCCAATGCGATTACAGATGTAAGCTCTAAGTCGCCAAACCCACCACCGTTCCTATAATTATCATTTTGCGTCGACAGCCCTTTAATTATGTGAAGACAGTGATCAAGTCTTCCCCCGCCCTCTGCTCTGCACCAAGTTTATCCGGCTGCTGAGGACAGCCAGTGGATCGCCCGACCCTAGCCCAGGGTGGGTGCCCTGGTCAGCGGGACACCGAGGTCAGGCCCAGCTCTGCAGGCTGCAGTCTAGGGGCTGGCACAGATGGAGGACGACGACCCTGGCACAGCGGCCACCCCATCCCGCCTCACAACCCCCACATCGCCGGCTCCAGAGGACAGAGCCCTGAGCCCCTCGCAGAGTTGAGGCGGAGGGACTCCTAAGAGTCCTCTACTTCTTCATCTCATCTTCTCCTCTCCACAGCTCTGCAAGCAGGCGGTAGCGTCAGAGGAAACCCGGGCCCGGAGAGGGGAGGTGACTTGCCCAAGGCCACAAAGGGTTTGCCCTTTGTCATGGCGGAGCCAGAATTCACACCCAGGTCTGATGCCTGCAGCACCCCAAGTGTCCCAAAGCAACAAGAAGCAAGACACGCGATTATCCTTGTCTGACCAAGGAGGAAATTGGCTCAGAGGGGCAAGGCCTTGCCCAAGGTCACACAGGCAGTGCCAGGGCGGGACCCTGGCATCTCAGAGTCAGAGAAGATTTCAGAGATCCTCTCGTCTCATCCTCTGCAGGTCCAGTTAAGAAATGGAGAAACTGAGACCCAAAGAAGGAGAATGGCCTGGAAGCATGGGCACAGGGTTGATAAATGGTAAATTAGCGCAGAAAGGATGGCGAATTCAACAGATGGTGTGGGGACATCTGGACAGCCATTGGGTAAAAAATACAATTAGACTCCTACCTCACACCCCATACTAAACTAAATTCCACCATCTCCCTTCCATTTCCTCACCACCACCCTCTTCCAGTCATTCTACACACACATGCTGAGCCCTGGACCCCGGGAGATAAATCAGGCCTGGACTCCACTCTGAGCAACTAGCACAGGTGATTGAGCAGCCAGTGGGTAGCTCTCATCCTAGGAATGAGTGGGGTGAACTGGGCAAGCCTGGGCTGCTTAAGAACACACTGTCAGTTATGGGAGGGGTGGGGGTGGTCTGGAGGGCTTCCTGGAGGAGGGGATGTCTGCAGTACAGCTGGAAGGAAGGGACTTGTCAGGATGACAAGGTTAGGGATTCAGGCAGAGGGAGGGCAGGGAGGGTGCAAAGGCACAGAGCACAGCAGGTTTTGTTTCGGGGACTGGCTTCTTTTCCTATGGGCTTATAAAAGCTTTCTTTATGTAAGAGTATTTTTTTTGCCTATTTTTTTCTTATTTTATCATTTGACTTTAAATTTGTTTTCATGATTTTTGTATAAAAATTTAAATTTTTAAGCAGTCAAATCTATCCCACTTTTCCTTTATAGGTTTTGTCTTAGGTGCCGGGGTTAAGGAAGGTGGCCCAAGATGATATATTTACCTCCTATTTTATACAGATAATTTCTCAGCTTCCTTATTTACATTTAATCTGTGATTCACCCATCTATCCACAGCTCCAGGCGGATGTCACGCGTATGGAGAGAGCTTGGAAAGCCTTTCCTCTAAAGCATTAAGATTAGAATTCCTTTTACTTTACATCTTTCCAAGTTGTTTGAATTTTCTCAACAAATGTGCACTTCCTAAATAGAAAAAGGGAGTTTAAAAATAGAAAAAAAAAACCCATTTTAATCCATCTGGAATTTATTTTGGTTTGAGGTGAGAGGCGGGGATCTGATTTCACTTTCACCCAGCGGACACTCCAGCTGTCCTCTACCACGTGTGGTACTTGCAATCACAGCCACGTTCCTCCGCCACACAGCACATTCTCAGACGCGCCTGCACTGTTTCTAGGTTCTCCAGTTTGTCCCGAGGCAGCCTCGGCCCCAGTGCTGGCTCTGCCTGACACGGATCCCTCCGCATGGCTGAGCTCTGCTCCCTGTGCCACCCTCGTGGTCCCAGCTCTGCTTTGAGGTCCCAGAGTCCAGCTGTGCCCTCAGTACCACACAGCCCTGCAGAGGCTGGAGAGGGACGGAGGGTGCCTACCCACTGACCTGCCCACCTGCAGGCAAGAGCTCACGCGCGCGCCAGCTCCTCCAATCATCAGCCTGTTTCAGCCTCGCCAAGTTCCAAATGGGGGGACTGATGCAAAGAGAAGCTTAGGAAATGTCAGCTGGGAAGGGTGCGTGGAGCTCTGGGAAGGGAGAGACAGGCAGGTCCTGGGAGGATTACTCCGGCCCTGACCCAGGAGATTTGGGGGAGGGGGCCGCCTGGGGAAGGTTAAAATATATTGCAGCATCAGGGCCAAGCAGGGAAGGGATTAGAATCCTCACCCCGAGCCAGCTCCTGACAGCCTAAGAGGCTGGATTTATTTTTCTGGACTACAGAGAGCTGGGCAATTAGGCCTCTGTCTGCCCTTGCTTCTGCCGGGGTCACTCAGAGTGGCTCATTAGGCAGAAGGAAACCAGGCCCAGCCTGGAACCCTGGGCTCTCCCCGCCCATCCGATGGGTTGACACAAACAGAAGAGCTGAGGCCCTCCAGAGGGGTTACCCAGAGCCCCTCAGAGGGCCCTACCAAGGCCACAGGGCAGTGGGTGGCCACAGACCCCTGCTGATGCCCCGTCATCTCCTGCCCACTCCCCGCTCCCTAAGCAGATGCCTGAGGTGGTCACGGAGTGTCATGAACAAGAGCTTAGCTGCTTCCCATGGAGCATGGCACGGCCACGCCAGACACTCTCAGCAACGTTCAGAGAGGAGCTAGGTGTCATGTGGGGGTTCCCGAAGGCCAGAGACAGCACAGCTTTATTGCAGCAATAAATCCTCAGCTGCCTGTGCTGCAACGACCAGGGCTCTGCCTGCCTCTCCTCTCTCTCTCGTGGATGCAACAGTATCATCGCCCATGTTCTTGTCCTCATGGCAACCCCGCAAGGTTTAAAGGACAAAATGGGGTCTTGTCACCCCCATCTTAGAAATGGGAAAACTGAAGCTCCGAGGGCTCCTCTCTGGCCTGCTGGGCCCTATTGCCCCCAAGCATCGGGGAAGGGAAGCCATCCCTTTGAGAGTCTGGAGGGACGACATATTTTCCCCACGGCTGGAACAGTGCTCTCTCCCGCACAGGACACGAGGCACACTCGTATCCATCGACTAACTGGACCCTTGGACACGGTTTTGTACCTCCCTCTAGCCCACAAGCCAGCTGAGGCCCAGAGATGACCTGGCCTTGCCTAAGCTCACACGCTCAGTCGCTGCGGGAGGCAGGGTGAGCTCAGGGGCAGCTCCCTCGGCCAGGAATGACCAGGTGCTTCTGGCTAACTCCAATCACACCCTGGAGCCCACCCCAAAGGCTGCTTCATCCAGGGAACCTGCCTTGATTCAGGCAAGAGCCACACCTTCCTGCCCCACAGCCCTGTTGCAGGCCCACATGGTGTTGACAGGACAGAGAGGTGGGGAGCCAGCTGGGAAATCCACCCCCTCATCCTGCCCACTGGCAGAGCCCAACCCCAGCTCCAAGGGTGGCCTGGGAGGTCCCACGGCTGAGTCAGCAGCCTCCCCAATCAGCCACAGCCAGGGGCTTGGGAATGCAGCATGCAGGTGCCCTCTCCAGACCACCCAACATGGATAGCCCACAGGGATCCTGCCTCTCCACACGCCATCAGCACAGGCAGGCGCCTTCCCTAACAGGCTTCCTCACCTGCTCAGTCGTCCTGCCAGCCCTTGCCCGAGCCCCTTGCCTGAGCCTCTCCTGCCCTCAAAACACTCAGAGACCAGGGGAGAAACACAAGTCACAACCCACGTGGGCAGCCCAGGCCGAGGGAGGTGCTGCGGGAGCCCCGGGACAGAGGGAGGCAGCGGAGAAGGCCTGACTCTTTGTTTGAAGGAAGGGCACTTGCCAGGAGCCTTGAGAGGCAGAGACAAGAGAGAAAGGGCCTTCCAGGCAGGGGGCCGCCTGAGGAAGGCAGGGCGGGTGAAAGGGTGAGGTTATCCTGGGCAGGCTGCAGTGGAGATGGGGGGTGGGTTGCTCATGTGTTCCCCCCCCCAGGTGTCTTCCTGCTGTGGCAGGAGGGGCTCCCATCACAGGAGGCAAGTAATCGGGGATGGGGAGATTTATTTTGTCTGCGTTCCACCCCTGCCGCCCCCTGCCCCCGCCTCGTGCTATTTCTGGGCTCTACTCAGACCACTCACCCCCTCTCCCTCACCCCTGGCACTGCATGGTTTCCCATCTCCAGGAATGGCCCCATCCAGCTAGGGTGGAAACCGTGGGATGACGGGAGGTGGGGAAGCATCACCAAAAATCTCTTCCATAAATATAAACAAACACATGGACAAAGATAACAGTTCAGTGGGTACCAGGGGAAGGGAGGTAGAGGATGGGCACAGGGGGTGAAGGGGAGCACCATGTGGTGACAGACAAGAATAATGTACAACTGAAATTTCACAATGATGTAAACTATTATGAATCTCAATTAAAAATATTCATATATAAAAATTTTTTTAAAAATCTCTTCTACAGCCAGTGTGTTGACTGCACCCTCCTGGTGTCTCTAGAATTCCTCCCTTTGCTACATCCCACATCCCCCTCTGCCTTTCTCATCCGGCTCCCTGCCAAGGCCCCTCAGCGCATTCTCTGTGATTTGACCAGCGTGATCGCTCCCCAGCACAGCCTCAGGCTCAGGCCCCTTGGCAACACTCTTCCCATCCTCACATGGGAGCCACACTGGGCCGAACTGCTTTCAGTTCCCAAACACAAGATGCTCTTGTGCACGCAGCTCCCCTACCTTGCACATTTCCCCACACTGGTGTGATGGGGCTGACTCTCTCAGACACCAGCTCAGGCAAGCTTTCCTGCCTGGGCTTCCCCTGGGCCACTGATCACCCTGGGGGTTCTGGGTGTGTCAGCTCTTGTCTGCTCCCCTACCCGCCTAGGAGCCCGTCAAGAGAGGGGGGAAGCAGGTCTGATGCACTCGTGACCCCCAGGCCCAGAGCAGGTACCAGGACAAGTTTGTTGACTGAATAAGCAACCAGTGCACCCCAGACAAGACTGTTCGGTGTGGAACAGGGGAGAGAGCACAGGACTGGGGGTGCAAGCAGGACACTGGAGGCTGTGCCTTCAACTCTTCGGCTCAGATAAATCACTTACTCTTCCTGGAGCCCCACTCATAAGATGGAGGGATCAAACAAGCTCAAAACAGCCTTCAAAAGGCAAGCATACTATAGAAGTGCAGGAGAGTTGACTTTCACTGTTGGTCTCCTTCAGTGTCTCGGGCTGGGAAGTTCCTCCAGGCGTCTGACTTACATCCCTCTTGCTATAGAGAAGCTGGTTTTGAGACTGTGCTGCCTCCCAGAGATGCAGTCTTCAGGGGGCCTGTGGGGACGGCCTGAGAACTGTCTTCTGTCCTACCAAGTCCTTAATTGGCAGTATTAGAGTAATGAGTCACAGACAACAACCAATTAATTATCTCCAGTTATAAAAAGCTTCACTTCCCATTCCTGGCTGTAGAGTGAGCCGGCCTCCTGCTGCCAGGCTCCCCCACTCCCTCTGCACTGGGGGCAGGAGAATAGGTCGTTTCACCTCTGGGTCCTCAGTTTCCTGTTTCCTTATTTGTCAAGTGTGTGTCCTGGGGGGAGGGGACAGCCTGCCCTTGGAGGTGGTAGGAATGTGTTGGCTGGTGGGCAGGAAGGCAGGAGGCCAGCTGGGATGTGGATGAGGGGCCTCTGGAGAGGAGGGGCCTCTTCCCTACTTCTGGGCCCATTCTCCTGCCCCCCAGGATCCTCCAGCACCACAGGGTCTGGAACACAGAGGGTTCCCAGTTGCGCAGTCAAGCCACTCCCTATCCTGTCCCAAATATTCCTGTTCCAGCGCTCTTTCTCCTCCATCAGGCAACTCCCCAAGTCCTCCTCCCCGCCCCTCTTTTCTTCTTCCTGCAAACTCTCATTTAAAACACACACGTCCTCCTGACTCAGGCCTCCCAGACTCTAGGTGTGACGTTGCCCCAAGCCTGGATTTCCCAACCCATAACAATGAAACAATTAACAGGCCAATGCATGTAAACACTTGCTCCCTGAATACAGTAGGTACTCAATAATTATCGACTCTTACACTTCACTTCCCAGCCAAGGTCAAGAGTGAAATGGTCTGTGGCTCACACCTGCCTGTCACCCCATTTCACAGGTGAGGCCCAGAGAGGTCACCTGACCCCAGGCTTCTCTGAGTTGGTAGGTGCAGGGGGCCTCCCTCAGGAGGACCTGAGGGGAGGCTGTGCCTGGGCGGGGGGAAGGGCAGGAAGTCCCCAAAAGAGGAGGGGAAGGCGCGACGAGGAGAGGCTCAGGCCCAAAGTGGCCCCGCGTCCCCTTGCTGAGGCCTCTCCTCCACCCCCAGGCCTGAGCTGAGAGGCTCTCCTTTCCCTCCCAACCTGTGCTTGCAGGGCTCACTCCACTGACAGAGCACCTTCTCTGCGCCAGCCCTGACTCTGAGACACCAGGTCGCTGCTCCTTTCGCTGTGTCAGGCCAGAGAGCCCAGCCCCCATCATGGTCCCTGCCCAGCTGTCTGGGGAGGGACCAGGGAGAGAAAGGAGAAGAGAGGAGAGGGAGTGAGAGACAGGGTGAGCAGGCTGAGGCTGGGACCCAGGAAGTGGGAGGGGGAGTGAGATGAGTGACAGGGAAGGGGGAGGATGCTGGCTCGTCCTCGTCCTCCGCTGGGAGTCTCAGGGTCGCCCGAGGTGAACTCAGCACTGTCTGCAGAGGCCCTCCACCAGAGCTGCCACAAACCCTGTCCCCTCCCCCAGCCAAGCTGGCATGGGGCCTCCTGGCCCCCCCCCGACCAGGCCCCCCAGACCTGGCATTTGCAGAGCCTGCGCCGCGAGGGCTCCCAGGGAGCTTGAAGCTGGCCTCAGCTCACCACTTCCTCCACCCCGGGCCCTGCGTTGCCCACAGCCAAGACCCACCACTTCCTGGCTCCACAGCGCACCAAGCGGTGCGAGATGACCTGGGAGACCCGCCTTCCTCCAGTGTGTCAACCCCGACAGGCAAGGGGCTTTCTGCTTGGGAGTCAGCACCCCTCCCCTCCCTGCCTCAGCCTCAGCCATCCTCCCACCCCCACCCACACTGCCCAAGGCCAGATTGGAGCTCTGCTCCTCACTGGCTGTGTGACAGAGGCCCAGTCACTGCCATGCTGGCTTCTTTCTCCAGGTGAAACAGTGGCAAGGACATCTAGCTCCCGGGCTTGTTGGGAGAAGCACAGTGGCTGTGTGAGTGCTCAGCACAGCGCCTGGCCCAGACAGGCGGGGTGCCAGCTGACTGCAGTGCCTCTGACTTTCCCAGCACAGGGTGGCCCGGCTGCCGACCCCCAGTCGCTGGGGAGAATGGAGCTCGGAGCACAGCAGAGTGGCCAAGGAATTCTGGTGTCTTAACCCAACCTCTCGTCCATTTCAGAGATGGAGAGACCACGGAGTGGGAAATGACTTGTCTTACTGCCTGGTCATAGGTAGCACTGTGCTGGTCACTTCCCATCGTTATGCATCCGCCCATCAGCTCCTTGAGAGGAGTGTGTGTTATTTCACAGGTGAGAAAGTTCAATGTCAAGTAGGTACAAATAGAAGCAGCACAATTTGAACTTGAGGTCTGCCTGACTCCCCCCTCAGCACCTGCAGCACTGTGGGGCAGATCCTACGGCCATGTGAGAGGGAAAGGCTGTCCCAGGCAGGGCTGGGGTAGAGAGACTGGGGATGCTGTCCCAGCCCCGCAGGGACCTGCTCAGTGGCCTCGGGCAGCCCCTTCCCTCTCTTGCCTTCCTCCTCTGTGTTGGGAACGGGGCCGTGGCAACGAATCAGGACAGGTGCCCATCAGGCAGGACCTGCTTCTCACCATTTGGATGTCCTGAACCTAGGCTCCTGACTCAGTCTAGCGCTCTGTCCCTCACCAGCACAGGCAGAGAAGGAGCACAGAGAGGCAGACAAGTTTCCCCAACCTCCCCATCCAGGTAGCCCGGAGATGCTGGGCCTCTGACCTTGGTTCCGCCCCGCCCTCGGCCACGCTAGCCTGTTCTGGGGCTGGCTGAATTTGGAGGCTGGCTTCTTTGTTCAGACAAGGAGGAGGGAGGAGAAAAGTTGTTTTCCAGGCAGCAAAGCTTTTAGATAAACACCATTTATCTCTCTCTCCATTCTCTCCTGAAGGAATTGAGTTCTTTCAAAGAAGAAACTGGATCCACCTGCTGATAGCGCCCCAGGGACGGAAGCGCGGCTCGGGGTCTGGCCTGGGGAGCTGGACACTGAAGGAGGCTTTCTTCATCCGGCTGAGCACCTGCTGCCAGCTTTGGCAGGCCTGTGGCTCAGGTGACTGGGCCCTGGTGCCAGGCCATGGCCCTGCCAGCTCCCAGGCTCCAGGATGGCCTGGCCCACCTCCTCACCCTCCCTACCAGCCACCCACTTGCTTGCCTGTCCATCTGGATCTCCAGGAAGCTGAGATCTTCTGCTCACCTTGGGGCAACCCCTTCCTCGAGCATCTCTCCCTGCCCAGACCGTGGGAGCAGCCCAGCCCCCACGCTGTCGAAGGAGAGTTAACAGCTGGCTACATCCACAACAGGACAGCTACTTCCTTGCCCGCCTAGCTGGGTGGACGCAGGAATTACCAGGGGCCCATCTTACAGAGGGAGAAACTGAAACCCAGAAGGGGCCCTGGCCTGTCCAGAGCCACACAGCACAGTGACAGAATTGAGCCCCTCCCCCCAACCCTGGGGCTCCCTGGGGGCTTCTGCCCCCACCCCAGCATAGCTCACCGGTGTCGTGTCATCGTGGGAGCGCTGGTAGCGTTTCCAGCGGCAGCCGTAGATGCCCGTGAGGCAGGACAGGCACAGCTGTGGCTCATAATACTGCAGGGGCTGGTGTCTCACCATGCTCGTGCCCCGGGTCCTGGCGCCAGGCCCTCAGGCGCCCATGGAGGCCACCAGCTGGTCCTGTGGGAGGAAACAGAGCTGTGAGGCAGGGGAGGGGCGAGGAGTCGGTCCCAGACACAGCAAAGTCATTGCAGCCTAGGTCAGGGCTGGTCAGCCTCTGCACAGAGCCCTGCAGTGTGTCCCAGTGTCACTCAGAGTCAGAGGCCCCCACGTGCAAGTCCCCAGGACAGTCCCCTGCCACCCACCCCTGAGCTAATCACCCCCCGCCTCCAGCCACACTTGCCCAGCACACTGCTGCTGCTTCCTTTGCCTGGAATGCTCTTCCCTTAGAACCCTGAGTGGCTCCCTCCTTCCCCTCCTCTCCTCAGGTCTTTGCTCAAATGTCCTTTTCACAAGCGGACTTTCCCAGGTCACCTTCTGTAAAACTGCAACCCCTTCCCACATTCCCTCGGTCATTCTTAGCTTGTTTTCTCGATCATGTTCTCAAATCTAATTTATTTATTTTGTTTCTTGTCTGCCTACACCACCATAATGTAAGTTATGGATAATGTAAGGCAAGGATTTTGTCTGTTTTATTCTCTGCTGTAGCCCCAGAAACTAGAAAAGTGCCTAGCACAAAGACTTTCAAAATAACTTTTTTGAAATAAACCATCATAAAAGCTGACATGTATCAAGCAGTTAAAGTACACCAGGCACTGTGTGAACACTCCGCATTCATTGTCCCAGCTCACTGTCACAATCACCCGAAGTGGTAGGTACTGTGTCCTAAATCCATTAGACAGTTGAACAAACTGAGGCTCAGAGAGAGAAAGAGGCAGTGCCTGGCCTGCGGTCACATGGCTGGCTGTGGTCAATCAGGGAATCTGCTCTGGTGCCCCGGTGTTCATTCCTTCAGGCTCAGGGAGCCCAGCCCGGTGGGGCCTGCGGGCCGCTGCTGGCACAACGGGAGGCATCTTGTGGGTTGAGCTGCTGCCACCAGGAGCAACTGCCCCAGCCCTGCTTGGTGCCCTGGAGGTACCTGCTGAGGGCTCAGTGTCTTGGGGCCAGTGTTGGCCAAGTGTGGCCAGATGGCCATTGGCTTGGGCACCTCCCACACCCTGATTTCGGGCATCATTTGATTTTCAATGCCACTGTTATTATTGTCCCATTTTACAGATGAGGAGCCGGGGGCTCAGAGCAGCAAAACGACTTGCCGAAAGAGTCAAGACTCACCCTCTGGTCTGTGGGACTCCAGAAACTCGAAACCATATGTTCTGTACCAGGCAGGGTCCTAGGCCCTGAGACAGTGTGAACAGGACAGACACCGTGACCCCTTGGGCCCTCACAGGACCAGCGAGGGGCACAGCCCGGCACTTACTATGCACTAGGCCCCGTTCCAAGTGCTGGCATGCATGAACTCTAACAGCAACACTGAGCTGAGTGTTATCAGTATGTTTTTATCAAGATAGAGTTCACACACCATAAAATCCACCCTCTGAAAGTGTATGATTCAGTCTTTAGCATATTCAGTTTTTAGTATAGTCACAAAGTGTGCAACCATCACCACTATCTAGTTCCAAAGCATTTTCATCATCCCAACAAAAACCCCACACCCATCAGCAGTCACTCCCTGGTCCGCCCCAGCCCACCCCAGCCCCTGGCAACCACTAATCTACTTTCTGTCTCTATAGATCTGGACATTTCATATAAATGGAATCATATGATACATGGCCTTTTGTGTCCAGCTTCTTTCCCTTAACATAATTTCCAACGTGGCTGCACCATTTTACATTCACAAAGTATTAACGATATCATCCCCATTTTACAGATGAGAAATCTGAAGCACAGAAATGTTTAGCCAGTTGCCGAAGGTCACACAGCAGAGCCAGGCGGTCAGGCTTCAGGGGCCTTGCTCTAACCCAGGGGTTGGCAAACGGTAACTCACAGGCAAAATATGACCAGCCACCTATGCTTGTTTAGCTAAGAATGGTTTTTCCATTTTCAAATAATCAAAACAAGAATATTTTGTGACACATGAAAATAATATGGGAGTAAATTTCAATGTCCATAAATAAAGTTTTATTGGACACAGCCATGCTCATTCGTTTACGTGTTGTTTATGGCTGCTTTCACTGTAAGTGCAGAGCTGAGTAGTTACAGCAGGGACGTATGGCCCACAAAGCCTAAAATACTTACTGCCTGGACCATGCAGGGAAAGCTGGCTGACTCTGCAACCACCGGCTATAACGGCTCAGGAGCCGGTATGACAAGTGCAGCGTACAGTGGAGACAAAGGAGGCTGTGGGCACTTAACACGGTGCAGGGGGGTCATGGCCGCTTCCTGGAGGCCTGGGAGACGAGCTCCTCAGACGCCGCTATCTAAATGCCCACCCCAGGGCCTGTGCCATAGGGGCACACTGGGCTTCAGGCCCACCCACGACTTCTACCTCTGGGTCTCATTCAGAGCCTCTGCCTACCCAGCTACGCCACCTGCCTCCCCCAGCAAATTCTAACCTCAGCACAGGGATTACAGCCTCCAGGCTGAGGGGGCAGACATGCATTAGGGGCTTCTGGGAATATCAACTGACCCGGAGCCTCCCAATTGCTGGGAATTGTCTGCTGCAGTCTTTGTGTCTGTGGCTCCCTAGAGAGGCATGGGGAACACGGTGCAGCTGCTGGGGGTTCTCTGAGCTGAGCTGAGCCCAGGCTCAGGGGACAGCACCGGGGATGCTGCCGCAGTCGGCTTAGCTCCCATGGGGTTGGGGAAGGCTGGGGGGCGGGTGGGGGATGCTCTCAGCTTCACTCCACTCCACTCCGGAAGAAGTGTGTGCTCACCGATGTGCTCCCACATGCACAGCCTTCCAGAGAGGTAAAGGCCAGAGGCCACAGCCAGGGAGCTAGCTCTCATCCTGGGCACCCTGAGATTAGGGCCTCTACTGTCAGGTCGACCACCACATCTGCCTCCACCTCTGCAGGAAGGCAGGAGGCCGCTGATATGTAGAAAGAGGCCTGGCATCATTTTACCTCGGTCACTGACTTGCTCTGTGGCTGGGGCTTCTCCCATGACTGCCAGGCTCTGTCCCCACCTGAGCCTTGGTTTCTGAATCTGTAAAATGGGGTAACAGCTTTTGCCTTGACTTCTATATGAGACCAGATGATGGGGGGCCATGAGGGCACATGGCTGCAATGACTGAGGTACAGCAGGTGGACATTCTGCGAGCAGGAGCCCACACCCAGGTTCCCTGCCCTCCCTCACATTCCTTTCCCAGGACCCCCCGACCCTGGACTGATTCTCACATGTCCTCTGCCTTCCCTCGCGCCCCCACACCCCCGCCCCACCACAACTGAGCATTGCAGCCCCCCAGGAATGACATTTCCACTTCAAATCTGGAAAGAAGGAAGCGGATCATGGCCTGGGATTCACCTCTCCCAGGTGAGTTTTCACATACTTTATAACTGCAGGAGCATCTCCGGGAGGAAAGCTCTTCTCTTTCTTCTGTGTGTTCTCCTGGGGCCACCTCATCCACCACCCCCATGGCTTCGGTCACCAGGCGTGGCTGAGGCCCCCCAGTCTCTGCCTCTCAACTGAGATAGCCAGCAGCTCCTGGCTGTCCCTGGGGGTTGTCGCCCAGGCCCTACAGACCTGGCACGGCCAAACTGACCTCTTCACCACCCCCAGCCTGCTTCTAACACCCCTCAAAGCCCTTTTCTCACCATCCCCTTGGCCACTGCCCTGGCCCAGGTCTCATCTCTCCCCTGGATGGGCAATCTTCTGGCCTCCCTATGTGGGTTACACCCAGCAATCCAAGCTCTCACCTGCAGCCAGAGTGAGCTTCCTAACAGGTAAATGATCAGGATCCGGTCTCCAGCTCCTCCAGCCTCACCTTCCAGAACTTGCAGTCCCTTCATCCTGTTAACACCTCCTGATCCTTGGAGTCTCAGTTCAGATGTTACTTCCTCCAAGGAGCCTCCCTGAGCCCCAGGTTTGTTAGAGGGCTCCCCAGCTTCCCAGATCCCTGGGCATCCTTGATTCTTCCTGGGCACCCAGTGTGAGCACCGTTGACATGCCCATCTCCCCCATTGGATGACCTGAGTTATTCCCATGTCCCCAGTGGCCAGCATTTAGCACAGCAAGAGGAGGCAGCCCCCAGGGGCTCCCTGGACTATACTTCTGAGGAGGCCTGGACGTCCTGCTAACAGAGATGTGCTGCTCAGACACCAAGCTGTCAGATAAGCTCCCAGAGACCAGACTCCCCCCCCCTCCCTGCCCAGCCCTCCTTCCTGCCAGGGCTAACGGCATTACTTAGGACCTATAGGTTCCTCCCAGCCACCTCCCAGGGCTGCTGATATCAGCCAAGTTCCCAAGAAATCCCCTGCCCAGAGCTACTGCTGGCCCTGGGACAAGAGAAAGCCCTTGCCTCTGAGCCTGATGCTCGAGGGTGCCCCTCAGCCCAAAGTCCCATTTTCCGTCTGAATCCCTGGTCCCTGCCCTGAACGTCCACAGCCTTCTGTTGGCACAGGGAAGGGCCTTCCAGGAGGCAGGCCTGGGATGGAGCAAGGGTCCACTAGGGAGCAGGAGCAGGATGATGGGTGAGCCCTCACCTCCAGGATCTGCTCCTATCCCAACATCCTGGGAACATGCCTGGCCCACTTGTCTGCTCCTCCTCCCTCTCATGACTGCCAGGCTCTCACTGTCCCCAGACCCCACTGCCTCTGACCCCTAGCCCACTCTCTTTCCTGAGAGTAGGAGTTTCCGACAGGTGTCAGTGCCTAGGTTTCAGCCTGACTTGCTGTGTGACCTTGGACAGGTCAATAGCTCTCTCTGAGCCTTACTTTTATCCATCTGAGAAATGGGGACTAGATGAGGTGACTCATAAAAGGGCCCAAGTCTGCAATAAAAAGGAATAAGACATTGAAACATGCTACAGCATGAATGAGTCTTGAAAACACTATGCTAAGTGAAAGAAGGCAGTTACAGACGGTGGTATGGGGGCCTGTCAGGCACCATGCGGAGCAATGCATCTGTGTCATCTCCTCATGACAGCCTTCCAAAGGAGAGCTCCACAGGCTTCTTTTACAGTGTAGAATATGGGCCCCAGGTGAACGGATGAACAAACCACGGTCCACCCAGACAACGGAAAATTACTCAGCGATAAAAAGAAATGAGCTATCAAGCCACAAAATGATGTGGAGGAACCTTGGAAGCGTACTGCTACGTGACAGAAGCCACTCTGAAAAGGCAGTGTACTGCATGATTCCAGCCACACGACATTCGGGGAAAGGCAAAACCCTGGACGCAGTAAGATCAGTAGTTGCCAGGGTTGCGGGGGAGCACAGGCGATTTCTAGGGCAGTGAAACCATTCTGCATGACACTGTAATGACGGACACAAGTCATTATATATTTGCCTAAACCCACAGACTACCCAACACAAAGAGTAAACCCCAATTAAACTATGGACTGAAGTTAATAATGTCGTATCAAGGTTAGCTCATCAAGTCTATCAAGTGTACAGACCTAATGTAAGACGCTAATGGTAGGCAATATGGGGTCGGGGAGGGAGAGGATGCAGGAATGCTGTACTTTCTCATCAATTTTGCTGTAAACCTAAAACTATCCCCAAAAAACATAAAGTCTATTAATTAAATACATGTATTTAAATATCTATATTGATGGATAGATAGGTACACGGTTAGATAAGTGATTCGCCCAAGGCCAAAGAGCTAATAGTGGAAGAGGGAGGATTTGAACCCAGGGCTGTGAACCTAATGCCCGGCCTTTGTGAGGGACCAGCCCCAGAGGGAGAGCCGCCTTCCCTGTCTATGCCAGCCACAGCATCTGTGTCACTGCAAACTGCTCCTCAAAGGGCCAAGCTCAATATTTTGGTTGGCACTAGAGGTACATGGGCAGTTAGTGGAGCCAGGAACGCAGGAGGAAAAGGGAAAGCCCGATGGGTGCAGGGCTGGGGGGCAGGGACCTGACCTGCCAGGGCCCCTGGGAAGGAGACAGGGCACCATGTGGAGGAGGAACGGCTCCCCTTCTCCTTTGCCATGGCTGCCCTCTCTGGGCCTCCAGCCCAGCCCAGCCCAGCCCCCAGCAGGCGAGGGGACAGCCACAGCCTCTGGTCCTGGCATTCCTGTCCGTATGGTGGGAGGGTCTGAACACCACTGTAGGATCTCCAAGGGCCTTTCTAGCACTCAGCTTCTAAAACCCTTTAACCACCTGCTCCCTCCTCATCTGAGCAGGAAAGCAGAGAGGGCGCTGCTCAGGGAGGACAGAAGGACAGATCCCAGAGTCTTGCCTGGTCTCAGGGGAACAGCCCCTCCATTCCCAGGACTAATGGCCAGGAGCCCCGAGCCTGCTGCTGGCTGGAGCAGCAGAACCAGGACGAAAGCTGCCGGAAGGCCTGGACAAGGTTAGAGGCCTGGTCACCTGAGCCCTGGGCCAGGGCTCTGTCCCTGCCCAGCGGCCTCTACCATCTTTGACAGGGACCAAGGTACTGGGAGTCACGGCCTGGATAACTCACAGTGATGACGCCAGACTCAGAACAAACCCCAAAGTGTCAAAGGCAGACGGCCACGAGGACGCCTCACCACAGTGCTCGGAGAACACGGCCTTGGAGTGAGACCAGGGCCGCCCTGTGGTCCTTCCTCACGGCCTTGCCATCCCCTGCTCCCAGTGTGGGTGCGCCCGTGCCCCTCAGGCCTCTGCCCCTGCTTGAGCCTGGAAACCCCCCGTCTCAGCTCAGCAGCCCCTCCTCCAGCAAGCCCTCCCTGCCTGGGCCACGGTCTCCTCCAGGTCCCACAGCTCCTGTGCTTCCTGGGGTCCCAGCACTGATGACTGTGTGTCAGCTTCCAGACAGGGCGGGATCTGAGCGGCACTCTGAAATAAGGGAGGATTTGTAGCACACAAGGCAGAAAGAAGGGCGTTCTAGGGGAGGGGACAGCACAGGGAAAGCCTGGTGGCCGGAGGCGTGAGCAGGGCCTCTCCCAGGGCTGAGGGCTCCAGTCATCAGGTTAAGCCCCATGCAGATCCCACCTGGTGGTGAGGATGGGGTCTGCTGCCCACAGGAGCGTTCCCGGCCTCTGGGGGCCCGGGGGCAGCAGGGCACCCCTAGGCAGCTCACCAGCTGGGCTGTTTCCCCAAAAAGCCAACCTGGGGGGAGGACACACAGACGGACACACCACAGGGCTGATAACGGGACTTCCCACTCCCGGGACTACCTAATCCCAAGGCCCGCCCCGCCGCCCTCCAGCACAGCCTCCTGCACTTAGCTGTTGAGGATGCTCGGATTTACCACATTTCCTGAGGCACAGGCCTCATCAGATGGCTTGAACTGAGAGATCTGGGCCCCCATCATCCCACTGTGTGACCCTGAGCCAGTCACTCCACTTCTCTGGGCCTCAGAGAAAACCCTAGATTCGAATGCAATGAGCATAGGTGGTAGACAGACGCAGGACAGGAAGGAAGTCTGTCACTGAGGCAGCTGCCAGCGGGGAGAGGCTGGGAGAGAAGATGCCAGGAGGGAGGGCTTGGAGGTAAAAAGACAAAGTGGCCAGCCTCCGCCATCCCCCTGTCGTGCCTGCTCATTCTTTGGGGAACAGAATCATTCATGGCTGAGGCTGGGGCTCAGCAGGAGCCCTCAAAGAATCAATCATGCCATAATCAGGGTCCTTAATCTCTTTCCATGGTGATGCCGGGGCCTCCTGTTTACCCAACACTTCTGTCCCAAGAGACCTCTGATTGCCCTTCCTCTGGGGAGCAGGCCACATCGCCCGCGGGCTCGCTCCACCAGTTCTGCCCCTCCCCGCTGCCCTCCCGTAGGAAGTGCTCCCTGCTTCTCCCCAGGGAAGGGAGGCTTCCTCCACACTGTGGCCTCCGGTGCCATCTGTCCCATAGCGTAGGCCCTTGAGCTCTTTTGGTAAATGTTCACGAAGGCTCCACTATGTGCCAGGCACTGCTGGGAGCCGAGAGAGCCACAGAGAATCAGACACGGTCTTTGCTTTCAAGGAGACAACTTCATCACAGCCACAGCAGCTACAACTACAACGATAACACGCACGGTGCTTTGCAGTGTACAGGACCCTCCCCACGTCGGCTCACTGGGGCGTCTGGCCAGCTCTGCAGGTGAGCAGCAGAGCCCCATTTCATGGACGGACAGGGGGGCGAGGCCGGCAGTGGTCAGGATAGGTCTGCGGAGGTGCACGCTCGGTTAAGGGCCTCAGGGGACAGACTCGCCTGTTTGGACGAGTTTGGGGCTAAAGACTGGACAGGAGCCAGGCTTAGGACTCTGCCCAGGAGCCCTGGGTTTTCTTGACACAGAAAGGACCTCTCTTCCCCAAGTCAGGGCTACGAGCTTGGGCAGAGGAGTCGCCAGGAGTGCCCTGGCCTTGTCCAGAGAGCAGAGCATCTCAAAACTCAAGACCTCCAGCTGCACACTGAACCAGAGTCTTGGAAGCACCTCACCCAAGACGCATACAATCGTGGAATCCTGGCACCATCCAGCAGGGACCTTAGAACTACCCCTGGATCTTACAACTATCCCCAGTCATCAACTGTCAGCACCAGGAAAGACCTGAAGCCATTCCATCCGGCCTCCCTTCCTGCACAGCTCCTAGTGGTGGTTCCTCAGCAGAGCAGCCTGCATAGGCTTGCATACTCCCTGTGACGGGCCCCTCCTTCCCTGGAAAGCCAAGCGGTTCCCTCTTTAAGCCAGGACTGTAGGAGGGCCCTCCTGAAAGGAGTGGCCTTTCCTCTGCCACCCTCTCCCCGACTGGAACAGACAGGTTCTCCCTGGAGCAGGCAGAGTGAGCAAATGTCCCCAGGGGCCTCTGGCTGGGCCTCAAGCACCAGCCCTGGGGCCTGGCGAGGGGGGCACTTTCACCATCTTCTCACCCTCGGGTGACGCCCCAGCTCCTCCCAGGAGCCCAGTGATTCAGTCCCAGGGACCAAGCTGGCTTTTTCCAATGCCTCTGCCTGCATTCCAGGAAAGGGGGGCCGCCTGAACAGGAGGAGGAGAAGGAGGAAGCCGAGTCTGGCAGAGACTTGCATTGAGCAAACTTGTCTCTGCCCAGTTTCTGCCCCCTGAGGGAATGGAAGCAATGATTTATTTTATTTATTTATGTAAAATAGTGGAGTTATTATACAAACAGTCTTCCCAAGCAGGCCCCGAGGGTGGGAAGAGAGCAAGTCCTACCATTTAGGGAATGTTTCTCTTGCTCCCCTCCACTCAGACCTACCTGCCTGGCCTCGCCTCCCCCTGCCCCTCCTTACACTGCTGTGCTCCACACACGTCCCCCCTCAACGCCTTTGCCCCTGCCGGGCCCTCTGCCAGGGAAGCCCCACCCCACCCCCATCCAAACCCCATCCGTCTGAACAAATGGACCCTGTGCGAAGCTTGTTCTGACCCCCACGGAAGCCCACTGCCTCCTCCCTTTGTGCTCACAGCATCTGGCGGAGCTCTTGAGACATGATCATAGGCCTCTGTGCACAGTAATTACCCGCTTCCGCGGCTGTCTTGCCACCAGGCTGAGCGCTTCCCCAGGCGGAGACGTCTGATCCATTCTGCCAAGCTTTGCTGAAGAGCCAGCGTCCGGGGCCCTGCACTGGGTGAGGGGGACACGAGACACCCCTGGCCCCGTCCCACGAGAGGAGTCACCGTGCAAGGGACCTGCGTCCCTGCCCCGGGCCAGCACCAAGGAGAGGCCCATTTATCTGTCACTCAGAAAAGCTGGTTAAGTGTACAAAGGAAGGCAAGAAGGAACCGATCAGAGCCTCGGAAACCACACGACTGGAGAGCCACTTCACAGCCTGGTCCCAGTTCTGCCTCTGAATAATAACGAGCTTTTTCCCTATTTACGGGAAAAATTAAGCTACTAAAAAAAGTCTCAATGAAGTATTTTCTCCCACAATTTTTTCTTAAACCTCTGATATCTTTGCACCCTTCTGTTCCAGGTCTAGCCGCAGACGACCTCAGATCTAGCACAGAATGCTGATTTTCTCCATCAGTTACAGCTCCCTTCACCACAGTGTTCCAGGCAGCCAGCCGCTCTCCTTCCAGGCAAGGCTGAGAGCCCGGGGCCAGAGCTCTTCTTCCCCTCTTCCAAATTTCCAGGTTTCCCTTTGGTAACCAAAGAAAACCAGCCTTGCTGGAATGCTGAGGAAGGAAGTCCCAGGAGTTGGCTGGCCCAGCACATCTTGAAGGTTCATGCCAATTCCGTGCTTCAAGGCCTCCCATTCCACTCTTTGCTGTTCATTCCTTTGGCTAAAGCATCACTTTCTCTAGGATTCTCTTTTAAAATACCCATCTCCCCTGGAAATGGGGGCCTATTGAACCCCCAATTGGAAGTCAAGGAAACTTAGTTTAATACTTGGCTCTAAGAGGCAGTAAATCAGAGGGATGAGAATGGGCAATGAGAGCCAGCCTGCCCGGGTTTGGAACCCAGATCAACCACCTACTAACTGAGCAGGTTAACCACCTACTAACCGAGCAGGTTCCTCAACGCCTCTAGACCTTAGTGGCCTGATCTATAAAGTGAGTGGTGACGGCCCTGACCTCATGTCGTGAGGATTATGTGAGTGAATACGTGCCAAGGGCTCGGACAGGTGTCAGATGCACTGGAGTAAGCCAGAGACCACCCACGCAGAGCCTCAGTTTGTTCTTGCCTATAAAATGGGCCAATAATCCCTGTTCCTCCCGCCTTTCTTGGTAAACTGTGGAGTGCTGCCCCCATGGGAGAGGCAGACACTGTTTTAGAACCCAGTGGGCTGCTCTCTGTAGCTTGTCTCTAACTTCTTTCTCCCCCGACTTCCTACCTTTTTTCTTTATCTGGAAGAAGGTACCAGTGGCTGTGAGCTGGGCTCCTAGGGGTCCACGGAGGTGGTGATGTCACTTCACTGGGCCAGCTGAGGGGACAAGGGGACAAACCCAGTCAGATCACTCATCAGTTCACCTGCCTTCTCACCTCCCACCTGACCCTTAGTGAGTGCCCACCCCGTGCTGGGTGTGGGCCCAGGGCTGGCTCACACCTAGTCTCAGCCCTGGAGAAGCTACCAAGCTGGCGGGCAAGCCAAGCCGACACAGGTGATCCAGCGGTGGGCCATGAGACCCCGCACACGCAATCCCACCTCCATATACGCTGCCCACAAACAGCCCCATCCCAAACCAGTATGACCTGCTCCCTGAACCATTCTTGTCCCCTCCAGGACCCACAGAAACGTGACCCAAGGCCTAGCCCCCCTGGGGTGAAACCTGGGGCTGCGCCTGGCTCCTGGGGGGCAGAGGCCCCTTCGTGCTGTCCAGGGACCTGCTTCTCTGGAGGTAGCCGCCAAACCAGCTGTTCTTCCAAAGCAGCCGCGGAGGGAGGGCCGGTGGGCTGGAGGCGGGATCTGGGGCACCGCAATTATATGGCTGACTTCTGACTCATGCACCGCCTCCCCCATCACCAGCTCCTATAGCCAGCAGGGCAGCCCTCCTGCCCTGGAACTGGGGGGAGAGATGGCACCACAGGCCATGGGGAGAGGGGAGGAGGGGAGGGGCTCTGGGTCAGCACTGCAGGCTTCAGAGGATGCTGCCACATTGCCTTCTAGGGGACACTGAGGCTGGCGGGGTCAGGGGCCAGAGAGTTAGAGGCAGAGCCAGGGCTGGGACCCAGGCCCCCTGGTGCCCTGCAGACCCAGGGCAGCAGTGGCTCAGCCCTGGTGCCCAGCCCAAGCCCATGCCAACACGAGAACTCTCTCCAACCCAGTGGGCCCTGGAGCCACACACCAGCCAGAAACACAGAGCCAAGACTCAGCCTCACTGGAGGCGGACGGGGCTGGGCTCAGAGACAGCTTGGAAATGACATCCAGTTACTGAGCGATGGATCCCTAGGGCACCCCAAGCCCTGCCTCCCTCCACCTGCAGTCCCCGGGTTTCTCATAGCGCCCTGAATACACTGCACTTTACAGCTTACAAAAAACCCTACTTCTTTCACCTCCCACAGTGATCCTGGGGCCTCAGTGAGAGAGCGAAGATAAACAGAGCAGGGCTTCTCCAGCTTCAGTGTGCAAACCAATCAACTGGAGGTCTGGTTAAAGTGCAGTCTCACTTGGTAGGTCTAGGCTAGGGCCTGAGATCCTCTGTTTCTGACAAGCTCCCAGTTGATGCTGATGCTGCAGGTCTAAGGACCACAATTTGAGCAGCAAAAACATAGCTGTTAACAGCATGGGTGCTGGAGTCAAAGTGCCCAAGTTAGAATCTTGGCTCTTACTGTGTGACCTTGGACAAGTTACTTAACCTCTCTGTGCCTCAAGCTCTTTATATATAAAATAATAATAATAATAATACAACCTGCCCTACAGGGTTGATGTGAAGATTACATTATGTAAAACGCTTGAAGTGATTATTATTATATCTTTTTTTTTAACCTTTTTTTTCTAAAGATTTAATTTTTTCTTTTTCTCCCCAAAGCCCCCAGGCACCTAGTTGTATAAGCTTTTAGTTGTGGGTCCTTCTAGTTGTGGCACGATGAGCAGTGCCATGTCTGCGCCCAGGATCCAAACCGGCAAAACCCTGGGCCACTGAAGCGGGGCGCGAGAACTTAACCACTCGGCCACGGGGTCGGCCCCCCATTATTACTATTTCAAATTTAAAAATGGAGGCTCTGAGAGGTGGACACATCCAGCAAGATGGTAGAGCCAGGACTTAAACCCAAATCTCCTAATGTAAATCCTTCGATCCCAAAGCTGCCCCAAAATGTCACAGCCAGAAAGCCCTGCTCTGGGCACGAATATTGAGGCCCAGAAAGGGGTGGAGAGCTGACCAGTTCATGAGAAAGTTGGTGTCAGAAATCCAAGTTCATGACTCCCAGCCTAGTGCTCTTTCCGTCACACCTCACTGTCCTTCTCTAAGGAAAAGAAAGTATCACAAATTCTCCCTGAGGGGTCCCAGCTCTGCTGTCGGCCCCATCTCGGCAGCAGCCACCCTGGAAAGCGGATGTGGGAATGGCTGGATGTGGAGGCCCCGGTGGCCACCTGGCCGGGGTCCCAGCTCTCGCAGAGCCCCGCCCATCAGGCTGGGTGAGGACAGTCCGGCATCCTCCTTCCATCTCCCTCTCCTACCTCCAGTCTGTGGCACTGCTCCGTCTCAAGGTCACCCAGCTGGGGTCGCAGGCAGAAGGTGACAGGGCCCAGGCCCGTCTCAACCCCCACCTTGGCTTCCCAGCATGCGGCCAGTGGGAGCCTGTGAGTCACTTGAAGGAAGTGCTTGGCCCCAAACAGGAAGTGGCTGTTCGAGCAGAAACCCCTGCAGGATCTCCCCAGAGCCCTATGGCAGGTGCCTGGGGCAGCAGAGTCTGAGGAAGGAAGGGAAGCTGATTGGGACACAGCAACACCTCTTCAGATTTTACCTGAAACTCAGTCATGACACCCATCCTCTGCACTGTGAACCGGCCAGCGGGCTTCTCTGCTGTGTGATCTCAGGCAAATGAGTGCCCTTCTCTGAGCCTCAACTCTCTCATCTGTAAGATCATGGGGCTGCACTACAAGACTGCTATGGCCGCACATTCTACAATAAAATGAGGGACTGGAGGAAGTGAATACAGGTTCTAAATAAATGAACAAATGTACATACGAATGGAGTGAATGAGTGAATGCAGATCCCAGATTTAAACTCCAGCCACAGCAGAAGCTCCATCATCCATCTGTTGTTAGCGGTACGACAGAGATCTCATTGGCAAGAAGACCCACCCCTGAATCACCCTTAGGTGCAGGGAAGCAGCGCCCCTGCTCTGAGCCCCACACATCACAACACACGCTCACAATACACCTATCAGAGAACCTACAGGAGCCCCTGTCCCACGACATCCAGGGGACCTGCAAGCCTAATGCCGCTCCCCTAACACCACTCAGGCCCCAGCGAAACTCTTCTCCATTTCTTGGGCTTGAAGAACAAAAGGTGATTCTGTCCGGAGTTGGGGGGGGGGGGGGGGGCGACGCTACTGGGGGGGGAGGGGCGGTGGGCGAGAACGTTTGCGGGGGGAGGGGGCAGACAAATTAAACTCATCACATCCTTTCAGAGTGCAACACGCAACAGCTTCTTGCATAACCAAGTATCCGCTTCCCAGTAATGCTGAGCATCCTCTTTTTCTTGGCTTTTCTCCCTGTTCCAATCTGTGGTTCTAAAAGTACTCCTCATGAATTAGCGTGGTATTCACAATAAATGCACATGGCGGCTCAGGAACATCCTACAGTATTTAATAATTCACATTATTCAAACTAATGTAGCATGAAGTGTGATACTAATTCTTGATACTGGAGCTGGATGTACATTAAATACTGGAACTGTGAATAGTTTCATTTTTATACAGTCTCCAAAAATTTGAATATTTCATCTCTATTGAAATAATTTTATTTTAAAAATCTGATATTCATTAATTATGATGTGTATAGTTTCAACTCCCACAGATAATTTCAAGGAATAAAAACAATTTTTGAAAATATAAATTTTCTTTTCCACACATTTAATTTACAATTTTGATGGAAATATATTCAAATTCTATGCACTTTAAATACAATGGCATCTTAGTTTGATCCTTTAGATTATTACCATCAATACACAATTTTCAGATGATGTGGAAATCTTGACTATAACAATATAATTATAATGATCTTGCTGAAATGAAGACAATAAAATATTTTATAAAATCAACAATAATGTATGAATAAGTCTTACTACTCATCTGAACATCACCAGCCCAACAAGAAAACACCAAGAAAACAGATGTGTCATAATAATTAAATTGTCTTCCTTGATATCTTGTCACTTTCATTCATATAAAACCGTAACTTTACATGTATATTTCAATTTACATTATAAAGATACATTTGTCAAGATGGGAAAAGCAAACCATTTTACTTAATAGTTTCTGGGTTTGTGTTATAATCTTCAGATATCTGACAAAGATAAAAGGCCTCTATTTGTATTTCTGTCCTGGGCCCTGCAAATTTGAGGCGGGGCCTGCCTGTCCACTCCCTGCCCACCAGCTCTCACTTTTGTGGGGCGCCGGCCACCTGTGCTGGTCACTTCACCTCACTGAGCATCAGCAGGGCTGCCAGGCCCTCTGGCTTCCCCAGAGGCTGCCTTTTAGAAAGTGTTCTACACTGAAGCTTAGCTGTGGGCCTGATTTCCAGAGCCGGCTTGAATGCCCTCAAGGGCAGTGACCACGACTTGACTCCCACAGACCCCCACAGACCCGGTGCTCTTGGAGTCCCTTGTACCCCAGCAGCATCTCTGAGGGGACCTGGATGGGAGGGCCCAGCAGCCTCTGGCCCAGGAGGCTGGCAGCCCCCAGCCATTAGGCTGAGTGAATGGACCTAATGACCTGTGGCTCCTACAACTGGTTTCCTCCTCCTCTGCACCCCTACTCAGTCCACCTCTACCCACGCCCCCTGCCCCCTCACTCTGAGCCTGCTGGTCACAGTGACCCCCTTTGGGCTAAGGCCACCAGACATCTGACCAATCCTCACATTCCCTGCCCACCGCCCTTCCTAGCATCTTTCACAGAGCTGCCAGAGCACAGGAGCGTCGAGGAGAGCACGAGACCGAGGGCCAGGAGATCGAGTCCCGGCCCTGGCTTAAAAGGCAAGTCAGCGTCCTCAGGTGCCAGATGGGGACACTGCAACCAGCTCAGACTGCCTCGTGGGATGACTGGGAGAATCCAGTGAGCGGGACATGACAGGGCTTTGTAAACTGTAAAGTGCTGAATGATGTGAGGGGGGCCTAACCCTACCTCTCTTGTGTTTCCTACTCCACCTGGTGCATGCCGAGTCCATCCACTATGGTGCTGCCCACCATTTCCCGAGGGCTGGCCATAGCCCCATATGAAGCCAACATTCTCTGTCTGTTCTTCCACTCACTCCTTTAGCTACCACTGCAGTACATTCTACAGATGGCAGAACAGAGGCTCAAGGGGGTTTGGGTCCCTTGCTCAAGGGCACAGCTAGGCAAAATGGCAGAACCAGGATTCATACTCATCTGACTCCCAAGCCAGTCTAGACACTCATAAATCCAGTTACCAACACACATTTTCTGAACTCTCCTGTGTGCCAGAAGAGGTCCCAAGGCCCCGGCAGACAGATGGGGCTCCTGCTGAAAGAGCCCATGGTCTAAGGGTGTAGACAGACACCACCAGTGCATGTGAACAAAGGAGGCAGGAGCCGGGGGAGGGCGAGGGAAGGCCTTGTTTGTGGATCAAAGCCGTCTCCCAGCCTAGCCCAGTGCCGGACCCACCGCAGGCAGCAACACCTGGGAGCGAGCAAGCTTGTTTCCCTGCACCCACCCCCCAGGGTGGCAGCTCCCCACCTGCTCCTGGGCAGGGCAGGCCCTATACATTTCAGACCATTTTCCCCTCTGGGGCCACCACCCTATGTCTACCTTCACCCATGAGTCTGCGGGTTCCCCAGGGCTCGGGATGGGGTGTGGCCTTGCAGTGCACCAGGCATGAAGCCCAGTAAGAGCAGGACCCTGCCGGTCTAAGCTCAGAGCCCCTTACACAGTAGGTGCTTAATAATGGTTGCCAGCTGAGCTAATGACTAAATGGCAGTGACTGACGACTCTGGTACCCGGCTCAGTTCATCCTGCCCACTGGGAGGTTAGTTCAGGTTCCGAATCAGCAGGGGCTGGGGGCCAGAGCAGAGCTGATACAGGGGTTGGAGAGGTTTCCAGAAGCCAAGAGGTGTGGGAGAAGCCTGGGGGCTGGGGAGCTCTTCAGGATGCTGCCTCCGGGGGCTGAGAGTGAGCCAGCACCTGGGCTGGGGGCACAGGACAGCTCCCAGAAGGTCCTGCCTCTTGCTGACCACACCACCCAAGGGCACCCATTCTGCACCTCCCTTTCTAACAGGGAGAAGAGCTGTCACGTATCGGTGCTCCCTGCACAGGCTCTGCATAATCTGCACGTGTGCGCTTTACCCTCTAATCTGCATGCTAATCCTCAGGACAAGGCCTCTGTCGTGCTCCAGCCACAACCTCTGGACCCTTCCCATTCCGGGGCATACAGGGTTGTGTGGTCCCAGCCAACACCTGTGCAGGTGCGGGGCGAGTACCCTCAGGCTGCCAAATCCCTTTGCCTGTGGGCACAGCCATCCCCCAGGACCCCTCTGCCAGCGACCTGCTGGGCAGAGGTGTAACCTCTCCAGCAGCCCTGCCCCCACAGTCCGTTCCAGCCCCGCGTCCCCAGAGCGCCTCTGCAGACCAAGGGGCTTGGCTTCAAGTCGCCCTCCTCCTTCTGCTTCTGGTTCTACTTGCCCTATTCCCTTAGATTTTTTTCTGGAGAACTTCCTCTGACAGGAATCTCTGTCTCAGGGTCTGCTTCTAGATACCCAACCTACGAGGTGGTGTCATTCATTTCCCATTTCAGAGAGAAGGAAACTGAGGCTCAGAGCCTTAGAGTTGTTGCCGACCCCCACGCGGCAGGAAGCGGAGCAGGGACTCGAACCGAGGTCGGCCTGACGCCAAGCCTGCGCACTGACCCCTCTGTCCCCACCAGCTCATCAGAGCCTGCTCACATCCCCGGACGCTGTCTCCTCCCAGCCATCGGCGAACGGCGAACGGCGAACGGCGAACGTTCTTTCTTTCTTTTCATTTACTGGAAGGAAAGCAGGAGAAGCTGTGGAGGATCCAAGGGGCATGACTAAGTCCTTGGATTCCTCTCGTTGGCTCAGACCCTGTTTCGGTCAATCCTTGTGAATCAGGGTGGGTCTAACATTCCAGGAAGGCAGGGAGACTTCAAACCAACTTCATGAAAACAAGTTGTAAAAACATTGGCCGCCACTCAAAGTGGCCGGCTGATCGGCTTGCCTCCACAAAGCGGGGTACAACGAGTTCACCAGAAGGGAACATACAGCAGGAAAGACTCAGGCTAGACCCAGAGAAAGAACTTCCCACCAACTGGGAGCTGGACCCAAGGATGGGGTTGGGCGGGGCCTCCTTGGAAGCAGTGAATCCACATCCTGACCTTCCCAGGCCTTTCTTGTTTGATGCGTCTATGAAGCCACCCCCACCCAGCCCTGAGCTTCCACCACTGACCCAGAACCTGGTTTATGAGGATGCTCAGAGTTTGTGGGGCTTCTGCCTCCTAGGAGGTCAAAAGTCTCCGCAGGCGAGGGCCCCCGATCCTCCCCACACCCAGCATGGACTGAGGCCCTGGAGCCTGGCAGAGCTCAGGGCAGGACTCAGGGCTGCCCCCATGCTACCTCCTCTGCCCCCGCTCTCCACACCCATCCCCTCAGGGCCCTCCCCGGGCAGTCGCAGTGGAGGACTACAGCAGGTGTTCACAGATGAGCGTCTGGCTCCTCCGCCCCGTGTCTCCTCTTGGCAGGCTCCTTCCGGGAGGAAATCAACAGGCCTGAGTCTCACCCAGTTTGTCCCCCTCCGCCCCTTTCCAGCTGGCATGCCCTTTCTTTCCTTCCTTCTCACCCAAACTCCTGAAAGAGTTGTCTACACTCACGTCTCTACTTCCTCCCTCCCACCCGCTGCTGAACCACGGCCCTCTGTTGCCACCAAGTTCAACCCTGACCTCCAGGTGAGTAAGCCCCCTGGACAGTCTTCAGTCCTCCCTGACACTGTGGACCTCGCCCTCACTCTGGAAACATCCTCCCTCCCTGGCTTCCAGGACACTGACTGCTCCGGTTTCCCTCCTCCCTCTTGGGCCCGCGCCCCAGCTCCGGCTGGCTCCTCTCCCTGCCCAGGCCACAGGCTGCTGCCCTTGATCCTAAGCCCTTTTTCCTGCCTTGCCCTTCACACTCTCCTTGGTCAACATCATCCACCACCCCACCACCCCTGTCTGTCTCTGCCTGGACCAAGCTCAAGGCCCGAGTATGCAACGACCCCCTGATCATTCCGCCCTGGACATCCCACAGGAACCTCACACCCACAGTGGCCAAATGGGGATTCATCACATTCCCCTGAACCTGCTCCTCCCCATTCTTCCCATCTCAAGGCACCTTGTTCTCGCAGTCTTCCAGGCCTGAGAATCCCTCTCCCTACCTTCCCCTTCCTCGGACCCCCAAATCCCATCTAGCACCAGCCCTGCTCTGTTCTCCACCCCCTCCCCTCAGCTCCCACCAAACATCCCTTAAGTCTCCCTCTGCTCGAACTCCTCTTGCAGGAAGCCTTCCTTGACTCTCCCAGCAGACTCAGGCATGCCGTTCCTGTTTTCAGGGGCCCAGTGCAGCCCTCAGCTCAGCAGCCATGCTGGGGTCCAGCTGCGCATCTCACTGCTCAGAAGTGCAGGCTCCAGAAGGGAAGGGCCAGGTCTGATCTGACCCAGCCCGAGCTCAGTGCATGGGGGCCCCAGAGAGTTTTCCCAAATCTGGGAACTTCTCTTTCTGCTGAATTTGCCCTAGGGGTGAGGTCTGGATCTCCCCCCACCCACAAGTTCCCAGGGCAAGGGCTGTTTCTGCTATGCCCTTCTTAGGGCTTACAACACATGAGCACTTAGTTGCCGTTTAGAGACATTCTAACCCGTCTGCCATTTACAAGGAGATATGGACACAGGGCCTGCAAATGCATATGCGCAGACATACAAAAATACAGACAGACCCAGCAAACACACATGGGCACACGGTCCAAGATCACAGAGGTACACGCAGATCTGCAGACAGGCCCATGGGGACAGAGCATCCTGGAAGCAGCATGGACTTGGGCCACTGCTCCCTCGGGGCACGAGCCTCCCTGGGCGTCATGGGCTCCAGGAGTCAAGGTCAGCTTGGCCAGGGCTCAGGGCCAACTCTCATGTCTACAGCGCAGGCCCTCAGGGAATGCCAGGCCCTGGAGGGCCCTTGCCTGCCTCAGCCATTCCTTCTCTCTCAGTTGCTACAAATCCTTCCTCCAGGAAGCCCTCCCTCATCACACCCTCCCTCTCAGTGCTGGGGGAGAAGGCTGCACGCAGAGGGGATCCTGCCTGGACCCCACCGCAATCTTTCCTGTCGGTCCCTTCTCACATGCGAGGGAGGGCTCCATCAGCCCAGTCACAGCTCAGAGCCTTAAGGATCAAGATCCTCCCCTGCCCTGGCCCTAGGCCTGCCCTGCCGCCAAATCATGGCTCAAATGTCCCTTCCAGTAATCCTTGGCGGTTCCCTTTCCCAGATGCAGCATCAGCAGCAGCGATAAGAACTTGGCCCTGGTGAGTTCATCTCACGCTCAGGACAATGCAGGGCTTGGTGTTCTCACACTCCTTCTGCAGAGGAGAAAATCAGGCTCAGAGAGACCAGGTGACTTTCCCAGGGCCACACAGCTGCTAAGCCCTTCTTTCCTTCCCTTAAAATCATGTTCCCAGCCACGAGCTCCCTCAGGAGGAACAGGGGCTTCAGAGGGTGGGTGGAGGGTCCGGCAGAGAGGAGCTCTGCACCTGAAGAGTACCAGTCTACCACGCCCCCAGTTGGCGGAGGCAGCCCTGACAGCTACTGCACCTGGCTGCAGCCACGTGAAGGGCCCTGGCTCGCTCCTTTACTGACTCGCCGTGGGATTTGGAACAAGTCACTGGGCCTCAGTTTCCCCATCTATGATGTGAGGGGGGCTGGGTGCACAACCCTGTTCCATTTGGACCCTATGAGGCTATAATCAGAGTGGGGAGCGGTTTTGCACAGGGAGACCATGAGGGGTGCTGGGGCCGCAGACCGGCTAGAGGCAGTGGAGGAGGCCACTGGGTGTTCTCCGGCCCTGCCAGCTGCCCCAGGGTTGGCTGCCAGGCTCCTCTAGACCCCTCTGCCATGGCAGGCACCTCCCTCTCCCCGCTTCTACCTTCCCCTGCAGTAGAGCCAATCTGAGCAGAGAAAAGTCTCAGGTACCCACTACACAGGGAGGGGAGGGAAGCGGGCCAGGGTGGGTATGCACATCACATGCAAAACTGATGCAAATGCACCAGCAAACGCCTGGGTGTGAGCCCCATCATCCCAGACCTGGACCTCGCCCCAGACCCCGCAAGTCCTGCTGATTCCACCTCAGAAATGGCTCCCCATCAGGGCACACCAGCCCCTCCCTAATATCTCTGCCTGAGAAACAGCTGAGGACTCCCTGGGACCTACAGGAGCAAACAAACCCCATACGCAAAGCTTTTCTCACCTGGCCTCAATTCACCTTCCTGGCCTCCCCCTCCTCCCCTCAGGGTGGGTCCCAGAAGTCCTGCCCCAGGGCTGCACTCTCCAGCTCTATACCTTTACAGAGCTGGTTCCCTCTGCATGGGATGCCTGCCCACTTGCCCTTGCTTGGTGAACTCCTATAGATCCCTCTGTACCCAAATGAGAAATGCTGCTGTTCAGTGAATTGGCTTCTGTAGTGAGAGTCAGGTCCCAAAGTCAGCACAGCGGGAGTAAAGTGCATATGGTCAAAACCACCCTTGACTATATATAGCTGCCACTTATATATAATGCCTAGGCACTGTTCTAGACAGTTGCCATGTTCTGACTCATCTAACCCTCCCAACTGTGGCAGACTGTACCTCAAAGACATCTGCAGCAGTATCTTTCATCCCACGTGCTGTTCTTACAATGTAACTCTGATCCTCTTCCACGGAAAGGTAGGGTCTATGTTACCCCCACTGGAATCTGGGAGGACTTGGGACTAATGGCTGAAGTGACACTGCCAAGACTTCCAAGGCCAGGTCATCAAATGTGATGCAGCTTCTGCCTCGGCTGGAACACCCCTGCTGGAGCACTGGGCCACCACGTAGACAATCTGACTGCTCTGAGGCTTCAGTGGTGGGGGAGCCCGCCGAGCCCACAGAAAGGCACAAAGCCCTGAGACTACAGGAGGCCCGGCCAGCCTCCAGCGGCTCCAGCTCCTCGCCCTTCTAGCACCACCTGACAGTGACCACAGGCTGAAAGATCCTGAACCAGAACCACTCAGCCAAGCCTATCTTAAATTCCTGACCTATAGAAACCAAAACAATAAAGTCACTTATATAAAGTCACTTAGTTTCAGGGTGATTTGTTATGTAATAATAGTAACTGGAACATCATTATCCCCCCTTTAGAGAAGAGGAAACTCAGGCACAGAGAGGTTAAGCAACTTGTCCAGGGTCACAGGGCTAGTAACTGGCACAGCCGGGATTTGAACCCAAGCAGTTTAGCCCCAGAATCCATACTATTCACTGTGCAATGCTAACTGCCTCTAAGGTCTCATTGGTCTCCAGGCCCTCAGCAGGCCGTAGGGAGCGATTGCTGAATAAATGACTGAGGGAAGGAATAAGCAAATGAAGAGCTGAATGAGAGTGAGTGAAAGCAGAGAGTGAGCCCGGGTGCCGGGCAAGGACCTCAGGCAAGCCTGCACCTGCAAACGAGCCTGACACGGGCCCCTGGTTGCTGGGGCGGCTCCACTGTCCACAGCCCCGGGAGGAGAAGGTGATCAGAGAGCCTGGCAGATGCTGCCTGCCTCTGCCCTGCACAGGGATTCTTCTGAGATGCTCCTCTCCCTGCTCCTGCCTCCTCCAGCCCCGCATGCTGCAGGGTTGTACCCAGGCCCCTGGAAAGCCAGTCCCTTCTAAAGACAAGCCCTGTGGATCCTGGGGACTGCAGCAGGAAGGTCCCCAGGCTGGAGACCTGGGTTTAATCCTGGCCATTGACTGACTGTGTGAACTTGGGCCAATCCCCGCCCCTCTCTGGGCCCAGGTGCTCTCCAGCTCCACTGTTCTGAGACTCACCAGATGCTGAGCTGGCCTCGTGGACAGGGTGGAGGTGAGCTTGGGTATGTGGGTCCCATAATCCTCAGTCCTATAAACCCCAAAAGGGATCTGTCCCTAGAAGGATGTGGATAATGAGAATGAATCCCACCTCCTACTCACTGGGAGCTTGCTATGTGCCAGGCATTTTTATTTTTATTTTTCAGGAAGACTGGCCCCAAGCTAACATCCGTGCCCATCTTCCTCTACTTTATATGTGGGACGCCTGCCACAGCGTGGCTCAATAACTGGTGTGTAGGTCCGTGCCCGGGATCCGAACTGGTGAACCCCGGGCCACTGAATCAGAGTGTGCGAACTTAACCACTACACCACCGGGCCCAGCCCCAGTGCACCAGGCGTTTTTACACGAACAATTTCTAATCCCTGCAGCAACCCCATTGGGCACAGAAGCAAGTGACAAAGGACTCAGACTTGGAGCTTAAGTGATGCTGCAAGCCAGGATCCAACCCAGGCCCATTCAAAACCCCACTTTCTTTACAAGAGCAGATATAAAGCAACTCAAGTATCCATGGACAAACAAATGGATAAATAAAATGTGGTCTACACATACAATGGAGTATTACTCAACCTTAAAAAAAGAAGGAAATCTTGCCACCTGCTACAACATGGATGAACCCGGAGGACATGGTGCTAAATGAAATAAGCCAGTCACAGAAAGACAAAGACTGCGTGATTTCACATATGTAAGATATCTAAAGTAGTCGAATTCACAGAAACAGAAAGTCGAAGGGTGGTTGCCAGGAGCTGGGGCGGGGAGGTGGGGGGATGGGAAGTTGTTGTTCAAAGGGTATAGAATTTCGGTTTTGCAAGATGAAAAAGTTCTGGAATCTGTTGTGCAACATAGTTATACAGTTAATATACAGTTACGTGAATATAGTTAAAACTACTGAACTGTACACTTAAAAATGATTAAGATGGCAAATCTAGGTTGTATGTTTTTTACCACAGTGAAAAACAATTCCGATGCCTGGGGTAGAGAGGGGGATTGGGGGGATAGTGAGGGAAGTCCAGGAAGGCTTCACAGAAGAGGGGGCATCTGAGTGGGGCAGGATTTGGGCGAGTATAGATGAGTCTGGAGCACTAGAGAGTGGCTCCAGCCTTGGCCCTGCCTGCCTGCCTCCCTCCCTCCTGGGACCCAGCTGACTCCACGCCCCCACCCACCCGGGCCCTGCAGGTCTTCACACAAAAGCAGTGCCCGGAGGGAGGCAGAAGGAAGGAAGGAAGAAGGGATTTCTTGACCACCTACTAGGTGCCCCCAGGCCTACTTACTGTGTGACCTCCGGCCAGTCCCTGTCCTTCCGGGGCTCAGTCTTCCCATCTGTATAAACAGAGGGTGACCCAGGATTCCTTCCAGATCTCACACTGGGAATAATCTCTGAGGGGCAGGGGAGGTGGCAGGATCAGGGACCTGCAGAGAAGGGGACCAGGACACTCCCTAGTGAAAAGACCAGGGACCTGGAGCTGCGGTCTCGTGGTCCTGCCCCAGGCAGCCTCTGCCCACCTGCCAGACGGGGGATCTGAGACCCAAGGGGGCTTGGCTTCCTGACACTCAACACACAGGTGCCTGTACCTGGGATCGTAACTCCTCCCAGCCCAGGACTGTTTCTCCGTCTCCAGGCTGCCAAAAGGGGACAGACTCTACCCAAGGCAAAGCATGATCTGTCATACTGAGCGAGAAAGTCCTTTATACCCAGAGCTCTCCCCAAGAATTCTGACTCTCACCTCTCCCCTAACTCAGCATCCTCTGCCCCCCAGAAGGAACGTGGTGAGACAGTCCTTGTCCCAGTCCCAGCTCTGCCAAGTACTAGCTGGGCCTCAGCATCCTCGTCTGCATGGTAGGGATAAGGACACCTCCACACAGCGCCCTAGTGAGGATTAGATGAGGCAAGGGCACAGAATGTTGAGCCCAGGGTCTGGCATACAGTAGGCACTCAATAAATGACCACCATCATCAGCTCTCCCCTTGAAGACAAAGCCATTTGCATTGATCTGTTTGTTCCTCTCACTTGTTTGTTTGAACTATTCCCAGAGATTTCCCCCAGGAACACTGGCTGATGCTCCCCAGCCAGCCCCAGGGCGGAGCAGGGAGGGGAAGGTGAGCCCAAGTTGATGGAACAAGTAAAATCAACACCGCCTGGAAACAAGAGGAAGCCGAGGCTGCCCCATCACCTTCCACCCGCCTCTCCCTCCAACCAGGAGGACCCACAGCAGCCCCAGATCCTGCTTAATAAGCTCCCTGGGGCCTGGCTGGGAGGCCTGATATGATTAGGCTGCTACTTAAATCGCACAAAGCCTTCTATTCTTAGCTGAGCGCGGGCCAGGTTCCTCCCCAGATGCCCATCAGCACAACCAGCCCCACAAGGATGGGGTGGGTGGCCTTGTGACCTGACCAAAGCATGAGGCCCAGATGAAGGGGCTGCAGAGTGAGCCCCCCGACACTGGAGTGCCACAGGGTCTGCAGAGGGGCTGTGTGGGCTGAATGGAGGTCTGGATCAGATGACCCCCTAAGGTCACTTCCAAGTCCAGTCTGGTTCCCAAAGCCTTGATTTCATAGACCAAGATTCTAAGGTTCCATGATCCAATGCTTCCAAGATTTGGGAATAGAAAGATTCCATGGTTCTAGAGGATCAAGGTTCCAAGATGCCGACAAGGACCCAAGGCTGGGGTCTAGTGTGTGTCCCTCCCCTTCCCTGAAGGGGCAGAGGATGGCCAGCTCCATCCTGACCCTGGGGTCCCTGGTACGAGTGGTAGGACTCACCCCTGAGGTCAGCAACACTCCCCCGGGCCCAGATCTCCTGGGGACAAGAGCTCCTAGGGAACTTGTGGGCGCTGCAGGAAAAACAGGGAACGGAATGGGCACAGGCCGAGGCTGCCCTGAGGCCCACCAACACTAGCCACTGCTGGTCAGGGTGCCCACAGTCAGTGTCTGGTCTGTGCCAGCAGGGCCAGCATATCCCTGTCAGACAGGCTTGGAGAGGCTGGCGACCTGCCCAAGGTCATGGCTGGGACAAGGAGAAGCCGGGGTGAGAAGCCCAGGCCTGGCTGGCTTCAGGGATCATCCCTTGCCTCACACTGCTTTGCTTTAGGTCACAGCTTCCTGGGACCACCTCTCCCAATGTCCCCTCTGAGATGGAAAACTGAGGCCCAGAGAGAGAAAGGTCAGGTGCTCAAGGTGACCGGGGATTGGTGGCAGAGCCAGGCAGAACTGTTCCCAGGCTGGGGGGCACTGACTGCCCCCAGCCCCTGGCTAGGTCCCTCCATTGATCCTTCTTTGAATTCCTCCTTTCTGCCCATCTGGAACCATAGTTCCTGGGGCAGGGCTGCCTCCCGCTCCCTCGGTCCCCGCACAGTAGCTGCTCCACAGGGTCACCAGAGGAATGAGCCGAGAGTCAGGGGATGGGGCAGTGGGTCACAGCCTCACACCCAAGGCTGGCCAGCTGAGCACACACGTGATCTAAACAAGGCTGGCCCTGACTCGAGTTGGGGCGTTCACAGGGGCACCCGTCAGGAGTAATGAACCAGCTGCCCTGTTAGGGAAAGCAAATGAGGCTCCACTTGGCTGTCCATCACAGCCTGCTGGTCACCAGAACGGAGAACCCAGCCTCGCCTTCCTGAGCCACTGGGCTGCACCCCGGGCCACCCTCCCCCAGACCCCCTCAAGTGCCCACTATGTATCAGTTGTGATTCCTTCTTTCCAGGAGAGTTTTGCAGACAATGGCTCATCTGAATCTCAGGCCCTGAGAGTTGGGTATCCATGACCTCCTTTCACAGGGACAGAGAGACTGGGGACTCAGCCTAGGCCACTGGCAGATGTGCAGTCAGGCCTCACACCCAGGGCTGCCTGGTCTTGCCTGGTCCTGGAGGGAAGTGCCCCAAACCCAGGTGACTCAGAGGCTCCTCTGCTGGGTGACAGGTGTGAGACCATGTCTGGGCTGCACTGACCATCTCAAGCAGCTGAACGGAAATTGTGTCTTTCCTGCTTAGAGAGGATCAAGTACCTACCTAAAATCCCATTTTCTTTGCTCTGGGCTGGAACAAGATCCTCTCTGCAAATTGGTGGCCTACCATGTGCCTGGCAACCTACTGGGCGTCCCACCTGCTGGTTTGATTTCACCTCACACTAGCTTTGTGAAGTTGGCCTTTTTATTAGCATTTTACAGATGAGGCCAAGTGACAAATCCCAGGTTGCACAGGCCTGGGGTAGAGCCGGGACAGGAAGCCAAGTGTGTCAGGCCTTTTTAAGACAGGGGAGAATGGATGTTTATATTTACCAGCTCTTTTTTCAATAAACTGCTTATGTTTATGTTCCTGCTCTACTATATCCTCCTTCCCCCACCCTGCCCCCACGCCAGCCTAAGCAGAGGGAGCATCTGTGATGCCTCTGGGTGCCAGCTGAGCCCAGCTGTCTGCCCCGACCCCAGCCCTGTCCGGGCCAGGATGCCATCTGGGTGCCACTCAGGAACAAGGGCATTGAGAGGGACCCTCAGAACTCTGCAGGAAGGGATGCTGGCCATAGCACAGCCCTGTCTCCGTACCCCCGATCCTGGGCAGGGTGGCTTTGACCAAGCACTCTGTGTGACAGGCTGTGGGACCGCCAGAGCAGATGCCCCAGGCCCTGCTGAAATAGAGCACATCCACACCAGAGATCTGAGTTTCCCAGACTGACACCTCCTGGCACCAGCTGGAAAGTGGAGGGGCTGGAGGGGTGACTGTCTTGTTCTGCCCAGTATCCCTAATCCCCACAGCTTCCCAGGGACACAGGGTGGAGTCCCCTGTAGGTGGGCAGGCCCTGTTGGGCGCAGCCTGGGAGCCGGACTGATAAGCTGGGGAGGGGGAGCTCCTGACATGTGCTTCCCACCCTTGCCAGAGGCCAGGCCCCAACACTCTGCAGGCCTCCGGGATGCGGCTGGGGAGCAGGCAGCGTCTGGTCCCAGGTCCCAGCAGACAGAACGGGCCCAGCCTGCGTGTGCAACCTGTACATAATTCATGGGCTCCTACAGCTTCGGCCTGGATAAAGTGTACCCAGAGGAGAAGCCTGCCCTGAGAATGGGGAGCGGCCACCAGGGAGCACTTCCTGGAAGAGGTGAGTGGGCCAGAGGCCTGGGGGATTATGGAAACTGGACAAATAAACGTTATTAACAACAAGAACGGATTACACGTCTGTGGGGTAAGTCAGTTTACTATACGCTTTCACAAACTTGACCTCATTGAATCTTCACAAAGGTCCATGGTGGGAGTAACTACTGTTCCCATTTTACAGATGAGGATATTGAGGCCCAGAGGTTTAGTAACTTTAGACACCAGCGTACTTCTCCTGAGCTCAGTAGCCAGCTGCTGAGGGAAGAGAGAACAAGGAGCGAACTCCATCAGCAGAGCCAGCCCCGCCTCCGCCCCAGTGGATGGGCTGCCCCCCACCCAGGGAGCCTCTTTCCCTGCATGTCTGCCAAGAACTCCTGAGAGCCCTTTTGAGCTAGAAGGGACGTGCCAGGTGACCTTGCCTGACCATCAGCATGAGCAACTCGAGGTCCAGGGAGGGGAAGGACTTGTCCAAGGTCTCGCGGCGGAAGAGTCTGGTCAGTCCACAAACCTCCGGGGCACCAGCCAGGTGCTGGGATACTGGGATGAATGTGTTATGGTCTGGCCCTCAAGGTCTCCCAGTCAGGTGGGCACCCACTCAGCTGGTGTCGGGATCCTGGTGACTGCCCCAGCCAGCTCCTCCAGCCCCATCCCCAACGACACCCCCTCCTCTCTTTCTTCCCTCTGTCCCCCTCACCCCAGGCTCCTTAGAGGGAACCCACCTGTTGCCACCCCTACACCTTTGCTGCGGTTGTTGCACTTCCCAGAACGCCCTCTCCAGCTGGCCAGAGCCTGCCCACCCCCATAGTAACCTCTGATCATCCTCAGAGCCTCCTCAAGTTCCCCCGCCCCCAGACCAGGCTCCCTCCCCTGGGCTTCCCCACACTCCCGACCTCCCCCTCCCGTATGGCATCTGCACTCTGCCCAGGTGACTGTTGCTAGACAGGCTCATTCACACCCCTCAGGATGGGGGACTCAGGCTCTCCTGAATTGACTAAATGTGTCACACACCCACCCACCACGAAGACCCAGAACAATTTACAAATCACTTCTTCCTTTTAAGGCTTGTACTTGCCTTTCTTTAAAAACCCTTAGTGGGCACGGGAAATGAAATGGAAGCTTCTTAGTGAGACACGTCTTGGCATTTCCAAAAGCTGGCTCAGCGCCTGGCACACAGTCCATGTCTGAGATGCTTCGCTGGGTAGATGAAAGAAGAAAAACATCTCCACCTTCCACTTCCCCTGATGCCTGAAACGCCACCATTATTACCAATTCTTTCCTCGGGCTAAAAAAAACACTCCCTGTGATCCTCTCTCAAGAGGAAAACAGCCCAGGGCAAGAAACAAGCTCTAGCTAAAGGCTTTCACGTGCAAAACGCGAAAGTGAGGGTTTGCCAACCAGCTCTTCCCAAAGTGCTTTCTCCAGACTCAGCCCCAGACCCTGCTCAGTGACAAAGGACTTGCATGTTGAAACAAGCCTGTAAAGGCTGGCTGCACCCGTGCCACCTGTGGGGGATCCTTTATTCACATCAACACACTAAAGGTCCTGAGAAGTCCTGTTCTGACTTACGAGACCCAGCATTTCCTGATTTTGTAGGCCCAGGCCTCCAGGGACCCGTTACCATCGCAGGGAACCAGGGCTCCGCAGAGCACATTTTGGGAAGTGTGAATGAGGGCTCAGGCCCACTGCAGGATGAGGTACGTGGTGCGCTTGCGGCTGGCCCCCAGCCAAGGCCACACTTCCTGGTGCTGACTATTTTACCCAAGGCTGACCTAAGCCACCAACAACAATAATTTATGACAGAAGCAAAAACTGCACGGGCATCATACAGCCTGCAAATGGAGCACAGAAGAGGGAACAGGCAACGGGCCCGGCTGGAGACCTGAGTTCCAAGCGCAATTCTGTGCTCGCTGCTGGCCACTGGGCAGGGGACCGCATCCTGCTGAGCTTTACTTTTGTCGTCTGCAAAACCGGGATAACGCTGTTCTCAGGGCTTATGTGAAGCTGCAGTGGGTAACGCAAGCAGAGACGGGTTAGCACTGTACTCCTGTACCGGCATCTGCCATGGAGATCCTCATTCCCCCGCGTGCCCTGCCAGGAAGGTGTGGTCACATCTCGAATGATCACACGCCACTGCAGAAATCCTCAATCAGGATGGATGGATGGATGGAAGGAAGCCCCAGCAAGGCCCAGGGTCAAGAATGGCTAGTTGAATGGATATGAATGAACTGATTCTAACAAGCTCAGCTGCCCCATTTCTCAGTCCCCAACAAGTAGAAGCAAATTAGGAAGGACACACACACACACGCATGCACATGCACACACAGAAGCAAAAGGGGAGAAGAAGGGCAGGGCTGCTGGAGGGAGGTCTGCGGGCAGCAGAAAGGTCAGGAAGAGAGGAGCCTGAAACCCGCAAAGGCAGAAGCCCGTGCTGGTGCACCAGTGCAGGGCACCGGGCCGGCCAGCGGTCTCCACACCCAGCGAGGCGGGGCCCGCCCCGCAGAGGTCATTCCTGTGGGCCCTGTGCTTGGAGGAAGGGATCAACCCTTTTCACCCAGGTTTCCAACCCAACCTAAGAAAGGGCTGTTTTCAAATGGGACAGGAGCAGAAGGAAGCGTCAGGAACACAGACCTTAGTGGCCTGGAAACACACATTTTATACTAACTCATCAAGACAGTCACACATAGGACAAACATTTAACGTGCTCACTGTGTGCCAGGCAGGTGCTGTTAGGCACTGCAGGGGCGGGGTACACAGGCCTCATCAGACAGCGTCCCACATTGAGGACTGTGGATAAAGGAAGTATCAGGTCTCTTGAGGACAGAGAGGGAAGTGTTAGAGAAAAAAGCCACCGAGAGGATGTCCAGAGGACCAAGCCAATCACCACACAACCTCAGGCAAGTCACCTTCCCTCGCTGAGCCTCCATCTTCCCGTCCAGAAAGTGGGCCGGATGATACAAACCACGAAAACTACTGCATGGCAGCAGGCACTGGCCCAGGGGTCCAGACCCCGTCTTGCCGAATGTGCGCAGCCAGCCAGCCAGGCGCCACTTCCTTGCTGGGGGAACGAGGGGCCCTTTCGCAGAGGGGGTACACTGACACTCAGCTGGTACTCGAGTGCTGGGGAGAACGAGGTGGGGGGACCGGAATAGAAAGCCAGTCTCCTGATTCCAGAGCTCGCCCTGTCCTGCCCTCCAGAGTGAGCCACACATGACCGCAGTGAGGACCCGGTGACATCACAGATACCACAGCGCTCTGTAAAGGTAAACTACAATGCGTCCAAAGCCAACAAGACATGTCCCGATTCCTCCACGAAACCAAACAGTGAAGTCCACAGGGGCACTGAGAACCGGCCGCAGCCCCGAACTCCTGGGTCCCCGACCCCTCCACCCACTGCGTTCCTTGGCCAACTTCCTCCCAGGGAAAGGGACGCAGCAGTCCCAGGAGCACCCCCCCCCCCCCAAGCCCATGGGGCCCTTCCCACACCACAAACCACCTGGCTCTCCTGTGCTCCACCCCTAGTCCCGTGCTGAGGACCTAGAGGGCCAGGCCCCGCCCGGGTGCCATGTGGCTGTGCGGAATCCAGGGCTCCAGGTCCCTCGCCACGCCCCGCTGACAGGCTGTGGATCCTGAGGCCAGTGCTTCATCTCTCTGAGCTTCAGGTTCCCACCCACAGGACGAGGGATTATAGCAGCCCTCCCGTGGGAAAGGATCTACTCCAAGGAGAGACTCAAAACGTCATGACCTTTGGATGGATGAGTTCAGCTGAGGGGGTAAGAGGAGATCCAGGCTCTCAAAATCCCTGCTCTGAGGAGGAAGGCGCTACCCCACCCACCAGGAATCCCCCAGCTGACCTTGAACTCACGGCCTACCCTTGGGAGCCCTGGTCTGAGAGATGAGAGTCAGCTCCTTCCACCACCAGCCACCGGCAGCACCCTACTCTGCTGACTTCCCAGGGTGCCTGGGGCCCAGGTGGGGAGGCGTAGGAAAAGAATCTTCAGGCAGAATCATCTATATCGTCACTGGAGACATCTGGGCCTAGCGCACAGCCA
The DNA here is from genome assembly GCF_041296235.1 of Equus asinus. Taxonomy (NCBI): domain Eukaryota; kingdom Metazoa; phylum Chordata; class Mammalia; order Perissodactyla; family Equidae; genus Equus; species Equus asinus. The sequence continues at coordinate 82,458,032 of NC_091809.1, read as the reverse complement.
TCTTCCAGGCCTACTGTGACCCAGAGAGGTTGCTAACTGGCTGGAAGCCACACAGCAAGACAGGGGTCAAGTGGGTGCCAGAATCTGGGCCTTCTAAGCCCAGGCTCAGGCTTTCTCCACTGCCTCAGAATCGTCCCTTTTGGAGCATGGATCAAGCACAGTGTGAACAGTCATGATGACGCACCCGCCCGCATTCCACGCTGGTCAGGAGGCGCAGGCCATTGACAGCTGGGCCCCCAAGCCGCAAGGTGAAAGCCAGCACCCAGTTGCTCCATTGGCTGCCTTGCTCACTGCAGGTACTGACGGGGCACACTTGTGTAGAGGAGGGGCTCAGTCTGCCTCTGCAGAGCCCTCAACAAGACAAAGGAGGGTCCAGTTGCAGCAGAATGGATTTAAGTCAGACAGAGGAAGGAACCTCCTGAGGCAGCATTAAAAATGGACAGCATGCAGAGAAAGGGAGCGGGATGAGGGTGGTCATGAAGGAGTCTCCTCTCAGATACAAGATGCTATCTCATCCACCACGTCATTTTAGCTTCAAAACAGACCTGGAAGGTAGGTGTCACCACCTTCATGTTATAGGTGAATGACTGAGGCTCAGAGAAGTTAAGTGACTTGCCCAATGTCTTTAAAGCTTTGCTCAAAGAGGTAGCACTGAGCTTCAAAGTCAGGACTGACTCAGAAGCCGGGGTACCTCCCTTCTCAGGAAGGCCTGTGAGGAGCAGGCACTACCACGCCCCCAGGGGCATCTCCAGGCTCCTCCTCAGCCGCCAATGGGCAAGTGCTGGAGATGCCACAAGCACTCCCATCAGGGAGGAGAGGAGGTGCTCTGTGGTGGCCGGCTATAAGGAAAGGGCACTGCAAGGGCCGGCCTAGTTGTGCAGCGGTTAAGTTTGCATGTTCTGCTTCTCGGCAGCCCAGGGTTCGCTAGTTCAGATCCCGGGTGCAGACATGGCACCGCTTGTCAAGCCATGCTGTGGTAGGCGTCCTACATATAAAGTAGAGGAAGATGGGCACGGATGTTAGCTCAGGGCCAGTCTTCCTCAGCAAAAAAAGGAGGATTGGCAGCAGTTAGCTCAGGCTAATGTTCCTCAAAAAAAAAAGGAAAGGGCACTGCATTCTAGGCCTGCCCAGCTGCCCCCAAGCCACCATGCCCTGGGGGCCTCACAGGTGCCTTCCAGGCAATGTACCCCAACACACCTTCCGTCTGACCGTACCTCTGGCTCCCTGCCTGGCAGGAACCCCATGCTCTCCCCACATCCCACACCCAGGCACTCCAGCACAGGCCCTGTAGCGTTGGCCAGTACCCCTGCACAGCCTATCCCAGGCCTGCCCGGCCCCACACTCCCCTTACCCGGTCTTCACAGGCTCCAGGGGGCCACCTGGGCTTAGGGAAGCAGGGCCCCTTCTGCAGGTCAGAGGCTGATGGGGGCCCAGAGCTACCTCCTGGAGCCACCGACGGCTGTCAGCTCTAACGAGAGCCGGTCAGGTGGCTGCACCAGGGCTATCTCTGGGCTGGGGCCACTGCTTGGTGCACCTGAGCTCACCTGACACCAGCCTACCTGTGACCTTTGCCCCACTCCGGAGATAAGCTTGTCCCTAGCAAGGCCCCTGGAAGCCACCTGTAGCCTGATTTGGGGGAGGAGGCATGGACCCAGGCAGGTCCCTTGGATCCCTGATTTCTCTGCAGCCACAGGGTCAAGGGGCAGCCTGGCTCCTCAGCCACACTCAGCACTGCACATCACTGCCCAGCCCTGGAAGGGCTTGCCCCCATTCCACAGATGGGGAGACAGGCTCAGAGAAGCCAAGCCACTTGCCCACAAAGAACCAACAAGAAACTGGGCCAGTATTGAAACCCGCGTCTGCCTGATCCCAGAATCCGAATGTTCTCCCTACATGTCCCTCCACCTGTGAGGCCCCGCTGCGCTGTGCTCTGCTCGCTGCACGCCCACGCCTGCTGCAGCCCCAGGGCCACGCCTCCTCACCTGATGCTTACCCTCCCCGCTTCTGAGGACACCTTTCCCCTCCAGGGTGGACCAGCTGAGGTCCTAGCCCACCTTCTAGACTCATTTCAAATGCCCCTTCTCCACGGAGGCTCCTTGATTCCTCTCATCCTCCTCTGGGCTCCTGTTCTCACTGGTCCCTGCTCACCGCCGCCCCGCAAGGAGCAGAACTGGACTGCGCCCTGTCCACCCCAGCCTCGAGGGCTCCTCCAGGGCGGGGACAACCCGAGTCCTCTTCCTCCAGCTCCCGGCGCCTTCTCCAGGGCCAAAACTTGGGGACATCTAGTCAACTGCTTTCCTTCACAGAGGGGGAAACTGAGGCTTGATGGAATGAGAAGCCAATTCTCAGAAGAGAGGGCTGGGGGGAGGGGGTGGATAGCTGACAGGTGAACGTCCACAATGTGGCCAGGCTGTGGGAGACTGTTATCGCCTCGTCAGCGGGGCAGAGTCTAGACTGAGGGCGGTGACATTGCCTGTCCTCTCACTAATGGTCGGGCCACGCCGTATTATTTGGGATGATGATGGTAAAGGCTGTCATTTACTGGGCACTTCCTGCCCACCAGGCACCGTCCTGAGCACTACACAATGATTCTGTCTTCACAACAACCCTCTCAGGGACACTCTGTTACCCCATTTCAAAGACGCAGAACCACAGCACAGAGAGATTAAGAGGCACGCTGTTGAGTCCCCCAGCCATGCTAAGGTGGAGTCAGGATTTCAGGAGAAAGGCTGGCTTCAGAGCCTGTGTTCCAACCACGGCTCCACACTGCCTGACAAAGAGGGACAGAGGCACATCGAAGGTTGCTCAGGTGATCAGGCTGGAGAAAACGCAGAGCCAGGTCCTCTGAGGAGAAGTGGGGTGGAGCTGGACAAAGTGGTGGGCATGGTGGGCAGGGGCCTGGGTACCAATCTCAAAGGGGTGCTAAGGCACCTCTGGTGAGGCAGAGATGGACAGACGGGCACCCCTGGAACACCTCCGACTGAGTGGCAGCTGGGAAGCTTTGGTTCGTCTTTGGGGTGGGGGCTGAGACCCCGTTCCTAAGGGGTATCCTCAAGTAACAACAAAGGATACTTAAACTGCATCCCAAGGAGGGTGAGTCCAGTGGACTCCACAGCTTTCAACCGATGGGGTGAGGAACGCTGTCCATGTGCCTCTCCAGGCCCCCTCTCCACCCTGCGTGGGGCCTGGGAGGCTGATCTCACTGGGCTGCATTGGGCTCCGTGCTGCTGGCTTCTGGGGAGGTTCACCCAGTGGGAAGCCCCAGCGGAGACGGAGGAAGGACTCCCAGGTCTCCTGGGTTGACTACACAGGCCACAGCCCATCCATATAGCTGACCACTTTCTCCCCTTGCAACTTCAGCCCCGGGCGGTCACTGTTCCCAGGGGCTGCCAGCCCCGATCTGCACTCTGCTTTGTTGGGGTACCACACCCCTATTGTCTGGGCAGTCCACCCGGGCCAATACACCCTCTCTGGCTGGGCCAGAGCAGAGGAGACCGAGCACTGCCACCAGTGACCTCCTTTTTTCAGTCTTCCCCTGAGCAGCCCTCAGAGACTCCCCAAAGCCTTGGAACAAATGATTACAGAAGAGCAGTTTGCCTTCTTTCGTTACTAAGTATGCTGGCCTCCATGTCTCAGCCTGGGCTGGCCCGGCACACAGAGGAGGCCGGGGCAGAGGACAACCCCGGACAGTTTCCGAGTGCTCAGGATATGGTCGGTATTGAGCTCCACACACCCAGCTCTTTATGTGCTTCTCAGAACAACCTAAGGAAGCATATCCCACTTACGCATCTTTCAGAAGACTGGTGCTCGAAGAGCTGAAATGGCTCCCCAGGGCTGTATTGCCTGTAAGTGACAAAGCCAGGACTCAAATGCAAGTTTTTCTGCCTCCAAACCCCATCCTGACAGCTACCTTGAAATAATTTTATTGCACTGGCTTCCAGTAGAAGCAAGTGATTTAAGTGGGGTCAATCGTTGGTGAGGGCCAGATGGAGGCCTCCAATGCCTCCCCAGGACACTCCCCTAAATGAAAAAAACACCGCTGACATTCTTCAGTCCTCCCAGGTGGGACGGGGCCCCGAGCAGGCGGTGCAGTTGGGTGTCCCGGTTGGAAAAACAAGCAGATTCAGACAAGGCTTCATTGTTAAGGAGAGCCTGATGCTGTGGTCATCCAAACAAAACCAAGCAAAACAAAATGCTTGCCGCCTCGTCTTATCTGTGAGACAAGGGGGACAGGGAAGGGCCCCAAGACTGGGTGTTGATCCCTCCCCCACCAGCCCCCATCTCAGAGACCCAGCCTCAGGTGGCTGGGGCAGCAGGAAAAGCACTATGGGGGAGTCCAGGGTCTGAGTGCAGCCTGGCTCTGCCACTCTGTTGACTGCTGACGTGGCAGGCACTGGCTGATGCTTTCCGTGCATGGCCTCGTTTGGTCTCTACAGCCCCTTCAGAGAGATTATTCTTATTCCTATTTTCAGGTGAAGATGCCAAGGCTCAGAGAAGACACACAAGCAGGGAGCAGAGGAGTGCTGGAATCCAGATTTATCGGATTGCAAAGTCTTTCCACTGCCCGGTTTCTCCAGGCAGGGTGGTCCCAGGCACAGCAGGAGCACAGAGGGAGCAGCCTGGAAGCAATGACTCCTTGTCACAGGGATGTGCAGGTTTCGTCCTGGGGTTGCTGGCAGGGGCACGCTGCAGGGGACGGCCAGGTAGTCCTGGATCTTGGCCACACATTGACATCACCTAGGGAGCTTTAAAAACTACTGATGCCTGGTTCAGCCCCAGCTTGTGGGGTGGGGCCCAGGCAGGACTTTTAAGCCTCCTAAATGGTTCTAATGTGTGCAGCAAAGTTTGAGAGCCATGGGCCCAGACGCCCACTAACGTCTCGCCCACCTTGCAAGCTCCCCACCCTCCATCTCTGGAGGGAGAGAAGGGCTTTGTTACTCTGACCCCATTTTACAAGAGGGGTAAAAAATGGGCAAAATATAAGGGACGAGGTCATGTCCTCAAGGCCCCACAGCCAGCCACCAGTGCAGGCAGCGGAAGGAACCATGACTTCAGGGTGCCTGTGCGGTGAACTCCTTTAAGACACTTGGGGGGTCCTGGCTCCCTTGTCAGCGGAAGAAAACTTTCCCTTTGAGCCTCCTGGGTGGGAGGGTAGGAGGAATTCTTCATGGTATTTTTCTTCTAGAGTCCATTCATTCAAAAGCTAACAGCTGCAGGATTAACGCTGGAAGACCACCTCTCCAGTGGGTGTGCCTTGGGAGCAAGAAGATAAAAGAACTCCTAGCGAGGCCTGTTTATTCTTCTCGCAGGAGATTTGGTCCCAGCCCTGGGGAGAGCTGGGATTCTCAGACCTCGGCCCATACTTCCTCCCCACCTGCCTTCTCGCCTTCCTTGTGCCTTCAAAGCAGAATGTCATAGAAGGCAAGACAGAGAGGGGCGGTGGGAAGAGGGAGGTGTGTGGAGTCCAGCAGACCCGGGGTCTGCCCAAGCTCTACCCCTGGCCAGCTACCCTGGGACAGGAGCCACTCCCTTCTGAACTCATTCCTGGTGCTGACCTCACAGCAGTGTGCTGGCGCGTGTGCATGTACACATGTGTGCATGTGTGTTAAATGACACCTTCAAACTCAGCTCTGGGAACACCACCTCCTGGAAGCCTTTCCTGACTTCCTCCCCACCCAGCACTGGACAACACCAACCCCTGGCCTTCTCTGCTACATTCTGTCACATTCCGTCTCATCATTGCTTCTGCATCCTCCCCTCCCTAGGAGGCCAGCCCGTTCATTCACTGATGGCACAGGGCAGCTGCCCTTTGCTTGGGATTCATTCCATACTCCATTCCCGACCACCTGTCCTCTTTCAGACGCTCTGCTAGGCGCTGGAGACACAGCTAATAACAGCTAACCTGCACTGAGGGCTTATTACGTGCTGGGCATTTTTCTGAGCACTTTACATGTACAATTCATTTAATCCTCACTACAACCTTGTGAAGCAGGTGCTATAATTGTCCCCATTTTACAGATGGGGAAACTGAGGCCCAGAGAGGTTCAATCACTTGCCCAAGTCACACGGCTACTGAGCGTGTGCACATGGCTGGGACCTGAGCATCACCCTATACCACCATCCACAGACCAGGAGGGGACCAGCCCCCGCCACAGGAGCTCACTGTCCACAATCTGGAAGTTTTGTATCATTTTTTTTTTTTTTTTGAGGAACATCAGTCCTGAGCTAACTGCTGCCAATCCTCCTCTTTTTGCTGAGGAAGACTGGCCCTGAGCTAACATCCGTGCCCATCTTCCTCCACTTTATACATGGGATGCCTACCACAGCATGGCGTGTCAAGCAGTGCCATGTCCACACCTGGGATCCGAACCGGCAAAGCCCAGGCCACTGAAGTGGAACGTGCGTGCTTAACCGCTGCGCCACCAGGCTGGCCCCTGAAAGTTTTGTATCTACGTGCCTACCTGTTGAATGTGTTGCCCCCACAGACCAAAATCTCTAATCCTGTTACGTTCTGAAGGCGTGTGTGAGAGGGAGACCAACGCTGCTTCTCTTTCAGGAAGGACACTCTCTGCCCCACATCAGCTCCCTGGAACCCCGACGGCTCCTCCCAACTGGGCCATTCCTGCTGCCACGGCCTGAGAAGAACCGGCCCCTGGACACCCCAGTCCTGCTCCCTGCCCTGAGCTTAACTGGGGGCCTCCACGGCCAACAGCTGCCTGCTCACCAGGAAGGCAGTGGGACTCGCAGCTCCACAAGTCCCCTCTGACACACAGCGCCCCCCAGGCAGCAAAGTGTCCTCCCCTGGGGAGCCCTCCCTGCCACCAGGCACACCCTCCCTCCTGGCAGCACGGGCTTAACTAATCAATCAGCTTCCTACTGAGCCACTTGGTCATGAGGCTGCCAAGGGGACGGGCAAGTGGACTCAGGCTGAAGAAGCACCCGCCTGCGTGCCAGGCCTGGCCAGGCACCTCACTCCTGTCATCTCACTTAACCTCCTCAACTGTTATTGTCAGCCCTATTTTACAGGGAAGGAAACAGAGGTACAAAGGTTGAGCGACATGCCCAAGGGGCTGCTCGCACTGTCTCCCCTGCCGGGGGTGGCTGCCACCTTGTGCCAGGCACTCTGTAAGAAGCGGAGGACTGGGGTGAAGAGAATCTAGTTCTGACGGGCTGGCAAGGGAAGCAGAGCCATGGAACCCGACTCCACAGACCACAGTGAGGGAGCAAGGGCTGTGGATCTGCACAGGAGGAAGGCGGCAATCCACCTGCTTGGGGGAGTCTGGGAGCTCCTAGCCGGAGGCACCTCAGGCCTGGCTAGGCTCCCTGCTGCTCCCCTCCCACCACCACCACAGCGGGAGGAAGGGCAAGCCACGGCTGACAGAGCTCTGCTGCTGGGGGTGCTTGCCACCGCCCTGGAGGCTGCAAAGGGAGGAGAAGCGGCTGCCCTGCCAGCTGCCCTGCCAATGACCCCACTGTGGCGGAGCCAGTCTGCCTCCAGCCCTGCCAACCTGGCCTGGCCCAGCCGGCTCCCAATCATAGGGTCTTCTCTGCCCAGCTAATGACCAGGCTGCCAGCAGCCCAGGCCACCACCCTCCTTCGGGGGAGGCAGCAGCTAACTACAGAGCCTGCTGGCCCAGACAGCAGCCAGGCCAAAAATCACAACCGCCCGCCACACCACATCCTCTGGCCCTGACGCTGTGGTCTCCTCCACCTTCCAGGGTCACGAAGGACACTGCAGAAAGCGGGAGCTCGAACACCATCCCACTCACCATAGACACGGGAAAACAGGACCACAGAGAGGGGCTGATTCACCCCGAGCCACACAGCCAGCCAGCGCAGGGCCCAGGGCCTTAGATGCCTGGCCAAGGGGTCCTTCCTGGGTCCCATGCTCCTCAGCACTGCCCTTCCTCAGCCTTGAGAAGAAGGCTCATTTCCAGGCTTTTTACATGCGAAGGATGCTCTCGAGGTACTCGGGAGGAGCTGAAGAGACAGGACATCTTCTAAAAGCTGTCGAGCTGTCTGTTCAGTCGCAGATAGGAGCACAGGCTTGACTCCTCACTCCCCATTGTCTAGCTGTGTGACCTTGAGCAAGACAATGCACTTCTCTGAGCCCCAGTTTCTGGAGAATAACAGTAGTTATCACCCAGAGTTGTGAATGAGAGTGTCTATAAAGCACTTAGCATAATAAGAACACAAAGCTTTAGCTACTGTTAATATCACATCATGATATTTTCTTTTTAAGATTTTTTAATTTTTCCTTTCTCTCCCCAAAGCCCCCTGGTACACAGTTGTGTATTTTTTTTAGTTGTAGGTCTAGTTGTGGCATGTGGGCTGCCGCCATAGTGTGGCTTGATGAGCGGTGCCATGTCTGCGCCCAGGATCCGAACCAACAAAACCCTGGAGCGCTGAAGCGGAGCACACAAACTTAACCACTCAGCTACAGGGCCGGCCCCACATCATGATATTATTAATGACTATGTGGATGTACTCTACAAACTGTAAAATATGATATAATGGTAGGTATTATTTATTACTATTATTGTGAAGTGTTAAGATTCAGAGGGGGTGTGATCAGAGGGTTGGGTAATCCAGGAACATTTCTAGGTGAATTTATAACCTGAGTTGGGCCTCAACAGATGGAGAGGTGAGCAGAGAAGAGGCAGGGATGGCGGTTCTGACAGCAGGAACCCCACAAGCAAAGGCGCAGCGACGGGGCCACAAATGGTGTGTTCAGGAGACCGTGACGAGCCATGAGCCAGGCATCCAGGCAGTGGCTACGGTGGGCAAGGCCTTGAACGCACAACAAAGGGGGCTGGTCTTCATCCTACAGGCAGCAAGGAGCCACAGAGGGTTCTGAATGGGGACTCCATGATGCTTTCTGAAATGTGAATTCTGTCTGACACTCAAGGCCCTCTACCATCTGGTCACTCACTCCTCTTCTCCACACCACTCACTGACCCCATAAACCCCAGCATCACCACCCCAGAGTCTCCCCACCTCTCTGCTTACTACACTGTCCCGCCTCCTCCAAGGTTAGCCCACCATGGTTCATGTTCACAGTGAAGCAGCCTTTCTCTAGGTACCTATCATATCATGTACTTTACATATGTGACCTCAGGGTCACCCATAACTACCCTGTTTTACAGAGGAGCAAACAGAGGCCTGGCAGGGTCAGGTGTCTTGCCCACTGTCTCAGGGTAAGTATGTGGCATAACTAGTTTTCCACCTTGAACCGATGTCAGGAGCCCCACTCTCTACAGCTAGGTGCCTCCAGCTCCAGCCCAGTCACCCTCCTTGATGAAGCCTTCCAAGGCACTCCAGTCCTCAAGGGCCCCTTGCTGCTACCCCTCACCACTCACTTGGAATCAGAGGTCCATGGCTTGATCCTAGCTATCTAGCTTGGTTTCCATTGTGTCCTGTGGGTCCACCTTGCCCCCAAAGAGGAGAGAGCCAGGGCTGATCATAGACCACTTTCATCTTGTCCTGCCCTCCCTCCTCCCCATACCCAAGACTTAAAAGCACTGACTGGAACCACTCGCTTCCTCTGGCAGGGTTCAGAAGCTCAGTGGAGCCCAGAGCAATTTCCCTGAGCCCGCCTCATAGGGCGAGGGGAGTCATAAATTATTCACTGCACCTCTGTGCCTAGGGAGGCCAGACAATGGGCCAGAGGGAATGCACACCAGCTCCCCCCCAACCAGAGGAAGCCAACAGTCCTGGGGTAGGGGGTCAGAATCCAGAGCCTCTTGCCCAGGGTCCCCAAGCAGATTCTAGAGGGCTGTGGGACCAGAGAGGAGGCACAGGGGAGCCCGACCCATACAGGAGCCCCAGCTGAGCACACCTAGGACTATAAGCATGCAACAGTACTCCGCATTTTCATCTAAGGCAAGTCTGAGAATTTTCCAAGATTTCCTGGTCCAAATTCAAGCTTGTTTTCCTTATAGGAAAGGAAAGAGATATTTGGCCAAGCACTGTATATTTATATCTCATTAATCCTCACAACAACCTTGTAAAGGAGGAATCCTAATTTACAGAGAAGCTGGGGCTCTGAGGAGTGAAAGCGATTTATTTGCCCAGTACCATCTGGCCAGTGGGAGGCAGAGCAGATTCACGCCCGCCCGCTCTGTCTGACTTACTGCTGTCTGTGCGTTCATTTTAGCCTGCCGCTTAGCTCACCCAATTGTGAGCTAGTCAGTCCACTCCTTTTCCACCAGGGTAACTCCCAGGGCACCTGGTAGGCAGTCAGCACTCAGTTTCTGCAGCTAACCCGAAGGGCCTGGGCAAGTGGTTCCACCTCCCTGAGCCTCAGTTTGCCACACAAGGTGCCATTAGTATCAAGCCCAGTCTTGGCAAACACAAAAAACTCTTTAGCACTTGACACTTCACTGGATGTGATGGCCTCATTATCTGAGCAGGTAACACACAGCCTGCCTTGGCCCCATTTTACATGTGAGGCTTGGAGCCATCGATGCACCCGAGAGGTCCCAGGTGGCTCCCCAACTCTATTCTACCTCACTCCAGGTTCTTTCCACCATACCATGACATGAGATCACAGGTGTGAAATGATCTCATCGGAGAGGAGCTTTGTTTAGATCATGGAGTATTAGGAGAATTTGAAATCCCACAGATGGGGGAGAACCCCAAGCCCCTCAGTCACCTTCCCTTCCAGTTGTCCCAACCCCTCCCCGCCTAGGGACTGAGCTTCCAGCCTTCAGCTGAACTCTCCAGCCTCCTCCACCTCCCCGGGGCTTTCCAAAGTGGTTTCCTATTGACTCCAGGAAGCTAGGCACAGCACGGGTTAACTAGTCCCAGCCAACCACAGGGCTCAGACCAAGGCCATGTCCACCACAACCCCCCGCCCCCACGCCCCCCAGAACAAGAGCCCAGAGTTCATGCCAAACACTCTTTCACGACACCCCTCTCCCTGCACAGCCCCAGGGGGCAGCAGAAGGAGGCCCTGCCTAGGAATCCAGACACCTGGGACTATGCCCCCGCCCTGGCAGCCCCAGCCTTGAGACTTCGAGCAAGCCCCTCCCCTCCTGGACCAGAGGTGTCTTGCAAGTTCCTGGGTCCAGGAGAGGCTGAGTCCAGGAGAGCCTCTGAGCCAAAGGTGATGGCCGCCCGCATGTCTCAGACCCCAGTGCTAACCACACAGACTCTCACTAGAGCCTCACAGGTGGTCATCTTGACCTCACATCAGATGTGAGGAAAACCCCAGTCATCCACCCAGAAGATGCTAACTGGGGTGGGAGAGGGGATACCTTGAAGGGTGTTTCAGAAGGTTTTCTGTGTGCTTCTGGCTCAGCCTCACCCCTCCTCCCCCACGGCCCCCAAGCCTCAGTGTCCCTGTTAGTAATCTGAAGGATGTGAGCTGGCTGAGTGCTGAGGGACCCCATCTCCTGCAGTTCTGATGGGCTCTGACTTGGGAACGTCTACACGGAGTTTCCCCATCAGATAAGCGGTGACTCAGGACCTCCAGGGTGTCTTAGAGACTCTGGAGTGTGGCACGCAGGTGCCAGGTGCCACTGCTCTCCGGTCCTGGGCCCATGGAGAGAACAGCTGGGGAAATAGGAAGCTTCCCACCTCTGCTCTCAACTCTGGGTCACCTTTCCTGGGAGGTGACATGGCCACGGAGTGGGAGAAGGAGGCCAGGAGAAGCCACCTCCCCAGCCTCAGATCAGCTTTTGAATGCTCCAGCGGCCCCACATTGACCAGTTCCCCACCACCCCCTCCTGCCAGGCAGCTATCCACTTCCTTTCTTTTTCTCTTCATTCTCTGCTTCTTTCCCTCTCCACCCTAACCTTCTTCCCCAGTCTCATCCTCAGAGTGAAAAGAGTAGGGTCAATCAACCCCGTGGAGCCTCAGTTTCCCTATCTGTAAGCGCCCATAACGATACACAACACCTTTTATCTCACGGAATAGTAGCGAGCCTTAAATGAGGGACCATTTGCGCAAGGGTGGGGCGCGGCCCCACACACAATGGGCGCTCAATAAGTGCTGATGTCTTCCCTTCCCCGCGCCCCCTCCCAGCCAGTTCCGGCCTCAGTTGGCGCCCCGCACGCACCAGCAGCCGGCCCGGCGCCGCGTGGGGTGGGTCCAGGCCGCCCCTGCCCGGCATCCGCGCCGCCCTCACCTGCAGCTCTCGGTCTCGCCAGCCGCCGGGGCAGAGGGGCCACCTGTGTTCTCCGCGGAGCGAGCGCCCAGCCCCTCGCCTGGGGCGGCAGGAAGGTGGCCGCTTCGGCTCGCCGCACCAGCCCAGACCGGTTCAGTCCGACTGTCCAGCCCGCCGGGGACCCCTCGCGGGGCGCTGGACCCGGACCGGGGCTTCCTGGGCGCTCGCACGGTCCCAAGTCCGAAGCACGGGGTCGGAGGCAGCGGAAGGCTCGGGTCTCGGGAACCGGAGGCTGGGGACGCGCCGGCTCCTCCGCACTCAGTCGGGAGGCTGGGGGCGCCCTAAGTTAACCCCTGGCGGAGGGCTGGGCGCTCCGACGCACACTACCGAGAGGCTGGGAACGAGCCCGCAGCCATGGCCCCGTGGGGCCCAGGAGCGTCCCGCGCCGGTGCACGGTTCAGGCTCGGGGCTTGCGGCGTCCCGGCCACGACGCCCCGGACCGCGGGGCGGGGAGCGTCCCGACGCGGAGCCGGCCTGGGGCAGGCTGGGCAGGCGGGGCGCGGGCGAGGAGGCGCGGAGCCGCGGCGGCCGGCGCCCGACGTGAAGTCTTCCCGGGTCCGGACTCTGCTCGCTCTGCAAAACTGGGCGGCCCTCGGCGCGCCGGCTGACTCCGGCGCTCGCGACCGCGGCTCCACTTCCTCCTCTTCTCCCCGCTCGCTCGCCGCCCGCTCAGCCCCGCGCCGCAGCCGCGGCCGCCGCCGCTGTCATCCCCGCCGCCCACCCCCACAGGAGCCGCAGCCCGAGCCGAGCCGAGCCGAGCCGAGGCAGCGCCGCCCAGCGCCCGAGCGCCTGCCAGCGCGGCCCCGCCCGAGCGGGGCGGAGTCAGCCCGAGGCCCCGCCCCCGCCCGGGCCGCAGGCGAGGGGTGGGGCCTGCCCAGGTCCCCGCCCCCGGCCCCCGCCGTCGGGCAGCGGGAGCCAATCGGAGAGCGGGAATAGGGCGGGGCCCGGCGGGACGGGTACTCCACCTCGGAGGGGCGGGGCCGGCAGCGCAGAGCTGCGGAGAGCGAGGACAATGGAGGGGTGGGGGCTTTTAAAGAGCGGCGCGGGGCCGGGTTACCCGGGGACCCCGAGGGAGGGAGAGGTGAGGAGGACTGGTTTGTCGGGGGCGAGGGGGTGTCATGGGGTAGGAACAGGGGTCTGGGTAGGGAAGGCAGCAGGGTGGAGGTGAGTTATCGGGGTGGCGGAGCCTTCAGGAGTGGTGGGGCACCGCCCTCGCAGTGCGCCCCCCACTCCCCAGCTTCTAGAGCTCAGCACGAGATGAGCGTTGGTTGCTGTCAGATATTCAGATTTCAGGACGCGGTGAAAATAAGTTTTTGAAAATAAAGAGCGGATTTTCTTCGACATTTCCCCTGTTCCAGCGCCCATTGCGGGGAGGTGCGTCGTTGTCACTTTTACAAATACGAAGTCGGGAGCAGAAGTATGTGAGGACAGCGCACACACACCTCGAGTCGTGAGGTCCCTCCCTTAGGCTCCCGTCCCCCCTCCCCCAGCGCCTGGGGGCGGGGAGCTGTGCCAGATTTATCTCGAGTCCCCAGCACCCCGCACAGGGCAGGGCACAGAGCAGGCGGCGGAGGGTTCTGATGTATGAATGAACCGAGTGTTGAATGTGCTGCAGGGGTCATGTGAAAGCCACTAATTGGCCTGGGGGGTGAAGGAATGGAGGCCACACAGTACAGCTTTTCTGTGAACCTCACACCAACCTTATGCAGGCAATAAGTACCCCATTTCACCAAAGCACAGAGAGGCCAGGTGATGTCCCAAGACCATGTGGCTGTTACAGGATTCTATTCACTCATCACTGTAGCATCCTAGGGCAAACCTGTGTGGCTTTGAACAGATGTGACCTCTCTGAGCCTCTGGTTCCTTATCAGTAAAAGGGAGATAAAGATGCTGCTACTTGGCAGGGACTGGGCAAGTGCAGGGCTTAGAGGGTGGAGGGAAGGGTATTCCTGGCAGAGGAAACAGCATGTGCAATGTCATGGAGTCTGAAAGAACACTTCTGAAGACCCCTGGCCTATTCTGGGGCGATTAGGAGAGTCTTCCCTGAGGCTGAGTGACAGGCAGCCTCAGGCTAGAAGTAGGGGTTAGCTAGGTTAGGGGGGGACCTCGGGGAGTGGACGGTGCTCTGGGCAGAGAGGCCAGCTTGGGCAAAGCCCTGGAGGCGAGGGAGAGCGTTGTTTTGTTGAAGAACCCAGATAAGTTTGGGGTGGCTGGAGTTCCCAGGGAAAGGACAGCGGAACCAGTGGGAAGAGAAGAGTGTGGAGAGGCAGGCGGGTCCAGACAGGAGGGAGTCCAGACTTTAAGGGCTGAGAACTCTGTTGGGGTCTTGCTCATGATCTTGAACTCAGCAGGGTTATGCTGAGGCCCCAGCCTTGAAGACTCAGAGTCTGGACTCACGGGTTGTCAGAGGGGCGCCCTGGGAGGTTTCGAAGCCAAGCATCGGTATGGGAAAGACGGAGCTTTGTAGGGAACTGGATAGCATGAAAACATTTAAAGCCCACAAGAGGCAAATGGTGTGGGGCGTTCACAGTGAAGGGTTGGAGGCCTGGACCCAGAGGCTCTGCTTCATCCCCTCCTTAGAGTGCACCAGCTTAGTCTGGTTGGAACAACAAGAAGGAGGGAGAGCTGCAGGCTCAAGTCCACGTAGGGGAGGGGGCTCTCTTAGCCAGGCCGAGGGGTTAGGGGTGAGAAGTTGGCTCTGGGTGCCTGTGGCTGGAGGGCTGGTGGGAGGTTATTTTGCTTTATGTGTCGAGCATGGTAATGGTGCTAAGAAACCTTGTGACTTCTCCCTCTGCTCATAACCTTCCGTAGCTCCCAGTTGCCAGCATGATCAAGTCTTAAGACCCTAGCCTGGTGTTCCAGCCCCTCCATTATTGTTCTCTGCCAACCCCACCAGCATCATCTCCCAACCACTTCCCTCTCCCCTCACACCAAACCTCTCGGCTCCATCCACAAGCTGGATGCAGTCTCTCTCCTCCATGTGGCTGCTCCTGCTGGTCCCCTTGTCTGGGGGGCCATGTTCCCCTTCTTTCCTGAGTTAATTCCTACTTCCCTGCTGGATGGAAGGGAAGGAACTTTAGGGCAAACGCCCATCTGTCCTTTTTGCCGCTGTACCCTCAGAGCCTGCACAGAGTAGGTGCTTGGCACATCATCATTGAATGAATGCTCCATCTCTCAAATCAGGTGTCTCCTCCTCTGAGAAGCCTGCCTGGACTCCCCCAGGGAATCTGCCTTTGGCCTGGGACCTCTTGGCTGGAAGGCTCTGTAGTTATGTACTTCCTGTCTAGTTGGCCCGCTGGGCCAGGGGCACCTCCGTGGCCATGCACCCCCCCCCACCTACCGCCACCCAGCACAGCACCAGGCCGCCCTCGGAAGACCTCAGCATTGGGAGGTGAATGAGGCCCTCAGAGAGCCCTCTCCGGCCGCCCCTGCAGTGAGGCAGGCCCGCAGGGCAGAATGCCAGCATGAAAAAGCGGCTTTCAGAGCAGACCCTCCTGACCCCTGGGGCCCAGGAGGGGAATGCCCAAGGTCACCAGGAGGTGACCAACAAACGGTACTCAGACGCCCACATTCTCCCCCGGGCCACCCTCCCAGGGGAGGAAGTCTCCTGACCTGGGAGAATCGGGCCTTTTTGTGGCGGAGAGGCCCAGGAAGCGTGACAGAGGCCTGGTCACAGGAGCTTGTCTGGGAGGGTGACTGAGGGCTCGGAGGCCGGTTCTGAACCTGGGCCTCGCTTGGGCTGACAGAAAAGGCTAGCCTTGTCTGCCTGTGACCCTGCTCCAGGAACCTTCCACCCTCCTGGATTCTTCCACCAGACGAGGATTAACAGCAAGGTTGCTGCAGCTTCAGCTCTGTCGTCCGGCTCCTTCCCGCTCTCGTTGCTGATATACGGTCGCTGTTGCACCTACACCCATATTAAGAATTTCACGTTCTTTTTCTTAAATAGGGCCCCGAATTGTATGACTTCACAGCCCACGACATCTGCTTCCAGCAAATCTTTATAGCACACCCACCATGTCAGGCACTGTGCTAGGTGCTGGAGGGCACACCACGGAGCATCGAGCAGAGGTGACCCTGCGCTCCTGCAGCCGCTGTCTGGCGGGGTCGAGAGCTCAGCTGGACTCATTGGCCCTCACAGCACATCCTGCCTCCCTGCCTCAGCCTCCTCCACCAGCCTAGAATCCTTTCCCAGCCCCACCCGGCCACTGGCATTTTCTCCATCCTTCAAGGCCCAGTGCACAAGCTGAGCCCTCTGAGAAGCGTGCCTGACTCCACCAGTGGGAAGCAGGGTGTCATCCACTGGAGCCTGTGACACTTCAGGCTCTTTGTGTCTCTCTTGGGACTCTGATCCCCTTGGATCTTGGGCTGTTCGTGGGTCAGTTTTCCCACTAGAGGGTAAGGGATGGAGTCTGGTCTCTCTCTATGCCCCCCGCTCATCGGCACTCACCAGCACTTCCTGAGCTGGACAAAGTCCCAGACCAGACATTGTGCACCCAGGGATGGGACAGTCAGGGAGGAGCCACCCTCCCTGATCACCAGGAGCCCCCCGTGCCAGGGCTGTCTGCAGTGGAACTGTCAACACAGGAGGCTGCCTGTTGCAAAGGAGGGCAGGGCAGCTCAAAGGCCGCCTCACAGGGAAGGTGACAGTCGGCTGGCCCTCTAAGGATGAGCACAGCTTGTCAGGATAAGGAGGGAAGACTCTTCTATTCTGGGCAGGGGAGGGAGACATTGAGCAAAAGTCATGACAGTGGGAACAGCAGGTGACAGGTGAGAAGTTTGGTGTGTCTGGGAGAACAAGAACGATGTGGGAAGGGAGAAATTGAGGGCGCACATGGGAGCAGTTAGAGCATAGACTCTGGACCCACACGGCCTGGGTTGGAATCCTGGCTCTGTCACTGCTCTGTGCCTCAGTCTCCTCAACTGTAAAGTGAGGATGATCCTAGTACCTACCTCACAGGGTGTTTCTAAGGATGAAGTGAGTTAATTTTTGTAAGAGCTTAGGGTAGTGTTGGGACATGGTAAGCTGCTCTGTGAGTGTCTGATAAACAAGATGGAGCTCGAGGGGCAGGCAGGTGGAGGCCGTATCAGGTGGGGCTTTGAGTTTGGACTTTATCTGGAGGGCTCGCAGCCTTAACGAGGGGGAGGGGTGAAGAGGGGGAGGGGGCTGGGCTTGGATCCAGCCTCGCTCCTCCCCACTCACCACCATCCAGAGGGCCTCCTGCTCGCTCACAGCCCTGCCTGCCTCTCCCCCTCCCTGGCCTTCCGGTGCCCTCGGTGGCCCTGTGACCTCGATTGACGATTGACGTATGTGGAACTGTGGGGGCTGGGACTCCATCCACCCCGGCACACCCGGAGAAACTTTATGGCCCAATTTATTATCAAAGGAGGTCACGGGCAGGCCCCGAGGGGTCCAAGGCACCAGGGCAGGGTGAACATCCAAACCCTGGCTGAGCTTAAAGGATGGCGAGACCGGATAAGAATGCGTTGAGTGAGGAATGGATGGGAGAATGGCGGGGCGGGGTGGGGGGTGGGGCAGTCACTTGTCCAGACTGGGGGCAAAGTTGGATGTAGGACACTGTGGGCGTGATGCTGTGGGCTTCGGAGCCAGATGCACATCTTGGCCCAGTCGCCTCCCCTCTTTATGCCTCAGCTGCCTGCTGAGTAAAATGGAGATGAAAATAGTGGCCCCTCAAAGGTGGCGCGGATAAACCAGGTCATTTGACTGCCTCTGCTGCCCCCTGCTGCCTAGTACTGGTCGGTGCAGAATGATGATAGCGCTAACGCGAGAGCGCTGGTTCTCAACCTTTTTGGACTCAGGACCCTTTTCCACACCTAAAAATTATTGAGGATCCCAAAGAACTTCTGTTTATGTGGTTTTTACTGGTATTTACAGTATTAGAAATTAAAACGGAGGAATTTAAAAACATTTAAATAGCTAAAATAGTAACAATCTTACTAAATTAAATATTAACATATTTTTATGAAAAATAACTATATGTTCCAAAACAAAAAATTAGTGAGAAGAGTGGCATGGTTGTTTTCTTTTTTAAATATTGGCACCTGAGCTAACAACTGTTGCCAATCTTTTTTTTTTTTCCTGCTTTTTCTCCCCAAACCCCCCCAGTACATAGTTGTATATTTTTAGTTGTGGGTCCTTCTAGTTGTGGCATGTGGGACACCGCCTGATGAGTGGTGCCCTGTCCACGCCCAGGATCCAGACCGGTCAAACCCTGGGCCACGGAAGCAGAGCGTGTGAACTTAACCACTAGGCCATGGGGCGGCCCTGTGGCATTGTTTTATATGTTTACAAACTTTTTTAATGATTGGCTTAATAAAAAAACAGCTGGATTCTCCTGTCTGCTTCTGCATTCAGTCAGATGCAATATGTTGTTTTGGTTGAAGTTCACCAAGAAAATGAGGGCTAACACTGATGTTTAGTTAGAAAAGGGAGGGGTGTTCTAATAGCCTTTTCACATAATTGTGGCTATTCTTCTTTAACACTAATCTGAACTTGACAAATTTCTTGAAGGTTAATTGCTATTAGAGTCTGAAACCATATCAGTGAAATTTTCGTACTCAGTTGCATTAAAACCCATTAGTGGCTTTTGCACTTTGCACGTATCTTTTACCCATGCGTGGTTTTGTAGGAGCATGTATTTGCCATTTGGGAAAAAAATGGCTTACCAACTTATGCAGATCTTTCAAATATCAATAAATTTCAGTATATAATATAGAAAAATCAAATTCATTAATATCACCACCAGTCTTATCAGAAAAGTCTGTAAGTATTGGGAGGCTGTCAAGCTCACAGTGGTCAACACAAATTTCCTAAAATTCTAATTTTCACTTGAAAGCTTGAATTTTATCATTAGCCACAAATGCTGTCAGTTTACCTTGAAATGACAGACTCACTTTATTCATTTTTGAGGAACTGCCAGCCAGATACTCAAGTCTGTGTAACCGTAATTTATCTGTAAATATTGCTTTCAAGTAAAAATGGTGTTCCGTGAAAAAAGTGGCTAGTTCAGCTCACAATTCAACCAATTGCACAAATATTTTTCCTGGAGACAAGGGTCGTGCTTTGGTCCACAGCTGGCATGCTTTATGATACTTCCTACTGTCACACAGAATATTAAAATATGTGCATTCGAGGGTCAATATATAATGAACTGAATAATTTTTATTGCTTCATCAAAGACTTTCTTGAGAGATATTGGCAGTGTTTTATTGTGAAGGCATGGCAGCAAAAAATACAGTGACTTCTAGTACAATCTGGGGCCGCTGCTCTGGTTCATGGTGAGGCACCAGAAGTTGTACCACCTTTGCTTTTGCACCATCTGTGAAATGTCACTCCAGTGGAAAAGGCCACTGTCGCCTTAGTATTGTGGTGAAAGGAGTTTGGACCTTGCAGACTCCCTGAAAGGGTCTGCTGTCTGCCCTGGAGCGTGTATTGTGTCCTAGGCACTGGTCCAAGCATTTCACTCCTTTTAAAATAATGTGTGGCAAAATGTAAATAACATAAAATTGACATTCTCACCATTTTTAAGTGTACAGTTCAGTGGCATTCAGTACTTTCACATTGTTGTGCAACCATCACCACCATCCCTCTCCAGAATTTTTTTCATCTTGTAAAACTGAAATTCTGTGCCCATTAGACAATAATTCTCCATGCCCTCCTCCCCAAGCCCCCGGCAGCCACCACTCTACTTTCTGTCTGTATGAATTTGACTGCTCTAGGCACCTCATATGGGTGGGACCATACAGGCTTATCTCACTTAACATAATGTCCTCAAGGTTCATCCATGTTGTAGCATGTGTCAGAATTTCCTTCCTTTTTAAGGCTTAATAATGTTCCATTGCATGAATATGCCACATTTTGTTTATCCACTCATCTGTTCATGGCCACTTGAGTTGTTTCCATCCCTTGACTATAGTGAATAATGCTGCTGTGAACTTGGGCATAAAAGTATCTATTTGAATCCTTGCTTTTAATTGTTTTGGATATATACCCGGAAGTGGAATTGCTGGATCATACGGTAGTTCTATTTTTAATCTTTTGAGGGATCACCATACTGTTTTCCACAGCAGCTGCACCATTTTACATTCCCACCCACAATGCAGAAGCGTTCCAATTTCTCCACACCCTCACCAACACTTGTTATCTTATGTTTTTTGATAACTGCCGTTTTAATGGATGGGAAACTCATTGTGGTTTGATTTGCATTTCTCTAATGATTAGTGATGGTGAGCATCTTTTCATGTGCTTATTGGTCATCTGTATATCTTCTTTGAAGAAACGTCGATTCAAGTTCTTTGCCCATTTTTGAATCAGGTCGTTCGGTTTTTGTTGTCCTTGTTGACAAGCATTTTACTGTTAAACCTCATCACGGCCCTGTGAAGTCAGCACCATTATTATTCCCACTTATAGACACGGAAACAGGCACAGAGCTTAAGCTGTTTGCCCAAAGTCACACAGCTAGGAAGTGGTCGATCCAGGACTCAGATATCTGGTGTTCTTTTTCACTATGCCATTTTCCCCAAGAACAGGGGGGCATCCTTTAATTTCAGGAGCAGCAGGGGAAGGGAAAGGAAGAGGAGAGTTGAGGAGAGACCTCTTGTCTCTAAGGTCATGTGCTTAAGAGGCACTCACAGCACTGTTCTTCAGGGCAGAAAATTAGAAATACTCCGGGGGCCAGCCCACTGGCGCAGTGGTTAAGTGTGCACATTCCCCTTTGGCGGCCCAGGGTTCACCGGTTCGGATCCTGGGTGCAGACATGGCACCACTTGACAAGCCATGCTGTGGTAGGTGTCCCACATATAAAGGAGAGGAAGATGGGCATGGATGTTAGGTCAGGGCCTGTCTTCCTGAGCGAAAAGAGGAGGATTGGCAGTAGTTAGCTCAGGGATAATCTTCCTCAAAAAAAAAAAAAAAAGAAGTTCTCCAACCAGCCCTCACCACAGCCAAGGTGATAGCAACCGTGGCTGCCTATAATAATTCAGGGCATCTTTGCTGAACACCCGGTCCACGCCAGACCTGAGGCTGGCACTAGAGATGCGAAATGCAACTAGAGATGCAAAATGCAACCAGACCCCATCCTCTGCCCTTGAGGAGAGTGTTCAGTTAGTGGGGGGACCCGGATGTGCCACATCATGGTAACCTCACCAAAGGGTATTTCATAAACTCAAAATGCCATCTACCGCTTCCCACAGAGTTCTCTTCTGATTCTGCTTCTGTAAATAGAAACCTGAGTGAACTAGTTTCAGCATAAAGGGGAATTCAGTGAAGGGATTGGGGGGAGTCCCTGCAGCTCTAAGGACGGGTACAGTCAGACCTCAGGAAGAGGAAAAAAGGAGCCCTCAAACAGGCCCGAGATTAATATTATCATGGTCCACCCACCCAGAGGAACTTAGTTTTCTGTGCCTGTCCTAGTTCTGAAATGCTTGGAGAGAAGATGATTGGCCCAGATTGCCTCTGGTCCTCACTCCTCCTCATGGAGGTTAAGAGTGAAGGAATGTGGTACCTGCGTTTGCAAACATGGATGGAGGGGATAGAAGCAATTCTTGGAACAAAGGTGCTTGGCGGACAATCTGCTCAGTGTCTCTGGACTAATCAGTGCACAAACACGTCTTTTGTATGGTCATAATGAGGTTTGTTTGTAACATCGTGGACTTTACTTGTTTCACTAAACATGATTTCACATGTATAGCAACGGCAAGGTTCACACAGTTATGGACTCATGTGACCTTTTGTGATCGCTTTTCTTCCCTTGGTGCATTGGTCAGCTATTGCGTAATAATGCTGCGTAATGAGCAACTCAAAATCTTGGTGGCTTATAAACAATATTTCTTCTTTGTGCTCAGGGTCTGCAGGTGGGCTGGAGTGGCAGAGAAGGCTCTGCTTCAGTCTGTGTTTTCATGGCTCAGGTCTGCTCCACATGTGTCTCATTCTGAAACCAGTGGCTACCCAGGGCATGCTTTCTCATGGTGGGTGGAAGGAACTCAAGAGGGGTGAGTGGAAACACATGGTCCTTCTTAAGGCCTCGGCTCCGAGCAGTCACACAGTCTCTTCTGCCCACGTTCCACTAGCCAAAGTGTGTCACAAGACCAAGCCCAATCTCAATAGAGAAAGGCAGTACACTCTGCCCTCAGTGGACCATGGCAATGGTAGAAGGAAGAATCGAGAGCAAATGGTACAGCCTACGACACTATCTTCAACTGTAAACATCAAAATTCGTGGATGGTCATTTGGTCTCATGGGTGCTGTCCTCCACTGCTATGACTTAACTCTTCCTCCCTCCTGACTCCAGACCCGCGTTTCCAGCTTCCTTCTGGATGGTCCACAGGCCTCTCAAACTTACCATGTCCAAAACTGAACTCACTGCGTCCTCCCCAAAGCCCCTCCTCCTCCTGCATTCTCCATCTCTGCGACAAGCCCTAACGTCCACCTGGTCACCCAGGCCAGAGCCTGCGGTCATCCTAGACGTCACTCTCCAAAGCCAGTCAGTCATGGAGACTCAGAGACGGGAATTCGAGAACTCCTGGGATTCCCGTGCTTCCAACACTGGAGTTTCTGTCTCTCAAACATCTAAACGTCTTTCCGACCTCTCCCCTACCCTGCGGCTCCCATAATCACCTCCCCAGGCTGGGCCCCATCATCTCAGCCTCCTCACCACTCCCCCTACTTCTTCTCTTGCCCCCTCCAGCCCACCTCCCCCTCCTTCTAACTCAGAGCTGACCACACCAGCCCGTTGAGGACAACTCTTCAGCGGCTCCTCATTTCTGGGCCCCCAGCAGCACATGCTGGACCCTCTATGGAGATGCCTCTTTCCTCGGCCAGCCTGGACCACCCAGCTCCAGTTTCTCCTCCTCTAGAGAGACTCCCTCATTCTCTGAGGGAGGTCTGCCACCCGTGAAAGGAGAGAGGGAAGGAGGAATTAGGTGGGAAGATGGTCAGACTGTGGTGCGGCTCTGCGGGTCTCGCCAGCACAGGGGGCACCTGAGGGCACAGACTGCCTCTTAGAGGAGACACTACAGGGAAGAAATGGCCCAACCCTCGTTCTCCCACTGCGCTGTCACTGACTAGACCTGCCAGGGGGGACGTGACCTTGTTCCCAAAGGGGCTGCAGCTGGAGGCTGTTGCTAAGCACACTCCTGGCTGCGAGCTCCCTCTAGAAAGGAGATCTGAGCCGCAGGCCTCCAGGGCCTGATAGAGGCCTAAAGGGGGAAGGACTTAGAGAGAAGCTCTAGGCCAGCAACTGGCACCTTTTTCATAGGAGAAAACGGAGACTTGGTGAGGGGAAGTGATTTGCCCAAAGTCACCCAGCTGGCAGACCAGTGTGCAAACCCAGGTCGTTCTGACCCCACATCTGTGCCCTTCATCTCACTGCCACTTCAAAGTCTCCGCCAGACAGAGGATGGTAGGCAGAGTGGGGAGACGTGACTTCAGGCCGGATGCTCAGCTCGCAGCCGGGCTCCCACAGGCCCCTGCGCTTCCCTCTGCCCACACCCTTACCAGCCGCTTCTGTGTACGTCAGCTCATGTGTCTACTCCCACCAGGCCACACCCCAGCACCTGGCCCAGGGCCTGCTACATCATGGTACACATGACAGTGGGCATTGTTGCCCCCTGTTCTACTGCCCTCTCTGGGCAGCCCAACCCTCCTGGGCAGGGAGAGCATCCTTCACTCATTCATTGGTTCCTTCCTTTCTTCATTCCTTAAATAAATGTATATCGAGTGATGACTCTGTGCTCAGCATTGTTCTGATGCTGGGGATGCACCAGGGAAAATCCCTGCCTTCATGAAATTTGCTCTCTAGTGGAGGGAGGTAGACAATAAACAAACAAATAAAAGAATGTATATTAGATGAGATCCATGCTATGGAGAAAAGAAAGAGCAGCTTAGACAGAGGAGAGTGGGGAGTGTCAACAAGGGAGTCATCATTTTGAATAGTGTAGTCAAGGAAGGTGGCATTTGAGTAAAAACCTGAAGCAGATGACAGGTGCAAGGGCCCTGAGGTGGGTGTACCTGGCATGTTTAAGCCAGGAGGCCACTGTGGCTGGAATGGAGGCAGTAATGGGATGGGAGGAGGTAAAAGCTGGTCTACAAGGTCACAGACATCAGATCATGGAGGGCCTAGAGCCCACAGCCAAGAATTAGACTTTTACTCCCATCAAAATGGGAAGGCGCTGCAGAGTTCTAAGCAGAGGGGGGGATCATCATTTGCCTTATGAGTTAAATAGGCCGGGGGGGATGGGGAGAAGCAGGGAGAGCAGAAAGCAGCAGTCAGACAGGAGGTGAGGGTGGCGCAGCTCAGGGCGACAGCAGGGGTGGTGGAGAAGGAATCAGATTCTGGGATGCCTTTGGGAGGTAGAGCCCCAGCATTCTCAGATGAACTGAATGGAGATTGTAAGAGAAAGAGGGGAGGCAAGGACAACCCCAAGTTTTTGGCCTGAGCACCTAGAAGGATGGCGTTACCAGGATCTGACACCAGGGAGATGACAGGAGGAGAAGGTTTGGGGGCAGATCAGAATTCGGGTTTGGACGTGCTAATCTTGCGGTGTCTCTTAGACATCCAGGCGGAGCTGTCAGGCACACAGTTGGTGTACTAGTCTGGAGTCTGGGAGAGGTCCAGAGCCCTGGGAGCTGCGGGCCCGGAGGAGGCGTTGAAAGCCTTGCGACTCAATGAGATTGACGAGGAAATGGTGGCTGCTGGAGATGAGCAGAGCACAGACTGAGCTCGGGGGCTCCTGCATCCGAGGAAGAGTGGGAAAAGCAGCAGAGGCAGAGAAGGAGCGTCTGGGGAGGCAGGAGGAGCCCCAGGGGGTGTGGGGTCCTGGAAGTCAAGGGAGGAAAGTGCCCCCCAAGGAGGAGTGGCTTGCTGCTGGGCAAGTGAAGGGGGCTGGAATCAACCCCTGGGGTTAGCACCAGGGAGGTCACGGCGACCTTGGAAAGAACAGCCCGGGCAGAGTGATGGAGGCGAAACACTGGTTAGAGCAGGTACAAGACAGAGTAGCAGGAAGGAACTGGATACACAGACCATGTTCTGAGGAGTTTCGAGGTAAAAGAAAGGACAGAAAAGGGAGGCAGAGAAAAACAGAGGGTAGAAGTGTGCATGCTGACGGGAACAATGGAGATGCGAGAGAACTGAAGGAGCAGGTGGGGCCGGTTGCCGAGCACCGTCCTGAGCAGGTGAGGGTGGGGTCTAGCACGCAGGAGGAGGGCTGGCGCGAGCTGGGAGCGAGGACAGTTTGACCCACAGGAGCAGGAGAGGAGGCTGACCACTGGTGTGCAGGCGCAGGCGGGTCGGTGATGCTGAGGTGGGAGCCGGCGGGGATCTTTTCCATCTTCTATTTTCGTTGAATCAGGAGGCAAGACCATCAGCTGGGACGAGGGTGGGGAGGGGGTCTTGGAGACGAGAGGGCAGAGGAGAAGCCGTGCACAGTTGCCTAGGAGGGCAGGACGGGGGACCTGACACGGCTGCGCAGAAAACTGCAGGCACCTGGGGATGGAGGACGCGGATCAAGCCACAGGCAGCCTGGAGGGTCCCCCCCAGGCCCTTCCCCGGAGCACGGTTAGCTTCCATTCAGGTTAGCGGGCCAGGCAAGGCCATGTGGATGGGCAACTCCGAGACTCAGTACACACGCTGCAGACCGGGGTCTGGGAGAAGGACCAGCCTAGGGAGGCCAAACTTCCAGGACTGGATGTACACGTTGAGGCAAAGCCACCCCCTCCCTGGTCCGTTTTCAAACAGTGTGGGTGTGGAGAGGGCGCTTAGCAGCACCCCTTTGGGGTGGTCTTACAATACCCCTATGCCCAGGACCCTAATGTGACCATCAGGCAGATGCTGCGGCCATCATGTCATCAGGAACCGGAACCCCGTCTCCCTGACAAGAGCTGTGTTGGGCTGCCCTGTCTGTTTCATCATCCTTGTACTTTTATGGCCGTGTTTCGGCAGAAGCTGCTTTTCCTAGATTACTTAACATCTGTTCGCTTGCTTCTAAGATGAAACCAGACACGTTCGACTCTGGTGTTTTCTTTTTCTCTGCGTCAGTCGTCGGTAAAGGCTGGCTGTCAGGGGCCCTGCCTGGTGTCTCCCACTCTGACCCCAGGGCACTGGATCCTTTCCTGCCTCCCGCTCCTGGCCTGGCTCCTGAGGACTCCTCGGCCCCCAGAGCCCCATTGCTGAGCTCCTGGGGTACTGGTCTTCAGATTTGGGGTGGCACATTCTGAGCCTTGGGGTGTTATGAC
This sequence comes from Equus asinus, assembly GCF_041296235.1. Classification (NCBI taxonomy): domain Eukaryota; kingdom Metazoa; phylum Chordata; class Mammalia; order Perissodactyla; family Equidae; genus Equus; species Equus asinus. Next base: position 82,431,615 of record NC_091809.1, on the reverse strand, counting down.
CAGCTGGCCAGGCCTGTCCAGGGATGTCCCTCTGCTTACTTCCCAGCCAGCCCCAGCTCCCTTCTCTTCCCACCCCCAGGTCCCAGCAAAGCACCAGGAGGCCCTGTGCTGGCTCCAGGGCCGGAACCATCGCCTTCCACAGGCTGGGCAGAAGGAGCTCCCATGTGCAAACTCTTCTGATGTACGGCAGGTGCTGTGCTCGGCACAGGTGGCCAGCCCCTCTGCTAGTTCCCCATGATCTGTGCCCTCCTTCTTTCATATAATAGCACTCCTTACTTTTACCTGGGCTCATGGCCCCTTGGAATGAAAATTACATTTCACAGACTCTCTCGCAGCTATCTGGGCCCTGGGACTGAAGTTACAACCAGTGGAATGTAAGCAGAATTGCTGTGTACGACTTCGTGGAAGTGCCCTTAAATGGAGGCGCATGTACTTGTTTGGTCCTTCTTCTATCTGCTGCCTGGAATTTGGATGTGATGGCTGGGGCTCTAGCTGCCGCCTTGGTCTTTGAAGACAAGGGCTACACCCTAGGGATGGAGGAGCCGTGAGCTGGAAGGAGCCTGAAGACTCAAAGCAGAGTCCCACTCCACCCTGGACCGTCTAGTTCCAGACTTCGACCTTAGAGAGAAACAAGCTCTCTCATTTAAGCCAGAACAATTCTGGGGTTCTGTTACTCACAGACCTAATCCTATGATGATGCCACTCTCTTCCTGAGTTATCTCATTTGCATCCTCACGGCAGCACTGTCCAGTGGATGCCACTCACCTCATTTCAGAGCAGAGGAAAGGAGGCTGTGCAAGTGAAGTGGGCTCAAGCCCGGGTCACTCCGCCTCCTGGGCCTGCTTCTCTCCACTGCCCTTGAGGCCACACCCAGGCTGACCTGCCTGTGCACACGGGCCTGGAGTGACTAACACCGGCTCATCTTCCCGGGAGGCCTCATCTAGGGCCCAGAAGCATCTGAGCAGGAGGAACCACTGCAGGTCTGTTGCAGGGTGACAACTGCCCCGGTTTGCCCCGGAAGTGCCACATGCCTCAGTCCTGAGCAAACCTGGATAGGTGGTCACGCTAGAGCTGCAGTCCAGCCAGGACCCATCGCTGCCCCGTGGGCGCCCAGACCCTGAGCCACCACAACCTGCCAACATCCAGGCCTTCATTCCCTCCCCGTGCCCGGAGCCCTGGCAGCCTCCAGAGCTGGGGCCTTGGCTGTGGGCCTCTAGGGTCTGCTTGGGGGCCGGGGCAGGGGTCAGTGCTGGCAAGAAGGAACAGCCCAAATTACATCTTGACTTGACCTTGAGCTGGCCTCAGAAGACATCAGCCCCCACACCCGTCTGGTCTTGACTCCTCCTTCTCCCCTGCCTCTGCCCGTCCTGTGACCCCCAGCAAAGCACAGAGTCCCAGTCTGCTGGGGGCTGAGGCAGTTGGGCTGACCTGAGGGTGCCCCCCGATCCCTGCCTCCATCCAGGCCCCCATCAAGCGTGGCTGAGCCCCAACTCCATATATATATAGCATGAGGGACTCTTCACCCAGAAGGGCTTGGGTCAAATCCTGGCTCTCCTCCCGCTACCCGTGTGACCTCGGCCAGGAGATTTCGCCTTTTGAGCCTCAGTTTTCTCATCTGTAAAACAAGGACAGTAGTAATTACCTCCCAAGGCTATAGGAGAGATTAATGAGATCATGCACTGTGAGGCTTGGCCCAGGGCCTGGCACACAGTTAACACTCAGTAAGGGTTGTCCTTGTTTCTGTTACTATACTGTCACTCCTCTATGCCAGGCAGCCCTTGTGGTGGACACCAGGGAGCCAGGGATAGTGATAAACCAGAAGCCAACCAGGGACTCCTTAAGGAACTCATAGTCTAATGGGGAAATGTGACACAAGACAATTTTTAAAATAAAATGATTGTTCTGGTGGAGGAGTGAACAAGGTGTGGTGGGAGCACCAACGGGGAGGAGCATTTTAACATGCTCCATGGGGCAACCAGGGAGGTCATCCTGGAGGAGGCAGCACTTGAATGAAGGCTGGCAGAGGAGCGGATTTTTGCCAGGCAGATCCAGGGGATGAGGGAGCCTCTTGCAACTCTCTAAGTCTAGGGTTCTCAAGTCATGTGATGGGGGTGGGGTGGGAAAGAGGTTCCTCCTGCTGCCTGGCATGTCAGCAAGGGTTCCAGAAGCTGCAGACAAGAGGATCCAAGCATCCCACATCCTAAATGGAGTGTCAGACCACACTGCAGGACCAGCAGAGGGCATGCTCCCAGACCCCTCCAGTCCCGCCAGTCTGCCCATTGCCCACCAGGGTCAGAAGGGGTTTTTTGGAGAAAGTCGTCATTCTGCTCTGCTTCCCCTTCCTCCTTTAAGCCGGGTGAGGACAGCTTCAAGACAACTGTTCGGAGAGCTGGACGTGTGTGCCTAGACTTTGGGGACATGGGCACCATAATTGTTCTCACACGTTGCAGAGTCTAACAGTGAGGGGCTGCGAGTCAGGGCAGAATGGGGAGGGCCAGGGCTCCACTGGGAATGGCTTGCTGCCGGTAGACCAGATGGGGGCCTGCCTGCCTACACCGGTGTTCTGAGGGCCACTTGGGGGGAGATGAGGACACCCCAGCAGAGGGGAATCTACTGCAAATGCATGAAGAAGTTGCAAACCAGAGGAAGCCCCACTTCTGTCAGCGGAAACCGAGGCAAGCAATCCCCGAAGGAGGGGTTCCCTGAAACAGCTCAGGAGCACCCCACGAGCTAAGGAGTCAACCCTGGACATCTACTATAGCCAGAGGGTCCCTGGGCCAGGTCACTCCTGTGTCAGGCAAGGAGGGCTTTCCCTGCTCTCTCCCCCACTCTGCACGCCACCCCAGAGGGGCCACAAGCAGCAGCCAGAGATGGTGAGGGAGGGAGAGCAAGGAGGTCGTCAGCACTCGCTCCAGGTTTCCGGTTTCTGAGGGCAAGCCCAGCCTCAAAGAAGGGTCTCACTCTAGAGTGGAGAGATTTGGGAGTTTTAATATTAACTTTGAACGGTGTTTTTAAAAATTGAATGTGTGGGCGATTTCCAACATACACGATGTTAGAGAGACTAGTATGAAGAACCCCATGTACCTGCCTGTTGTTTACCTTCAACAACAATCAGGTCACGCCAGTCTTGTTTCATCTGTGCCCCCACCCACTCCCTCCATGTAATTTTTGAATCAAATCTGAGAAAGAACAGAACAGCTTCCTGCTTGCCTCTGAAAAATTAAAGATAAAAAGCCAGCAGGCTCTGTTTGATTAGGGCGCTAAGTTTAGGGCGTAAACCTGAGATCAAAGCAGGCAAGGCCCGCTAAGTCATTCCACTAAAGGAGGAGTCCATACCTGCTTCTCCCATCATTGTGTCCTCACTCAGCCCAGTGCCGGGTGCACAGTAGGTGCTAGTTAATCCTTCTGGGGCCTCTCCTCCACCTCCTCCTCCGCTGCCATCCCAGCCGGCAGCTCTTCCCCTGTTGGGCATCAGCTGGAGCTGACACCCAGCTCTCCACCCAGGTCTTGCCCACAGCACGCCCACCCCGGGCATCTGCTAGAGGCAGGATTACTGCACAGAACACAGGAGATGATGAGGTCAAGTGCCCAGCTCAGTGCTCTGCAATGGCAGATGGCCGTTACAATAAAAGCAGTGGTGAAGAGACACCCAGAGAAAAGTTTGGAGCAGGAGGGTGACATGGGCAGACATTTTGGGGACTTCCCTGTGTGGAAGGGGGAACAGAAGGGGTGAGAACAGAGGCAGCAGGACAGTGAGGAGACAGGTACCAAAACCTGGGGAGAACGGATGAAGCTTTGACCCATCTGGGAAGGGAGCAATGGGGGATGCGGAAGACGGGGAATCTGGGAAAACAGAGGCACAGCTCAGCTGCTGGAGGCCCGGCCCCTCCCGCCTTTGAGCTCGGGGTCCTGAATGTTCCGGATGAAGCTTTGTAAGGGTCCTTCCTAGGACCAACTATCTGTGTAAGATGAAAATGCAGGGCTCCGTGTCCAAAACTCATTAAGAATTTCAAGATGGTAACACCAGAGCATTAAACCAAGAGCAGAGTTCTTTGCTTGGGGCTACCAGATGTAGAAGGAAAAAAAAATAGGACACTCAGTTAAAGTTGAACTTCAGGTAAACAACGAATAATTTTTTAGTAGAAATGTGTCTGGTGCAATATTTGCAATAAAAGTATTTTGATGTTTATCTGAAACTCAACTTTAACCGGGAGTCCTGTATTTTAGCTGGTGACCCTCCCAGGTGGGTCCTGCAGTCTCCTCCGTGACCTGGGGCTCCTGGGAGAAGGCTTCTCAAACTTCAGCCCACATCAGAAGCACCTGCAGGGCTTAAGACACAGATTGCTGGGCCCCAGCCTCAAAGTTTCTGATTCACAGGTCTTGGGTGGAGCCCAAGAATTTTCAGTTCTCACACGTTCCATGGTGATGCTGATGCTGTCCGTCCCGGGGCCACATTCTGGCACCCACGGTCCAAGGGGTTCATTACCCTGGTGAAGCCGGTCAGTGAGACACAGACACATGCAGTGACCCAACATGGCCACCAGAGGGCAGAAGCGACCACTAGTCAGGCCCGAGGTCCCGCCCACAGTCTTGGAACATCTTATACTTTTACTCAGCATTGCTCTGTGCCTGACAGTGTCCCCGGCCCTGGCCACGACAAAAACATGGGTCAGGCTCATTACCTGCCCTTGAGAAGCTCAGAGTCTGGAGAGGGAGACGGAAGTGTTAACTGGCAATTACAGTTGGTGCTGAGGCGGAGGGAAACACGGAGTGGGATGGGGTGGTGAGGCTGTAGGAGCCCAGAGGAGGGTGGGGGTAGTCAGGCAGGCTTCCCGGAGGAGTGCGTCACCTGAACCACCAGGAGGAGGCACCCAGATGGGGAGAAGAGCAGGGAGGGCATTCTGACCACTGGAACCCACAAGTGCAGAGCACACAGGCTGGCAAGTGTCAGGTGTGCTCAAGGAGTCGGGCAGCATGAGTACCTGCTGGGGCTGACAGGGGCGTGGCTGGATCTGAGGGTCTCAGGGAGCCCCAGGTGGGTTTTAACTGGATGGTGTGTTAGATTGATCCCCCAGCAACGGCATGAGGAGGAGAGACCAGAGGCAGGTAAGCTAGTGAGGAGGCTGGGGCAATGTTCGAGAGACGAGGTGACCAGACAAAGCAAGGGTGGCAGCAATCTCTCATTCATCCACTCATCCACTCATCCATTCATTGCACACATTCATGAAACAACTTCTCCTAGCCAAGCCTGGGCTGGATTCTGGGACTTGGTGGTGATCAAGACAGTCAGTTCCTGGCCTTCTTGTACACCTTACATTCCAACGGGAAAGGCCACCATCCAACAGCCAATGGCACAGTGAATCAGCCAGTGATGGCTGTGGTCCCTAAGGGACCAGGACAAGAGATGATAAGGAAGCCAAATGACAGGGTATGGGCAGAGGTGGGGGGTGGGAGGCATCTCCCAGGAGAGCCCCTGACCTGGGCATCCTGACCCAGCGAGCACAGACGCCTCATTCAGCCAGACCCTGGCGCCCTCCCCACCGCAGCCCAGAACTGACAATATGGCCATTGAAGGCTGCTGCCACTGCACAAGGCTCAGCCTTTCCTGCCCCCACTCTCCCTCGGCCACACAATCCTGGCCTTCAGCAGGGAAGAAAGAGCACGATGCTATGCAGGTACCAGGGGCTGTGTCCACTCCTCGACCAGAGTCAGTCTGGCCCCCAGCTCCAGGTGAGCTCCAGGCAGGCACCTTCTTCAAATACCAGAGCTCCCCTTCTAAGCGTGTGAAGGGTCGGCCAGCTAGAAGCAGGGGGATGGAGGAGATGACCTTGAGCGCCAATGCTGTAGGGGTTGTCCTGGATGCTCAGGGTTCCTGGAGCACATCGCATCTGAGAACTCGCCTGGTGCATTCTAGCCTTGGGGCCTTTGCACATGTCTTTCCCTCTGCTTGGATGCTCTCCTCCACTCCAAGGCCTTCGCAGGGTTGGCTTCTGTTGTAGACAGAATGATGGCCCCCCAAGGAATGTCGACGTCCTAATTCCTGGATACGTCAACTTACATGGTAGAGGGGACTTTGCAGATGTGACTAAATTATGGATCTTGAGACACGGAAATTACCTGGTGGCCCAGTGTAATCACCAGGGTCCTTATAAGAGGGAGGCAGGAGTGGGGTTCAGAGTCGGAGAAAGAGATACGGTAACAGAAGCGGAGGTTAGAGAGAGGGGGAGATTTGAAGATGCTACGCAGCTGGTTTTGAAGATGGAGGAAGGGGCCACGAGTCAGGGAGTGCAGGCAGCCTCTGGAAACTGAAGAGGATGAAGAAGCAGATCACCCCTGGAGCCTTTGGAAGGAGCGCAGCCCTGCCCACCCCCTTAGTTTTCTGACGTCAGAACTGTACGAGTAAACTTACATTGTTTTTTTTTTGTTTTTTGTTTTTTTTAAAGATTTTATTTTTTCCTTTTTCTCCCCAAAGCCCCCCAGTACATAGTTGTGTATTCTTCGTTGTGGGTCCTTCTAGTTGTGGCATGTGGGACGCTGCCTCAGCATGGCCTGATGAGCAGTGCCATGTTGGCGCCCAGGATTCGGACTAACGAAGCACTGGGCCGCCTGCAGCGGAGCACGCGAACTGAACCACTCGGCCACGGGGCCAGCCCCAACTTATATTGTTTTAATCCACTAAGTTGACAGCCATTTGTTCCGGCAGTGATGAGAAACAAGGGCAGCTTCTTACCACTCAGGCTCAGGCCAGGCTGCGTGAAGTGGTTGTCCCCCCTTCTCCACCACCTGTTTTCCTTTCTTCGTGGCCTTTATCATTATCGGACATTATCGTATCTATTTCTTCTTTATGGCCCGTCTCCCCTAGCCCACATGTGAGGCTCCTGGAGATCGAAGGCCTTGTCTTGCCCCCTCTTATGTTCCAACATCTAGAACAGTGCCTGGCATATAGCGGGTTCTCAATAAACATTTGTTGCATAAAGAAAGAATGAAGGAATAAACGAAGGACCTCACATGCTCTCTCTCACGTGCACCCTGAGGGCAAGGGAAGGGAGGGGTTTGGCTGGCCAGGGAGGCCTGGAGGGGTCGGGGAGACGATCGTGTGCACGCCCATGGGAGCTGGGGGGCATCTAACACACAACTTGGGCCCGCACTTTCCAGTTTACAGGACTTTCCATTTTCAAACTCAGCACCGTTTTTTTTCCTTTTGTCCCTCAGAACCACCTGGAAGACAGGCTGTTGAAAGGAACCACGGCTCTCACTTTGCAGACGGCACTGAGGCTCTGGAGGGTGACTTGAGAGTGGGGGGCCATCCAGGTGACAGGCAAGGACACAGGGGGATCTGGGAGTCACCTGAAACCTCGCCGGGACGAGGGTGAGGCAAGTGAGGCATCCAGCCCGCGTGCAAATTAAAAGGGGCACCAAAACGTCAGTCATCAAGAGAAATAACATTTTCATGCAATCTTTTTAAAAATCAAAGCTAATGCAAAAAAAATATCCTTGATAAAATATCAACATTTTTCTTTTTTTCAGGGAGATTAGCCCTGAGCTAACATCTGCCGCCAATCCTCCTCTTTTTGCTGAGGAAGACTGGCCCTAAGGTAACATCCGTGCCCATCTTCCTCTACTTTATATGTGGGACGCCTACCACAGCATGACTTTTGCCAAGTGGGGCCATGTCCGCACGTGGGATCCGAACCCCAGGCCAGCGAAGTGGAACGTGCGCACTTAACCGCTGCACTGGGCCGGCCCCTCAACATTTTAAATGAGCCCTTTTTTTCTCTTTTGGCTCAGGCTGCAATACGGCTTGACCCAGTACTGCGTTATTGACCTTGTCCGGGTCTAAATATATGACGTGTGGGGCCCCTTCTTCACAAATCATTCAGAATTTCAAATGGTGACAGCAGCACATTGGACTACGTGTGGGGCCCCGGGAGGCTGTGCAGGTCATTCACCTGTGAAGTCGCCCTGATCCCGTCTTCATTTAACATTTTGATATTGTGTTCATCCTGGATTTTTTTGCATGGATTTTGGTTTTTAAAGATTACATGAAAATATTGCCACTCTGGATTGCTGTGGCTTTGGTGCTCCCACGAGTTGTGCGCCCCAGGAGAGCGCCTCACTTCCTGCCCCTCCCCCTTCTCTGCCCGGCAAGCTTCTTCCCAGCCCCAGGCAGCCTCCTCCAGGTCTTCCCTGCCCCATCCCTGTGTGGCTCAGGCGCTTTCAAGCCCCCTGCCTTCTCCCTTTTGTCATCCCCCGGAGCAACCTGTGTGAGCCCTGTCACTTAAGGACTGGGAGCGGATGTGGTTTGCTTCCGTGTTCCCAGCACCGGGCCTGACTTGACATAGCTGTTCAGGAAAAGTTGGTTTTGAGTGAAAATGGAGTGGCCCACCAGTGTTTGGAATTCTGTGTCAACACGATGCCTTCCAGTCAAGTCCTTCTGTCTCCAGGAGGTCCTTGGTAAAACCTCTCCGGGGTAACCCGTTAGCAAGAGGCCATCTCTGAAAATGCCCAGTGGCAGCAGAGGCAGCTCTGTGGGCATCTGCTTGTCCCCCACCCCGCCCCTGGGACACCATGCCAGCCCCAGCCCCACTCCAAGTGGCCGGGCAGACCTCTGGCAGGATGCGGCAAGGGCCGGTGCTCTGGGCATGGATGCAGGCAGAGTGGGCACGCTGTCGGGACTCTGATATCAAGGCAGCCTCATCTCCGGGCTGTTCTGCCCCTGCCCATGGCCTGTTGCTGAGCCGCTAACTGCACTAACCGTGCTGAGCTCTCTGTCTGGGCCACGCCCCCTGCTGGGTGCTCCTGGTCCCTCCTGGGACCAGGCCTTTGTGTCTAGGTTTGCATCTGAGACCCTTTCTGGCCCTCAGCCCCACCCTTGCCCATCTTCCAGGGCTGGGATTTTGTGTCAGGGAGGCTGCCCATGGATCCCTGAGCCTCAGCTTATGCTGATCCCTTTAGATCCCCAACTGTATCCTGCGACTCTGTAAGACCTGACTTCCTCTCTTCATCGCCCTAACACGGGGGCCTGGGCAGGGTTAACAAAGAATTGACTTGTAGACAGTGCTCAAGATTTGGGGAACTCTGAGTCCTGGGCATCGGGGAGCCAGCGTGGGCCTCCCAACGCCCTCAGGTATGGCCAGCTGGCTGCAGTGGACCGAACCCTGGACTCCAAGCAGGGTGCTCGTCTACAAATTGAGAATTCCAATGCCTACCTCGCAGCAGGGAGTTCACAGAGAGGGTGAGAGCTCCTGGCACCCAGTGGGCATCAATAAATGCTGGTTCCCTTTCTCCTGTGCCTGGTTTGGTGCCCAGATTGGTCAGCCATGCCCTTGGTGAGCCCCTTACCGCTCTAGCCCCCAATCTCTGAGTTCTTTTTCACAACTCTCTGTCCCAGCTGAAGAGATGGGGAAACTGAGGCTCAGAGGGACCAGGGACTTGCCGAAAGTCACATACAGAGTCAGAGGCTGAGCACAGACTGCCACCAGGACCTGACTCAGCCTGGGTTCTGCAGGTGCCCGGCTCCTCTCCTCCAGTTTCCCCATCTGGGCTTGGGAATGCTGAGCCTGAGAGGGACAGCTGTGCGTGCAGCATCAGCTGTGGGCCCCTCCCCCATGCGCACATGCACACGCACACAGTGCTGAGGGCTCTGGGCGCTTCCATGAAAGGCGTGCTTCCCTCCTGAGTCACAACAGACCCAGAATAGATAGCTTTGGGGCCTGGCTGGGCTGCAGTCCCAGAGCTCCAGCCTGCCCTGAGAGCTTGTCCCCCCCTCCCTGCTGGAACATCTGGGCAGTGGCCAGCACAGCTGCATCCCCTCAGCAGGGCCTGTCAGGATAGGCCCACGTTGCATCAGCTCAGCCTGTCTGTGCGCCGGCTCCCACCCGCCAGCCAATGGGGCCTGGCCGAGTGTACAGATCCCGGCTCTGGCCCACCCCACCCGCCACGGAACCACCAAGCCGCAGCCGGTCCTCCCTCAGCATTCTCAGCGAGGGAGGAGGGGCACAGGGCTCCGTTGTTCCATTGCATCTCACATGGCCTTCCTCCCTCTGCCCCTGGCCCCACCAGTGGCCCTGCCAGCTCCGCCTCAATTCTCCTTCCTGGATGGGGCAGAGGTCCCTCCTCTGCCTGACGAGGTCTGTTTCTCCCCAGCCTCTGTTCTTTCCGTGCTCTGGACCTGCTCTCGCCCACACCTTCCATCCCGTGCTGTCCACTACTCTCTTGTGCCATGACTCCCAAACCGTCCCCTCCAGCCTGGCCTTCTCTCCTGAGTGCCAGACTCACAGATGCAACAGCCTCCTGGATGTCTCCAGTCTACAGACAACAGAGCTTACCATCTTCCCGGAGTCTCCATCCCAGGAAGGGGGCCATTTGCCACCTGTTCACTTAGGCCGGACGCCCAGGTCTTCCTTCCTTCTCCTCCCGGGGCCTCTGTGCTCAGTCCCTTGCCCGGCCCTCTCGGCCCTACAGCTCCTGCCCCGGGCCAGGCACCAGCATCTTGCTCTGGGTTATTGTGACATTCCCCTGTCTGAGAACTTTAAAAACATCAACGTGGCCTTGTGGCCTTGTCGCCTCCAAGCTAAACTGCCTCCAGGAGGAAGCTCCAAGCTGCCCAGGCCCCCAGCTCCTTCGAGACCCCTCTTCTGCAGATTTACCCACACGCACTTCTGCCCCCTCGCATGGTGACCTTTGTCAGCACTCTTCCCTGCCCTGCCCTGCCCTGGCCGCTCCCCAGGAAGTCCTCAGGATCCAGTGCAATTTAGCCTGAGGCCTGAAGCCTGCAGGCCTGTGGTGGTGGGAAATACCCTGCCAGGCTAGAGGGGCTCCAGCCTAGCTTCCCAGCCTCCCCACAGCTGCTGTCTCTTTCCTATTCACTTTATTGATTTTCTTGAAACTGATTATAAAGGTAATGTATGCTATTGAAAAATTTCAGAGAAGCAGAGAGGAGACAACAGAGTAACTTGTATTTCCATCTCTAAAGATCAACAGTATTAATCCATTTGAGAGTATTTCCTTGTAGCCTTTTTCTATGAATATTATATCTATCTATCTATATTTTTTTATGAATACACATTCATTGATTTAAAAAAAACAACAACCTCCAAACAGCAGAAATATTTTAAAAATTAAGTGGAAATCACCTAATAGCAAGCATTGACTTTTTGGTGAAATGTGAACATTCTTCCACGTACCTGTGCCTCTGCATAGAGAGTTTTCATAAACATGCTGTTTTACATTTTATCTTTTATCCACCAACCCATCGAGCTCTCTCTCTCTCTCTGCCTGAGGATGAAAACGGCATCCCCCCTTTATGATGCTGCCAGTGGTCCGTCCCTTCCTGACCTTGTTTGCAATCTTTGGCCCTTGCAAACAAGGCTGTAATGAACATCCTTGTACATGTATCTATGCTCGTATTTTCAAAAATCAATTTCTTAGGCTAAATTCCTAAAACTGGATTTTTTCCAAAAAGAACACAAAAATTTTAAAATTTAAGACATTTGTGAATAGGTGATGGATTCATACAGTCCAAAAGGTCATGAGGGATGGAAGATGTCTCACTCCTCCTCCTCTCCCTCCCAACCAGTTCTTCTCCTGCTTCTCCCCGACCTTGACACCCGGGC